>NC_134358.1:45800237-46400237 GCF_048569485.1 Anomaloglossus baeobatrachus
CAGAAGTGCAGGAGTCTTCAGATCATGCGCGGTGCCGATGGAGGAGTGCAGGGCATTAGACCTCAGACAATGGAGGGGTGCAGGGAGTTTGACCTCAGCTAATGTGCGGGAAGTAGGGCATGAGACCTCAGCCGATGGATGGGTGCAGTGGGTTAGACCTCAGCCGATGGATGGGTGCAGGGGGTTAGACCTCAGCCGATGGATGGGTGCAGGGGGTTAGACCTCAGCCGATGGATGGGTGCAGGGGGTTAGACCTCAGCCAATGGATGGGTGCAGGGGGTTAGACCTCAGCCGATGGATGGGTGCAGGGGGTTAGACCTCAGCTGATGGATGGGTGCAGGGGGTTAGACCTCAGCCGATGGATGGGTGCAGGGGGTTAGACCTCAGCCGATGGATGGGTGCAGGGGGTTAGACCTCAGCCAATGGATGGGTGCAGGGGGTTAGACCTCAGCCGATGGATGGGTGCAGGGGGTTAGACCTCAGCTGATGGATGGGTGCAGGGGGTTAGACCTCAGCCGATGGATGGGTGCAGGGGGTTAGACCTCAGCCAATGGATGAGTGCAGTGAGTTAGACCTCAGCCGATGGATGGGTGCAGGGGGTTAGACCTCAGCCGATGGATGGGTGCAGGGGGTTAGACCTCAGCCAATGGATGAGTGCAGTGAGTTAGACCTCAGCCGATGGATGGGTGCAGGGGGTTAGACCTCAGCCAATGGATGGGTGCAGGGGGTTAGATCTCAGCTGATGGATGGGTGCAGTGGGTTAGACCTCAGCGGATGGATGGGTGCAGGGGGTTAGACCTCAGCCAATGGATGAGTGCAGTGAGTTAGACCTCAGCCAATGGATGGGTGCAGGGGGTTAGACCTCAGCCGATGGATGGGTGCAGGGGGTTAGACCTCAGCCGATGGATGGGTGCAGGGGGTTAGACCTCAGCCAATGGATGAGTGCAGTGAGTTAGACCTCAGCCGATGGATGGGTGCAGGGGGTTAGACCTCAGCCGATGGATGGGTGCAGTGGGTTAGACCTCAGCCGATGGATGGGTGCAGTGGGTTAGACCTCAGCCGATGGATGGGTGCAGGGGGTTAGACCTCAGCCGATGGATGGGTGCAGGGGGTTAGACCTCAGCCGATGGATGGGTGCAGTGGGTTAGACCTCAGCCGATGGATGGGTGCAGTGGGTTAGACCTCAGCCGATGGATGGGTGCAGGGGGTTAGACCTCAGCCGATGGATGGGTGCAGGGGGTTAGACCTCAGCCGATGGATGGGTGCAGGGGGTTAGACCTCAGCCAATGGATGGGTGCAGGGGGTTAGACCTCAGCCGATGGATGGGTGCAGTGGGTTAGACCTCGACCTTCTGATGTTGATATCCTAAAGAAAGACCACTAATATTCTAGGACTGGAAAACCTCTTACATGTAGGCAGCGGATCTCGAGCTCTGTATCAAGAAACCCAACATTTATAAATACGGTATATACTATAAAATGCAGCAGACAAATGGAGCGGCACACGTGGCAGCAGCGTTGGTGGAACAGATGACAATGACAATGTATGATGTCTGAGACTTGTGCAGGGTCGTTCTTTTTCATCTTTACATAAGGGTCTTGTTCTCTAATCCATACATTCCTGAAAGGTAACATGACAGTGGATTTTTAAATATGTTTCTTTTAATTTCCATATATCTGTTACATACAGATCAGAAATCTTATACTGATCACACTGGTCACTAGGCCTAAAGGCCGCTTTACACGCTGCGACATCGCTAGCGATCGCTCCCGCCCCCGTCGTTTGTGCGTCATGGGCAAATCGCTGCCCGTGGCGGACAATATCGGTATTGTGCGTCACACTAAACTTACCTTCCTAACGACGTCGCTGAACAACCTCTTTTCTAAGGGGGCGGTTTGTGCGGCGTCACAGCGGCATCACACAGAAGGCCACCAATAGAAGCGGAGGGGCGGAGAGCAGCCGCATGAACGTCACTCCCACCTCGTTGCCGGCGGCCGCAGGTAAGCTGTAGTTCGTCGTTCCTGCGGTGTCACACGTAGCGATGTGTGCTGCCTCAGGAACGACGAACAACCTGCGTCCAAAATCAGCAACGATATTTGGGAAATGAACGACGTGTCAACGATCAAAGATTTGGTGAGTATTTTTGATCGTTAGCGGTCGCTCGTAAGTGTCACACGCAACGACGTCGCTAACGAGGCCGGATGTGCATCACAAATTCAGTGACCCCAACAACATCTCGTTAGCGATGTCGCTGCGTGTAAAGCAGACTTAATACTAGGCGTGAGCTGTACAGAACAGTTCTCAGCAATCTTATCATCATTGACAGGATTACAATGTTAGGTAACACCTGTATGTTCAGTAGATAATACAAAATCCACCATATAAAATAGGTGATGTCACAGCTCACCTCCTCCTTTACAATGACTGATAACACCTGTTTATACGGTAGATAACACAGAATCCACCATTTACAATAGGTGATATCACAGATCACCTCCTCCTTCTGTACAATGACTGATATAACACTTCTTTATACAGTAGATAACACAGAATCCACCATTTACAATAGGTTGCTCACCTCCTACCCCTCCTATACAATGACTGATAACACCTCTATATACGGTAGATAACACAGGATCCACCATTCACAATAGGTGATATCACAGCTCACCTCCTCCTTCTGTACAATGACTGATATCTCCTCTATATACAGTAGATAAAACAGGATCCAACATTCACAATGGGTGATGTAATAGCTCATCTCCTTCCCACCTGTACAATGACTGATAACACATCTATATACAGTAGATAACACAGTATTCACCATTCACAATAGGTGATGTCACAGCTCACCTCCTCCTCCTCCTCATGGTCAACGACTGATTACACCTTTATATACAGTAGATAACACAGAATCCACCATTCACAACAGGTGCTGTCACAGCTCACCTCCTCCTGCACAATGACTGATAACACCTCTATATACAGTAGATAACACAGGATCTATCATTGATAATAGGTGATGTCACAGCTCACCTCCTCCTGTACAGTGACTGATAACACATCTATATACAGTAGATAACACAGGATCCACCATTCATAATAGGTGATATCACAGCTCACCTCCTCCTCCTGTACAATGACTGATAACACATCTATATACAGTAGATAATAATAATAATAATTGTATTAATTTATATAGCACTATTAATTCCATAGCGATTTATATACATTGGCACAGTGTCCCCATTGGGGCTCACAATCTAGAGTCCCTATCTATATGTCTTTGGAGTGTGGGAGGAAACCGGAGAACCCAGCGGAAACCCACGTAAACACGGGGAGAACATACAAACTCCTTGCAGATGGTGTCCTTGGTGGGATTTGAACCCAGGACCCCAGTGCTGCAAGCCTGCAGTGCTAACTACTAAGCCACCGTGCCGCACCATTCACGATAGGTGATGTCACAGCTCACCTCCTCCTCCTCATGGTCAACGACTTATTACACCTTTATATACAGTAGATAACAGGATCCACTATTCACAATAGGTGACGTCACAGCTCACCTCCTCCTGTACAATGACTGATAACCCTCTATATTCAGTAGATAACACAGAATACACCATTCATAATTGGTGATATCACAGCTCACCTCCTCCTGTACAGTGACTGATAACACCTCTATATATAGTAGATAACACAGGATCTATCATTGATAATAGGTGATGTCACAGCTTACCTCTACCTGTACAATGACTAATAACCCTCTATATTCAGTAGATAACACAGGATCCACCATTCACAATAGGTGATGTCACAGCTCACCTCTTCCTCCTGTACAATGACTGATAACCTTCTATATTCAGTAGATAACACAGGATCCACCATTCATAATAGGTGATATCACAGCTCACCTCCTCCTGTACAATGACTGATAACCCTCTATATTCAGTAGATAACACAGGATCCACCATTCATAATTGGTGATACCACAGCTCACCTCCTCCTGTACAATGACTGATAACACCTCTATATACAGTAGATAACACAGGATCTATCATTGATAATAGGTGATGTCACAGCTCACCTCCTCCTGTACAATGACTAATAACCCTCTATATTCAGTAGATAACACAGGATCCACCATTCCCAATAGGTGATGTCACAGCTCACCTCCTCCTCCTCATGGTCAACGACTTATTACACCTTTATATACAGTAGATAACACAGAATCCACCATTCACAATAGGTACTGTCACAGCTCACCTCCTCCTGTACAATGACTGATAACCCTCTATATTAAGTAGATAACACAGGATCCACCATTCATAATTGGTGATATCACAGCTCACCTCCTCCTGCACAATGACTGATAACACCTCTATATGCAGTAGATAACACAGGATCTATCATTGATAATAGGTGATGTCACAGCTCACCTCCTCCTGTACAATGACTGATAACACCTCTATATACAGTAGATAACACAGAATCCACCATTCACAATAGGTGATGTCACAGCTCACCTCCTCCTCCTGTACAATGACTGATAACACCTCTATATACAGTAGATAACACAGAATCCACCATTCACAATAAGTGATGTCACAGCTCACCTCCTCCCCCTCCTGTACAATGACTGATAACACCTTTAGTGAATGCTTATAACGCTCGCTTGTAGAAGTCAGTAAGTCAGAGCCGCTCTACTGATGTCCATGGCCATGTGGCTTCTGAATAGAGAAAGTATGAGACGTATATCAATCCTAGTGGTCAATGTGAATATTGCACCCTTGTTTTTTTTAAGAGTCAAACATCATAGAGTAAACATCATCAGCGCAGCCTGTGATTGCCGCTGCACTGTACACATGGAGATATTACATAGTAATATATAACGTTCTGGCCCTTGAAGTGCAAATTGTAGTATTCTGCAAAAGGAGAAAAACATTAAACAGAACTATGTACATTTGTTATTGCCTTAATTGTACTGACTCACAGAATAAAAGTAACATAAAAAATAATTCAATAGGTTGTATGCACACCAAAATGTGGCAATGACAAATACAACTCATCCCATAAAAAAACAAGCCCTTATACAGCTAAAAAATATGTGGCTCTTTGAAAACAGTGATAATAAAACAATAATATTCCCAAAAAATAAGCTAGAGAGGAGCGGTGATGGTGACAAACCTCCAGTATTGAAGAGGTTCATAGAAATATTCAGTGTCTGCAGTACCACTGATGAGCACCGGATGGCACCACCTTCCTTTCAGTGTTGTAGTCACTGTCACTTGCTCGTTATCTTTCCTGTATTCAGCTGTGTGTCTTTTTTTTACCCCAATAAAAATATAGAAAATTATTTGATAATTTTTGTATTTTCGTTCAAGACATAATCAACCTCTTAGAGAACATTCTGTGTGCATTATTCCACATGTAAGATCTGCAGCCATACCTGGGTGTAAATTATTATCAGAGGCAAACGGATGAAAATTTACTATAGATCAACCACTTCCATCACAATTTCTTATCAGATGCCCGAGACTTGTGAAACCGAGAGGTTACTTCCAGGATACAACGGGCCACGAACGAGGAATGAAACCAGACTAGGTTTAAATGCAAACTCTTTATAACCCGATAAGGGAGACGGGAAGTAAAACTAGTGCAGAACGCAAATATCGACACAAAGGAATGTACAAACACCCGGTTAATGAACCAGGATCTGTGTGTTGAGCCAGGGACCGATTCCAGTAGGAACAGGAACCATCGGGAACAATTTACCTATCCAGGAACTTCAGGAAGGAACTAGAAGGTGTCAATCACTGGGTGTATTAAGGAGCTGTCCCTGGACCAGCACACCAATTAATAATCTTAACAGAACCTCTAATTCCCTGCCCTTCCCCCACACATATAAGCAACACAGGAAAGTGCCCCCGGGGTTAAACACCTGCAAGCAAAAATACACAATCATTGACTGCTGCGTATTATGTATTATACCTAGTTTGGCACCAAAACTACTACTGAGTCAGTGTGCACACTTGTCTGTAAAAACAAAAAGATATAGGTCGGGTCTGAGCTCAGGACTTACAGTTCCACTGCATTTATCCAGGAAGGTCTCTGGTACAAAGGGGGTGTATCCGCACCGCTTATGGCTCCGCAGCAGTTCTCCTTAGGAC
This sequence comes from Anomaloglossus baeobatrachus, assembly GCF_048569485.1. Taxonomy (NCBI): domain Eukaryota; kingdom Metazoa; phylum Chordata; class Amphibia; order Anura; family Aromobatidae; genus Anomaloglossus; species Anomaloglossus baeobatrachus. The sequence continues at coordinate 45,806,405 of NC_134358.1, forward strand.
TGACATACACGGGGACAGATCACTTCAGGGCTTGGCTCCACAGCAGTTCACACTCTGGCAGCCATTTGTATCCACTCACAGGCAACTGAGTAGACTTTGCTGGCACCGCAATCAGCAAGCTCTCCCTCGCACTCCAGGTCTGCTTGCATGGCCGTCCGCAGGCCGTCTTCAACACTCTAGGTCTTAAGGTCCAACCAAGAAACAGGCAACCCCTTCTCTCTACAATCCCCTAGCTCTGAGTCCTTGTTTTTCCCCTCCTCCCAGATTGTGCAGACCTCCCTTGGGTGGTCAGGCAGAGGCATTGCATGAGGGGGCATTGCAATTGGTTCACCAGGATGGGGTATTGCAACTGGCTTACCAGGAGACATTGCCGCTGGCTCATCAGTCCTCTCACAGACTTGAGGGCGTAGACCAAAATCCGGGACTGTCCCTCTGTATCTAATACGGTTGGGATAAGAGATGAACGGATTTATTCACGGGATTCCGATCCAGCGTCCAGGTCAGTGGTCCATGGAGGCTGGACGTGAGGTTGTGAATTTGTAACCTTCTATTGTCCGCAGATTGGCTTTTGCCCCAGGTATGGTGCAACATCATCTGTGCGTCCTGCTCAGCTCTAGTTGGGATCTATAGATTTGTTTTTGGTTCATTCATTTATAGTTGTATCAGCCAGAACTTTCTCATCTTTATGTAGCTTCACTATATGTTAGCTGGCTTTGTGTCTATAAGTCCGTGTTCACACATTGTATAAATCCTGTGGTTTTTGTTTTCTGAAGGTGTCCGCACCAAAGTATACTGTCGCGGGCGGAGGAGGGGACGCTGCGCTCTCCCACTGCTCGGGTCCGGCCGCTGCTGCTGCGGCTGCTGCTCGGTGGTGGCTCGAGCGATGGGCCGGCTCCCGGGGACTCGAGCGGCGTTCCTCGCCCGTGAGTGAAAAGGGTGGGGATTAATTGTGGGGATTTGATATTGTCCGTGACGCCACCCACGGTTGTGGTGAGATTGGTGACACCACCGCTGCTCTGGACGGGGATCCCGGGAGCGATGACAGGGAGCAGCCTGGAAGTTAGTTCTCCCCTCCGTGGGTAGGGAATTGGTTGTCCCGGGGCCCCGGTGATGGGGTAGGGATGGATTGCAGGCGGGTTACGGGGCCTGGCGAGGTGCAGGGTCGCGGGGGCAGCGCTGTGCCGCACGGCATGGTAGTACTCACTCAGCCAATGATGTACACAGAGTCTCAAGTAAAACAAACGGCTGGATGGACGGGTCCCACAGACGGCTGCGGGGTTTCTCCTCCCGGCAGGTTGATGGTACCTATGCACGGTAGATGGTTCCAATGGGTTCCCACCGGTAACCCGCTCCCCAGCTTGGATGGGTGCTGAGGGAGCCCCTTTTGCCCGCAGGCTCTGGCCCTGGGAACTTTAGCCTTGGCGGTGACTGTGTTTCCCTCTCTCAGTTGGACGGTTGCCTTCTGTTGGGACTTGGCTGCTGGGAAACCCAGGAGGTTCCCTTCGCTAACGGATTTGACAAATTCACGGCGACTCCTAGCCTTGTCGGGGTCCGTAAGCCCCTGCCGGATGGTGCTGGCTTCTGTTTGCGTACCGGTCCGGTATCGCCGGGCCACCGCTCGTCCACGGTCCTTACGGCTAGCTCCAATAGACCTTTCCTTCAGACGGTCACCACCGTCTGCCAACCTTGTTTATACGTCTGGGCCACACACCCGGACCACTTCTGTCTGCTCCTCTACCACTTTCCTTCCTCTCACTTTCACTTCCAAAACTCAACTCTCTACTTTTCCCGCCTCCAGGACTGTGAACTCCTCGATGGGCGGGACCAACCGCCTGGCCCACCCCCTGGTTTGGACATCAGCCCCTGGAGGAAGGCAACAAGGATTTTTGTCTGACTTCGGTGTGCCTGACCGGGAGTGTGGGGTGTGTTGGTGTAGTGCTTGTGACGTCCTGGCTTGCCCAGGGCGCCACAATACAATAACCACCTCCTCTGATTATTGCATTTTTGCGGTACTTTTTATGCCTGATTTGATGCGGTTTTGGTGCAGATGAGAATCTGTGTTTTTAAGTGTTGTTTTTCAGTGTTTTTTTTTTATAGTACAGTAAAGCTTTGATTCTGTACTTTAAAAAGGTAACTGCAGTTTTTTACATGCGGTTTTTTTAGGCTGCTCGTAGAAGCCTCTAGAGAAACAAAAAGCACCAAAACTGCACAGTTCAGCACAGTGGGCTCAGTCTTCATGAAATCACATCTGATTTACTTGGACAGTTAAATACAGCAGAATTTCTGTTTAAAAAAAATCAGAAGAAACAAATGCAGCATTTACACTACATGTGAACACGGCTTTAGGCTATGTGCGCACGTTGCGTATTTTCCTGCGTTTTGGCTGCATTTATAACTGCAGCGCGTCATTGTCAAAATGCATGCGTTCTGCTTCCCCAGCAAAGTCTATGAGAAGTCAGCAAATTCCATTTGCACGTTGCTTTTTAAAACGCAGCGTTTTGGATGCCAAATATTTGACAAAATCGATGCGTTTAAAAAAAGCAGCATGCCACTTCTTTTCTGCGTTTTGGTTGAATTTTCCACCCATTGAAATCAATAAGGTGTGTCAAAACGCAACCAAAATGTTTAGCTGTGCACTTGCATTGCATTTTAGTTGCATTCTGCATGCTTTTTTGACAAAGAAAACGCAGGTCTTTCAGTCTCTCTCTCTGTCGGTCTGTCTGACGGTCGGTCTTTCCCTCTCACCCCCACTCTCATACTCTCCAATCACCCAATCACCGACACGGCGCTGCATGGCTGTCACAAAGCTCCGGTGGCTTCTCCAGCTTTTGAAAATGCCAGCCGCTCATTATTCCATCTCATATTCACTGCTTCCCCCGCCCACCAGCGCTTATGATTGGTTGCATTCAGACAAGTTCCCACACTGAGTGACAGCTGTCTCACTGCAACCAATCACAGCCTCCAGTGGGCGGGTCTATATCTTGCAGTAAAAGAAATAAATAATTTAAAAAAACGGCGTATGGTCCCCCCCAGTTTTGATTCCAGCCAAGGTAAAGCCACATGCCTGAGGGCTGGTATTCTCAGGATGGGGTGCCCCACGTTATTGGGAGTCCCCCAGCCTAAAAATATCAGCCAGAAGCTGCCCGGAAATGCCGCATCCATTAGATGCGACAGTCCCGGGACTCTACCTGGCTCATCCCGAATTGCCCTGGTGCGGTGGCAATCGGGGGGTAATAAGGAGTTAATGGCAGCCCATAGCTGCCACTAAGTCCTAGGTTAATCATGGCTGGTGTCTATGAGACACCCCCCATGATTAATCTGTAAGTTAAAGAAAATACACACATACACCCAAAAAATCCTTTATTTGGAGTAAAAGACAAAAAAACCACCCTCTTTCACCGCTTTATTAATCCCCAAACAGCCCTCCAGGTCCGACATAATCCACACGAGGTCCAACGACGCTTTCTGCTCTGCTACATCGGAAGCTGACAGGAGCAGCCGTAGAACACCGCCGCTCGCTGTGAGCTCCATGGAGCAACTGAAGTGAGTCGCACTATCAGCGATGATGTCAAGTGGAGGACTTCAGCTGTGGCCGCGGTTAACCTGAGTGACAGCACTGCTGGTCGTGTGGCTCATTTCAGTCGCTCAGGGGATTTGCGGTCACTGGTGAGTCCTCCACTCACTGAAGATGAGGAAGATGCTGGCCCTGCCCCCGAGGGAGAGACTAGAGTAAATGAAAGTTAGGACAAAGCTCTGACCTAGCGGGATGGGTCCCTAAATTGAAACAGCCCCACTGAAGACGCTATGACGTCTTTATATGAAGGTTTGTTTATTGTGTACTGAGCTGTAGTTTTCATTGATACCATATTAAAGTACATATGAAATCTTTATTGCTTTTTTTTTGCATTTTTTTTATTAGGGGAGTGCTGAAACTGAAAGAAACCCAGCAACTCTGACATTTCAATATTTTTTTCTTTACAGTGTTTATGGATAGGGGTTGATTAATTTTATACTTTGATAGATCGGATGGTATAATAACCAATCTGAATTTTTTTAATTTTTTATTATTTAAACTTTTACTTTTTTTAAAATATTTAATACATTTTTTTCACCACTGTTTACATATTGTTCTGTCCCTCTACGGTTAGGTCCAGAAATATTTGGACAGTGACACAATTTTCGCGAGTTGGGCTCTACATGCCACCACATTGGATTTGAAATGAAACCTCTACAACAGAATTCAAGTGCAGATTGTAACGTTTAATTTGAAGGTTTGAATAAAAATATCTGATAGAAATTGTAGGAATTGTACACATTTCTTTACAAACACTCCACATTTTAGGAGGTCAAAAGTAATTGGACAAATAAACCAAACCCAAACAAAAATTTTTTATTTTCAATATTTTGTTGCAAATCCTTTGGAGGCAATCACTGCCTTAAGTCTGGAACCCATGGACATCACCAAACGCTGGGTTTCCTCCTTCTTAATGCTTTGCCAGGCCTTTACAGCCGCAGCCTTCAGGTCTTGCTTGTTTGTGGGTCTTTCCGTCTTAAGTCTGGATTTGAGCAAGTGAAATGCATGCTCAATTGGGTTAAGATCTGGTGATTGACTTGGCCATTGCAGAATGTTCCACTTTTTTGCACTCATGAACTCCTGGGTAGCTTTGGCTGTATGCTTGGGGTCATTGTCCATCTGTACTATGAAGCGCCGTCCGATCAACTTTGCGGAATTTGGCTGAATCTGGGCTGAAAGTATATCCCGGTACACTTCAGAATTCATCCGGCTACTCTTGTCTGCTGTTATGTCATCAATAAACACAAGTGACCCAGTGCCATTGAAAGCCATACATGCCCATGCCATCATGTTGCCTCCACCATGTTTTACAGAGGATGTGGTGTGCCTTGGATCATGTGCCGTTCCCTTTCTTCTCCAAACCTTTTTCTTCCCATCATTCTGGTACAGGTTGATCTTGGTCTCATCTGTCCATAGAATACTTTTCCAGAACTGAGCTGGCTTCATGAGGTGTTTTTCAGCAAATTTAACTCTGGCCTGTCTATTTTTGGAATTGATGTTTGCATCTAGATGTGAACCCTTTGTATTTACTTTCATGGAGTCTTCTCTTTACTGTTGACTTAGAGACAGATACACCTACTTCACTGAGAGTGTTCTGGACTTCAGTTGATGTTGTGAACGGGTTCTTCTTCACCAAAGAAAGTATGCGGCGATCATCCACCACTGTTGTCATCCGTGGACGCCCAGGCCTTTTTGAGTTCCCAAGCTCACCAGTCAATTCCTTTTTTCTCAGAATGTACCCGACTGTTGATTTTGCTACTCCAAGCATGTCTGCTATCTCTCTGATGGATTTTTTCTTTTTATTCAGCCTCAGGATGTTCTGCATCACCTCAATTGAGAGTTCCTTAGACTGCATGTTGTCTGGTCACAGCAACAGCTTCCAAATGCAAAACCACACACCTGTAATCAACCCCAGACCTTTTAACTACTTCATTGATTACAGGTTAACGAGGGAGACGCCTTCAGAGTTAATTGCAGCCCTTAGAGTCCCTTGTCCAATTACTTTTGGTCCCTTGAAAAAGAGGAGGCTATGCATTACAAAGCTATGATTCCTAAACCCTTTCTCCGATTTGGATGTGAAAACTCTCATATTGCAGCTGGGAGTGTGCACTTTCAGCCCATATTATATATATAATTGTATTTCTGAACATGTTTTTGTAAACAGCTAAAATAACAAAACTTGTGTCACTGTCCAAATATTTCTGGACCTAACTGTACTTGTCTTGAACCAGCGATCAGTTTATTGCTTGCTCTGTATACTTCAGTATTGCATTATAAGCCGGAGTCACGCTTGCAAGTGACTTGTGCGAGTCTCACATCCCATCACTCTGCCTGGCTTCACACTCTCCTGTCTCCTGGGTTGGCTGCATGTATTTCTATGCAGGTGAGATGCTCGTGTCCGGAGAATTGGAGGCTGCCGAGTGATGCAATGCGAGACTTGCACGAGTCACTCGCAAATGTGACTCCGGTTAAAGTAATAAATAAGAGACTGAGCAACAATATGGCGGCCACGGTAGCCTTCACAAAGTCCCCATTTGTAATTGTAACCCATTGGCACCCCGCGTTTGCATTGCAGAGGAATCAATGGGAGCACATAGCACAGTTTCAATTCATTTACATGTTGCTATCAGAAAATGACAGCAGCATCTAAATAGTTAAACAGCAGCGATTAGAGCTAGCTCTGATTGCTGCAGTTCAAGGCAGGTGCTGGCTGTATAACACGACCGCCACCTTCCACATCCTGATCCCGCTCCATACACCTGTGTCGTATATTGAACTCAATGGAGAAAATCCACGTCAATTTTGCATCACATGTTTCTTTTAACAGCGCGTGGATAAGATTTTAGTGTCATCCATTCTTTTTTTTAATGGCTTCCTCTCCATTTGACCTGGACGTTTGGAGGTGAAAGGTTCCAGTAATGACTTCTTGTTTTGTAACCCTACACTAGAAGATGAAGAGTCGTCGTATCTGTAAACGGTGCTCCCCAGCGACATCTTTCCTGTAACGCTTCTCCGACTTGGAGCCCGTGTTGGCAGCGGCCGAGCGTTTGGCTGAGCGTGACTCATTTCATAATTGTTTGAGGCAATTATGGCGCCGACTCGGTGCCAAGAAAACAAACTTTGCCTTGTTGTGCTGGCTCATGTCTTATTTTCACTGTTTTGTTATTATATTTTTAGGGAGGTTTTGTGCCAATTTTCATCCCCTGTAACACGAGTGTGGTATGGTGTTATGACAACACATGTCGTTCTCCGGCGAGTCCCAGGCCAAGGCCTGACAGGCCGTACTGTGATGAGGGGCCTAGATCACAGGGGGGCTGTTACTATAGCAACTGCAAGTGAAGGAGCAGACTTCTGATTTCCCAGGCCCACCACCAACGTTCACGTTCCCAGGTTACGCTGCCAAAATTGTAAGACTTTAGAAATCCTGGCTCCTTCCCTGCAGACATATGGAGGTGGGGAAGGCAGCAGATGTTTTTACACTACAACATGGAGGAATTCTGAAATTGCTGCAATGTACGCTTCTCATAATCCTGTCAACCCCCCCACCCCAAACCTAAACAGGTATGTACAGCCAAGTGCTGTAACCAAGAACAGAGCTAAGACCCCTGCGGAGGATTCAGAGAATTGAAAGGATGACCAAGGGGTCTGAGATTTTTTTCTTTGGATTGTATTTATGCAGATAGTAATAGAAATGGCGGCGTGGATGTGTATTCTCGAGCCCCCCCCTAACAGCAGTCTGGAGATATAGTCTTGATCCCCTCTTTTACCTGCAGTCTGAATGTGTAGTCTGGAGCCCCCTAGAGTCCCCTATAACAGCAGTATAGATGTGTAGTCTGGAGCCCCCTATAACAGCAGTCTGGATATAAAGTCTTGATCCCCCCTATAACAGCAGTGTGGAGGTGTAGTCTGGAGCCCCCTATAACAGCAGTCTGGTGGTGTAGTCTGGAGCCCCCTATAACAGCAGTCTGGATATATAGTCTTGATCCCCCCTATAACAGAAGTGTGGAGGTGTAGTCTGGAGCCCCCTATAACAGCAGTCTGGTGGTGTAGTCTGGAGCCCCCTATAACAGCAGTCTGGATATATAGTCTTGCTCCCCCCTATAACAGCAGTCTGGAGGTGTAGTTGACTCGCCCACCCCAGGGCTATGGGACACCCGGTGCCGGGCCGGACTAGTCCGGTGGTAGTCAGTGGTGGCTGGGCCCGGCTCCGTGGCCCTGGTGGGTGTCAGTTGAATATGTGGCTTGCTTGTTAATGGTTGTGTTCGTGACGCCACCTGTGGTCTGCGGCTATTAAGCCGCCGCTGCTGTGTGAGGCCTCCGGGATGATGATATAGCAGCTATGGTAGTACTGCTCCCCACAGGTGGAGCAATGCCCGGGGCACAGTTGGTGCTTGTGAAAGTCTATGGTGCTGTGTGACTAACACGGTGCAGGGCCGACAGGCGAGGAAAGAACCAGGCACAAACAACAGTCTCTTTACCTTTTCCTCTTTTACTCTGGGAACAGTCCAGTCCTGGGAGACCGTTACAGGTGGTGATGGGGATCCGGTCGGCCTGGAAGTACTTGGGGTGATCTTTCTGGCCAGCTGAGTATGAGGCCTACTCCTGTACCTTTCTTGGTGATGATAGGACCCTGCTTCTCTGAATCCAGCAATGGCCCTCTTCGCTGCTGGGACCAATGGCACGTCCCTTCCCTCTGTAGGTGGCTGCGCAGGCCCACTCTCTGGTGCTTCCCCGCTGGGGTCCACACCGGGCCCTGAGGCTGCAGCTGTACCTTGGATGTGTCTGGGCCAGGGGCTTGCAGCTCTCCTGCCCTTCGGATTCGGCTACCAGGGACGGATTTTATACCCTGGCAACCACAGACTCCGATGTCCGAGTCTCTCCGCTGCCTCTCAGCTACTCCTGCTTCTCTGGGCCAAACTGCTCCAGCTCTAGGCCCCAGATTCACAGGACAGCTCACTCTGCGTCTGTTCACTTCTACTGCTCCCTACAGACTAACTAACTCCTCCCCCAGGTCAGGCTTAAGGAAGCTCCCTGAAACTTCAGGTTCAGAGCTCCCCCTACTGGCCTGAGGGAGAAACTGCGGTGGATGTTAACTTACTGGCCAGTAGATTTCCCCATTACCTCCAGGCTCAGCATTAACCCTCAGGAGGGCAATGCCGTTGTGGCGACCAGGTCCTAGGGCGCCACACTCCCCCTTAGTTAAATTCAGTACTCCCGGACTGTAGAAACAAAACATAACATGTCATACATTTCATCCCAATATGGGAGGCACATTCTCTTTAACGTTACAATCTTAAACATTTCTATGAGAGTCCAGTGTGGCTCCCTGCCGGGTGTCCATTACACTGCTCCATGGGGGACCCGCCGCGATCAAACCCCCAACGTAGGCTCTGGGCGTGCGTCAGAGCATTGATGACCCCACTCTATGCACACCGGACGGGTTTTTCTTCAGGGGTGTTTGAGCACACTGGTGCTAACTATGAACAATTTAGGTGTTGGCCACCCATAGTCCAGTGGCCCAATTGTCCATTTTCACAATCAAAGAAAAAGAAAACATTTTGTACACAACATGACAGACATTTTGCATAACTATTTACACTCTAATAAGTACTCTTTACTTTATACAGTAGACTCCCTATACCTTAGAGGGGGTTGTCCCCGAGTGCTGCGCTGGGACCTACGTAGCTCTGGTGTTTGCCCCTGACTACGTGGTGTGTCTTCTATCTCAGCACTACAGGTGGGCCTAACCCCAATAGGTAAGCGTGATGGTTGCCTTTGTGGTCTAAGATTCGCCAAGGGTATGACAGGTTCACCACTGACAGGGGGTTGATCCTCCTGTTCCACTGCTGGCGTGTCATCTCGTGCTGGAGCGGACGATTCTTTAGGTGGATCCGGAACCTTTTCTGTTTCTGGCTCGACCAACTGCGGAAACGTCAAAACTGGTACCACTATGGCATTGTTGATTCGGGTCCAAGTTTTGGGGAACTTTCCAAGGATAGTTTGAATCATCTCCCCTTCTTTCTCTTGACTTTGGGGACTTCCTTGTACTCCTTCCATTTCTCTTTGGATTCGGCACCGTTCAGGGCACGCTTTCAGGCGGTCTCGGGAAATTGCTTGACAGGTCTTGCCTTCATCTTTGCTTATGAGGCATACCTTACTATTGTCAAAGTTGGAGGGGATAATGGTGTAGGGCTCGTTTTCCCACTGATCATCCAACTTATGCGTCTTCCGCTTCTTCTTGAGGACTTGTTCTCCAGGTGCTAAGGGAGTTGCTGGGGCTGTTTGATTGTAATGCTGTTCTTGTCTCGTTCTTGCTTGAGACAGGCTCCTTTCCACGCACTCCTGGACCTTACGGTACCGCTGCTGCCGTTCTGCATCCCAATCCTCTATTTCTTGAACCGCCTCAGGCGACACAGTCCCCATCTCAAAGTCTACAGGCAACTTGCCTGGTCTGGCTCGCATCAGGTAAGCGGGGCTGCAGTTGGTCGAATTCACAGGGATGTGGTTGTACAGGTCTACCAGATCTGGCAACTTTTCTGGCCATTGGTTCCTCTCTTCCAGCGGTAGGGTCTTCAGCATATCAATAACCACATGGTTCATTTTCTCGCACAGTCCATTGGTCTGGGGGTGGTACGGTGTGGTTCGAATTTTCTTACAACCGTACATGTTACAGAACTCTTGGAACACTTCAGCCTCGAATGCAGGACCCTGATCCGTCAGTACCCTTTCCGGATAGCCGTGCGGTCGACAAAAGGATGCCTGGAACGCTCTAGCTGCCGTCCTGGCTGTCTGGTCCTTCACAGGCACTACTACCAGGAAACGAGAGTAATGGTCCACAATGGTGAGGGCGTACACATAGCCTGACCGGCTTGGTGTTAACTTCACGTGGTCCAGGGCCACCAACTCCAGGGGCTGCTTCGTGACAATTGGCTGTAGGGGAGACCTTTGGCTGGCATCATCCTTCCGCCTCAAGTTACACGGGCCACAGTCTCGGCACCATTTCTCGATCATCTTTCTCATGTGCACCCAGTAGAACCGATCACGGAGTAAGGCCTCCAACTTCTTCCACCCGAAGTGTCCTGCGTTATCATGATACGCTGCTAGGACCATTGGAGCATCCCTCTGCGGAACCACTATCTGCCAGACAAGTTCATTTGTTCGATAGTTGACATATCTCTTGCAGAGCTTGCCCTGGTAGGTGAACAGTCGTCCCCTCTCCTTCCACAGCTGCTGGGCTTCCTCTGGAGCGTCTGGGCCAAGATGGGTCTCAGCTTGCGCTAGCTTCTCTTTGACCAATCGCACGGCCGGGTCACCATTCTGTGTTTCTTCCCAATTATGGTGGAGTAATGGATTGACCGAGACCTCGTGCTGGTTTAAGCGCTTCACTCCCACAGCATGCTCACACTGTGAAACACCCTGGTGATGGAAAGCCGGTAACTCTATCTCTTCGAGTTCATCCAGGTCTTCTCCAGACTCGGGTAAGTGAGGCATTCTGGACAGCGCATCAGCATTGTTATTCTTCTTGCCAGCCCGATACTTGATGGTAAAGTCAAAGTTAGACAGCCGGGCCATCCATCGCTGTTCCATCGCACCTAACTTGGCTGTTGCCAGGTGTGTCAACGGATTGTTGTCCGTGAAGATGGTAAACTTGGCCGATGCCAGATAGTGCTTGAAGCGTTCAGTCACTGCCCACACAATAGCGAGGAACTCCAGCTTGAAGGAACTGTAGTTTTCTGGATTCCTTTCCGTGGGCCGAAGCTTCCTACTGGCGTACGCTATTACCCTCTCTCTGCCTCCCTGTACCTGGGACAGAACTGCTCCCAGTCCCACGTTGCTGGCGTCTGTGTACAGTATAAACAGTTGGCTGTAGTCAGGGTAGGCCAGAATTTCTTCTCCTGTGAGAGCCCCTTTCAGCCGGACAAAGGATGTTTCCAGTTGGCTGCTCCATTCAAATGGAGGGCTCTGCTTCTTAGCCTGCTTCGGCTGGCCCACCAGGAGATCTTGAAGGGGCGCTGCTATCTTGGTGAACCCATCAATGAACCTTCGGTAGTAGCCCACCAGTCCAAGGAACTGCCGCACCTCCTTCACCGTGGTGGGTCTTGGCCAGTCCTTGATTACCGTGACTTTCTCCGGATCAGGTGCCACGCCTTCTGCGCTGACCACATGACCCAGGTACTGTACCTTTGGCTTCAAGAGGTGACATTTGGACGGCTTGATCTTCAGGCCATATTTCGACAAGGACTCAAACACTTCTGCTAAGTGCTTCAGGTGGTCCTCATAAGTCTTGGAGTAGACTATTACGTCATCCAGGTACAGCAGCACGGTTTCGAAGTTGTGGTGGCCCAAGCAGCACTCCATCAACCTTTGGAATGTCCCTGGGGCGTTGCAGAGCCCGAATGGCATACAATTGAACTCACAGAGACCCATTGGTGTCGTGAATGCAGTCTTCTCCTTGTCCGCCTCTGCCACGGGAACCTGCCAATACCCACTGGTGAGATCCAAGGTGGAGAAATAGTTAGCTGACTTTAAGGCTGTTAGTGACTCCTCTATTCTGGGTAGTGGATAGGCATCTTTATGTGTAATGCGGTTAATTTGCCTGTAATCTACACACATTCTCATTGTACCATCTTTTTTCTTTACGAGCACTAGTGGAGCTGCCCAGGGGCTACAACTATCTCTGATAACCCCAGCCTCCTTCATTTCCCGTAACATTTCCTTGGCACACTGATACTGTGCGGGGGGTACAGGGCGGTATCTTTCTTTAATGGGATGATGATCACCCGTGGGGATTTGATGTTGAACCCCTTTCACCTGCCCAAAATCTAGGGGGTGTTTGCTGAAGACCCGCTCGTACTCCTGTACCACCCGGTAAACCCCATGCTTTTGGTGTGAGGGGGTGGAGTCGGTGCCCACATGTAATTTTTGGCACCAGTCTTCCGGCTGCCCCTTGGAGCCATTGTCTTCCGCCTGGTCGGACGGGATCAAGGGTTCCACTGCTTTAATGGTATTGTTGCTGACAGTGTACAATTTTGCCACGGTGGTATACCGGGGCAATTTGGCCTCCTCCTCCCCACAATTCAGGACACGGACGGGCACTCTCCCCTTGCGGACGTCCGCTACCCCTCTGGCTATCAGGACTCCAGGCCTACTGTCTGAATACATTGGTTCTACCAAGGCATGGTAATCCTGACCCTTGAGGCCTATTGCTGCCCGACACCATATCAACATTTCACTTCTTGGGGGTATTACAATGGGGAGGGGGTCACTTACCCTCACACTGCCAATTTCTCCTCCGGCCAGCTCTACCTGCTGCCTCCTCATCAGGGCTCTGATCTCCCTCTGTAGGACACGCTGCTGCCCGGAGCTGGCAGTTTCAGACGCCTGTTGTAACAAAATTATCACTTCGGCAATACAATTTTCTATCACATTTGTACCAAGAGTTAGCAGTGGGTCAGATTCTTTGCGATCAATATCTACAATTATCATCCCCTGACATGGCAATTCCACCCGCCCCACTTTAATGGTTACTTCTTTGTACCCAATCTGAGGTAAGGGCTGACCATTACTGGCCACAATTGTTAAATCATCATCTGGGCCATGGTCAATGTCTGAATCGGCCCAATATCTTTTGTACAGTTTGTGGGGGATGGTTGTTACCTGGGACCCCGTATCCAGGAGGGCATTCAAAGGGATCCCATCCAGCACAATAGGAAGGACCGGTCGTCCTCCCACATACTTGCTGCGGCTGGGGGTTGAGCCGGGCTTCCTTACACCTGGGGGTCGGCTCCTGGCCCCAGGCTCGGCCCATTTAAAGGACAGCGTCGTGCAATGTGGCCCGCCTGGTTGCAGTTGCGGCAGATCGGTTGTCCTGTTGAATCATACCGGTCTGTGTCTCTGCCTCGGGTCGGCGGAATCCTTCTCTGTCGCATCCATGGGACGTCCTCTGGGCTGGAGGCCAACTCGATTTTCGCAGGCGAGGGGGTCATTTGTAGAGACTGCACGGTCTTGGCAAGGGCAGCCACAGTCTTGGTCAGCTCCTGGACCTGTTGTCTGAGCTCCGCAGTGGGATCCTTATCCAGGGACTGCGCCTCAGCCCCTGCAGTGGCTCGTGTTGCAGGCACCACCCCGGGGTACGTGATAGCAAGAGGCCGGAGGGGTACTGGGTCATTCGGCGTAGATTCTCTCAATACCCTGATGGCCTGGTCCTTAAACTTGGCAAAGTCCAGAGCAGGGTTCTGCAGGACCAGGATACGCAGCTGGGTCCTGTGGGCATCTGACAGGAGCCCCTCTATGAACTGCTCAGTTAGGAGTTTGTCTTCTTCACGTACACTCTCTGGGTCCACCTGTTTAACTGCTTTCAGGGCCTCTTGCAGGTTTAGGGCATAGTCCCTTATGCTGTCTGTGGCCCGCTGCTTGCACCCAAAGAATCTCATCTTTATCTCTGCTGCGGTGCGGGTGTCAAACGTACTCTTTAGCTTGGCCAGTATCTGGGCTGCTGTCCCTTTATCTGTATCAGGCCATGACTTCGCTTCACGCTGGGCTGCGCCGGCTAGCTGTCCCATTAATATGCCCACCTTCTGGCTCTCAGTCAGCGGATACACCCGGAATAAGCTGTGCAGGCTTTCTCTGAAGTCACTCAAGGTATGGGACTCCCCGGAGTATTGCGGCAGCCATTCTGCTCCCGGTATGTATGGCATGGTGATCGGCATTACCGGCGCTACAGTGGGGGCCGGGGCGACGGCGACTGGGATTGCTTCTGCTGGTGCTGCGGCGTCTCGGGCTACGGCATCCACCTGCCCTCCCTCTGAGTCGGACATCTTCCTCCCCCTTAGTGAACCTTACCAGGCTCCGTTCACTTTTCAAATTTTCTTCCGGGTCGCGCGGGGTTAACAGCGCTCTGCTCTGATGGCGCGCTCCCTTCGCGCTCTTTGTCAGGTACGCCCCCCTTCTTCCTGCGCTCGGCGAGGCTAATGGCGGCGGTGGTCTGCAGCCAGTACACAGTCTTTTAAGCACAATTCCGGCAGGCGCACAGTACCCGGTGGGACCGGGCACGAAATCCTGTTCGTGACGCCAAAAGTTGACTCGCCCACCCCAGGGCTATGGGACACCCGGTGCCGGGCCGGACTAGTCCGGTGGTAGTCAGTGGTGGCTGGGCCCGGCTCCGTGGCCCTGGTGGGTGTCAGTTGAATATGTGGCTTGCTTGTTAATGGTTGTGTTCGTGACGCCACCTGTGGTCTGCGGCTATTAAGCCGCCGCTGCTGTGTGAGGCCTCCGGGATGATGATATAGCAGCTATGGTAGTACTGCTCCCCACAGGTGGAGCAATGCCCGGGGCACAGTTGGTGCTTGTGAAAGTCTATGGTGCTGTGTGACTAACACGGTGCAGGGCCGACAGGCGAGGAAAGAACCAGGCACAAACAACAGTCTCTTTACCTTTTCCTCTTTTACTCTGGGAACAGTCCAGTCCTGGGAGACCGTTACAGGTGGTGATGGGGATCCGGTCGGCCTGGAAGTACTTGGGGTGATCTTTCTGGCCAGCTGAGTATGAGGCCTACTCCTGTACCTTTCTTGGTGATGATAGGACCCTGCTTCTCTGAATCCAGCAATGGCCCTCTTCGCTGCTGGGACCAATGGCACGTCCCTTCCCTCTGTAGGTGGCTGCGCAGGCCCACTCTCTGGTGCTTCCCCGCTGGGGTCCACACCGGGCCCTGAGGCTGCAGCTGTACCTTGGATGTGTCTGGGCCAGGGGCTTGCAGCTCTCCTGCCCTTCGGATTCGGCTACCAGGGACGGATTTTATACCCTGGCAACCACAGACTCCGATGTCCGAGTCTCTCCGCTGCCTCTCAGCTACTCCTGCTTCTCTGGGCCAAACTGCTCCAGCTCTAGGCCCCAGATTCACAGGACAGCTCACTCTGCGTCTGTTCACTTCTACTGCTCCCTACAGACTAACTAACTCCTCCCCCAGGTCAGGCTTAAGGAAGCTCCCTGAAACTTCAGGTTCAGAGCTCCCCCTACTGGCCTGAGGGAGAAACTGCGGTGGATGTTAACTTACTGGCCAGTAGATTTCCCCATTACCTCCAGGCTCAGCATTAACCCTCAGGAGGGCAATGCCGTTGTGGCGACCAGGTCCTAGGGCGCCACACTGTCTGAAGCCCCCTATAACAGCAGTCTGGATATATAGTCTTGATCCCCCCTATAACAGCAGTCTGAATGTGTAGTCTGGAGTCCCCTAGAGTCCCCTATAACATCAGTATAGATGTGCAGTCTGGAGCCCCCTATAACAGCAGTCTGGATATAAAGTCTTGATCCCCCCTATAACAGCAGTGTGGAGTTGTAGTCTGGAGCCCCCTATAACAGCAGTCTGGATATATAGTCTTGATCCCCCTATAACAGCAGTCTGGAGGTGTAGTCTGGAGACCCCCTATAACAGCAGTGTGGAGGTGTAGTCTGGAGCCCCCTATAACAGCAGTCTGGTGGTGTAGTCTGGAGCCCCCTATAACAGCAGTCTGGATATATAGTCTTGATCCCCCCTATAACAGCAGTCTGGATATATAGTCTTGATCCCCCCTATAACAGCAGTCTGGTGGTGTAGTCTGGAGCCCCCTATAACAGCAGTCTAGATATATAGTCTTGATCCCCCCTATAACAGCAGTCTGGATATATAGTCTTGATCCCCCCTATAACAGCAGTCTGGTGGTCTAGTCTGGAGCCCCCTATAACAGCAGTCTGGATATATAGTCTTGATCCCCCTATAACAGCAGTCTGGATATATAGTCTTGATCCCCCTATAACAGCAGTCTGGAGGTGTAGTCTGGAGCCCCCTATAATAGCAGTCTGGATATATAGTCTTGATCCCCCTAAAACAGCAGTCTGGAGGTGTAGTCTGGAGCCCCCTATAACAGCAGTCTGGAGGTGTAGTCTGGAGCCCCCTATAACAGCAGTCTGGATATATAGTCTTGATCCCCCTATAACAGCAGTCTGGATATATAGTCTTGATCCCCCCTATAACAGCAGTCTGGTGGTCTAGTCTGGAGCCCCCTATAACAGCAGTCTGGATATATAGTCTTGATCCCCCCTATAACAGCAGTCTGGATATATAGTCTTGATCCCCCCTATAACAGCAGTCTGGATATATTGTCTTGATACCCCCTATAACAGCAGTCTGGAGGTGCAGTCTTGATCCCCCCTATAACAGCAGTCTGGAGGTGTTCTCTAGAAATCTTCATTATAAATATATAATGTAATAATGTCGATACACTGCACTCAAAAAGAATCAGGGTACTCGAGTGGTCCAATATATAAAGAACATGATTTTTTTGCCATAATGTAACAGGCAGATGCCCAACATGATCATACTAACATCATAATAAATTAAAACTAAACTATACACACAGCAGGTGAAAAAAATATTGAACACATCCCCAACTTTCTAAGTAAATATATTTCTAAAGGTGCAATTTACATGATTTTCTCACCAGATGTTGGTAACAACCCATCCAATCCACACAGGCAAGGAAGTTAGACCATAGATGTCCATAAACTTAGTGATGTGTAATAATAAGAAGCGACACAGGAAAAAAAAGTATTGAACACACTTTACTGAGATTTGTTGCGCCCAGGAATACGGGGTACTCGGTTCCGGGCAGTGTCTCTATTGGGAATGGCACGGTGGTGGCCATTACCTGGTTCCGTGCCCTGGGCCCTTATTGTAATGGGGATACTTACAGGAGAGAATAAGATAATGTTCACTTGTGACGCCACTTGCGGTGTTGCAGCTAAGTGTAGGGAGCCGCCGCTGCAGGATGATGTCTCTACTGGGGCTGATGATATTGGCAGGTAGTATGGTAGTTCCTCCGCAAGTAGGGTTTTGCCCCAGCGGGTGTATGGTGCAGTGGGCGTCGGAAGAAGGAGTCCAGACAGATGTTCAGTGCAACTGGTTTACTGACTTTCTGCAAATGTTAACTGGTTGCCCGAGGCCGGCTGGTTTCGCCTTCAGGTCCCCTTCGTCCCAGTGCCAGTCTGGTTCTCTGGTACCTTCTTCCCCTGCACCTGTCTCTGGTAAGTGGGTCCGCGTGGTATGTTACAACTGGGGGTCCCCGTTCTGTGGTTTGTCCACTTCTGTCCTCCTGACAGTAGCGTGAAGCCTGTGGGGTTGGAGTCTCTGGTCCTGTCCCCGTTTCTCCCTTTGCTACTGAGTCTTCAGATTCTTTAGGGTCAGCAAGGTCCTAGATAGTGCCCTTTGCTGTGCAGGTGTTAACAGGTCGGCTTAAAGCTCTTTCCTGTCCTAGGGTCCTGTACCCCGTCGGTGCGTAGTTCCGGGAGTACTACACTGTACTCCACCGGCAACTACTTCTCCTGGGTACCAGGTGACCTTCAACCCAAGTCAGGACGTCACTTCACTTCCACCTTTACACTCCTGCGGTCTGACACTTTCAACAGTCACTGTCATTGTCTTCCCGACTACTCTCCACAGTCTGCCCCTCCCACCTGGTCAACTAGTGGACTAGAGTGGCTCTATCTCTAGGCGGGTATCCATTGGTCTCACCCTAGCTGGGTACCATTGTATGGGGGATTGTTGGGGATTACCAGGATTTTTCTTGGTACTGGCACTGGGGTTCTGGGTCCTTAAGAGGGTAGGCCCTGCATCCTGGTGGGGATGCAGAGCATTGTAGCACCCTGATGGTCTCAGGGGCATTACAGATTCATTTAATACTTCATACAGAAGTCTTTGTTGGTGATGACAACTTCAAGACACCTCCTGTATGGAGAAACTAGTGGTTACTCAGGTGTGATTTTGGCCCATTCTTCCACACTAACACTCTTCACAACCTAGAAGTCTTGTGGGCTTCTTTTATGAGCTCTGAGCTTTAGTTACTTCCATAAATTTTCTATTGGATTCAGATGAGATGATTGGCTTGAATATTCTTAAAGCTTTATCTTCCTTCTCTGAAACAAATTGAGAGTTTCCTTGGCTGTGTGTTTGAAATCATTGACTTGCTGAAAAGTCCACCATTGTTTCATCTTCATCATTCTGATAGATAGAAGCAGATTTTTATCAAGAATGTCTTGGTAAATTTGTCTATTCATCCTTCCTTCAATTATATGAAGTTTGTTAGGGTCCTCTGCAAAAAAAACTGCCCATAACCATAATGTTTCCATCACCAAACTTCACAGTTGGTATGGTGTCTGTGGGGTGATAGGCAGTACTTTTTGATCTCCAACATGTTGTGTATTATGGCATCCAAAAAGTTCAATTTTGGTCTCATCTGACCAGAGTATATTCTCCCAATATAGCTATCCATAGGTGGTTTTTGGCTCTTGAACATCTTTCTGATAATTCTTTTCACTCTTCTGAATAAAATCCCACAGGGAGCACCTGGGTGTGGCCCATTTATGGCGAAATTATGTTTTTTTCACTTCCGGGTTGTGTTCACAACAATGCTCACTGAAACCTCCATTAGTTTAGAAATTCTTCTGTAACCAATGCCATCAGTATGTTTGGCAACAATAAGGTTGTGAAGGTCTTGATATAGCTCACTGGTTTTACCCATCATGAGATGTTTCTTGTGTGTCACCTTGGTAATATCAAAGTTATCCACCTGATATAACTAATTTAACATAAGAAGAAGTATGTCTGCATCTAAACAAATTAAAAATTGATAAATTCCCCTGGCCAGGTAGCATTCATCCATGGATATTGAGGGAATTGAGCTCAGTAATTGACAGAGCACTGTATCTCATCTTTTTAGACTCTCTTGTGACAGGGTTGATGCCACAAGATTGGAGGATGGCTGAAGTTATACTGATATTTAAAGAGGCTGTCTACTATTTAAACATAGATCCTTAGGATGGGTCATCAATATCTGATTGGCTTGGGTCCGATACCCAACACCGCCGCTTATCAGCTGTTATTGGTGCTAGCGGCGGTAGCAGAAAATGCTCAACTCCAGAGCTTCTGATAGTTATCAGAAGACAGGACAGCTCCCGAACTGGGCATTTACGCTCACCTGCTGCCACCACCAGCACTTTGAACCAGGGCTGTGGAGTCGGAGTCGGAGTCGTGGAGTCGGAGCTCATTTTGGTGGAGTCGGAGTCGGAGTCGGAGTCGGTATAAAATGCACCGACTCCGACTCCTAAAATATATAATAAATTGGGGACAGGAGTGCAATGCAGAATGTGCTGAATATTTTACTAAATAACAACATTTAGTATAATGCTTATATTTAAGTGAAAAATTTATTGTAGTACAATGTGAACATCAGACATTTAATTGTTTTTATGATACAATAATCAAGATATTTGGATAGAACATAAAATATTTATTGGAATACAACTTTAGAACACAAAAAAACTAATAAATTGTAAATATGTAATATATATAATATATATATATATACAGTGTATATACACACACACAAGATATATATGTAATCTACTGTATATTACATAGTGTATTACATATTTACAATTTATTACAGTTTTTTGTGTTCTAAAGTTGTATTCCAATAAATATATTTTATGTTCTATCCAAATATCTTGATTATTGTATCATAAAAATTATTAAATGTCTGATGTTCACATACACATATTCATGTACTGCAATAAATTTTTCACCTAACTATAAGCAATATATGTAGGAGTCGGAGTCGGAGCCGGAGTCGGAGTCGGAGCCGGAGTCGGAGTCGGTGCAAGAGAATTTGAGGAGTCGGAGTCGGAGTCGGAGTCGAAGGTTTGGCTTACCGACTCCACAGCCCTGCTTTGAACAGCTGATTGGCAGGATGCCAAGTGTTAGACCCCGGCTGATCAGATATTGATGACCTAAGGATTATCCTAAGGTGTACTTTGCACGTTGCGACATCGCTACTGCGATCTCGTCGGGGTCAAATCGAAAGTGACGCACATCCGACACCGGTAACGACGTCGCAACGTGTAAAGCCTAGAAGCACCGATAAACGATCACAAAAGCATCGTAAATCGGTGATCTGTGTAGTGTTGGTCATTTCCATAATTTCGCTGCAGCGACAGGTACGATGTTGTTCCTCGTTCCTGTGGCAGCACACATCGCTGTGTATGAAGCCACAGGAGCGAGGAACATCTCCTTACCTGCCTCCACCGACTATGCGGAGGCAGATAAGGAGATGTTACCTCATGCTCATCTCCACCCCTTCGCTTCTATTGGCCGCCTGCCGTGTGACATCACTGTGATGCCGCACGACCCGCCCCCTTAGGAAGGAGGCGGGTCGCCGGCCAGAGCGACGTCGCAGGGCAGGTAAGTGCGTGTGAAGCTGCCGTAGCGATAATGTTCGCTACGGCAGATATCACAAGATATCGCATGTGCGACGGGGGCGGGGACTATCGCGCTCGGCATCACTACAATCGGCTAGCGATGTCGCAGCGTGCAAAGTGCCCTTAAGGATAAGCCATCAATGTTAAAGTAGTGGACAACCTGTTTAAGAAAGGTAAGAAGGTGTATCCAGGCAACTACCGTCCGGTAAGTCTAAGATCAGTGGCGTGCAAAGTTTTTGATGACATTATAAGAGATGCATTATAAGACATGCAAAAATATATTGCAAAAAATAATATAACTGACAACCAGCAGGAATTAATGAAAGGTAAGTCACTACAATATATGGCGGGACAATATATAAGGGTGCTACAATATATGGGGGCACAATGTATGGGGGCGCTACAATATATGGCTGCACAATGTATGGGGATGCTACAATATGGGGGGGCACAATGTATGGGAAGTTACGCTACAATATTTGGGGGCACAATGTACAGAGGCGCTACAATATATGGTGGAAAGTGTATGGGGATGCTACAATATAAGGGGGCACAATGTATGGTAACTAAACTGGCATATTTGTAATTCTCCTGAAAAAAGTGTGGCGTGGCTGCTACAAAATTGTCACTGCAGCCACAGATAAATTATTTGAGAGGTGCAATTTCTACAATGGGGATCACTTTGGGGGTTTTCTGCTGTTCTGGCACCTTATGGGCTCTGCTCATGTAGCCTATAAACTAGTCTAGCAAAATCTGTACTCCAAAAGCCAAATATCATTCCTTCTTGCTCAACTCCGACGTGTGGCCAAACAGTAGTTTCTGATGAAATATAGGGCATCACCACATTTGGGAGAAATTGCACAATAAATTGTGGGTTCATTTTCACCTTTTAACCCCGGTGTAACTGAAAAATTTGCAGTCAATAAAATAATTAAATTTTTACCACTAAAACGTTATATTTCCACATCCCAGTGCAAAACGATTCTATGAGGCACCTGTATGTTAAAAATACTCACTACACCACTAGATGAATTCCTTACGCAGTTATATCACCAATATGGGGTCACTTGTGGGGTTTTGGCTGATCTGGTACCTCAGGGGCTCGGCTAATAGAGGCCACAATTCTATTCAAATGGAATCTGAGAGCTGAATACCAAGTTACTCTTCTACCCATCCGATCCCTGCCGTGTACGCAAACAGTAGTGTACAACCACACATGAGGTACTGCCACATTCAGGAAAAATTGCATAACAAATGTTCCTGTCCATTTTCTCCTGTTACCCTTAGTGTGAATTAAAATCTTGAGGCTAAAATAAAATTTTAGTGGAAAAACCCAGCATTTTTTGTTTTTCGCCCAATATAATAAAAATCTGTGTAATTTGTGGGTTAAAAATACTGATCACACAAATAGATGAATTCATTATAGGGTTTAGTTTGCCAAATGGGCTCGGCTACTGCAACACATTGTCAAAAATCAAATAGTGCTGTTAACTTTCTGAACCTCGCCATGTGCCCAAACATTATTTTTTGACCATGTATGGGGTTATTCTGTGTTCAGGAGAAATCGCGTAACAAATTATGGGGTCCTTTTTCTTCTATTATCCATTGTCAAAATTACAAATTTTGGGCTAAAATAACAATTTTAGTGGAAAAAAATTTAACTATAATTTTCAAAGCCACATTTAAAAAAGTTCTGTCCAGCACCTATGGTTTCAAAATGTAAAACACATCCCTAAATAAATTCCTTGATGGGTCTAAATTCCAAAATGGGGTCACTTGTGGGGATTTTGGATGTTTTGGTGCCTTAGGGGCCCTGCAAATGTGACATGGTGCCTGCAATCTATTTGTTTTCCAAGATTCAAATATTGCTGCTTTTGTTTCAAACCTTCCGGTTTGTCCAAACAGAACTTTTTGACCACATGTGGGGTATCCCCGTCCGCATAAGAAATTGGGTAGCAAACTGTGGGATCCACTTTTTGATGTTACCTCTTGTAAAAATGAGAAATTTGGTGCTAAAATGAACATTTTCAATATGAAAGGTTATCAAATTTTGTGAAGTAATTGTGGATTGAGAATGCTCACTATACCCGTCAATAAAATCCTTGAGGGGTTTATTTTACAAAATGGGGTCACTTGTGGGGGGTTTCTGCTGTTTTGATACTTTAGGGACCCTGCAAATGTGACATGGTGTGCGCAAGCTACGTCAACCAAATTTGTTTTCCAAAATTCAAATATTGCTCCTTATTCAAAATTCAAATATTGCTTCTTATGTTACGTTTCCTCCCATTTGTCTAAACAGAACTTTTTGACCACATGTAGGGTATCAGCGTGCTCATAAGAAAATGGGTAACAAACTGTGGGGTCCACTTTTTGGTATTACCTCTTGTAAAAGCGCAAAATGTAGTGCTAGATCAACATTTTTGTGAAAAAAATGAAAATGTTCAATATGACGACCAACGGTTATCAAATTCTGTGAAGTAACTGTGTGTTCAAAATGCTCACTATTAGAGTTGAGCGATGTTCGAGGTTCGCCAATTTCATGTTCGAGTGATTTTGGGGGGTGCTCGAGATCGAACTCGAGCTTTTTGCTAAAAGCTTGACAGTTTGAGTTAGGTTCGAGAAATGTTTGATCACCATAAACGTGGCTTTTCACAGTAAGGCTATGTGCGCACGTTGCGTATCTGCAAGCGTCCTGCGTCCCCAGCACAATTCCTCTCCCTTTCCTACTCACCGATCACGGGCGCCTTGCTCCACGTCTGTCACAAATCTGCGGTGTCTTTTCATCTTTAGAAAATGGCTGCCGCTTCATTAGTCAATTAGTTATTCCGTACATTCCCCGCCCACCGGCACCCATGATTGGTTGCAGTCAGACACGTCCCCAAGCTGAGTGACAGCTGTCTCACTGCAACCAATCACAGCCGCTGGCGGGCGGGTCTATATCGTGCAGTAAAATAAATAAATAAATAATAATAATAAAAAAAAACGGTTCCCACCATATTTGATACCAGCCAGGATAAAGCCACACGGCTGGAGGCTGGTATTGTCAGGATGGAGAGCACCACATTATCGGGAGCCCACCACCCTAACAATATCACCCTGCAGCTGCCCGGAATAGCTGCATCCATTAGATGCAACAGTCCCGGGGGACTCTACCCAGCTCATCCCGAATTGCCCTGGTGCGGTGGCAATCGAGGTAATAATGAGTTATCCCCGAGATACCGTCCATGATTAAACTGAAAGTGAAAGTAAATCAACACACAGCGAAAATCCTTTATTTGGAATAGAAGACAAAAAAACACCCTGTTTCACCCCTTTATTAATCCCCAAATACCCCTCCAGGTCCGACGTAATCCACATGACACTGTCAGCTCTGCTCCCTGAAGATGCAGCAGCACTGTAGAATACCATTGCGTTGTATCAGCTCCACGTAGCAATGAAGTGAATCGCGCAGTCAGCAGAGACTTCAGCAATGCAGGCTTCAAGATTACCAAATGTGCCTATCTTTACCAATAGAGTCAGTAGCTCAGTGGATAGAGTGCTCGCCTCAGAAGTATTAGGTTGCGAGTTCTAATCCCGTTCCTGGTAAAGAATTTAATTATTTTTTTTTAATTTAATTTAAATTATAATTATTAGATATTTATAATTATAATTTAATTTAATTATGCACTGAGGGGAGGAGCAGAACATCAGCTGTGAGCCGCGGGACACACCTCTAAAATCGGAGCAGTTCACGGAATGAGGCTGCATTGCTCTCTCCTCTCTCTCTTCTCTCTCTCTCCTCTCTCTTCTCTCTCTCCCTCTCTCTCCCTCTCTCTTTCTCTCTCTTTCTCTCTCTCTCCCTTTTTCTCTCTTTCTCTCTATCTCTCTTTTTCTCAGGCTCTCTTTTTCTCTTTTTCCCTCTCTCTATCTCCTCTCTCTCTTCTCTCACTCTTCTCCCTCTCTCTTCTCTCTCTCTCTCTCTCCCTCCCTCTCTCTCCTCTCTCTCTTTTTCTCTCTTTTTCTCTCTCTCTCTTTTTCTCAGTCTCTCTTTTTCTCCTTTTTCCCTCTCTCGCTCTCTCTTCTCTCTCTTCTCTCTCTTCTCTCCTCTTCTCTCCTCTTGTCTCTCTCTACTCTCTCCTCTCTCTCTTCTCTCTCATCTCTCTCTCTTTCTCTCTCTTTTGGGGGCAGCACGTAGCTGCCTGCTGTACCTGGCTAGCATACAAAAACATGGCGAATCCCAGATATTTTTTTTTTTTGGGGGGGGACTCCTGCATACAGTCCTGGATGGAGTATGCTGAGCCTTGTAGTTCTGCAGCTGCTGTCTGTATGGAGGAGAGCAGACAGCAGCTGCAGAACTACAAGGCTCAGCATACTCCATCCAGGACTGTATGCAGGAGTTTTTTGCCCACCCAAAAAATGACGTGGGCTTCGCCAGGTACAGTAGGCAGGTACGGCTGCCCCCAACCCCCAGCTGCCTATTTGTACCCGGCTGGGAACAAAAAAAATAGGGAAGTCTTTTTTTTAATTATTTCATAAATTTCATGAAGTAATTAAAAAAAAATCGACATGAGCTTTGCCCCATTTTTCTGTCCAGCCAGGTACAACTAGGCAGCTGGGGATTAGAATCCGCAGCACAGGTTGGCCTGAGCTTTCTGGGCCCCTCTGCTGCGAATTGCAGTCCGCAGCCGTCCCAGAAATTGGCGCTTTCATAGAAGCGCCATCATCTGGCGCTGTATCCAACTCTTCCAGCTGCCCTAGTGATGGGTGGCTTGCTGGGTAATAATGAGTTAATACTAGCTTTGTTTTACTAGCTAGTATTAAGCCAGAGATTCTTAATGTCAGGCAAGTTTGACCCGGCCTTTAAGAATCTCCAATAAAGAGTTAAAAAAAAGACACCACACAGAGAAAAAATACTTTAATAGAAATCAATACACAGACACACTTAGAGACTCCATGTTTATCACTCCCTGTCAGCCCTCCACAATCCATGGTTTTCTGTCTTTTTTCTCCTTCAACCCATGCAGCTCTGCTACATCAGCAGCACTGCATGGGAGGAAGACGCTGCTGCTCCCCGTGCAGTCTTTTAACTCCGTGAGTGAGCTGAGGCTGCTGGCTGTAAGCGGTGACGTCACTGCTGACAGGCGCATTGCTATAGAAATGGGGATCTCCGTTATTGACCGGCTGTGGCAGCCGATGAATAACGGAACGGGGAAGCAGATCGGGGAAGCCGACCGTGTTCCAGAGCATCTCGCCAATATACAGGGATGCACAAACGATCACCGCGTACTGGAGAGATGCACTAACAGGTCCTAGCATGACGTCTAGCCATGTGACCAGTCTGTAGCCAATGAGATAATAGACACGTGACTGGTCACATGCTATTTTGACATCACGATAGGTCCTATCATCAGTGCTGGTTACCGGGAGGATGCAGCGATTATCGGAAGGAAAAGCGGCGGGAGACAGAGTGCAGGACGCATCGCGGGGACAGGTAAGTGTTATGGCAATGTTTATTAACTGTATGTGTTCATTTATAATGTGTTTTTATGTGTTTGTAACTGTAGTGACCAAGTCTTAGCTTTGACAACTCTCATTGAAGCTGAATTACAGAAGAACAAGAAAGTTTCAGTGGCGTTTATCGATCTCTCTGCTGCATATGATACTGTGTGGAGGGAAGGACTTTTATATACATTTTTCAAGGTGATTCCATGTAAGAAAATGATGTACCTCTTGAACAATACGATTGCAAATCGAACTTTTCATCTTATTATGGGCGATTCAACCAGTTGTAAGAAATCTCTAAACAATGGACTGGCCCAGGGATCAGTGCTGGCACCTCTCCTGTTTGCCCTGTACCTAGCTGATATTCCTAAAACAGTGTCACGGAAATTTGGATATGCCGATGACTGGGCACTTGCTATGGTAAGCAAACCAATGGAGGAAGCAGAGGATGTTCTTACAAAAGATCTTAGTGTAATGGGAAAGTACTTCCGACAATGGAGATTAAAACCTAACCCATCAAAAACGGAAGTTTGTTGCTTTCATTTACACAATGCAAGTGCCAAGACTGAACTTAAAGTACAATTTGAAGGCCAATCTGTTAAACACAATTTCAATCCTAAGTATTTAGGTGTAACCCTTGATAGAAGTCTAACTTTTAAATCCCATCTGGATAATTTGGCACAGAAACTGAAAGCACGTAATAATATTATTCAGAAACTTTGTGGATCCTCCTGGGGCTCGGCAACATCTGTTTTGAGAACATCTACTCTTGCCCTGGTGTACTCTGCTGCAGAATACTGTGCTCCAGCATGGTTAAATAGCTGTCATGTAAACTTAATTGACACTCAGCTGAACAACTCTTTGCGTATAATATCTGGTGCTATTAGACCTACACCTGTTCACTGGTTACCTGTGCTGGGTCATATAGCACCCGCAAATCTAAGAAGACAAAAGCTCCTACTTAAAGAATACATTAAAGTAGGGAATAATGAAAAACTTCCAATACACCAAAATATCAGAGATGCTACAATACAACGATTGAAATCAAGACACCCACCCATCCGAACTGCAATCACCTTGCATGAACAAGACTTCAATTTAGAGGAGAAATGGCGAGAACTTTGGGTCAATGTAGTAGAAGGTGATCCCCAAATGTTCCCTAATTTACAAAACCCTCCACCAGGCTTCAATCTACCAAGGAAAACATGGGTTACTCTAAATCGTATCAGAACAAACTTTGGCGTCTGTGCAGATTTTATGTATAAGTGGGGAAAATATGACTCTCCGACCTGTGACTGTGGAGCAGATCGTCAAACTATCCAGCACATTGTTGAGGAGGCCCCCTGAGATCCTACCATGGTGACAAGAATGATTTCTATATTGTAAATGATAACGCTATTGCATATATAGAAAATCTTGATATTCAAATTTGATTTTTATCCTTTTGATATTTTTCAATCACTGTCTATTGTCTGGTGTTTATTTTTATATGATGGTAAGATATACGTTCATACGATTAAATAAATGTGTTTGTGTTTGCCTCCCATTGTTTTCAATGGGGTTCGAGAGGTTCGTCGAAAGGCTCACCGAACCAAACTCGAACGCCGCGCTCCGTTCGACGAACCAAACCGAACTCGAGCCTCTAGAGGCTCGCTCATCTCTACTCACTATACCCCTGAATAAATTCCGTGAGGTGTCTAGTTTCCAAAATGGCATTACTTGCGGGGACGTTTTCTGCTTTTTAGGTACCTTAGGGGCCCTGCAAATGCAAACTATTTCAGCCAAATTTGTGTTCCCAAATTCAAATGGCACTCCTTCCCTTCCGGGCCCTCCCATTTGTCCAAACAGAGGTTTCTAACAACATGTGGGGTATCAGCGCACTCAGAAGAAAGTGGGTAACACATTTAGGGGTCCATTTTGTCATGCTGTTTCTTGCAAAAGTTAATAAATTGGGGCTAAACTAACATTTTTAGATAAAATTTAAAATTTTAATTTGTTCTTCCACATTGCTTTAGTTCCTATGAAGCACCTGAAGGGTAAATAAACTTCTTGGATGTGTTTTTGAGCACTTTGAGAGGTACAGTTTTTAGAATGGTGTCACTTTTGGGTATTTTCTGTCACATAGACCTCTCAAAGCCACTTCCAATGTTTTGTGGTCTCTAAAAAAATGGTTTTGTAAATTGCTGAAAAATGAGAAATTGCTCATGAATTTTTAATCCTTCTAAACAAAAAAAATTACCAATTTGTATGAATCAGCTCACCGTATAAAAGCTCAATCCCGATTCCGTCCTGGAGCACGGACAGCCACTGCCACAGCCCAATGAAATGCAGAAAAAAGAGGATGTCCAGCTCTTCAGGCAAAGAATCACGTCTTTAAATGGGTCATTTTAGGCAACTCTGGTCATTTTGCACCCAAAATTGTAATTAAAGGTAGCATGATTTTTCAATAGCACATGAGGGGGAGATAAATACATTTTTTTTTTAAAAAAATAAAAATATTGTAGCTATGCACATAAAAAATTCTTGTGTGCACCCTCATATATGTGCAGATTAATTCATATATATAGTCATGCATTTGCATATATTTTATGTGCACTTACTTGTAGATGTTATATCTGCATATGTATATTTGTGCACCACAATTAATATGTCAGAATTTATATACATTCCTAACTTAGTCCAGAAAACCATTGATACCTATTTTGTATTTGTATTTGCATTTTATTTTACATGTAATAACTTTCATGGTAACTTTATTTTTGAATATGTAAAGTGCTTAAGTGATTTAAACATCTGTTGTGCTAATTAGCATTTGCATATAAACTCTGTAGCGCCGTCTCTCCAGCATCATGATTAAGGGTGAGTGCTTTCACCTGAAATGCGTAGTGCTGGTCATGTCATTCTCTGTGTCTGCATGATGAAATAAAGACGTGATTCTTTGCCTGAAAAGCTGGACATCCTCTTTTTTCTGCAAAAAAAAATTACGTTTCAAAAATTGCGGTGGTGTAAAATAGACACGTGGGAAATGTTATTTAGTAACTATTTTATGTGACATAACTCTCTGGTTTAAGGGCATAAAAAAAATCAAAGTTTGAAAATTTTTCAAAATTTGGCCAAATTTTAGATTTTTTTTCTCAAATAAACACAAAAAGTATCCTAAATTTACAACTATCATGATGTACAATATGTTATGAAAAAAAACAGTCTGAGAATCACTGGGATCCATTGACGTGTTCCTGAGTTATAACCTCATAAAGTGACACTGGTCAGAATGGCAAAATGGCAAAATTTGGTCTGGTCATTGAGGTCAAAATAGGCTCCGTCATTAAGGGGTTAAAATAAACTGCAGCCGAAGGACAGGACTCATATTATCAATGTCTAAGAATAAATGAAAAGACATATTTATAAAACTGATGAAGGTGACGAAACGTGCGTCGGGGGCAAGACATAGATGCGTGGGCCAGTAGTATTTTCTTTCATGTAAGTGTATATGATCATTTTTTCTTCCGTGCAGTACTTGGATCAGTGTATTACACTGATCCGTAATACTTTGTGAGTTTAGAAACTGTCATCCGCTTGTTAGTTAGTGCATTTAAACATGTATTGTAGCCAGCGAGCATAAGGGCAGGTGTTTAATATAAGGTACTTTTTGCACTTTAAAACACAAGCTTGTTTCCGCAAGTGTATTTGATATTTAGTACTACAAGTGGTGTTATTGGCTAGTATTGCGGCATTGTATGAGATATGTAGTATGTATACAAGTTGTTGTATACTGGTCTCTGTCTGTTTACTTCTACATTGGTGGTAATTTCCCTTTTATGATTAATATATGCTATGATTTTTTTAAATGTGTAATAATAAAAAAATAGTTTTTATTTTTGAAATTGTGTCTAATAGTTCACTTTTCTTCCCAAGTTATGGGGATCGGCATAGAAGTGTGAGTCTATTTTTTTGATTATAATATTTAGAAAACTGTATAATACAGGAGACTTGTATAACAAAAATGAAAGTTTGGTGCAAAAATGTTCTCAAAAGTGCGGAAACTTCTCATTGTTATACAGTGATGTGTACACCTATGAACTGTCAGAAATATCACAGTACCCTAGATAATATCTTTCAATAAATTAATCAATCATTGATTTTAGGACCTTTTTTGTTTAGATTAAAAAGCAGCAAAACAAAAAAAAAAGTAGCAAAAAGTGACAATTGCTTTTACTAGAAAAGGTAAACTGTTTTGCATTACAGCACTATTCCACTAGAGGGCAGTAATGTCATTTATAAAGGCTGCATATCCTATAATGGGAGAACAATTTGATAGATCAGTCCTGAGTTTTTATCCACTCTACAATAAAGGATCCAGGTCACAGAGGATTGTCTAGTGCTCCATGCACATGTACATTGAAGCAAACCCTCAGCTGTGAGAAACATTAACTGTTTGTAGTATCAGGATTTAAACAGGAATGTTCCCATTCACTGACATCAGTCAGAGGTCTTGAAAATGGTAAGGATTTGATCACAGACAGAAAAGGGCCCCTGTGCAAGGACAATATATGGGCCCTCTGCAGCCCAATAGCTCATCATAATGCTTGGATGTGACAGTGGCTCCCTGACCTGTTGGGCGCCGCAGATTGCACCAATTATACGTCCACCCCTGGATTGATACATGATATTATATAATGAGTAAGCTTTATTATAAAATGTAACCGTTTAACCTCATTCTGACGTACATGTGTGACGCCCCTGGCCTATCAGGTCGTCACAGGGTATTGTGCAATCTCACCTTCTGTGCAATATCCACCTCCTCCTTGGTTACGGGTCCCTAACAATAGTGTTGCCAACATCAGCCAATCAAAATCCTATTAACACTCTGCACTGCACCCACCAGACACACCAGTGGACAGCCTGAGTGGAATAGGGTCGCCACTTGGGGGTTTGTAAGGGGAGTTCAGGAGTGTCAGGAGTAGGGGAGTGAAGTGTTGGAAGGGAAGGAGAGAGGAGGTCAGGAGCTGGGCTCCTTGGAAGTACTAGGTAGCAGACTTTGGTCTGGGCCTAGTAGGAGCTGCACCCCCGGTCGCAGGGGATCGTGGCAAGGGGCACGATATTGTCGTGGAGGACAGCCGCGGCCTTTTACCATCACCGGGCTGGGGCCAGGGCATGACGGGGTACGCGGACCCTAGGTCAGAGAGTAGCTTCAGGCAACCTGACAATTCACCCGACGAGAACGGAGCCTTCAAGATCCGCTCTCCACCCACTCCAAAATCGGGGTACTAGCGCAACGAGGGGGATATGACTTTCCACTAAAACGGTCCAGGAAATCTCAAGCGTGAACCCTGAGAGCAAGCTCCCACAGTTAGCCACAATGGGGAGCTGGACCCGATTAGTTACCAGCTACCGGGGCCAACTAGAAGAGAACAAGGTGCCAAGGGAAAGGTCACAGATCAGGCAACACCAGCAGGAACGGGACCCAAACGTGCTCCCCTCAGTGGCAGCGGTGTCCAGAACTTTGGTTTACTAAGTTGTCGGTGTCAGCTTTATGGACTGAGTGAGCACGCAAGTGACCCCTACCTCCTCAACGGCACGTCCCGCCACCATCACCGAGTCCCGGGGCATCTCCACTACCCGTAGAGGGGTTAAACACCTGGCTGCCCACTACATCGCCACCGGGTACTCCCAGCTGCAGCGTTGGTACTCCACCTTACTACACACCACGGGTGGCGTCACGAACGCTAAATACATGATCCCCTGTAAATACCCCCTTTTATTCGAGTGGCCGCACGACCCCCGGGTCCGGATGCCTCTTGAGCCACCGCGGGTCCGGATCCGAGCAGCCCGGCTGCTGACGTGGGGGCGGTACACATGTACGCCGAATATCCGGTGCAGCTGTTCGGAGCAGTTTCAGGAGCCGAATCTGCCCGCTGCCACAAAGGGAAAAAAAGGCATGAAAAATGTTAAACATAAGGAAATTAAAAAACAAAAGTTATTGCTGCATCTATGACAGTTCGAATTACCAAAATATAAAATTGTTTAAAGGGAACCTGTCAGGTCCAATATGCACCCAGGACCATGAGCAGTTCTGGATGCATATGTAGCACCCCTGACTATATCAGGGTGCTACAGGGAACTGCATCCTGTACTCAAGAGTGCAGGCCCCAACCCCCATGGTTCCAGGTTCCCAATAACCGGTGTCACACCATCAGCACTACAAATCCCAACCACACCTCACATCAAACCTGTCAGACACACCGGTGGGATGGTCAGGCTGGAGTAGGGCCACCCACCTAGGGGGTCAGGCAGACTGGTGGGAGGGAAGTTCCAGTGAGTTCAGGGGAGTCGAGGAGTTAAGAGTAGCCCTCAAAGAGTGAGGAGCTGGGAGTAGTAGCTTCCAGGGAGCGAGACCAAGGTTGGGTCGCAGACAGTGGTCCGGAACCAGAGGAGCCGGGGACCGGTGGCAGAGACATTGGAAAAGGGTGTGACGGATATAGTCTAGGAATCAGAAACCCAAAAGAACTGACTGGTACCGAGCACGACGGGGTACAAGACCCTAGGTCAGGAACCATTTCAACGTCCTGATAATTAACCTGGGAGGGAGAGTCTCTTCACGAACTTCCCCAAGAGCTCAGAGATTGAAGGCATCAGCACACCGCGGGGGATAGGGTTTTCCCAATAAAGCAGCCCACTAAAGTCCCAAGTGCCAGCCATCAAGAGCACAGCTACACTAAATATAGTGAGCGAGGCCCTAACAGCTTCAAGCCGAGGGGCCACAACAGACAACTAAATTGTGCACCGAGGCAGGCTCCGGATTACCAAGTGACACCGGTGGGAGCGGACACCTGGACGGGCTCCCAGCAGTGACAGTGAGGCACATAGACTTTGGTTTATCTACAGTGTGAGTGTCTGCTTTATAATCCTCATCCAGCACCACGACTACCCACAGTGAGTACCCTGGTCCCCTGCACCCTGCGCTTCCAAATATCCACGAAAACCCCAGAGGCCGGGGCCTTCCCTACCTGCGGAGGGACTCTCGCCTTGCTGCTCCACACCATCTGCCCCGTACTGCTTCCAGCAGCAGCGGTACTCCCATTACCGCGACCCGCAGGTGGTGTCACAAACGTCTCCCCTGTAAATAATCCCCTTTCAAAGATTGGAGTGTTTGCAGAGCCCGGGTCCTGACCCCTCGAGCTACGACCATCCCGGATCCAAGCACCCCGGTCCGTGCCAGGACGGCACATATACACTAGCAAAGATAAAGAGATCTTTAGAAAAGTATTTCTAAAGATCTTTTACTGTATGCTAATGACCAAGGGGACTAGTCCCAAGGGTGTTATATCCCTCGACTAGTCTGCCCTCTTAGCAGGTTAGCATGCCCACAGGGGCGTACTAACATGCTATTCACTGCCCAGTGACATCGGTGGTGACGTGCGTTCCTGTGTCTGTTGTCACAGCCTCAGACGCTGAGTTTAGGCCCAGTGCGTATGATCAGAAGTCCCAGCACTTCCGGTCATGCGCACTTTGAAGCCGGGTAGAAAGGTCTAGCGCGCATGACCCGGAAGTGCTGGCACTTCTGATCATGTGCACTGTGCCTAAACCCGGCATCTGAGGTGGTGACAGCAGACACAGGTATGTACATCTCCGCTGATGACACTGGGCGTTGGGCATTGAATAGTATGTTAACACGCCCCTTTGGATGTGCTAACATGCTAAGAGGGTGGAATGAGCACAGGAACTAACGCACTTGTGACTAGGCCCAGGGCCGGCTCCAGGTTTTTGTGGGCCCCGGGCGGAAGAGTCCCAGTGGGCCCCAACCACACGCAGACACACACATACGTACACATACATATTTAAAGAAAAACTCAAAAATACATATAGAACTGACACATCTATACAGTCATATACACTGACATACATAGATACACATCATACATGCAAACAGACACACATAGCTCTGCTGCATACATACATACAGACACAGCTCTGCTGCATGCAGACAGACACACACACACAGAAACTCTGCTGCATACATACATACAGACACACATAGCTCTGCTACATACATACAGAGACACACATGCGGCTCTGGGGGACCCACACACGTGGCTCTGGGGGGCCTACACACGCGGCTCTGGGGGGCCTACACACGCGGCTCTGGGGGGCCCACACACGCGGCTCTGGGGGGCCCAAACACACAGCTCCGGGGGCCAGCACATACGGCACCGGGGAGGCAGGGCATACACCTAGGGGGGGAGAAGCCCATACAGCTCACCAGGGCCCATAAATCGGGGGGGCGGGGAGGACACATACTAATCGAACACGGTGGAGAGGGGGCCCACACAGCGCCGGAAAGAAGTGCTGTGCTGGGGTCGCTGGCTGGCACTGCGCCTCCTTCATCTGTGGGACTGAGCAGGATGCCGGTCGGTAGCACCGCCCACAGATGAAGTTCAAACCAGGAAGTCTGCTTGCCTTAAAGGGACGGAGCCTCATATTCCTGCCGTGGTCTGCGGTCCCCGGAACTCGGCCCGGGGGCACCAGAACTAAGGTGAGTGGGCCCCGGCCAAGGGGCACCAGAACTGATGAGGCCGAGTGGGCCCCCCCGGCTCCTCAGGGCCCCGGCATTTGCCCGGGTATGCTGGGTGCTGACGCCGGCCCTGACTAGGCCCCTCGCTCATTAGCATATCATAAAGGATCTTAAAACATACCTTTTCTAAAGATCTCTTTATCTATGCTAGTGTATACAGGGACAGTTAGGCAGGGATTAGCAATATACACCCAGACCTCCTCGTGGTTCTAGGTGCATATTGCACCTCACAGAATTGCCGTTTTGGTCATTGCAGAGTTAAAAAATTTAATAAAAGGGGATGACATATCTGATTATCAGACTCATCCAGCAATAAAAAAACAAGACATCCATGTTGATGGAAGGATACTTCTTGGGAGGAAGAAGAGGAGAAAACAAACATGAAAAAGATAGTGCAATGATCATGATTGGAGAAAACTCTGATCCTAGGCATTTAATGTAACATATATGGTGACCGACGAAGGGATAAAAAGCTGCAGAACCAGGCACAGACATTACAAAAAGTACAAAATAAAGGGGATAGAAGGACTCAGCCCCTCCAATCAAATGATCTTGAGAGTGAAAGGAGTCAGACTCCCACCGATCGGATATTGATGATCTATAGTAAGGTCAGCCCACCAATTTCACAGTACGATGAAATGATATTACACTGTTCCATAAATCAGCCCCGGGCAGGTCAATGATTTGCGCCACATATTGCCTTATTTTGCTTGTGTGCGTCCTCTAACACCTTTTCCTGTATATTTTGAATTCTTCTGATCTTTCATGTATATGGATATTAGTTTTGCTTCTATTGACCAGAGCTCATTGGATCTGCTCAAATGAAAAATAGTACAGAAAAAAAATGGACCTCCTCTCTTCCCTATGAAGGAATAAGACGGGCCCTAGGCCACATGGGCGCCGCTCTCCTTCGCCAAGGAGACTCCATGTGCGGACATGACTTTGGGCGGGTGCATGACACTTAGTAGCTGCTTGGGGCCGGTGTCCATCACCCCTGCTGCCAGTCGTCGTTCGGATCAAAAGACACGCAACGCAAAAGTTCGCTTGGCCACCCAGTCTTGTTTATTTTTATTCTTCACACCATTATGACAGACTTGGACTTCTTTTTTCTCTGTGGGCTACTACTTCTCATTCTGTCCCGCTATCTCAGACCTCATCCTCAATACTTCAGAGTCTGTGCCTCCTTCTCCCTAATACCGCACCTTTGTCCATTTCTTGATTGCGGCAGCTTCTTAAGGCAGACAACTCTCTGGGGTAAGCAGTTGGCTCCTGATCTTCAAAGGTTACCTCGGATTTCTCTGACTAGCCCTAGAACCGAGGCCGCTTCCACGCACTTTGATCCCACTTCTTGACTGCCTTCCCACTGTAGCTCCCTCCTCTAGCCATCCGCCCTGCCACCTGTCACTCCTCCCTTCCACTACCTTAACCCTATCTTATCTAACATCTTCTAAAAATCGCTTTACCGCTAACCTAACCTGACACTAGGGGGCAAAATTTGTCAGCCTAGTCTACAGGCCTCCTAACTTTACTACATTTGGAACCTGTTCTTCTCTAAAACCACTAAAGTACTAACACACGCATTTATATTAACAATTAACAATCTGTACAATGGTATAAAGGATTGCAATGACTTGTCTGTTTTTTCTTTAATGATAGCAATGATGGTTTATGTTTTGGGTCATCAGGGTCATCAGTGGTGTGCTATTTCTCTTCTTGTTGTATGTTAGTAGTTCAGATGTTTTTAATGGTGGTGATTAGGACTGTGTGCTCCCTTTAAGAGGAGGCAGACCAACACCACCTGTATGGTATGGACACATAGAAGCACAGCCGCGCGAAATGGTCGTCGTGCTCCTGAGTACCAGCACCCGGCCTTAGACCCGCTTTGTATGCACCTTTTTCCATAAAGACCGGATTTTTATGTCTCAGCGAGTGCTGCTGTTCTCATCTGTTCACCTGGACTTCACCTTTGAAGAGAAGAGTTCTAGTCTTGCTTGGGTTCTCGTTCAGCCTTGATACTATGGTCGGAACCTGTGCAGAACTTCAAAAAAATGATATTGGCAAGGTTCTTGTGAAGGATATGGAGGTGGAAACAAACTCTAGAGAACCTTCTGTCCTGGGTGGATAGTCCCATCACCATAATTGGCATCATTGTAATCTTTGCATGGGGTCCTCACTTCTTTGACATATTCGAGGATGTGGCTACATAGACAGTGCCGAATGTGAATAACCAGCAACTGCTGCTCGCTGCCATTAAAATATGATGACTTAGGAAAGCATGAGTTGTGTTACGGCTCAGGGGTCTCTGTCTGCGTCTGGCCGGGCTGCGTCACAAGTGTGAGGTGTGAGGTATTTGCTGTAATCATGGCTCAGGAAACTTTGGTATCAGACAACAGAGCGACTGTTCTAAATATATCCTAGGCAGGGCTGTATTTTGCCTTCGTGCTGCCCTAGGCACTTTAAGTGGTCGCGCCCCTTAGTGACAACGTAACACTGAGTTTTCGCACACGACATCTGTTTAAGGCAGATCTACTCTGTAAAACACTTGAAAAAGTATCAATGAGAAACGAAGGGCACTAACCCCCCCCCCAATGTGGATCACCACAGGCACCTCAAAACATAGCATGAGTATAAAATATTCCCACCAAACCGTCCCCACTTATATACTGTGACTGTCACACTGCCCCTAATAAACTACACACTGCCCTCCCTTATAAATTATACCCACCACACCTTCCTCAATTATGAAATATGATCTGCACATTGACCTCACATCATGCTGCCCCCTCCTCACAATGTACCATGCTTGCTGCTGCCCCCTCCTCCCAATGTCCCATGCATGCTGCCCCTTCCTCACAATGTCCCATGCATGCTGCCCCCTCCCCACAATGTCCCATGCATGCTGCCCCTAATCCCAATGTCCCATGCATGCTGCCCCTTCCTCACAGTGTCCCATGCATGCTGCTCCCCCTCACAATGTCCCATGCATGTTGCCCCTCTTCACAATGTCCCATGCGTGCTGCCCCCTCTTCACAATGTCCCATGCGTGCTGCCCCCTCTTCACAATGTCCCATGCGTGCTGCCCCCTCCTCACAATGTCCCATGCGTGCTGCCCCCTCCTCACAATGTCCCATGCATGCTGCCCCCTCCTCACAATGTCCCATGCATGCTTCCTCCTCCTCACAATGTCCCATGCATGCTTCCCCATCCTCACAATGTCCCATGCATGCTGCCCCCTCCTCACAGTGTCCCATGCATGCTGCCCCCTCCTCACAGTGTCCCATGCATGCTGCCCCCTCCTCACAGTGTCCCATGCATGCTGCTCCCTCCTCACAGTTTCCCATGCATGCTGTTCCCTCCTCACAATGTCCCATGCATGCTGCCCCTCTCCATGAGCTCCTAATGCTGCCTTCCTCTTTTTCATAATGACACCTCCATGCTGCCCCACTCATCCTAAGACCACCACACTAATGCTTATGCTGAGACACCCCTCCCACACACACACACACACACACACACACACACACACTACCCCACTCTTGATATTGACTCCCCTACATTGCTCCACTCCATACTGAGCCCACACATGCTGCCCCTTCTCCATAATGAGCTCCCAATGCTGCCCCCCTCTCATTCTGAGTCCTTGCACTCCCCCGCCATCGATTTTGTCATTGCACTATCCCTCAACCCTTGTCCTCTGTCTCTAGGATTGGCCCCTCTCTCCCATTCCCCCAGCAGCAGCCGCTCTCCCCCGCCTTCACCAGCAGCCTCTCCCCCAGCATCAGCCTCTCTCCCCCCAGCCCCCCCAGCATCAGCCTCTCTCCCCCCAGCCCCCCCAGCATCAGCCTCTCTCCCCCCAGCCCCCCCAGCATCAGCCTCTCTCCCCCCAGCGTCCCCCAGCTTCAGCCTCTCTCCCCCCAGCGTCCCCCAGCTTCAGCCTCTCTCCCCCAGCTTCCCCCAGCATCAGCCTCTCTCCCCCAGCTTCCCCTAGCATCAGCCTCTCTCCCCCAGCTTCCCCTAGCATCAGCCTCTCTCCCCCAGCTTCCCCTAGCATCAGCCTCTCTCCCCCAGCTTCCCCCAGCATCAGCCTCTCTCCCCCAGCTTCCCCCAGCATCAGCCTCTCTCCCCCAGCTTCCCCCAGCATCAGCCTCTCTCCCCCAGCTTCCCCCAGCATCAACCTCTCTCCCCCCAGCGTCCCCCAGCTTCAGCCTCTCTCCCCCCAGCCTCCCCAGCTTCAGCCTCTCTCCCCCAGCTTCCCCCAGCATCAGCCTCTCTCCCCCAGCTTCCCCCAGCATCAGCCTCTTTGCCCCCAGCCTCCCCCAGCATCAGCCTCACTCCTCCCAGCCTCCCCCAGCATCAGCCCCCCCAGCATCAGCCTCCAGCCTCCCAGCCTCCCCCAGCATCAGCCTCCCCCCTCCCAGCCTCCCCCCTCACAGCCTCTCCCAATATCAGCCTCCCCCAGCATCAGCCTCTCTCCCCCCAGCCCACCCAGCATCAACCTCTCTCCCCCCAGCCTCCCCCAGCATCAGCCTCTCTCCTCCCAGCCTCCCCCAGCATCAGCCTCCCTCAGCATCAGCCTCTTTCCTCCCAGCCTCCCTTAGCATCAGCCTCCCTCAGCATCATCCTCCCTCCTCCCAGCCTCCCCCAGCATCAGCCTCTCTCCTCCCAGCCTTCCCCCTCCCAGCCTCCCTCAGCATCAGCCTCCCTCCTCACAGCCTCCCCCAGCATCAGCCTCCCTCCTCCCAGCCTCCCCCAGCATCAGCCTCCCCCAGCACCAGCCTCTCTCCTCCCAGCCTCCCCCAGCATCAGCCTCTCTCCTCCCAAACTCTCCCAGCATCAGCCTCCCCCAGTATCAGCCTCTCTCCTCCCAGCCTCCCCCTCTCTCCTCCCAGCCTCCCCCTCCCTCAGCATCAGCCTCTCTCCTCCCAGCCTCCCCCAGCATCAGCCTCCCTCAGCATCAGCCTCCCTCCTCCCAGCCTCTCCCCTCCCAGCCTCCCCCAGCATCAGCCTCCCCCTGCATCAGCCTCTCTCCTCCCAGCCTCCCCCACCATCAGCCTCCCTCAGCATCAGCCTCCCTCCTCCCAGCCTCCCCCAGCGTCAGCCTCCCCCCATCCCAGCCTTCCGCAACATCAGCCTCCCCCAGCATCATACTCTCTCCTCCCAGCCTCCCCCAGTATCAGCTTCTCTTCCCCCAAGTCTCCCCCAGTATCAGCCTCTCTCCTCCCACCCCATATGCAGATCTCCAGTCTGCATTAGAGACACCCCCACGCTCCTTATGAATCTTCAGCTCTGCGAGCACTTACCTGCTCCAGGGCCCGCCGTCATCTTCCTGGCTCACGTGAGTATCCTCTTCTGACACCAGCTTCCATCGCGGCGTTCACTGCGGCGTCCTGCTGTGAGCTCTGCATGTGAAATCCATACAGCATTGGACGCAGCACAGAGGAAGGAGCTGATTGGCGTGCCTGTGACCCCGGAAGTGCAGGCGCCGGCAGTCGTCTTAATTGACGTGGATACAAATAAATAAAGTGCGCCTCTCCCCCCTCCCCCCTCCGAAAATACAGTGGATTTAATGAATGTGTAAAAAAAAAAAAAAAAAAAAAATTTTTTTTTTTTTTTTTTTTTTTTTTTTTACTGCTAGAAGGTGCCGCCCCCTGCATCCTGCCGCCCTAGGCACGGGACCACGGGTGCCTAATGGTAAATACGGCCCTGATCCTAGGACCTAATTGCAGGGGACGTGTCATTTGGTGCCGCTGGTGTCAGTCCAAGCCAGACCCCTATTCTGCTATACAGCAATCATGACTCACTGCTTTCCTCTTAAAATTCAGCAGCTTTAGCAACAAATCTATTACATAATAGTTCCCTAATTACATGAATCGCATACATTATACTATGGAAACCTCGAAAATGAGTGGAGGAAAGGAAACACAACAGTGTTGGTGAGTTCTGGATGTAACATGTGGTATGTATTATACTATGTGGCTGGACATGGACTATCTCTCTCATCTAGGATGATGGGGACACCAGCGATAGTCTGACACAAGACCACAAGAGGTCCTGCCTCCACTTGTCTCACTTGCTTCACCAAAAGCCAGGTCACTGTAAATGTGAGTTTGGGGGCCGTGGGCCGGCTTCTTTCTTGCTGTTGACTTGACCCTTTTCCTTCTTTGGCCAGTGCCCCGATCCTCTCCACGGAGCAAGAGGACAGGGGTGGTTGGTGGTGGTCCTGACTGGGTGTGTGGCCTGTTAACGTGAATGTCATACCTTTTGTTAGGCCGCTTGTCCAACCAGGACCCATCCGCTTGGGAGACAATGACACAGACTCAGATTTTTTCAACAACAGGTTTTTTTTACCGAATAATAGCCAAAGTTCCTTCAACGCAACTTCAGCAGTGATATGGCGGGCACAACACTTAAGCACGTTTTTTATGGTACACTTCACTTTAAGGGTACCGTCACACTTTAGCGACGCTCCAGCGGTCCCACCAGCGATCTGACCTGGTCAGGATCGCTGGTGCGTCGCTACATGGTCACTGGTGAGCTATCAATCAGGCAGATCTCACCAGCGACCAGTTACCAGCCCCCAGCCAGCAGCAACGCGTGGAAGCGATGCTGCGCTTGGTTACAAAGGTAAATATCGGGTAACCAAGCGCTTGGTTACCCGATATTTACCTTGGTTACCAGCGCACACCGCTTAGCGCTAGCTCCCTGCACTCACAGCCAGAGTACACATCGGGTTAATAAGCAAACCGCTTTGCTTATTTACCCGATGTGTACTCCAGCTACTTGAGCAGGGAGCCGGCACTGACAGCGTGAGAGCGGCGGACGCTAGTAACCAAGGTAAATATCAGGTAACCAAGCAAAGGGCTTCGCTTGGTTACCCGATATTTACCTTGGTTACAGCTTACCGCAGGCTCCCAGACGCCGGCTCCCTGCTCCTTGCACATTCATATCGTTGCTCTCTCGCTGTCAAACACAGCGATGTGTCCTTCACAGCGGGAGAGCAACGTCCAAAAAATGAACCAGCACTGTGTGTAATGAGCAGCGATTTCACAGCAGGGGCCATTTCGCTGCTCAGTGTCACACACAGCGAGATCGCTAATGAGGTCACTGGTGCGTCACAAAAACCTTGACTCAGCAGCGATCTCAGTAGTAATCTCGCTATGTGAGAAGTACCCCAAGGCATACTTCTTCCTTAATCCCTTCCATAGCCATTACTTTCTCTGATGTTACTGGTTTCAGCTCCTCCACCCAGCCTAGCATCACAATTCCAGACATAAGAGTCATTAAGTCTTCGTTAACACACAAGGAGTCGTTCACTATCGTATCAACCATTGGTTGGAGTGCACAAACTATACACATCGTCTCACATTTGTTCTTGTACTGAACTGTTTGCCAAGGTGTATGCTAAGCGTCCTCCTAGGGACTTATACCCTTGGCCAGGGAAGGCACTCATGCTGGCCTCCCATGTGTCCATCTGGTAACAGGAAAGTCTCTTCAAGGTCCAGAGCCTGATGTAGTTTGTAATTTGACGGAGGTAGTCCACTCCACACTCCTCAAGTCCTTCTCGGGATTCCCAAGCTTGCCGTTCACAGTGAGGAGATAATGGCTGACGTCACCACAAACACTCACCAGATACAGTCTAGGTATTCTGTGGACCTGCACATTCTATACAGTAATATACGTATGTCTTCAGGTGCTGGAATCTGACCACCTCCCTACAGCAGCGCCACAGTACAGTCTGTGAAATTCATGTCTTCCACCTACAATTCCACTTCTTCTCCTTCTCTTAAAATAAGGTAATTTGCCAATACGACCAAACTAAGTCTCTAGCTCTCTGATGTTTAGGGGATGCTTGCCCCGGGGCATTTACTTTATCTCATGTACTGTTCCATCCTAGTCCATTACCTTAATAGTTATGAACTCAGGGCCGTACTGCTAGTCATGCTTTTCGAGGACCCATCACCTGTTGATCACTCTGTCCTTCGGTCAACTTTTTGACCTGTCTCCAATAGATCACTCTGTCTCTAGGTCAACTCTCTCTCCAGGATCTGGCTATCCATGGCATCAGTCTCCTGTCCCTCTAGGGACACTGACATTATGCAGCTCTGTTTTCTAGCCAGACCTTAGGTCTGCCACTACTGCAACCTGGGTCCTGCCTGATCTTCCAACAGGAAATCATCACTGTCCCTTCAGCCTAGCGTCTCTCAATCTGAGCTAGTACCACATATCTCTCTTACCTTACTGTCTGGCTCAACATAGTTTATCACTAACAACACATGTTACAATTCACATTGCACCTAATTAACAATTATCACCTTATAGATTAGATATTAAAACAATAACATTGATGTCTTCAAGGTGGAACATGAGATCAATACAGTATGAAATTCCATTTCTCTTACAGCAAAGAAAATTACTTTTTCTTGGAGTAACATTTTTATTTTCTGCATAAAATTCCTATACCCTTAAGTAAAATTTCAATTTCACGGGAATTAATGTAATGGAAAAGAAAGTGTCACTGTAACATTTTTCGGAGTAATGGCTCCACACCTGTATAAATAAGGTTATCTCTCATACAGGCCTGTCAACGTGTTTTTTTTCATGGAAAGACCAGTACTTAAGAAAAAAAAATCTGTTCAGGAAAGATTGTTGCTATTTACAGTGTAAGTAATGTGAAAATGAGATCGATTGCCTATTCTTTCAAATATGTTGATGTGGTAAGAACATTGCCCCCCCCCCCCCAAAAAAAAAATATTAGTCAGAGGAATAAGTTCCAGTATTATATTTACAAGAATATAACTACTATAATGCTGCTCCTATGTACAAGAATATAACTACTATAATACTGCCCCTATGTACAAGAATATAACTACTATAATACTGCTCTTATGTACAAGAATATCCCTACTATAATACTGCCCCTATGTACAAGAATATAACTACTATAATACTGCTCCTATGTACAAGAATATAACTACTATAATACTGCCCCCTATGTACAAGAATATAACTACTATAATACTGCCTCCTATGTACAAGAATATAACTACTATAATACTGCCCCTATGTACAAGAATATAACTACTATAATACTGCTCCTATGTACAAGAATATAACTACTATAATACTGCCCCTATG
Organism: Anomaloglossus baeobatrachus; assembly: GCF_048569485.1. Taxonomy (NCBI): domain Eukaryota; kingdom Metazoa; phylum Chordata; class Amphibia; order Anura; family Aromobatidae; genus Anomaloglossus; species Anomaloglossus baeobatrachus. The sequence goes on from NC_134358.1 coordinate 45,850,453, forward strand.
TACAAGAATATAACTACTATAATACTGCTCCTATGTACAAGAATATAACTACTATAATACTGCCCCTATGTACAAGAATATAACTACTATAATACTGCCCCTATGTACAAGAATATAACTACTATAATACTGCTCCTATGTACAAGAATATCCCTACTATAATACTGCCCCGTATGTACAAGAATATAACTACTATAATACTGCCCCGTATGTACAAGAATATAACTACTATAATACTGCTCCTATGTACAAGAATATAACTACTATAATACTGCTCCTATGTACAAGAATATAACTACTATAATACTGCTCCTATGTACAAGAATATAGCTACTATAATACTGCCCCTATGTACAAGAATATAACTACTATAATATTGCCCCTATGTACAAGACTATAACTACTATAATACTGCCTTCTATGTACAAGAATATAACTACTATAATATTGCCCCCCATGTACAAGAATATAACTACTATAATACTGCCCCCTATGTACAAGAATATAACTACTATAATACTGCCCCCAATGTACAAGAATATAACTACTATAATACTGCTCCTATGTACAAGAATATAACTACTATAATACTGCCCCTATGTACAAGAATATAACTACTATAATACTGCCCCTATGTACAAGAATATAACTACTATAATACTGCTCCTATGTACAAGAATATCCCTACTATAATACTGCTCCTATGTACAAGAATATAACTACTATAATACTGCCCCTATGTACAAGAATATAACTACTATTATATTGCCCCTATGTACAAGACTATAACTACTATAATACTGCTTTCTATGTACAAGAATATAACTACTGTAATATTGCCCCCCATGTACAAGAATATAACTACTATAATACTGCCCCCTATGTACAAGAATATAACTACTATAATACTGCCCCCTATGTACAAGAATATAACTACTATAATACTGCTCCTATGTACAAGAATATAACTACTATAATACTGCTCCTATGTACAAGAATATAACTACTATAATACTGCCCCTATGTACAAGAATATAACTACTATAATATTGCCCCTATGTACAAGACTATAACTACTATAATACTGCTTTCTATGTACAAGAATATAACTACTGTAATATTGCCCCCCATGTACAAGAATATAACTACTATAATACTGCTCCCTATGTACAAGAATATAACTACTATAATACTGCCCCCTATGTACAAGAATATAACTACTATAATACTGCTCCTATGTACAAGAATATCCCTACTATAATACTGCTCCTATGTACAAGAATATAACTACTATAATACTGCTCCTATGTACAAGAATATAACTACTATAATACTGCTCCTATGTACAAGAATATAACTACTATAATAGTGTCCCTGTGTACAAGAATATAACTACTATAATATTGCCCCCTATGTACAAGAATATAACTACTATAATACTGCCCCTATGTACAGGAATATAACTACTATAATATTGCCCCCCATGTACAAGAATATAACTACTATAATACTGCCCCCTATGTACAAGAATATAACTACTATAATACTGCCCCCAATGTACAAGAATATAACTACTATAATACTGCCCCTATGTACAAGAATATAACTACTATAATACTGCCCCTATGTACAAGAATATAACTACTATAATACTGCCCCCTATGTACAAGAATATAACTACTATAATACTGCCCCCAATGTACAAGAATATAACTACTATAATACTGCCTCTATGTACAAGAATATAACTACTATAATAGTGACCCTGTGTACAAGAATATAACTACTATAATACTGCCCCTATGTACAAGAATATAACTACTATAATTCTGCCCCCTATGTACAAGAATATAACTACTATAATACTGCCCCCAATGTACAAGAATATAACTACTATAATACTGCCTCTATGTACAAGAATATAACTACTATAATACTGCCCCTCTGTACAAGAATATAACTACTATAATACTGCCCCTATGTACAAGAATATAACTACTATAATACTGCTCCTATGTACAAGAATATAACTACTATAATACTGCCCCTATGTACAAGAATATAACTACTATAATACTGCCCCCTATGTACAATAATATAACTAATATAATACTGCCCCCAATGTACAAGAATATAACTACTATAATACTGCCCCCTATGTACAAGAATATAACTACTATAATACTGCACCTATGTACAAGAATATAACTACTATAATACTGCCCCTATGTACAAGAATATAACTACTATAATACTGCTCCTATGTACAAGAATATAACTACTATAATACTGCTCCTATGTACAAGAATATAACTACTATAATACTGCCCCCTATGTACAAGAATATAACTACTATAATACTGCCCCCAATGTACAAGAATATAACTACTATAATACTGCCTCTATGTACAAGAATATAACTACTATAATACTGCCTCTATGTACAAGAATATAACTACTATAATACTGCCCCCTATGTACAAGACTATAACTACTATAATACTGCCCCCTATGTACAAGACTATAACTACTATAATACTGCACCTATGTACAAGAATATAACTACTATAATACTGCCCCTATGTACAAGAATATAACTACTATAATACTGCCCCCTATGTACAAGAATATAACTACTATAATACTGCACCTATGTACAAGAATATAACTACTATAATACTGCTCCTATGTACAAGAATATAACTACTATAATACTGCCCCCTATGTACAAGAATATAACTACTATAATACTGCCCCCAATGTACAAGAATATAACTACTATAATACTGCCTCTATGTACAAGAATATAACTACTATAATATTGCCTCTACGTACAAGAATATAACTACTATAATACTGCCCCCTATGTACAAGACTATAACTACTATAATACTGCACCTATGTACAAGAATATAACTACTATAATACTGCCCCTATGTACAAGAATATAACTACTATAATACTGCCCCCTATGTACAAGACTATAACTACTATAATACTGCACCTATGTACAAGAATATAACTACTATAATACTGCCCCTATGTACAAGAATATAACTACTATAATACTGCCCCCTATGTACAAGAATATAACTACTATAATACTGCACCTATGTACAAGAATATAACTACTATAATACTGCTCCTATGTACAAGAATATAACTACTATAATACTGCCCCCTATGTACAAGAATATAACTACTATAATACTGCCCCCAATGTACAAGAATATAACTACTATAATACTGCCTCTATGTACAAGAATATAACTACTATAATACTGCCTCTATGTACAAGAATATAACTACTATAATACTGCCCCCTATGTACAAGACTATAACTACTATAATACTGCACCTATGTACAAGAATATAACTACTATAATACTGCCCCTATGTACAAGAATATAACTACTATAATACTGCCCCTATGTACAAGAATATAACTACTATAATACTGCACCTATGTACAAGAATATAACTACTATAATACTGCTCCTATGTACAAGAATATAACTACTATAATACTGCACCTATGTACAAGAATATAACTACTATAATACTGCTCCTATGTACAAGAATATAACTACTATAATACTGCCCCCAATGTACAAGAATATAACTACTATAATACTGCCCCCTATGTACAAGAATATGACTACTACAATACTGCTCCTATGTACAAGAATATAAGTACTATAATATTTTACCCCTTGGTCTTTACTTTTTTCCCCATCTTGTGTAGTCTCGGGGTGTGCTGCACAGTGATGTTACCACTTGAGTAAACATTTCCGCTGTATATGTTGCTTTACTTTCCTGATGGAGAGTGGAAAAAGCTGTGTATGAATGGCAACATCAGTCGCATAGTATAGACGGGAAAATATGATAAATGTGATGGCTGCATAGTGTGTATATCCGCTGACCTTGTGTCAATATGGATGTAAAATACCTTAATTCTTTGCTGAATTTATTTGGTAATATAAGGTATATCAATGCAGGTTATTAATTGGGAATATAAATCCGACACTTGTAACATTTTAATAATTCCTAATTGTCCCAAAGTACTTTACTAGTGTAAACTGAAATAGAAGGTGATGTCCATTAGGATGAAGACCAAGGAAAAGTGATAAAGGTTTTTTTTTTCTTCCATACTGACTTTGCAGATTTGAATCACAATGAATTTATCGAATGCAAACTAAATCTCTCCCCGATCCTCCTTGGCTGAGTGCATGTAGATGAATCAAATTTTGGGAGATTTGCTCAACTCAAGTGGGCTGTGGTGGCATCAGGAGGTATCCTGTATACATCAGATCTAATGGCATTTGTAGTGGGCGGTGGTGGCACTGGGAGGTAGCAGGTGTCATGAGGTTCTTCTCCAGTATCACACAGTCAATAGAGCGAGAGATGGGTGAGTAATCCAAAGAACATTTATTCCAAGCAAATCAGAAGGTCCATAAAAATAATCCACCACACAGAGGGTAAAATAGTCCAGGAACATGGATATAGTCGAGTAGGCGAAAAATCTCCAGGTCTCTCTGGGGAGCCGCAGCTTCTCCCCCAGAGGATGAATCTTCCTGATTGTCTCTAGTCCTTCTCCAGACTGAATAATCCCCCAGGTAGGAAGAGAGTTTGGGTGGATTCTAGGCCCCCCTCCCCCACATCTAGGGACAGGATCTCTGCAGGGGGTTATTAACCTGCAGACAAGACAAATAATACATAGAATGGACAGAGCACCATGCCTAAAATACGAACCTACACAAAATGATACACAACCCACAATATCACACCGTCACAGCAAGTATACTTCAGACCTAGTGGAAACTCTAGTGGGCAGTGGTATCAGTAGGTATCAGGCATACCTAACACCTAATGGCAACTGTAATATGTGGAGTGGACACTGGGAGGTATCATGTATACTCCAGTCCTAAGGGAACTCTAGTGGTGGCATTGGGAGGTGTCAGTTATACATCAGCCCTAATGGCAACTCTAATATCTGGTGGTGGCGGCACATGTAGGTATCAGTTATGCATCGGAACTAATGGCTACTCTAGTAGGCGGAGGTGGCCCCTGGGAAGGCATCAGGTATACATCAGACCTCACTCTAGTAGGTGATGGTGATACTGGGAGGTATCAAGTATATATCAGACCCAATGGCCACTCTAGTAGGCGGTGATGGCCTCTGGGAGGTATCAGGTATACATTAGATCTAATGGTCATTCTAGTAGGTGGGGGTGGCAGCGGAAGGTGGCAGATGTACATCAGACCTAATGGCTACTGTAGTTGACAGTGGTGCCAGCGGAAGGTGGCAGGTGTACATCTGACCTAGTGGCTACTCTAGTGGGTGGTGGTGGACCCCAGGAGGCATCAGGTATACGTTAGACTTAATGGTACTATAGTAGATGGTGGTGGCACCTGGAGGTATCAGCTATACATTAGACCTAATGGCCATTCTAGTAGGTGGTGGTGGACCCCAGGAGGCATCAGGTATACGTTAGACTTAATGGTACTCTGGTAGGTGGTGGTGGCACCTGGAGGTATCAGCTATACATCAGACCTAATGGCCATTTTAGTAGGTGGTGGTGGCACCGGGAGGTATCAGGTATACATCATACCTAATTGCCATTCTAGTAGGTGGAGGTGGCAGTATTAGATGGCAGATACACATGAAACCTGATAGTAGTACCAGTGGTACTGTCTTAGTGACGATGCTGAAAATTGTACTATGTAAAACCCTACAGAAGTAGACTTATCTGTCATTAACGCACAATTTCATAAAATATATCTAAAAGAAATGTAAATCTCGTCATGTCGAAAGATCACAGTGATCATAAATCCCGGCCTTATACGAAGCGCACGTCCTGGATATGGAAACATTATTATTACGGATCAGGAATTGGCCATGGACGAAAGGGAAGAAAAAACTGCAGCAATTATTTACATAATTGGAAGAGTGTGTGGACAGCGGGAGGAACGTAAGAAACCATTTCCTATTACCACCTGGACTGAAGAACTAGCGAAGGGAAAAACCTGCACACAATGAGAGCTCTGACTGCTTACCGTGCCACGGAGCAAGGAGCGATGACTGCGTCATTCTCACCTCCATTATTATTGTTGAGGATAAAGAATTGAGTATCCAAAAATACTTAATTCAGCCATTTCATAGACTCAGTTATATAGTTCAGTAGATGTGAACTAACACACATATTTGTGAATGCTTTTGTTTCTTACTAACATGTATATATGTATATTGCATATTCAGTGTATTTTCCTTAACCTCAGTATATACTAGGATATATATATATATGTATAGCAAGATGGCCACCATTTCCTGGTTTACACCCAAGACAGATGGACAATGAAATTCCTGAAGCCTTGGATTGACCAATCCAAGGGGCATATGCAGATCTCTCTACGTCATGAAGCCCTGACCTACGATACTTGATTGGACTAAAACTTTTGTTTACACCCCCTTACTGCTCGGTCTAGAGTCTCTTTCAAACAATAAAGAACACACTTGGTTAAGAGCCGGTCATGGAGATAGATGTAACTGACTTGCTGTGCAGTTATTTTTCATTCTCGTGTGCACCCATGACATTTTAATTAGAAGCAGCAGCCGGATATCAAGAGATCCTTTGAGTCTCATCATCATCGTCATTCTGACCTTGACAACTGGCGACCCAGATGGGACTACCGTAAAGGGTGAGTCAGAGCTTCCATTTTCCGGACGTCTGGGGGCTACTCCACAAGTATCCAGGTGTCGCTTGATAGGATTGATCACCCTTCATTTCGCAGGTAACCATCATATACATTGTGTGTGCTGTTTTACCTGTGGATCGAGAGACACCTGGCGAAAGTGGGTGGTCACTAGTCCGGAGAATGGTAGTGCACCGGAGACCTAACGGTGTGACTGTCACCCGCCGGTGGGCTAGAAGGACCCAGCTCCCATAGGGGCTAGGGGTAGGTTGTAAAGTATCCGGCTGTCTGTAATTAGAAATGGGGTGTTTTCTTGAGTAGCTGTTTATTTGTATATAAGTGTATGGTTAATCAAGCTTGTGATTTCTCTGTTTGGTTCTCGGAGAGTTAATTGCCTGTAGTTTTTTTTTTTTTCTTCTTCACTGTGAACAAAGGGAGAAGGGGGGTCTGGTTAAGCCCAGGGATATCCCTGACAGTCTTTCTATTGAGAACAAGGAATGCGAGAGGGGGGAGCACATCCTTACATTCTTACACTCAGAGGAAGCAAAAAGGTGGGGGCTATATGTCCACCAGCTGCTTGAGGCAGAGCGGAGATCAAGTTACACAGCTCCGCAGTCTTTGTATAGTACATTAAGTTGTAATGATTTGAAAGAAAAACAAGTGTTATTTTAGTTTGGATTTGAGAGAAATTAACGGGTTCATGCATTTTTCAGTTTTTTTAACTTGTTTGTTTTTGAACAGAAGTATGAGAACTAGCGATTCCCCTGTGTTGCGGACACAGCCACTGTTTGTTAGATATTAAACATCAGATATTAAATATTAAATATTGAATATTAAATATTAAATGTTGAATATTGAATATTGAGTGTTGGATAGATAATAAACGAGGCGGGAAGGGTTCTGTTAACTTAAAGTGGATTTAGCGTATTCCTCTGCGTATTAAACGCGAGCCACTGTTATGAGCAGGTAGGTCTTCATAACGAGGCAGGAAAGGAACTCACTTTAGTTGAGGTAAGGGTGCTGGAGTTAGCGGATTCTCATGCGTATTAGACGCGAGTCACTGTCAGTGTGTTACAAACGCGGACGAGACGAGAAAGGACTCCATTGGAACGGCCGATCCAATTAAGCACTGTATACTCTGTTCAAAAGATAAATATGTTGTTTTTAGTAGGAGCTGAGAACGCTGTCGCCCTAGTTACAAAAAACGGAAAAAATATAAAAGATTGCAAAAAAGTTGTGTAATATCGTTGGACTACCACTAGATGGCAGGCTGCAACCCATGTATTGAAGTTCAGATTAATCTGTAGTGAGTTTATAATGAAGAACAAAGACCTCATTCACTGTCTGTTGCTGTTTGTAGAATCACTAAATGTTTTTCTCTAGCGGTGCCTTATTGTTCTTCCCTAGAAGTCATTATATCTGGTGCTAATCATATCTCTCCTTTGTATGCTGGAATGCAAATTTACAGGCACTAAAGTATCCCTGGTTTACTACGTAGTTCCAGCCACTCCCAGTACACCCAGGGAGTCACAACATGGATGCTGCACCCGGAAGTCAGGTGCCTGGAACTTCCTGTGGCAGCCGTCTTGCTACACCCACTGATGGCAGTACACCTCATAAGCCACACCCCTCGCAATGGCTCTTTGTTCAAAGCTCTCCACCCATCCCCGGTGGGAGGTGTTCTCTGGTATATATGACTAACACATTTGAATAAGCATAAATAGTATATTTGTTTACTCAGTTATCCCATAAGTGCAAGTCAAAGATAAGTAAGTGAAATTTTTACAGAAATGATGTGGAAATAGATCTGTTCACATAAAATTAATTGGTATTTTAAAAGTCCTGCAGCATTATATCATAAAATAAAATAGAGGAAGGTAAATATATATATCTTTGTATTATGTTAGTTAATTTAAAACAAAAATTGTAAACGACTTACCCCTACTGATGTCAAAATGTATCAAATCCATTTGTAAAAAGGAATTAGGAAAAATGTATAATGCATTCAATGTACATGGGTAATGGATGTGTTCCCTGCTATGTCTTTGTTATAACAAAGGATGAGTTTTTTTTCCCTCTTCCTCTCTCACTTTAAGAAGTAAGAATGGAATGTGTCTCTCTCCAATAGTGACGTAAGTTTGGTTTAACCCTTAGAGTTCAGGGTTTCACATTTTTAGTTTGCTGTTTATACCTGAATAGGGAATATTAAATTTTATGGGATGCGCGATATAATTTGTGTTGTTTTGTTTTTAATGGCGATTTATTTGAACAATATATTTTTATTTTGTGACTCTATCACCTTTTCTGTTTTTACGATTATTTCTAAACCATTCATATATTTTTTTGCCAGTTAGTCGCCTAGTCACAGCTGTCATTTAATCATGTCTCAGTCGTTTCTACTATGAAAGGCTTTTCTTTTCTTTATGGATACAGTGTTGTTTATTGTAAAGTTTTGAAATTTCCCAGTATTGTATATTGTTGTGAGATGTACGTTATTTTCAGTGTTTGTTCATTTTAGTATGTGGCTAATTTATTACCTGCTGTTTTATCTTTTCTTTTAGGGAATACCAGTATAAAAATGCTGAATTTTGCCATATTGGTAAATAAACAATTAAACAAGGGGGGAATAAGGTATTAATTATATTCTCCAGTTTCTTGGAGGGTGCAGTAGGCATATTAGATAGGTTTTGAAGTTGACCTTGGTTTTGAAGCTGACCTTTTTCCCATAGGTTATGTTTATTAGATTACTATGAGGTATATCTGTTAACTGAAATAGGAAAGTCTTGTCTTATATGTTTATTTGTTTATTTATTTGTTTGTTTATTTATTTAGTATTCTCAGTCATGTGAAGTATAGATGACCACTAACTGTATTATGATCAGAGATGAAGTTATAAGAATGATCTAATGTATATTTTTTAGTTTTTGTTTTTATAGATGAAACCAGATGGTGGTCGATTCTGCACTGGATATGCTGCTGTTTACACCACATGAGGTAGTCTAAATTCGACCACTCCCTCCAATCCTATTGATACAGGAGACAGTGATGCATTAAATGCCCTCTCTAGATGGGTAGAACAGGAGTGGGTAAGAGTCTTTAGAGGTGTATGTAGGTTGTAGATTTTTTCCTGTTGTCAAATGAATTAGGTATGCCGAAAAGAAAGTCTAGATCTGAGCTGATGGATTCGGATGGAGATCCTCGCACAGGTGCAGCTGACCAAGAAGCAGTGAACGGGCCTAGAGTTGAGAGTCTTTCACCAATACCGACCATGCCTTGGTGACATTGGTCACGTCAGTGACTTCTGTTACTCCTTGCGTTCTTAAATCCCTACAGGAACAAGCGATACAACAAGGAATGGAGTGTGACATGCAGGGAGCCAGCTGACTGAGGAAGGTCTGTGGATAAAGGGTGGTAAGCTTTCTCTGCCATGAGAGCTCTTCTTAATGATGGCCCAGGTAACATCTGTGAAAGACAATTGTCAGTGTGTGCTTTGGTGACACCGGGTTCAGTACCCAGGTGGGCAGACTCACCCAGTCTTGTGAGACAAGTGCCTAGAACGAAGTGAGAAAAAACTGTAAAGAGTCCGTAGAAACACCCTGCACCTGCTCTACCCATTCTTAGAGACTGCAAACTGATTATAGATGTATATCATGAGCACGTTGTATGCAAGTCTGTGCGTGTTGTGTAAATTTCTTTCCAGGTTTGGTCAGAGGTATTCCAGTGCAGAAAACGACATTATTGTTGAGAAGCACATGAAGGTGGTATGTAAAGAAAAATGTGTTTACAAAAAGTGTATATTTTATAGAAAAGTGGAAACTAGTAAATGGTGTATAAAATGTATATGTTCTGTTTTCTTTTTGCAATAAGCAGGTCTTTATGTAAGATGTTTTTTGGTTTAGCATAGGCATGTATATTTTTATATAATTGACTGAATAGTGTGCTAAACAGGTGTATTCTCCAATTCCAGATCTTAGATCAGAGCTATTAGCATATGGTCTCCAGTCAGGAGACTGATTGATTCTAAAGGACAAGCGAGAAAGAGCCATGAGTCAACACTAGAGGAGCTGATCCAACCACAGAAACATCTATGGATCCACACCTCGCATTGCAGAAGGGTTAATCAACCAGAGCTGCACTGAGCGTTCTGCTCATACTTATCCTTTCCAGAAAACCCTGTACAGTTTTAGACCAGTATTGCCAGAACAGTTAGAAGAGAGGACTTAGAGAACCTTGAGACATGGGAAAGTCCAACTACAAAGGGTGAGGACTCGCCTAGGAGTCCTTGGTCTCAAACTGGTGAAGAAAACCCCTTTCCCCTTTCCGCCCATGTTTCAACATTCAGTTAGGCAGGTTTTTCAACAGATCTTTCTACCTCTCTTCCTAAGGGAACACAGTACCCTTAGAATTCAGAAATGGCAGAAGTAAGTCTTTAGGGGGGACTGTTGAGGATAAAGAATTGAGTATCCAAAAATACTTAATTCAGCCATTTCATAGACTCAGTTATATAGTTCAGTAGATGTGAACTAACACACATATTTGTGAATGCTTTTGTTTCTTACTAACATGTATATATGTATATTGCATATTCAGTGTATTTTCCTTAACCTCAGTATATACTAGGATATATATATATATATGTATAGCAAGATGGCCACCATTTCCTGGTTTACACCCAAGACAGATGGACAATGAAATTCCTGAAGCCTTGGATTGACCAATCCAAGGGGCATATGCAGATCTCTCTACGTCATGAAGCCCTGACCTACGATACTTGATTGGACTAAAACTTTTGTTTACACCCCCTTACTGCTCGGTCTAGAGTCTCTTTCAAACAATAAAGAACACACTTGGTTAAGAGCCGGTCATGGAGATAGATGTAACTGACTTGCTGTGCAGTTATTTTTCATTCTCGTGTGCACCCATGACATTTTAATTAGAAGCAGCAGCCGGATATCAAGAGATCCTTTGAGTCTCATCATCATCGTCATTCTGACCTTGACATTATGTCCTATGGAAAATTACAACCAGTTGTTCCATTTAGGTTCAAAATCATTATAATATTAAAGGTGAACAATAACGAAATTTTATGTACGGCGGCTCAATATGATGAAGCGATTATGGGCTTCATTCCTGTTACAGTCAGTTAATATTACCATTTTACACACTGCGGTGAAGACTGAGAAGCATCGGCCAGTGCACAGATGTAAAAAAAACAAAATAAAAAAATCTGCACCCATGCCGTTGCTGCCATAAGGTGCAATTTTGGTGCTGAAATGTCTGCACCAGATTTCAGCACCAAATTTGCAAATCCTGGCAGGAAACCGTACTGAAGCAACGTCAAATCCATGTTTTTGCATTTTTGGGCCAAGAGATGCAAATTTGGTGCTGAAATTTCTACAGCATATTCCTGCACCCAATCCACAGCTCAATGCAAAGAAACGCATCACTACTGCATTATACAGCATGCGGTAGTAATGCGTTTTTTTTTTTTACCAATAGGTGTAGATAGGGTGCAGGAATATGCTGTAGAAATTTCAGCACCAAATCTGCATCTCTTGGCAAAAAAAACGTGGTTTTCTGCCAGGAGATGCAGGTCTGTGAACTCAGTCACCTGAGGTCAGGTTTCCTGCGATCACAGATCGAGGACCGTGGCAGCCTCCAGCTGTGACCGCAACTAACCTGAGTGAAGTCACCGCACAACGCTACGGCTCATTCATTCTCTGCCTGAAGCTCTCAGTGGGCAGACATGTTCTATGTCCACTCGCTATTACTTCAGATGTAACAGAGCTGGAATCGTCGTGGGATGTTGTGTGGATTACGTCGGACCTGGGTGTTTTTGGGGCTAATAAAGAGGTGAAAGAGGGTTTTTTTGTCTTTCATTTCAAATAATTGAAAATGGCGAGAACTTTGGGTCAGTGTAGTAGACTGTGATCCCCAAATGTTCCCTAATTTACAAAACCCTCCACCAGGCTTCAATCTACCAAGGAAAACATGAGTTAATCTAAATCGTATCAGAACAAACTTTGGCATCTGTGCAAATTTTATGTATAAGTGGGGAAAATATGACTCTCCAACCTGACTGTGGAGCAGATCATCAAACTATCCAGCACATTGTTGAGGAGTTCCCCCTGAGATCCTACCATGGTGACAAGAATGATTTCTATACTGTAAATGATAACGCTATTGCATATATGTCACGCTACCCAGCTCCCGTGCCACGGTCCCCGGCTCCCCTGCCTTGCTTACCGGCCCCCCTGCCACGCTTCCTCGCTCTCAGGCCGCGCTCCGCCGCTCCCGTGCCAGGCCTCCCGGTCCCCCGCTCCACAGCCTTCCTGCTTCATCGCCTGTGGTCCCCAGGCAGCCCGGTCCCCGCTCCCGGCGCCCGTCGGCTACTCAGCCACAGCCCGGCTCTCCTGCTTCCTGCTCACCGCTCCCTGCCCTGGCTTCTGGCACCCGGGCCTCGCGCATGCGCATTAGGGCGCGTGCGCGGTCATTGACCCTCTCTTAAAGGGCCAGTGTCCTCCAACAGGATATTGGTGAATCAGGTACAGGGTATATAGGGAAATCCTTTCCAAGTGGGCGGGGCCTGTTCTTCGTGTTTTGCTAAGCTAGGAGTCAGGTCTCCTTGTGTCTTGCGATATACTCACCTCTCTCTCTCCTAGAGCCGCTCCTGCCTCGCCATCCGGTCCTGACGATTCCCGAACTCCGAACGGTGACTGTCCGCCATTCCGTCAGTCCATACCATCTCTGATCCCTGTGGTGACCCGTCTTCTCGCTCCGTCGGTTCCGGACTCTGCCTGACAACATCTCGGCCTCCGAACCTGAGCTCCGTCACCCGGACTACCTTCGGTGACTCCGTGGTCCCAGGGACTTCTACACTCCACTTCCTTGAACGGACTCTCCTGCTACCTGTAGTGCTCCGGCTACCGGACCCCTTGCCTTCAGTGAGGTGTTCGGCCCAGTGGATCCACCTCCTGGGTCTGCCCGTCCACCCGGCCCTAACAATATATAGAAAACCTTGATATTCGACTTTGATTTTTATCCTTTTGATATTTTTCAATCATTGTCTATTGTCTGGTGTTTATTTTTAAATGGTGGTAAGATATGCGTTCATACGATTAAATAAATAAATAAATTCAAATATTTTTTTTTTTCGATAGGTGTGTTTACTTCTTTTCACTTAAAGATTAGTAATGGGGGGTCTCATAGATGCCTCACATTACTAATCTAGGACTTAGTGACAGCTGTGAGCTGTCATTAAGCACTTATTACCCCCATTTGACATTGCACCAGGGCAATATGGATGAGGCGGGTAAAGTCCCGGGATTGTCACATCTAATGGATGCGACAATCCTGGGTCACTGCAGGCTGCAATTTTTAGGCTGGGGGGCCCAATGAATATGAGCCTCCTTAGCCCGAGAATACCAGTCCCAGGTGTTGGGCTTTATCATGGCTGGATATCAAAATTGGGGGTGACTGCACGCCGGTTTTCAAAAAATATTTATTTAAATAAAAAAAAGCTGCATGATGTTCCTCTTATTTTGATACACAGCCAAGATAAGTGCACGGCTGAGGGCTGCAGCCTTTAGCCGTATGCTTTATCTGTGCTGGGTATCATAATACGGGGGGACCCTAAGCCAATTTTTAATTTATTTATTTATTTAGTTTTACACCATGATAGTGACTCGCAGACAGTACCTGTGATTGGTTGCAGTCAGACACGCTGTCACACAGGCTGGGGGTGCGTCTGACTGCAGCCAATCACAGACGTGGGAGCTGCTGGTGGGCAGGAAACGCAGTGCATATGGATAATTGATAATGATCGGCCCCGGAAGAAGAGTGAGCGGCCGGGAAGCAGTCTTACAGCCACGTGACAGACTTGGTAAGTCTAACGTGCTGGGGTCCTGGGTTCAAATCCCACCAAGGACACCATCTGCAAGGAGTTTGTATGTTCTCCCCCTGTTTGCGTGGGTTTCATTCAGGTTCTCCGGTTTCCTCCCACACTGCAAAAACATAAAAGATAGGGACCTTAGATTGTGAGCCCCAATGGGGACAGTGTTGTCAATGTATGTAAAGTGCTATGGAATTAATCTAATATATAAAGCTGAGTGTATGTATGAGTGTGTGTATGTATGTCCGCTAAAGGAATCCACACCGTTGCATTTACAATCACTAAATTTTGCACAGACGCCTTATGTGACTCATGGAACGTCATAGACTATGTTTTGACCGGTAAATGTAACCCCGTGCTTTACAGTTACTCTCCAAAAATCCTGCATCCATTAGAGTCAATGGAACTGGAAGCCACAGGTTATTATTAGCAGCTCTGATTGGTTGCTATAGGAACGAAAGACAGTCATAGTATAAGAAGCTTATGTGTGAGGTAATATGATATTGGTGGGGAGACGGATAGAGACAGACAGACACAGACAGACAAAGAGACAGAGGCAGAAAGACAGGGAAAGAGAGAGACAGACAAAGAGACAGAGAGAAACAGACAGCGACAGATGGGGAAAGAGAGACAGATACAGGCAGACAGGGAAAGAGACAGACAGAGAGACAGGGAAAGAGACAGATGGGGAAAGAGACAGATGGGGAAAGAGACAGACGGGGAAAGAGGCAGACGGGGAAAGAGGCAGACGGGGAAAGAGACAGACCGAGAAAGAGACAGACCGGGAAAGAGACAGACCGGGAAAGAGACAGACCGGGAAAGAGACAGACACGGAGAACGAGAGAGACAGAGAGACTGATACAGAGACAGACAGAGAGCTAGACACAGACAGATACACAGAGACAGACAGGGAAAGAGACAGAGAGACAGACAGACAGAGACTGGTAGAGAGACAGAGACAGTTTCTATCCTGGGCAACGCCCGGGTACTACAGCTAGTAGCGCTATATAAATGAATAAATATTATTATTATTATTTCCCGAATTGCCAGACCTGAATCATTAGCTGGAATTCCCAGAGAACTCCTGGCCTGGGGTTGGCACCCAGATACTTTTGAAATAATGCATATCTGGACTTTTACAGTTCAGGTCCGCCCATTACTACACCTTATCCTAGATCCCCCAGAGGTAACTCGTGACAGTTACAGATCAGGGTATGTATTTGCTGTAGCAAAATATGAAGTATAAATAAACAGTTTTTATGATAGTTTGGTCTTTGGAGTCCAGTTAGCGATCCTAATATGTGCTTGACAGCTATGATTGTGATATGTATACTTAGACCAGAAAGGCTGTCAATCAAGGTAGGATAAAAACAATATAAATAACCTGTAATAAATAATGATATATCTATAATAGCTGTTGGGAAAGCGCCCATTAACCTGTCAGTTATGTCTACTGACTCCATCATTAGGAATTATGCATATTATTTCAATACTGAGAAAGAAATAAGCCCGACCCCTGTTTTTTGGTTCTTGCTGTGTTAATGTTCCCACTATTGGATAATCCTCAATCCTGTAATAAGACTTTCAGAGTTTGATGTTTTCAATTTTGGATTCACGTGCTGTGCAGCAATGTATGTCAAAGTTCTTAATAATCCCAAGCAGGCGTTACTCAGCGGAGGCTCAAATACTAATCTATTGTAAACTGTGTGCATGAACAATACTAGAGAATAAAAGAAACTCGTGTGCTCTGGAGCTGTATGTGATTCCCTACACCGATTACTGGGGAACACAATTATCATTGAGTCAGTTTTGACACTTGTTTTAGACTAACCTTTGGCTTCTGTATCCAAAAGTGACCGACATAATACACATGAGATCCCACAACAATTAGAGCACTGCTACATCTGAATTCACACAGAGCGGCCATAGAACTGACAGCCCGCTGTGAGGTTCAGGCAGCAACTGAATGAGCTGCATGATCAGCGGTAACATCAATCAAGTGATATGCGGTCACATGGTGGAGGATTGTGGGAACATCTAGCTGTGACCGGAAATAGTCTGAGTGACGTCACCGGGCAGTCAATGTTTTATGACGGCAGCGCACTGTGCCTTCTCAGATGTAGCAGAACTGGGATCTTTGTGGGACCTCGTGTGGATTACATCGGACCTGCAGGGGTATTTTGGGGGTTAATAAAGAGGTGAAAGAGGGGGCTTTTTTCTCTTTTTTTTAAAAATAAATTATTTTTTCGGTATTTGTGTTTATTTACTTTTACTTACAGATTAGTAATGGGGGGGGTTCTCATATACGCCTCCCATTACTAATCTAGGGCTTGGTGGCAGCTGTGGGCTGATATTAACCCCTTATTGCCATCGCACCAGGGCAATCAGGAAAAGTCGGGACTGTCGTATCTAAAGGATGCGACAATCCTGGGTGGCTACAGGCTGCTATTTTGCGGCCAAAAAAGCATGGGTCTCCCCAGCCTGAGAATGCCAGCACCCAGCTGTTGGGCTTTATCAAGGCTGGGTATCAAAATTGGGGGAACACGTGTGGCTTTTTAAAAAAATGATATATTTAAATAATTAAAAAAACAAAACAAACCGCATGTGGTTTTTCTTATTTTGATACACAGCGGAGATAAGTGCACGCCTGGGGGCTGCAGCCAGCAGCCATGGGCTTTATCTGTGCTGGGTATCATAATATGGGGGGACCCTATGCCGATTTTTGATTTATTTTTATATCGCGATAGACCCGCAGACAGGGTCTGTGATTCCAACCAATCACAGACGCTGTCTGGGGGTGGGGTTGCCAAATTTAAAACGTCCCACTTCAGCACCAATGATGAGGAACGTCCTGGACGACCGAGAGTGGTTGTTGTTCTGGAGATCGTGGAGATGTGCACAACCTCCTATTGGAGAATCCACGAATTTCAGCTAAAGCAATAGCAGACATCATGAGGATTTTCTGTGAACATGTTTGTGTCATTATCCGTGAACATTTGGACATGAGGAAGCGATCTGCAAAGTGGGTCCCCAAATGTTTGACAACAGATCAGAGAAACATGCGAGTGAAAACTTCCCGGTCCATTTGTCAACGTTTCCAGATTGATAAGAATTTCCTAGATTGACTGATCACTATGGATGAGACCTGGATTTATTTGTATGACCCTGAAAACAAGGAGCAGTCAAAAGAGTGGAAGCACAGTGGT
Source organism: Anomaloglossus baeobatrachus (assembly GCF_048569485.1). NCBI lineage: Eukaryota > Metazoa > Chordata > Amphibia > Anura > Aromobatidae > Anomaloglossus > Anomaloglossus baeobatrachus. The sequence continues at coordinate 45,868,243 of NC_134358.1, forward strand.
TCTCTTTGTCCAAAGAAGTTCAAGGTGCAAAAATCAGCCACTAAGGTGATGGCGTCTGTGTTCTGGAATAAGGAGGGTGTGCTGCTAGTGGATTACCTTCAAAAGGATTCCACCATCAATGCAAGGTATTACATTGAACTTTTGGACAAATTGAAGGCTGCTCTGAAGGCCAAAAGGCGTGGCAAGCTGTCCAAGGAAACTTGTTCCTTCAAGACAACGCCTCCGCTCACTGCACAAATGACCACGGCAAAACTGGCAGAGCTGGGTTTCCAGCTGGTTGACCACGCACCTTATTCACCAAATCTAGCTCCCTCCAACTATCATCTGTTTCCAAACCTGAAGAAATACCTCAAGGGTGCCAAATTTCACACCATTTCCGATGCCATGGCTGCTACAGATGCCTGGTTTGAGGCACAACTGAAATCCTTCTTTTTGCTAGGCTTACAGAACTTGGAATACTGATGTAAAGGCCCCGTCACACGCAGCGACGTATCTAACGATATATCGCCGGGGGCACGGATTCCGTGATGCACATCCGGCATCGTTAGCGACGTCGTTGCGTGTGACATGCACGAATGACCGTTGATGGAAAATACTCACCAAATCGTCCATCATTGACACGTCGTTCTGACTCGCCCACCCCAGGGCTATGGGACACCCGGTGCCGGGCTGGACTAGTCCGGTGGTAGTCAGTGGTGGCTGGGCCCGGCTCCGTGGCCCTGGTGGGTGTCAGTAGAATATGTGGCTTGCTTGTTAATGGTTGTGTTCGTGACGCCACCTGTGGTATGCGGCTAATAAGCCGCCGCTGCTGTGTGAGGCCTCCGGGATGATATTATGGCAGCTATGATGGTACTGCTCCCCACAGGTGGAGCAATGCCCGGGGCACAGTTGGTGCTTGTAGGTGTCTATGTAGGTGGAATAACAGAGACGAGTCCAAGGTGCAGTTCCAGTTCTTTTACTCACTGTTTCTGTCACACTTGCAAGGACCCTCAGACTGCTGGGACCACTGTCAGGGACCTCCGCCTTCTGGGTGATTCCGAGCGTGAAATCCGGTTCCCTCTCTTTAGTGTCCCTTTTTCTGCTGACTTCACTAGCCTTGCCTTAGGTAGATGGACTTGGCTTGGCCTCCATTACAGCCTCCAGGCTGGGGGGTCACCTGTCGGCTGATTTCCCCTTTTCTGAAGATCTGCTCTGGGCTCTGGCCCTGGGAGCTTGCAATTCCCTGGGCCTCGGTTTTTACTGTCTGGAGACTGTCTTTTCACTCCTTCAGTGTCTAGGGACCGTCCCCCTGTCGCAGCTAGTCGCTCCACCGATGTCACTGTGGAACGGGCCACCGCAGCCTGCAGCTACCCGTAGCGCCTCTGGGCCCTCGGCAGCGGTACCCAACAAGGACTGCTCGTGGCACCTTACAGGACTACCCGTGGCCCTGCGACTCCTTCTTCTCTTCTCGTCCTACATGCTCACTCCTCACTCTCTCACTCCCTGAGGTAAACTGAAACTAACTTGACCTTCCTTTCTCTATCTGCTCTCTGGTGGCTCCTCCCACCTCCCCAGTTGCTAAGCTACCACCCTATGGGAGCAGGGATGGGTCTTACAGCCCCTCTCAGCATGCAGCATGGGAGGGTTGCCTGCCACTTTCCCTGGTCCTGTGTGTCCCTAGCAATGGGTGTAGTGTGAATTTACCAGGGGACCGGAGTTCACTCTCTTCCTCTCCCAGAATGGGGCATCACACCGCAGATGGGGTGCAATGACCTGTGGCGACGGAAGCCTCAGGGGCGCCACACTCCCCCACAGCAAATCCCAGCACGTCCTCGGGCTGAAAAACAACAAAAACATATGGAGAACTGCAAAACATTTTTGGTATGCAATAACATAAACTGTAAAACATTTCTTCCCTTTATGGGAGGCACATATCATGAACGTTGCGAACTTCTTATAAAGAAAACTCTAAGTGTGCACTTCCAGTCCATTGCACGGTTCAGGCAAATCCCCCATAATTCTGGTAGGGGGCACAACGGGTGCAACTAATTACATTTTTGGCTACTACAAGTCCAGTAGCCCGGCAGTTCGTTTCTTCCCATCAGACAATAATGGGACAATCAACCAGCCATTAAGTCCAATGGCCTGGTTACATAGGACACATAAACAACATACCAGCCACTAAGTCCAGTGGCCTGGTATGACATGCCACATACACTTCCACCGGGGCCCACATTCCAGTTCAGTGGCCCGGTAGCACATAACATGGGGGGTGACGTCTTCAAAAATAATAAGGGGCAAAACACAGCAGGAAAGGGTGTCGTCTTCGAAAAGAATGAGGGGCAGACAGGGGCTATCTACAGTTCAGCATCTCTTCATCTTTACTTGTAGGGATTCTTCTCCGGCTCCCCACCTGGCAGCAGGTAGACAGCGGTCAGCACAGTCTGCGTCTGCTGGTCTTGGCGGGCCGCGCCTGGCATGGCGGCGGCCTGTATTGAAGTTGCTGCTGTGACCGATTCTTGACGGGCCGCACCTGGCGTGGCTGCGGCCTGGGCTTGGCGGGCCGCATCTGCGGCGTGGATTAACGTCGCCGCTGCGGCGGGATCTTGCTGATCCGAGCGGGGTATCGCTGCTGGGGCCTGAGCTGGACGGGCCGGGCTTGGCGTCGCTGCTGCGGTGTGGATGGGCGTCGCTCCGGCGGCGAAATCTTGGCGGGCCGCACCTGGCGTGGCTGCGGCCCGGATCGGCGTCGCCGTGCCGGGCATCTCTCCAGGGACCGCGGGCATGGCAGCGGGGGTTGGGGCTCTCGCGCCGGCAGGGGCATTAAATGACTCACCCCTCAGTTGCATCTCCGGTGTTCTGGTGGTCGCTGCTCCGTACGTCGCTTGCCGGATCTGCTGCATCACCTTTGCTGCGATAAGGTACATTTTCTTTATCTGCTGGTCTGGCATTTAGACTCTCTCTGCCAGCCTGCCAGCTTATCTAGTCGCCATTTCTTCTTCCTCCGCCTTCCATGGCGGGCACTGCTTCGCGCTCTTTTCTTGGACAAGGGGGCGGGGCTTCTCTTCGCGCCCTTTCTTCTTTCACGCCCCCCTTCTTCCCGCGCTCAGCAGCGCTAATGGCGGCGGTTTCTCAGTAAAGTACACAGTCTGTCACACGGTTCTTCAGGCGCACAGTACCCGGTTAGACCGGGCACGAAATCCTGTTCGTGACGCCAAAATTGACTCGCCCACCCCAGGGCTATGGGACACCCGGTGCCGGGCTGGACTAGTCCGGTGGTAGTCAGTGGTGGCTGGGCCCGGCTCCGTGGCCCTGGTGGGTGTCAGTAGAATATGTGGCTTGCTTGTTAATAGTTGTGTTCGTGACGCCACCTGTGGTATGCGGCTAATAAGCCGCCGCTGCTGTGTGAGGCCTCCGGGATGATATTATGGCAGCTATGATGGTACTGCTCCCCACAGGTGGAGCAATGCCCGGGGCACAGTTGGTGCTTGTAGGTGTCTATGTAGGTGGAATAACAGAGACGAGTCCAAGGTGCAGTTCCAGTTCTTTTACTCACTGTTTCTGTCACACTTGCAAGGACCCTCAGACTGCTGGGACCACTGTCAGGGACCTCCGCCTTCTGGGTGATTCCGAGCGTGAAATCCGGTTCCCTCTCTTTAGTGTCCCTTTTTCTGCTGACTTCACTAGCCTTGCCTTAGGTAGATGGACTTGGCTTGGCCTCCATTACAGCCTCCAGGCTGGGGGGTCACCTGTCGGCTGATTTCCCCTTTTCTGAAGATCTGCTCTGGGCTCTGGCCCTGGGAGCTTGCAATTCCCTGGGCCTCGGTTTTTACTGTCTGGAGACTGTCTTTTCACTCCTTCAGTGTCTAGGGACCGTCCCCCTGTCGCAGCTAGTCGCTCCACCGATGTCACTGTGGAACGGGCCACCGCAGCCTGCAGCTACCCGTAGCGCCTCTGGGCCCTCGGCAGCGGTACCCAACAAGGACTGCTCGTGGCACCTTACAGGACTACCCGTGGCCCTGCGACTCCTTCTTCTCTTCTCGTCCTACATGCTCACTCCTCACTCTCTCACTCCCTGAGGTAAACTGAAACTAACTTGACCTTCCTTTCTCTATCTGCTCTCTGGTGGCTCCTCCCACCTCCCCAGTTGCTAAGCTACCACCCTATGGGAGCAGGGATGGGTCTTACAGCCCCTCTCAGCATGCAGCATGGGAGGGTTGCCTGCCACTTTCCCTGGTCCTGTGTGTCCCTAGCAATGGGTGTAGTGTGAATTTACCAGGGGACCGGAGTTCACTCTCTTCCTCTCCCAGAATGGGGCATCACACCGCAGATGGGGTGCAATGACCTGTGGCGACGGAAGCCTCAGGGGCGCCACAGTTCCTTTTTAAAAAATTGTTGATTGTTGAGCACGCAGCTTGTGTGTCGTTCCCGAGGCAGCACACATCGCTATGTGTGACACCTCGGGAACGACAAACTGCAGCTTACCTGTGGCCGCTGGCAATGCGGAAGGAAAGAGGTGGGCGGGATGTTACGTCCCGCTCATCTCTGCCCCTCCGCTTAGTGACGCCGCTGTGATGCCGCACGAACAGCCCCCTTAGAAAGGAGGCGGTTCGCCGGCAACAGCGACATCGCTATTCAGGTAAGTCCGTGTGACGGCTCCTAACGATATTGTACGCCATGGGCAGTGATTTGCCCATGACGTACAAACGACGGGGGCGGGTGCTTTCACCAGCGATATCGTTTAACACCCCCTTAAGAAGTTTCCTCATCCTATCTCGTTTCTTTCTGGGTAAAGCCAAAGACTTATCAGCAGCCCCTTGTATTTCAACCCAATGACACATTTCTTCCTAATTTTTCACTATTCTGATTCTTCCTAATTTCTAAGGATTTTATCCACCTGAGTTCGGACATTATCTCTTTGGCAGCAGGGAAGTGATGGAAGGTCTCGCTGTGTAGAGACACTCGGGGTCAGTGATGTGATGCAAGGGCTTGCTCTGTAGAGTCATTCGGGTTCTCGTGTGTGTTGTAGCTGGTCTGCTTTGACCCAAAAGGTCAGATAAAGGGATCACCACTGAGGTCCTAATTGAGTTAGGCCTTCCAGATAACGAGCGCTCGGAGAAAGCTTAGCGCAAACTCAGTTCTGTTTATCCTCCTGTGCACAGATTTGTTATACCATTTACAACCATTGTAACACTGAAGGCATCATTTCCATTGGACGTTCCCCCCGTCTCCCCCTTTTAGAAATATGTCATGATAACTTTTCTTTATCGCGGCTTTCTCAGAACCTTAGAACATTGCATGTGAGATAAGAAAATATTACAAGAAAATTAAACCTTGAATAAGAGACTATAAGACTGAATAATACTAAACAAAATGTACTAATACACTATAATACTAAACAAAATATAAAACATAGAAAAATATAGAAAAATATTAACCCTTCTATATCATGTGCTAGTGGTAATATTTAACAATGGCGATTATGAGATTGTCTCCCTGATGATGGATAGGACACCATAGACAATGTCGGGGTACTCCCGGGATGGCAGTCTGGGAATTTTTAGCTGACTCGACACTTCTGACCATATTTTCCTTCTTCACCAGCAATCACATATAAAATTCTCCATGGTCTCCTCCTGTTGACAACCAAGGGGGCAATTCCTATCTGACACACTTACGTTTCACGTTTCCGCTGACAAAGAGCCTACTATGTAATGACAGCCAGGCAGTGGTTTCCAGTTTAGAACTTTGAGGTTGTCTTGGAGGGTCATAGTGACAAAATTACTCAGGGCTAGTGGAGAGTAAAAGAAAGTCCTATATACATGAGCATACAGGTGTTTTCTCATATTACGCTCAATGTAAGAGTTCTCCAGCCTCTACCTCCTGGCACACTTCAGACCATAGTTCAGATACTGGGGGTGGTAGTCACCAAAAGGCAATATCCAGTACCTGATACTATTCTCCCACAGGGAACTCCTGTTTGAGTCCATGCTCCCAAAATCAAAGAAAACCCTTGGATCTAACATATCCAGCCTACCCTCTCTCTCCTGCAGGCAAGTTATTCATCTTTATATTAGGTTCAACCACAAGTGCTGAAAGAACAGACTGAAGGAGCCTTGCTGAGAAAGATTCTGGCAAAGGAAAGATGACAGCAAAATATAATAAGACAGGGGCCAGGTAGGTCTACAATTTAGCAACCCTTTCTCTGTATGTCAGCCTCCAGTTCTTCCATCACTGAACCTTTGCATTTCCGGTTTCAAATTTTTTTTCCCCGATTTCCCTTGGCGTTAACTTTCCAACCAAATTTAACTCCTAGGATCTTAATATGAATTGAGGCCATAACAATCTGCAGAAAATCAAAGCCCGGATCAAAATCTAATGTCCACAGAGTTTGACTCTTCTCAAAGTTGACCAGAGATCCGGGACCCTGAGGTACTTCTGATGGCATTAGATAACATCTGCACCTCATAAGAATTAGATATCATTACTGTGCCGCCCCCATGCCAGTAGCCGACGCTGCTCGGATCCGGACCTTCAGGGGTGGTGGCTCGAGGGTCTCTGGACCCGGGGGTCTCACGGACACGCTGAATAAAATGGGGGGACTTAGATGTACGGGCTAGGCCGTATTAAGTTCGTGACGCCACCCACGGTGTGTGGTGAGGTGGGACACCACCGCTGCTGTTACGGGGCACCCGGGGGAAATGTTGTGCAGCAAATTGTTAACCCCTCCGTTGGCAGGGATGGTGGCCCCGGGACCCGGTGGCTCTGGTACAGGTGAGAGGACGACCGCAGGGGGTACTGGTGTACTCACTGTTAGTAAAACACATAAGCCTCTGGTAAACCAAGGTGATGGTGGCCGATGCTGCGGCCGGTTGCGTTCGGGATCCCTGTGGGCAGCCCTGTCTCACCCCCGCCTCAACTCCAAAAGTGCCACCCTGCCGACCATTAAGCCGAAGAAAGCTCATTTCCTCTCTGTACAATGTCTTCAGCCAATCCACAAATTGTTCTGAAATACCATACTTTAACAAAGTGGCCCACATGTGATCAATCCTGTCAAAAGCTTTAGCCTGGTCCAAACTGACAACATTTTTCCACACCGCAGAGCTTTACATCTTTCAAACATCTCCCGTATCAAGACCACTGCACTATGTACTTTTACTGTGCCAAACTGAGAACCTGCCAGCAGTGCCGGACAGAGACACTAACCTAGAAAACATGATATTTTCCAGAATCTTCCTGTCGACATTTAAGAGGGCACTTGGCGTTCAGTTCTTAATGTCACTTGGCTCTACCATCTAAACCTGGTGCCTTCTTCAGATGAAACTTATTAATTGCCTTCTTAATTTCCTCCACCATTAATTCTGCTGTCAAAGGCGAAAAGTCCAGATCATTAGTACCAAGCATTGGGGTTGTCTCCAAGAATTGAGTCATTTTATCTTTATCCAAAGCCTTTCTTCAAAACTAGTCAGTGTCGCGGGCGGAGGATGGGACGCCGCGCTCTCCCACTGCTCGGGTCCGGCTGCCGCTGCGGCTGCTGCGGCCTGCTGCTGCTCGGTGGCTCGAGCGATGGGCCGGATCCCGGGGACTCGAGCGGCGCTCCTCGCCCGTGAGTGAAAGGGGATTGGTTTTTGGGATAGTTTATTGTCCGTGACGCCACCCACGGTTGTGGTGATTTGTTGACACCACCGCTGCTCTGTATGGGGATCCCGGGGACTGATGACAGGGAGCAGCAAAGTTGTTGGTTCTCCCCTCCGTGGGTAGGGGGTAGTTGTCCCGGGGCTCAGTGATGAGGTGGGTGATGAGGGATGGCGGGGCCGGTGCAGGGCTTGGTGGGGTGCAGGGACGCGGGGGCAGCGCTGTGCCTTGCGGCACTGTGGTACTCATTCAGCCTGAGACAGGGACACAGTTCTCGGTAAAACACACGGCTGGAAAGACGGTTCCCACGGACGGCTGCACTTGCTGTTCCCCAGTAGTTGACGGTAACGGTCCCTTTTCCTGCACCTGAGATGATGATGGTAACGATGGGTTCCCACCAGTAACCCGCTCCCCGGCTTGGATATGGGCCGGAGGAGCCCTACTTTGCCCGCAGGTGCTGGCCCTGAGAAACTGGTGCCCTGGCGGTGGCGGTGTCTCTCTCCAACGGTTGGACTGTTGCCTTCAATCGGGACTTGGTTGTTGGGAGACCCAGAGGTCCCCTTCACTAACGGATTTGGCAAATTCACGGCGACTCCTAGCCTTGCCGGGATCCGAAAGGCCCCTGCCACTGGTGCTGGCTTCACTTTGTATACCGCTCCGGTACCGCCGGGCCACCACCCGTCCGCGGTCCTTTCGGCAACCTCCGGTCAGCCGCTCCTGCGGACAGTCACCGCCGTCTGCTGACCTTGCTGTCTCAGTCCGGGGCACACACCCGGACCAGTTTCAGGCTTTACAAATTGTCACTTTTTACTCCTTCTCTCAAGCTCCTCTACTACTTCCCTTCCTTCTACTTCCACTAACTTTTCTTATCTTGCTTCTCACTCAAGCTCTGCCTGAGCTCAACTGCCTGGTTCTCCCACCTCCAGGGCTGTGAACTCCTCGGTGGGCGGAGCCAACCGCCTGGCCCACCCCCTGGTGTGGACATCAGCCCTTGGAGGAAGGCAACAAGTATTTTTGGTTAGCTTTGGTGTACCTATCTGGGGTGTAGGGTGCGGTGGTGTTATGACCTGTGACCCCTGGCGTGCCCAGGGCGTCACATCAGCATAGTAAGATCTTACCATCCTCAGGATACTCTCTCTCTTGACTCTTGCAATACACCCTGGGGACCGGTGAGACCTGGGACCTATTTATTGGACACCCGCTCTGGGCAATTCTCAAACGGGTCAGGTGCCCCTAAGGATCTGTAATCCCGTTCAAGAACCAGAGAGGGATACTTGCTCATGTAGAATGTAAAAATGACTTTAGAATACTCACCTAAATGGTCGGTATGGTACAGACTGCTCGAATGGGTGGTGCTTCCTCTTTCGGCCAATTTGTCCTCCTTCTTCTAAAGCCTGTGTGCATGACGTGTCCTACGTCATGCACACGCACCGGCATTGAGGTCCTGCGCAGGTACACTACAATAATTTGATTTGCTCAGGGCAGATCAAAGTGCGCTTGCGCAGGACCTCAATTCTGGCCTGTGTGCATGACATAGTTTACGTCATGCACCCAGGCTTCAGAAGAAGGAGGACAAAGATGACCGAAAGAGGAGGCGCCGCACCCAGAGAATGGAGACACCCATCCGACCGGTCTGCACCGTATCGACCATTTAGGTGAGTATTATAAAGTCATTTTTACGTTCTACACAGCGTCCTGGGCTCTATACAGCATGTTAGAATACTGTATATAAGAACCCACTGGTGGTGGCCGCAGCTTATAGTCACCAAATCTGGTGACAGGTTGCCTTTAATAAATGCAGCTACCTAAACATGGTGAGAGTTCAGAGCTGTAGAGGGCAACAAAAACATAGATTTCCTTTCCAGCGATGCTATCACACAGGGGATAAAATGGAAAATGTCCTCAGTATGTGAGTCATCAGAAAATGGAGGCTTCCTACTCAGAATGCACCGCAAAGGGGAGGAGAAAAGAAGCATGAAATACAAATCTGGTGCTGCTAAAGTTTGGTCACTAGAGGGAGCTAAAGTACAACCTAGTAAAGGAAACATAGATGTACAGCAGGGCAAACAATGAAAACACAAATGTAGAAGGCAGAACATCCATTGCCAGAGGACAGAGTTGAAGAGAAATGGTTTAAGATCATTACAAATCTGGATCCTGTTAGTCAATGTCCGTGGCTCATAGATGTTAATAAGTCGGAGTCATCTACCACGGACATTGACTTCCAAGACCAGTCAACAACCCATAACCACCACCATCATCCTATGTACAATCACATTGTTGGTGTACAGCAGGGGTGGTGAACCTCCGGCCCGCGGGACGCATGCGGCCCGCCATGACCTTTTCTGCGGCCCACAGAGCAGATTTCCAGGGGCGGCAGTGCTACGGCCGCCGCGGTATTACCAGTTGCCGGCCCTTTAAATCTTCACATGCGCTGCTTGCGCGCACCAATGAGCGTTCTCGGTGGCAGGTGCCAGCGTGCTCAGGACTTACTTTGTGGGCGGGTTTATCGCTCTGCGATTCCGTCCCACATCACCTTCACCGCCTCCAGCATTGTGCCGCCCACTCTCCAGCGCTTGTGTTCCCACCGCTCCACCGCGCTGTGTGCCGCCTGCTCCCCGCCCCTTCTCCGGTGCAGTATGCCCCCTCCACTGCTGTGTGCAGCTCCACGGCGCTATGTGCCGCCTGCTCCCCGCCGCCTCCACTGCTGTGTGCAGCTCCACGGCGCTATGTGCCGTCTGCTCCCCGCCCCCTCCACTGCTGTGTGCAGCTCCACGGCGCTATGTGCCGTCTGCTCCCCGCCCCCTCCACTGCTGTGTGCAGCTCCACGGCGCTATGTGCCGCCCGCTCCCCGCCCCTTCTCCGGTGCAGTATGCCCCCTCCACTGCTGTGTGCAGCTCCACGGCGCTATGTGCCGCCTGCTCCCGCCGCCTCCACTGCTGTGTGCAGCTCCACGGCGCTGTGTGCCGCCCGCTCCCCGCCCCTTCTCCGGTGCAGTATGCCCCCTCCACTGCTGTGTGCAGCTCCACGGCGCTATGTGCCGCCTGCTTCCTGCCGCCTCCACTGCTGTGTGCAGCTCCACGGCGCTGTGTGCCGCCCGCTCCCCGCCCCTTCTCCGGTGCAGTATGCCCCCTCCACTGCTATGTGGAGCTCCAAGTGCTGTGTGCAGCCTCCCCAGTCTCCTTCTAGTGATGTCTGTTTGCCCCCCCCTTATTGATGTCTATGTGCCTGCCCTCAGTGATATCTATGTGCCCCCCCCTTAGTGATGTCTATGTGCCCCCCCCTTAGTGATGTCTATGTGCTCCCCCCTTAGTGATGTCTGTGTGCCCCCCTCAGTCATGTCTATGTGCTCCCCCCTCAGTCATGTCTATGTGCCCCCACTTAGTGATGTCTGTGTGCCCCCTTAGTGATGTCTGTGTGCCCCCCATTAGTGATGCTGTGTGCCCCCCCTCAGTGATGTCTGTGTGCCCATCCCTCAGGGATGTCTGTGTGCCCATCCCTCAGGGATGTCTGTGTGCCCCCCTTAGTGATGTCTCTGTGCCCCCCTTAGTGATGTCTATGTGCCCCCCCTTAGTGATGTCTATGTGCCCCCCCTTAGTGATGTCTGTGTGCCCCCCTTAGTGATGTCTGTGTGCCCCCCTTAGTGATGTCTGTGTGCCCCCCCATCAGTGATGCCTGTGCCCCCTTAGTGATGCTTGTGGCCTCCTAGTGATGTCCATGCCCCCCTAGTGCTCTCTGTGTCGCCTTAGTGATGTCTGTGCCCCCCCCAGTGCCATCTGTGCCCCACAGCAATGCTTATGCCTCCCAGTGAACTAGTAATGTCTGTTCCCCAGCCCCTCTTGTCATGTATATGCCCCCAGCATCTCTTGTCTATGCTCTCAGACCCTCCTGTCATGGATATGCCCCAGCATCTCCAGTGATGTGTATGCCCCAACCCCTCCTGTGATATATACATCACATTGGAGATGCTAGGAGCATATACATCACAAGAGGGGATGGAGCATATACATCATAGTGGAGACGCTGGGGGCATATACATCACACTGGAAATGTTGGGGCCATACATATCATAGATCTCACAGGAGGGGCTGGGCGCATAGATCTCACAGGAGGGGTTGGGCGCATAGATCTCACAGGAGGGGCTGGGCGCATATACTTCACAGGAGGGGCTGGGCACATATACATCAAATGAGAGGCTGAAAGCATATACATCACAGGAGGGGGTTGGGAGCATATACATGTCCCCAGACCCTCGTGTGATGTATGTGCCCCCAGTGTCTCCAGTGATGTAGGTGTCTCCTGGATGTACAGTATATACAGCAGTCTCAGCGTCTCCTATGTGATGTACATACAGCAGTCCCAGCGTCTCCTATGTGATGTACATACAGCAGTCCCAGCGTCTCCTATGTGATGTACATACAGCAGTCCCAGCGTCTCCTATGTGATGTATATACATCAGTCCCAGCGTCTCATATGTGATGTATATGCCAACTGCCCCTTCAGTCATGTATATGTCTCCTGTGATTTATATACTCCAGTCCCTGTGTCTGTTGTGTGATGTATATAGTCTACCAATCTTATCACAAAGATTTGCCTGCGCTCCAGACCATGACAAACCTGAAAAAGAGAGAAGCAACATAAGTATCACTGAACATCACAGCCGCACAAAAGAGAAGCCGCTCCAGCCACCACAGTAGGGGTGAGTTAATTAACTTTTTGACCAATTATAGCCGGTTCATTTTCACTGATAATTTTGTGCGGCCCCCGAAGGTTGGCAGAAATTTCCAAATGGCCCCCGGCAGTAAAAAGGTTCCCCACCCCTGGTGTACAGGATAGCGACCCTGACGTAAGGCTCCACTGCCAGTGGCCAGAAAGATGGACCGGACTGCCATTCCCTCTCAGTCTCTCTCATAAGCCAGAGAGATGGCAGCTGTGTCTCCTCCAGGAAGATAACATCTGTGTTCAGATAGCTAAGATGGTCATAGACTGCATGTCTCGTCCTCCTCACCTTAATGCTGTTCACAGTACTAGATTTCATTTTTAAAGAAAACCCCACCATCGCAACACAACACAAAAGGAGCAGAAGGTGAATAATGATGGAGACCACACAAGGTTAACTTTAACAGTCTCTACTCACATGGACCCTCGGCCTGCTGGTTCCGGTCCCAGGAGTATCAGTGCCAATGTAGTGACCCAGGTTGCTCTGTCCCCGACACTCTCTGTAGATTTAGTCCCCGTAGCGTGGAGCGTTTGAGAACCCCGACTGTCCCTTTTGGGGTTCAGTCTCCTTCTCCGTACGGCAGGCAGTGCGGACCCTGCGGGGAGGTAAGTGTCCAAACCCGATCCTAGTTTACTGCTGATGCCCCCGGATTATTTGGTTCGATGAAGTCTGTGAAGGTGTCCTCACCGTGCATGTATTTATCAAACCATTTGAAACTTGATATTTGACCAAGCGCCCTGTGCCCCGTTCGTGCTCTGGTCCCAGCAATATCTCAGTACCCGTCCTGGCCACCTTTCTCCTGTGCCCCGGGGTCATCGTTACACAGACCCAGCTCAGGCACATCCGTACACCTCTCCTGTGTGCGCCCCACTTCTAACTCCTCTGACTGCATCCTCACCCCTCCCACCAGGCTGGCTATACCCCGGGACTCGTTCCCATGGCGACCATCCCCTTACATGGTTAACCCTTTATGCCCAGTGTGGAGAGGAGAACTAGGATTTTAGATATGTGTTGCTGGAATCGGCACTGGTACTCCAGGTCCCAGGGGTAGGTCCTGCATCCCCAAGAGGATGCAGTTCCTTGTAGTGCCCTGAGGCTTTCAGGGGCGCTACATTCCCCCTTAGTTAAACACAGCACGTCCTTGGGCTGTAAGTAAGTAGAGTTTTATTTTTAACTGCAAAGGAAAAGGAACATGTTATCAGTCTTCCCACGCAGGGGAAGTAATACACTTGTAACGTTACGGCGAGCAATCCCCCATCAACCCACCACCCAAAAGGGTCATGGTTCCCCAAAACCCTTTGAATAGGCAGGTCACCAGTCCCTTTGGTGACCAGGTCTGGCCCTTCTCTATCCCAGACCTTTCCTCCAACCTTCCTCTTTGTGGTGGCGAGATTAATGTCCTGATGTTGCAGAGGACTACTCTGGTAGGCACCCTAGGTGCAACTATTTACAAAAAGCACAAGTTCGTGCTGGCTGCTGCCAGTCCTGCAGCCATGGTCCATTTTTAAATTAACGTTGTAAAACGGAAATCAGGTGACTGTTCTTTGGAACATTCAAAATTTTTTTTAAAACCTTTTTAAATGATTAGCAGCAAGAATAATAGCAAACATAACAATTCAACTGTAACAACTGCTGGGGTAGTCTGGCTCCGCTACCACAGCCTGGAGGACCTTGGAACTGGTGGGGGAATAGTAGGAGGAGTTGGCTGGCACAGGTCCCAGATTTTTTGGACATCAAGGGCATACCAGCCCCTCTCTCCATGGTGCCTGGTGTACGTGACCACATCACCCAGGTGCAGGTCACGATCTGGGTGTCCTTGTGCCAGGTGGTCTAGCACATCTTGGTGGGATACAAACACGCCAGCATGCATCCCGGGCTCCTTGATGAATCCCCACCCTTTGTGCTGATTAAATTTGTCGACAGTGCCCTGGTACCGGACCCCATGGGTACCCCAGGTATCTCGGTTCAGGCTTTCCTTCTCTTTCAGATCACAGGCTCTCACCTCTTTTCTCCTGACAGCCCGAGCCTGCTGATCCTGGTGCAGCTGCCGGATGGTGGCTTGGCAGGCCTCCTTGTTCACGGTGGCCCTCTGTGCTGCAGAAGCCATCCCGGACTCCCTCTCGAACCTGATGCTCCACAAACCCGGATAATACGCATCCGGATTACCGTTAGTGGGCTCCAGGTCATGCTGGTCACCGGCGCCTTCTCTTGTGGTCGTTTGGTCTCCCTGGGCTGTATTCCGGAGCCTAGCTAGGTCCGGTCAAGTTGTGGACGGTGGCGTTGCGGCCTGGTCTGGCCGTGGAATATGGTGCCGCGCCCGGTCTGGGCTGGCCGCGGTGGGAGTGTGACGCTCTGGCAAAACCAGGTAGTCTCAGATAGACACCTGCACAACAAAAGTTCAAGTTGAACGGTACCAGGGTAGGAGCCCTGGTGCCTTTGGCTAGGAGGCAGACGGTGGTCTCCATCAGCAGGAGATGGGAAGACGGCTCGGCAGAACCAAGGTGGACAAGGACAGGGTTGTAGCCCGCCGGTACCGACCGGGGAACCGACCCGGAAACCGGAGCACAAAGGGGGGTACTCAGACCCTGAAGCTAGGTCCAGAAGCTACTGGGGGCTAGCTAATTAACTGATTGCGGCCAGGACTATAGGTCCTGTCCCACCCAAAGTCCCGACTGAAGACAACAGCCCAACGAGGGGGATAGAAAGCCACTGCCACGGCAGAGAGATCCCACGGCCAGCGTCTGCAGGCAAAGGGCTCCTTCGACAATCCCAAGCCGGGGAGCGGACTCCTGGAGTTGCAAGCGCAGGTAGTCCATCATCACAAAACAGGTGCAGGAGAAAGGCAGAGACCACCAACCGGGTGGGGGATCAGACTGCAGCCGGCTGCGGGCACCGACCACCATCACCTTGGTTTACCAGAGACTCGTGTGTGTTTACTAATAGTGAGTACATCAGTGCCCTCCAGCCACCCATCTCCCTGCACCGCCCAACTACTCCCACAACGGGTCCCGGGGCCACCATCCCTACCCACGGAGGGGTTAACAACTTGCTGCGCAACATCTCCCCCGGGTGCCCCATAACTGCAGCGATGGTGTCCACCTTCACCTCAACCCGTGGGTGGCGTCACGAACTCAAACACGGGTCCGGCCATTCACCTACGTCCCCCCGAACCGCCAACCCCTTTTAGATCGCAGTGACCGTGGACCCCCGGGTCCAGAGACCGTCAAGCCACCCACTGAAGGTCCGGACCCGAGTGGCTCGGCTGCCGCCGAGAACGGGGCATCACAACTCCCTCTGACTACTCACACTCTTACTGACTACACTCCTCACCTCCCCTCCCTGACCCCCCAGGTAGGCTACTCTATTCCACTCAAGCCGTCCACTAGTGTGCCTGGTGGGTGTGGTGCAGGGTGTATCTAGGATTTGATTTGCTGTTGGAGGCAACACCATTAGGATAGAGACGCAGAACCAAGAGGGAGGTGGAATACTGCACGGGAGGATAGGTTGCGCTGTACCCTGTGACGACCTGATAGTCCAGGGGCGTCACAGAGGCGTTCTTCCTCCCCTCGGCATCCACGTTCCTGCACTTATCCCAGTTCGCGCCAAAACTCTCCTTCGGTGATTTCCCTGGCGCTTCACTATCCTTCCTCTCTTCTTGCCTCTGACTGAACAGGTCCTCCTCTGAAAAGCCTCCCTCCAGGAACGAAAAACTCGTTTTTTGCTTCCTAGGTAACTTATAGTTCTTTGGCCAGCAGAGGGCAGTGTCCCATCACTAATCCTGCAAGGTTGCACAGACTGGGTCCACATTCCTACAGTTATATTCTTCAACATAGGGGGCAGTATTAGAGCAGCTATGTTATTGTACTCAGGAGCAGTGTTATAGTAGTTATATTCTTGCACATAGGGGCAGTATTATAGTAGCTATATTCTTGTATATAGAGGGCAGTATTATAGTAGCTATAGTCTTACACATAAGGGTAGTATTATAATAATTCATTTGCAAGTACAAATATCTCCTCTAATCCATGATCAAGGAAAAAAATTGTATATTCTTGGAAGTCCTCTGCAACAATCATGATCCAGCAGAGAATACCAATGAATTATTGTAGGGCAATCTTTGAATACAATCCCTTGTGAATTACAGCTTATTTGGCAACTTGCATATGGCTGACACATGGACAGGTAAGATAGAACAGACAGAGATGTTTGAGATATTTGTTTTCCTTGCATATTTTTTTTTTTTTCAAAACATATCTTGATTTCCAAGTACTAATCTTTGTTATACTTTATGCTACAAATCGTGGCTCTCATGCTGAGTAGCTGCTATTTGAAATGAAAGGATTTATTACTGGGAGCAATGTAACGATTCCTTTGTATTGTGTACTGTGTAGTAATCCGGCTGTTACGCCCTGACGAGGGTGAGTAAGTAGAATAGTGGACTCACCGGACCAAGACACTGATCACTGACCTGGAGGAGCAGGCCTGTGCAACTACCAAAACTTCGCTAAAGCCACAGGTGGTGGGGATAGGCTGGTGCGGGTAGGTAGCCACCAGGAAGCTGCGCCAGGGGATCTAGGTGCCTCCGCAACTGGTTCCCAAGGACTGGAAGACAGGTGCAGGCTAGAAGATGCAGGCAGGAGCTGGTAGATATGGCGGGTCTTGGTATGCAGCTTAGGATAGGCGAACGATAGCGGAGGCAAGAAGGTACTGACAGGTTCCAGCAGATGGAGCGGGGGTACTGAGCGGAAACAGAACCACTAATAAATACACAGTACATGGACAATGGTTGGAGGGACGGGACAACCAGTTAGAGAAAGGGTAACGTAACTAGGCACATTGTACAGGCACTTCCCAATGGGGGAGCATGCCTTATTTACACTGTGCCTCTCAGCCGTAGGCCAAGAGGTACTTCCAGGTTTAGGTCGCACTGACCCTTTTTAGACAATGGAGAACAGCTCGGCCACGCCCTAAGTGCGCTACCGAGGACCCTTCTGAGCATGTGAGGGCCCTGGGAGCCGGGAGAAGCAGCAGCAGCCAGGATGAGTGGGGTTTCAGCGTGGTAAGAAAGTGGACGCCTCCCTGACACGTGGAGTGCTGGGGTGCTGATGGTCTAACACTGGCATTTGAAAAGAGGTTTTGCTGACAATCAATGTAGAAGCTCCTCATGGGCAGCTTGCCAGGTGACATGGCAAATGAAAATGGGTTGTCTATAATCTTATTTTTGTGCTAAAAAGCAATGTAAAAATGTCCCTAATGTCCCTCTATGGGGGACACTGGCGAAGACAAGCAGGTTACTGACAGGTTCTGGCAGGTGGAGCTTGGGTACTGAGCGTAAGCACAAACACAGTTGAGTGCACAGTACACATAAAATGACCGGAGGGACATGACAACCAGTTAGAGAAAAAGTAACCTAACTAGACACATTGTACAGGCACCTCCCAATGGGGGAGGGTGCCTTAAACATACTGTGCCTCTCAGCCGTAGCCTAAA
Source organism: Anomaloglossus baeobatrachus (assembly GCF_048569485.1). NCBI lineage: Eukaryota > Metazoa > Chordata > Amphibia > Anura > Aromobatidae > Anomaloglossus > Anomaloglossus baeobatrachus. The sequence goes on from NC_134358.1 coordinate 45,886,067, forward strand.
GCCTGTTTTACACGGGACGACCGATCGTGCGATTTCACGATCGATCGTACTTGCGATCGTGCGATTTCACGATCGATCGTACTTGCCCCCGTCGTTTGTGCGTCACGGGCAAATCGCTGCCCGTGTCGCACAAAGTCGTGAAACCCCCGTCACACGTACTTACCTGCTGAGTGACCTCGCTGTGGGCGGCGAATGTCCACTTCCTGAATGGGGAGGGACATTCGGCGTCACAGCAACATCACACAGCCGCCGGCCAATAGAAGTGGAGGGGCGGAGATGAGCAGGATGTAAACATCCCGCCCACCTTCAGCATTGCCGGCGGGAGCCGCGGGACGCAGATAAGAAGAGTTCATCGCTCCCGTGGTGTCACACGGAGCGACGTGTGCTGCCACGGGACCGATGAACAATTGGCACAAGTAAAAATAAACGATATTATGAAACTGAGCGACGAGTACACGACTCACGATTTGTGAGCGATTCTGCGTCGCTCAGAGGTTTCACACGAGACGACGTCGTGCGCTATGCCGGATGTGCGTCACGAAAACCGTGACCCCGACGATGCATCACACGATCCGTTGTCTCGTGTAAAGCACTCTTAAGAGTCAGTTCCAGATTTAGGTCACACTGACCCTTTTTAGACAAGGGAGGGAGAGCAGTGTGGCCGCGCCCTAAGCGCGTTTCCGAGAGCCCTGCTGAACATGTGCTGGCCCCGTGAGCCAGGAGAAGCAGCAGCAGCTGGGATGAGTGGGGTTCCAACATGGTAAGAGCATCGGCGCCCCTGACAAGCGGAGTGGCATAACACCGGAAAAGTGGTTTTGCCGACAATCACTGTAGAAGCTCCTCATAGGCAGTTTGCCAGGGGACATGGCAAATGAAAATGGGTTGTCTATAATCTTATTTTTGTGCTAAAAAGCAATGAAAAAATGTCCCTAATGTCCTTCTATGTCATCAGTAACTTTGTGGTCTCTAGCAATGGAGATATATATAGTCCTACATAGGAGAAATTGGATTGTGAGCTGTTTTTAAGAGACTGGAATGGATACGATAGTGTGTAATAAAGAAATCCGATGGGCGTATTCTTCATTATGTGTACAATAATCCATTCTTATATGTATTGCTTAATTTTCTCGACAAGGAAGCCATTATCCTGTAATACTTAATATTATTCCCATTAGGGTCCGTGTCCAGGGCGAGGGCTTTCCTGTCCTGCATGACTGACTTCCATGCTTCACTGCCGAGGAGGGGAGCCCAATAAAATAATTGCGGAATAGAACAGAATATTTGTTGTTAGCAACATCCCATTACCGTACTTTCCTTTGAGCAGGTTTTCTTTCAGCAAATGTTAAATACTTCGCATTTCTTTCTGAAAAAGTCATATACAGTACTGACATGTGGGCAGAGGGAACGCAGAATGTTGGCAGCATGGCGCAATGTATTCCAGGACAACCGGGGATGGATTCTTGTCAATAGGGAATCCTTGTTTGCAGTCGCCAAAAAACCTGTTTATAAGGTGGACTCTTAGCAGGTTATTAAGGAGAGACACATGTGGCGTGGTAATCCTATGGTTGTGGCAAACTCCAGTTTGGCTTCTTCTGCACTCAGGGTGGCACAAAGAAGCCGTCTGGCTGAAGCCCTGAATACATACACTGGCAAAACAAGTTCTTCTGCACCACAACCACTTCTACAATTTTCAGGTGATGCGAAATTCTCCAGGAAACTATGTGTCAGGGGACTTTGGTGGAATCTAAATGAACATTTATGGGGCCTGGGCAAGGCATAAAGGGGGGGGGGGGGGTAACGCATAGACAGGCATGGATAATAAAAAGAGGAATTGGCTATGTGTAAAAAAATTCACACTGCTATATAACACTTGTTCCAGACAGTAGTAGATGGAAGGCTTTAATAATCTTCACACATTGTTTCCAGAGATACCATACATGACAGTCTGTTCACAGATTAATTTACACAGAGTCTTCACTTCATCTTACAATTGGGGCTGTACAAAGAGCAGAACACTGTACGTTATCATGCAGTGAGGTGAGGGGCAGGGTACTCGGTCACTTCTCTCCACTATACTTCTGCTGTGCATTGTAGTTTGGTCTTGAACTATCCTGGCTATTCTCCACTCCTGACAGTCTCTTTCCTGGACTGGCTGGCATCTGTAGCTTCACTCTTCTCAGAATATATACACTTCACTTTCTGAGCACTGCTCCTTTTTTGCAGAGGGACAAAAACACACTCACTGCTTTCCAGCATCACCTGGGTCACTGCTGGATACTTCCTGTCTCCTTTTGAAGACTAAAGGTGGCTTTACACGCTACGAGATCGCTAAAGCGATCTCATTGGGGTCACAGAATTTGTGACGCACATCCGGCCGCGTTAGGGATGTCGTTGCGTGTGACACCTATTAGCGATTTTGAATAGTTGCAAAAATGTTCAAAATTGCTAATCGGTGACATGCCCCCCTCTTCCCAATTATCGTTGCTGCTGCAGTAATGATGTTGTTCCTCGTTTCTGTGGCAGCACACATCGCTACGTGTGACACCGCAGGAACGAGGAACCTCTCCTTACCTGCGTCTCGCCAGCAATGAGGAAGCAAGGAGGTGGGTGGGATGTTCGTCCCGCTCATCTCCGCCCCTCCGCTTCTATTGGGCGGCGGTTCAGTGACGCTGCTGTGACGTCTCTGTGACGCTAAACGAACCACCGCCTTAGAAAGGAGGCGGTTCGGCAGTCACAGCGACGTCGCAGAGCAGGTATGTGCGTGTGACGCTGCCGTAGCAATAATGTTCGCTACGGCAGCGATCAACACATATCGACCGTACGATGGGGGCGGGTGCTATTACGCTCGACATCGCTAGCATCGGCTAGCGATGTCGCAGCGTGTGAAGCCCGCTTTAACTCCCTTGCTGCTAGACGATTTTAGATAATCTTTGCAGTTCCTACTTGTCACAAATGCCACTACTAAGTTTAAGAAAATGGAAAGTCAAATATAAAATACAAAAGTCTCAGACTAAAGGCCCCGTCACACACAGAGATAAATCTTTGGCAGATCTGTGGTTGCAGTGAAATCATGGACATATTGTTCCATTTGTACACAGCCACAAACCTGCCACTGATTGTCCACAATTTCACTGCAACCACAGATCTGCCAAACATTTATCTCTGTGTGTGACAGGGCCTTAAGCCTAGAGTAAACCTATGGACGTGATTTAGCATATACTCTAGGGCATGCTTATATCTAGCCTGTCAGCGCAAGAGCTGCTGCTAGTTAACAGTTCACCCAACTGACCAAGTTAGTGACGCTCGCATCCTCTACTTCTATATAATGGCTACAAGGGCAGCACAGTGGCTCAGTGGTTAGCACTGCAGTCTTGCAGCACTGGCGTCCTTGGTTCAAATCCCTCCAAGGACAGCATCTGCAAGAAGTTTGTATGTTCTCCCGTGTTTGCGTGGCTTTCCTCCGGTTTCCTCCCACCCTCCAAAAGACATACTGATAGGGAATTTATATTGTGAGTCCCAATAGGGACAGAGCTGCCCATGTATGTAAAGTGCTGTGGAAGCTGCTCTGAGTCTTTGGAGAGGGGCGGCATACAAGTTTGACAAATAAATAATAATATCTATATGTCCTAATAGGAAATATTAATGGGGCTTTTGAAATGAGACAACACCATTGATATTATTTTTTCATAATGTATATATTTATAGAGCATTGATTTGTACAATATCTCATCAAGTTAATTGTGGTGTTGTCACAATTCCTATGTGCAGAGCATTCTGTATTGTTCTGCTATACTCTCCTGCGGAGCCAGTATGTGTTGCTTATGGTGCAGAGTGTTTTGCTGGATGAATGCTGGTTGTTTCACAGTACAGGGTTTCACACTGGTCCTGAGAGGTGCTCTCAAAGATGCTTCCCATTCCCCGTGATTGCTCTGCTTCATTAGGGAGCATGTTAGCTTAGGACACCGCCAGTCGTACTTCCTGGTTTCAGTTGTACTGTTAGCTCTCGTGGTGCTCAATGTTCAGATCTTGGTCTCTTGACTCTGGACTGTTGTTGACCCGTCTCTGCCTGTTCCTCCGTTTCTGTTGTGACTTCCCGGCTTCGGACCTTGAACTTCCTCCTGACCACATCACCACCTGCTCCCTTTTATTTTGTACATAGTTTCCTGGAACCTTGACCTTCGGCTTGTATTTTGCCCTTGTCTCTGTATGCCCCCCGTGTACTGTCGTGTCCTCCTGGTTTATGACCTCAGCCTGTATGACTACCTCTCCATTTACTGCATGCAAGTAGTGTTTAACGTCACCTAGTAACACCCATCACAGGTGACATGGTATTGGGCATCATACATCAATGATATTTAACCACAGTATGACACAGTTATGGTATGTATTCACTGTATGGCAATATTATATAGGCAAAACAGAGCAGTTTATGTTATTACTTCATAGTACTGTTACTTTGAACAGTGAAGCACTTTTTGGGTTTTTTTTCAATGACATTGAACTTTTTGGTAAATCTAGTTGGCAGCATTATTTTTTTTTTTTACTTTTTTTGTATAATGTAGTTTGTCATTATTTGGCTATTATTATGCTATTACTTTCTTTTTCTTTCCTTCCCAAAAAATCGTGATGTTCCCTCCCAGACACGTTTTGTCTGAGTGTCCCGAAAGACCTTAATCTACATCCTCTTAATAATATATACGAGTAAGGATTACGAGGCAGGTACATTTTGCAGAATTTTTCTTAGAATGAAGGATGAAGGTCAGTGACCCCCATAGAGTTGGGATCTTTTAGTATCAGTCGGGAGCACTGGGGATATCCCATACCACACAGTATGTCACACGGCTTAAGTGAGTGCGGTGATTGATGGCTAACAGGGATTTAGGTTAAACACGTTTCTGAGTAGACTGAAATATAGTCCATGTATTGTAGAAATGTCAAGTGCAGAGGGTTTACCATACTTGTTTGGACCCTTGGTATTTAGGATAAATTATGTCCTGTATTTATAGCAAAATCAATGTATATGTCAACAAATTCTCAGCTATAGTATTTTCTACATATGCTTCGATACAGCGCCTGCTACATGCAGTACACACCAATATGCCTATACACAGTCGCCACCACATTCCATTCTGCACATGCCCCAATACAATGCTGTCTCCATTTGCCCCCATACAGTATGTGCTTCACACCCCTCCTTACAGTGCTTCCTGCAAATTCACCAGTACAGCTCTTGTTACATATTGTCACGGCCGTTTCTGTTATTAGAGACTTCTGACAGGATCTGAGCCAGAGTCTTTCTTTGCAATCTGAGACTCCTCACATTAAACATATTGCCTTTCCTTTGTTGCTGAAAGGGTTAATGTCAGTTTGGCTTTGCAGCAGCTTCTGACTCCTGGCGTCAGGTGTTTCCAGTTGGTGACCACTCCCTTCCCCTATATATGGTCACATCTCCCAGTAGAGGGCGTCATTTATTTTGAATCTGTTCTGTAGCTAGGCCTTGAGGTGGAAGGAGCTGCTGAGTCCTTGTTGCAGTGAAGCGGTGTAGGCTGGAGTCCTGGTGTCTGACTACAGCCGCAAAGTTGGGCTTTATCTTTTTGTTGTTTCCCCGGTCTGTCGTACCTTCTTTTCATGCTGTATTAATGCACCAGTGGAACTAGTGATCCTTACTTGCCAGCTCACTAGCTAGGGTTATTACAGGGTCTCTCAGGGTTTCAGGTATCCTGCTCAGCGACAGGTGAGGAACCTGTATAGGGATTGGCTAGGAGTGCAGGGTGCAGGTTCAGGTGAGTACAGGAGGTACCCATCTTCCCCATCACTAGCGCCAGGGCCCACCTGTGACATCTGCCTGGAGCCACAGACTCAGGATTGGTGAAACAGGTGGATAAAGGTAACCGCCCACCATGCAGGACCCCACAACCCTTTAACCCCTATACAGGGATTCAGAATTACGACAGGACCCAGGTGATCGCTGCCTGTGGAAGACTGCAGTCCTGAGAATAGTAGTAACCAGGCAGGGTCAAATCCAGAAGGTAGAACAGGGACAAAAATCGTCAGGTGGGAGAGTGGTCAGATATCAAGCTAAGGGTCAAAACCGGAGCTAGCAGTGATGTACAGAAACGGCAGGCAGAAGTGTGGCCAGGTAATCAAGCTAAGGGTCAATACACAGGAATTGTTGTGAATATATTTGAATTAGATTCCAGTTTGGGGCTCCCTCTTGTGGTCAGTGCCTGGTAGTGCAGTTCACTTGCTGAGTGGGAACTGGACAGCTGAGTAGGATTTGCAATCAGGCCATTTGGTTTGGGCCTATATCACTATGTAGCTTCCTTTTGTTCCTTGCTGGTGCTCAATTGTATTTCCTGTGTTCAAAGGACTTCCTGAAACCAGCCCTGTTCTATGTGACTACCAGAACTCCTCTTAGATAAGTTGGTCTTATGCTTATGGTTTTTCACTTTCTTGTGATTTTGCTGTAGCGCCCCTGACCTGGTCAGGCACCACTGAGTACTGCACCTATGCTGGGGGCAGTACAATACAGGTAATACAGAAGGCTGACTGAGGTGTGGTTACACAGGCGCATAGTAATCAGGCCTCACACATCTACCTTTGATAGGGACCCCTGGGGAATCCAGGAGGGGGCGTAGCCTCCATGTCCACTCAAGGGGTGTGGTAGAGAGCCTGGTTGCTAGGTTGTGTAGGCAGACAGAGTAGGAAGGAGGGAGCTGAGTCTGAAGTGGAGCTCAGGGAGAGGAGACGCAAAGAGGAGACCTGAGGCTGCCACTAGTCAGACAATGTACGCGCAGTGACTACCAACAGGGGAGATCGGTCACCTGGTAGTGCCACCTGAAATCCACCCAAGGCTAGAGAGAGCAAAGGAGTGGCAGAGTAAGGGTACTGCCAGGGAGGTACCAGGCCCGAAAGGGTAACAGTTCCCAGTGCAGTGATTTATTCAATTTTCTCTGCCAAACCTGCCAGTGGGGGCACTTCAGACCCACACCATACCACCACAGAGTCCGCAGCCATGTAGCAATGAGAGGGCCCATAGCTCACAAGAGGCAAGCAGCCGGAGTGACCTGGTCCAGGCTACAAGCAAACGGGCCAAAAAGAGGGGAGAACAGGCAGCAGCAACTTCCCTGGGTGACCCCCGTAGGGGCTTCAAGTCGGGGTCACCAGAAACACACAGGGCTAGGAAGGCGAGTTGGTAGTCACCCTCATCAGGCAGCCAGAAGGATACCTGGTTCCAGCCTGGTTCATCCCAGCTACGCCCAAGTTACTCACCTGCCATCAACTGTGAGTAAAAACCCTGAAAGACTGTTTGGACTGTGCCTGAGTCATTCTGCGACTTGTGGTTCCACACACTTACACAGGGCCCTGGGGCTTGCCTCACTCTCGGGAGGCCACTACAACTGATTGCACCCGCCATCAGCCCCAGGAACCCCTTAATCTGCAGTGGCGGTCACCCTGACCGCAATACCGAGAGTCGCGTCACGAAAATCCTAAAGAGAAGGTTCCCTACCTGTGACCAGACTGTTCCTCCACGTGGAGTTCCTGAAGGTAATGCACCGACCCAACACCTGTGGGGCTTCACATTGCCTGTGTGGAGTTCCTGGTGGAATTGGATTATTCCCTGCTGGGAGTATCTGTGTACCTTCCTCCATGTTCTGCTATGTATTGTGTTTTGTATGCTCGGTACAATATTCAGTCCCCTCTCTATATCAATGTTTTTCTTGGATCCCAGTAACACCAGAGTACTGATATAGCGGGGGAAAGCCTGTTCAGGCTCAGTAGTTTTCCATGTCAGACGTGTTGGTATTTATTAGGGTTTTTACGGCTGTAGTCAGTGCTCTTTCCTATTCTTTCCTATACAGCTAGTTTTGCTAATGTTTGCTTAGTCTGTTCTCTAGCTACATATAGTGTTTTCCTATATCACCGTAAATCTTTACATGTGGGAGGCTATCTATAGCTTTGGCGACTACTCCGAAGCAGATTAGCTTTTCTACATTTCTCTCTGTTAGAGTATTTAGTTCTCCGACTGTGTCGAGACGAACAGGTCATTGTAGGCTTGTCCCACGGCTACTTCTAGTTGTGTGTCAGTATTAGGTCTGCAGTCCGTTAAGGTTCCAGCCACTCTGGTTATTTTCTGGGTTTCCGAGTTATTGCTCTTTTTCTGATCCTCCTCGGTCACTGGATCACAACAGGGAATACAAACAAACAGCAAGGAACCAGAGGCTAACAGGGAATAACAGGACTATATCTGGCACCTGCCAGAAGAAGGGAGAAAGCATAAGAGGGGTGTGGTGACTTCCCATTGGCCCCAGCTGAAAGGTAGTTACTCCAGCCGGAAGGCACACACCACCATAGTCAACCAGTGGTACTGCAGGTCCTGGTGAAACCCAGCTTAATAGATGAGCGGAGCCTGCGCCCAACAGAGCTACTGACTGCTCCCCAGTCCCCAGCGCTGCCCACAGTGGTGACGCGGTGGCGTCTGGTGATCAAAGCAGAAGTCGACTCTGGTGGAGACATGACACCACCATTGTTAAAGTGTCCCCGATGTAACCCTTGTTTGTTGTGGTGAAACCCCTATTACTTGTGTGTCTTGTCCCACGCCGGACCTTCCCCAAGTCCGTGTGTGACACATATTCCTTGATATAGTGCCTTCATTTATATTGTTCCAATACATTATGTCCTATACCTGCCCCAAAATGGTGCTTTATGCATATGCCTTGATACAACGCTTTCTACATGTGCCCTGATACAGTGCCTTCAACATGTACCCTGATATAGTTCCAATGTATATATACTCTGATACAGTGTATTACAGAACCTTCTACATACAGCCATGGCCAAAAGTGTTGGCACCCTTGAAATTGTTCCAGAAAACAAAGTATTTCTAGCAGAAAATTATTGCAATTACATGTTTTGTTATACAAACACATGTTTATTTCCTTTGTCTGTATTGGAACAACACAAAAAGAACATAAAAAGGGAAATTGGTCAATCTTACACAAAACTCCAAAACTGGGCTGGACAAAATTGTTGCCACCTCACCTTAATATTTGGCTGGACGCCCTATGGAATAAGTAACTGCAATCAGTCGCTTGCTATAACCGTCCACAAAAGGCTTACTCCTCTCACCTGGAATTTTGGGCCCTTCTTTATAAATTACTTCAGGTCTCTCATATCTGAAGGCATCGTCTCCCAACAGCAATTTTAAGATCTCTCCATAGGCGTCAATGGGTGGGGTCAGCTCTTAGGGTAAGTGACTGCACTTCCTGGTAGAAGTTAGATAGGGGATGACAAGATTTTAGTATGGATGTGCAAGTCAAATAGATGCTAAGGGCCCACAAGTAGTAGGTGACTCGTGGCAACTACAACAGCTAAGACCAGAGTGAGACAGCGAGATTTGTGGGAATGGACGGACACATAAAAGGTCATCCTCCCAATCTAATATTGGCCAAGAACGGTTTAACCCCTGGAGAGAAGGGTCTGGAAAAGGATACTTAGCATAAGGCCTGGTGTAGATTACAGCTTAGTGGGAACAGACCAAAACGGGAATGAACATGAAAAGAATAAAGAGTCTTGAAAGTGTCATGAATCCATGTTGCTGGGAAGATGCAGAACTGCAGGTAAGCTAGAATGACTTTCACGTATGGTACTGTGATGCTAATCCAGTTGATGGTGGAAGGACTGGAAACAACAAAGAAATTACCGGTTGAGGAAAGGGAGAAGAAAGTGCACCCAATGGTGCCCGGAAACTGGGCTTAAATTTATGTACCCGCTGTCCCACGTGTACAGTTGTATTGGAAGAGCTGTTGAAGCTGTGCAGTATAGAACTGTTGGCCTCAGTGTCTGTCTTCACTACAAATTGGTCCTGGTTCTTCAGAAACAACAGTAACAAGCGGCCGGCTAAAGAGAATGACGTGCACCACACAAGTTCTTGCCCTGAGCCATGACCGCAACCTCCCTGTGGGATACCGTGGTAAAGAAGAACTGTGCCTCACCTGCCAACTACCAACCCAGGCACCCTTACCAACATCACTGTTGGTCCTGACCCTGGGACCACCCACTTTTAAACTGAGCCCCTATAAGGAACGGGGAATGCACGAGTTTGTTGAATAATGTTAGAAAATTTAGGATAGTCCTGGCAAATATATTTTCTGTCATTATAATTGACAGTCCACTTTAATATTTTGCAATGGGGTCCCCTCTCTTCGATGTACCCCACTGCTTGTATGTTCCTTCTTTACACGGTCTGAATGGCATCGGAAACCACCAAACCATACTAGTGTAAGACAATGCCCGAATGTCAGGCCATTATGTTGCTCTTACCAAGTGGGGTCTTACTAAAGTAACTGGAGCAACTGGAACGTACTTAGCGAGAACAGCTGGTACCAATGATGAGTTCTCGAGTTTTAGAGGATTTAGATAAACAGACTGATTTTCAATAATCAAAAATGAACAAAAGGAACAAATAAAGCTTGTTCAAATATACTCCCAGCCATAATGGAAAGCAGACTCCACCGCGTCCCCTACGGAACCCGATGCTGATCTATAGGGTACAAGAATGGAGCGTGATAAAACTTACAATATCTTCATTTTGTTGGATGAGAATGAAATGTATTTTGGTAAAAACTTTTTCTAGGTAAAATGTAGATACATTGTCTTGAATCTCAAAGGAGGAAGAAAATCTGGGCCAGTTGTGTCAGATCGGACTGGCTCCGTGTGCAAATTGCAGATACGACTGGCCCCAAGTGCAGCTCCGTGTCTCGTCTGCATTTGAAACAGTATCACGTGAGTGACAACGGAAAGTATGGAGCATGGCGCGACACACCACAAAAGCAAGAGGTACACCGCAGACACTATAGAAATGGTGGGCACTAGTGCTAGTGAGGGATAAATGGACACCACCTTCTCTCACCTGCTGCTGTTCCCTGCTCTCCTAGCCAGTCCCTATGCAGGTTCCTCACTATCGCCAAACAGGATACCTAAGACCCTGACAAACATTGTAATAGCCCTGGCTAGTGAGCTGGCAGGTGAAGAACGCTAGCCCCACCACTGCACTAATAAAACAGCAGGGTAAGGAAAGACATACAGGGGAAACATGACAACAGACAGCTGCAGTCAGCACCAAAACTGTAGCCTACACAGGAACTTGCAAAGAGGACTTCACCAGCTCCTTCCACCTCCAGGCCAAGCATCCAAATGAATCAGAATTAGCGGCACCCTCTCCAGGAAGCAGAGGGTATATATAGGGACTGGGAGTGGTCCAAACTGGAAACACCTGAGAAGGTAATGAGAATGCTTGTTGGCAAGGAATACTGACGTTAACCTTCTCCTCCCCAAAGGAAAAGGAATACATTTAATCTGCAGAGTCTCACAAGGCAAAGACTCTGTCAGTAGTCTCTTACTAAAGTATCACGCGGTATGTACAGATGGAACAGGGGCTCCTAGGGAGACCCTGTGGCTGGGGCCCATGCGCTGTCCCTTATCTCGAAGGTAGGCTCGATGGTAGCTAGGTTTGAGCCCCCAGCGTGACCCTGTCTCCTGTCCGAGCCCTGATGCTACTCTCCCCCACCTTGGGAATGGGCCAGGAACCAGGAACTCAGAAACTAAAACCCCACAAAGAGGCACAGACATGGGTAAATGAAAACTTGCACATACTGCACTTAAACAAGGGAAGACAGTAAGTGAACTGGGGAGTAAAGCAAAAGGGGTAAATAATTAACACACAAATGGGGGACTCCCACACCAAGCGAAACCGCAACTTGTAGATCACAATATAACAGGATAATCACAGGAACCGAGGAGCAAAGCTATATCTGGCACTCAGCCGCAGTATCAAGAGCCTTATAAAGGGTTAAGGCAGATGGAGATCAGCAGCCTGATCTCTCAGCAGATGATCACAAGCCAGCAGGAATTAACTCCTGCTGAACTGGAGAGTAGTGAAGCCAGAACCAGCCGATGCCCATGACAGGCTGTACAACTAAGTGATCCAATGCTGTTTGTCAGACTCTGCAGTGTGAACTGAGTCCAACGCCACCATGACAGCCAAGGAGTGAAACGCTGAACACTGCACGATATACAGAGACGACTGTGACAGAGAGGGGGCTGCAGCTACATTTACATTGCATGCATTATCCTGCTTCATAAAGAAGGCCAGAGTAGTACACAACGAAAATTTTTCCATTGTTAAATGTGGAAAATTGACCATGTGCACTGGAACACTGGCTATAAAGGGTCCATGTCCTGTCCGCGTGCGGTCCATGGCACAAACGGACAGCACATGATTATACGCAAATCTGAATTATCCCTACAAACTGTATTGTAACTTACTTATTCATTATAAATTAAACGTTTGTTCATCAATAATGACTCAGTATGAGCCTTCAGTGTTGACTTTTAGTGGATAGAAAGTTCTGATCATATGATGGACACATTGACAGATATCAGAGCTCTGTTTTGTAATCAGGGCAGGATTAAGATTAATGTTGACCTAGACCATTTTTAATGGTAACCAGTATACTGTATTATCATGAAAACTTAAAAATTCATATAGACCCCCTTCATCCAACCCCAAATTAATGGATGGACACTGCCACTGTCAGTCTACTGTGCAAGAAATGCGTTTTTCCTACCTTCATCCATTATTCCCAACTAGATGAGTGGACCTGTTGAAGTTCGATTTGGTAAAGGTCACATATAGTGGGTGGTTTGTGGCAACTAATGAGGAGAGGAGACGGAATGTGAGATAGCGTAAACCTCGAGTGCTTACAGAGACACGGAGTGCGAACAGCGTTGAAACGAGAGACCTATCCTTGAACGGACTGACCACAGATGATAGGATCTGGAGGACAGGATTCTAGTGGCCAGGTCCCTTACCTGTCAAGGTACCGGGCTAACCTTAACTAGCATGTGAACAGACTATTAAGGAGCTACTGGACACTTACATCTGGAGTGCGCTATATGATGAGCTTGTCTAGAATTCCCATCAATTTCAAGAAGATCTGGAAGTTATTGTACTCTCTGATGTGTTTGATTAAGGAAGTACAAACCATAGTAACAGACCGTGTAGTGTTTTTTTCTCCTGGCCAAGAGCACAGCATATACTTGGCAACCCTTCCTTAACATCCAAGATACTCATGGAAGAAGGAAAGATGGAGACCGGCGACGACCAGACTCCAGAAAAAGTTGCAACATCTCCTGGGTGCCACAAATCATCAAAACTTGTCCTGGAAAGCAGCACTTCCAAAAAGTTTCTCCCATACAGGAGGCATGGAAGGGACTTGAATCTGATGTGGACAAGATATAGTATAGGCATGGAGGGGAGCAGCCTGAAAAGGACGCTTGGTGATGAGAAAAAACATAGTGGATGCAGGGTTTCCAGTTGCATCCAGGCCTTAAAGGCCGATCACATCCGCCCCCGTCGTTTGTGCGTCACGGGCAAATCGCTGCCCGTGGCGCACAATATCGCTATTACCCGTCACACATACTTACCTTCCTAGCGACGTTGCTGTGGCTGGCGAACTGCCTCTTTTCTAAGGGGGCGGTTCATGCGGCGTCACAGCGACGTCACACGGCAGGCGTCCAATAGAAGCGGAGGGGCGGAGAGCAGCCGCATGAAAGACACGCCCACCTCGTTACCGGAGGACGCAGGTATGGTACTGTTCTCCATTCCTGGGCCGTCACACGCAGCGATGTGTGCTGCCTCAGGAATGACGACCAACCTGCGTCCAGAACGAGCAACGATATTTTGAAAATGAACGACGTGTCAACGATCAATGAATAGGTGAGTATTTTTGATCGTTATCGGTCGCTCGTACATTTCATATGCAACAACGTCGCTAACGAGGCCGGATGTGCGTCAAGAATTCCGAGACCCCAACGACATCTCATTAGCGATGTCGTTGCGTGTAAAGCGGCCTTTAGTGTCCATTGGGACCTAAAAGGTCTTTTTGAACCACATGAGAAGACCAATACTATTATTGAACCATAATAATTGAAAGCCCTTTTTGAGATTTTGCATTTAGACCCAGAGACTCAAGTTAGACCATGCTGTGACCTCTCAAAAGGAGGATGCAAAGGTAGCAAAGACTCATAGACCAAGTTGAATACGAGAGCCCAATGGTCACAACACTGGAGGAGACACTAGATGGCACATGGTAGGGGCGGAATTATGTTACAGGCTTTGCATTGGGGTCCTGGAACTATTTTTTGGAGTTTGGAGTTTAGAATCTGTGTAGATAATTTGAATCACAAGCAAACAGGGTGGTCCTGGAAAGGGTGTGGGCAGAGGAAACTATCTGCATGACCTCCTGTCCTGGGTGGCAAAACCCAGCACCATAATCGGGAGCTCAGTATCATTTTTACAGTGGGTCCTTCCCTCTTCTATATACTCCACAATGCGATGCCACTTTACTTGGATGGATTGCTTAGCTGAGAACACATTACCGCAGTCAGACATTACAGGGCATTACGCTCAGTTTCTCCTTGGTGGTGGCCCGATGACATAATCTAATACTTGTCTCTGTTTATATATGACTCTTAACTGTAGCAAGAACTGAAATCAAGACAAATTATCCCAGACGTGTCCAACAGCACAGATCCCGTGCATGATTTATAAAAACGGCCTCATCTTAAGACTTGGTGCTTTAGCCTCCCAGAGGCTAGGCCCAGACTTCAGAAATCTCCCCAGTCAGCGCTTACACAGTCAGGTGTGAACCATTACCATCTTCTCACCAATTAATCTCGCACAAGCAGTAAGGTCAGCCGCCCTTCTCAATGGTTTCTTAATATGTGGTAATACTTAATTTGTTTTAAGGGGCTTATCTGTCCCCTGTAAAAAGCCAAATTCCTGTCAGGGCAATTACTGCTGATCCACAATTATAGGCCCAACCTTACACAGATGAATATTTCCCATATATTCTGTGCACGACACAGCATAAAGCATAATATGCCCGGTGTCTGGGGATTGACCAGATGGACGTGATGTGACCGCTGCCATCTTGTTGTTTGCTTTTCATATCATCAGGATGAAGGCGATCGTTTGTAATGTAGCTAATCTTGGGATGAAATAGGGCCGTGGCCAAAAATGTTCTTCTTGGTTTCAAAATGTCATGCGGTGTTCTGCTCTAATCTCATCAACTGTCTTGGCATCTTTAGACTCTGGATCCTAGTGCTGGTTGCTGGATATAGCTTCAGTAATCCCGGCCTTTGTGGTGATCCACTTCATGGTGATCTCTGGTTTCTTATCTGCGTGGTGTGAAAGTGCCCCTGTTGTACGTTTATTTCCTACCCTTTGCTTTATTCCCTTGTACACATATTGTCTCTCCTTTGTGTTTGAGTGAAGTGTGTATGAGTTTTCATTCCCCCTTGTCCGTGTCTTTTTTGTGTGGTTTTGTTACTGGGTTTTCGGCCCGCTCCCAATATGGGGGGAGTATGATCAGGGCTCGGACAGGAGTCAGGGTCATGCTGGGGGCTCGGACCTGGCTACCATCAAGCCTATCTTCGAGATAAGGGACAACGCAGGGTCTCGAGTCTGAGGGCCAGCCTAGGAGCCCCTGTTCCATCAGTACATACCCCATGACAGCTGGACTCTTCCTCTTGGAGATTATGTACTCTGATTCATAAAACCATTTGCACCAACATTATGATGTGAATTTATTTTCAAGGTTGCAAAATGTTTGCATAACACGTAGTTGCTCAAAAATACTGCATTTTTAGGCTGTGTGAGCATGCTGCACTTTTGTTTCTTTTTTGTTGCAGTTTGTTGCCCAAAACTGCATTTCTTTCCTTCTCCCAGCAAAGTCTGTGAGAAATCAGAAATGCTGTGGCACGTTGCTTTTTATTTGCCTGCAGGTTTGGGTTGACAAGAAAACTGCAATATGTCAACTCTTTGAGCATTTTTGTCCAGCAATTTTTAGCCCTTCCAGCCAATGATTTCACTAAAAAAATCTGCATGGGATACAAAAGCGTAAAAAACACAGCAATAATGCATGCATTTTTTTACTTGCGTTTTCTGGCACAAGGTGAGTTTTTCTGCCATAAGGTGCAGTTTTGTTGTCAACAAATTTTCTGCAGGGTGCCTTAATCCAGTTTTGCCAACATTCTGAAAATTAGGTGGAGCTTAGAGTATGAAGATGTGTGGCCGAGCACAGCCGACAAATTTATCATGAGTTATGCTGCAAAGATGGTATAATTTACGACAAAGAAGCAGACAATAACCTGATAATTATCAGGCTGCACTAATTTCATTAAGATTGTGCTAGTTATTCCCACCCCTGTCTGCTGCCTGTCCTTCCTCTCTCTTTACTCCACCAGTAATAACAGAGACAGGGGGAGGAAGGATAGGCAGCAGACAGGGGCAGGAATAACTAGCAAAACCCGGCCCACCTATTAGATATTCTGTAGCTGCTATCAATCAAGTAACAGTGCATTTCACAAACTTTACTTGCCTATATTTTAGAAAGTATACATCCGATCTCAAAACTAAAGGTGTGTATAGAATCAGCATGATAGCGCCAGTATAGCACCGGCTTTAGGTTATACAGGAAAATCCTTGTGGTTGATCTTCTTTAAATAAAAACAGAAAATTACCATAAGGGGAAAATATAGGGATCAGTCCATTATAGGTGACCAGAATGTATTATTTGATGCAACCATGGTTTGAGAAATTCAAGGAAGAAATATACGTGAAGGATTTGACCATGGAAAAAATCTTTTATTGCTAAGGTAAACTCAAATTACTAAAACTACAGTGATTTTTCCACCTGGACAATCCTGGATTGTAAATTAATGGTGTATCAGATTAGTGGTTGGACCATTAATTAGCTATTTGCTGGTCCTGTGGCAGCTGGATCCGCAGTACAGCACTACACGCTATTTAGTGGCCGCTTCCAGTCGCTTCAATAGTAGCTGAGTTGCAGTACCCATAAGTGGCCACTACACGGTATCAGGAGCTTTGGTGTTCTGACGTTCTACACATTTTAATCCCGTCCCCTGAGGGACAAGATGACAACTTAAAGGGAACCTGTCAGGTCCCTTAGGGGTACTTTGCACGCTGCGACATCGCTAGCCGATGATAGCGATGTCGAGCGCGATAGTACCCGCCCCCGTCACACATACGATATCTTGTGATAGCTGCCGTAGCGAACATTATCGCTACGGCAGCTTCACACGCACTTACCTGCCCTGCGACGTCGCTCTGGCCGGCGACCCTTCTCCTTCACGTCACACGGCAGACGGCCAATAGAAGCGGAGGGGCGGAATTGGGCAGGATGTAAACATCCCGCCCATCTTCTCCCTTCCGCATTGCCGGTGGACGGCGGGCGCAGGTAAGGAGATGTTTGTCGGTCCTGCGGCTTCACACACTGCGATGTGTGGAGCTGCAGGAACGAGAAACAACATCGTACCTGCAGACGCACCGACATTATGAAAATGAACGATGTGACACTGATCAGCGATTTTTGACTGTTTCACGCTCGTTCATCTTCTCTCCTAGGCTTTACACGTCGCGACGTCGTTACTGGCGCCGGATGTGCGTCAGTTTCGATTTGACCCTGACGATATCGCAGTAGCGATGTCGCAACGTGCAAAGTACCCTTTATTCCCTCCTAACCATCTGCATGTCAAAATTCTCTGCCAAACCAGCCCTGTATAATGTTTTTTTGCTAAAATCAATATTTAAAAAAAGCATTTATAAAGTGTGTTAATTAGGCCTTTGAGTAGTCGAAGTGGCGTTGTTTCCCCAGACTAGTCAGCCCTCTTTCCATGTTATTACTCCCCTGTGGGCGTCATAACTAGAGATGAGTGAACCCGAGGTTCGGTGTTCGTTCCAGACACTGACTTTACAATAAAATCAGTTTGTGTTCGGAGTTTGGGTGCTTTACGTATGCAAACCACTCACATGAACATCGTTGTGCTCAGGTACGCTGGGTGCTCAGCCCAGTGTGAGCCGCTTACAATGCTTTAATGGCTCACACTGGGGGTAACAACAGCGTGATTGGATGTAGTGTGCACCCCCAAAAAATTGGAAAAACCCTGCTCAGCCACCCCTGGAAATGATCTGTTTATGGCTGGCTGCATGTGGGCGCAGACCTGAACTGCCCAATTAGTGACTTCCTTTGGGGTTCAGGTCAAGTCCAGGACCCAAACCGAACTTTTGTAAAAGTCTGGCTGAACCCACCGAACCGAACTTCCATGAGTCCGCTCATCATTAGTGATAACATGATTTCAAAGAGCGTCATCACAGCTCCTGGAAATCTTGCGCATGCGGATGGCTTATTTCGGCAGTGAGTGTACCTCTGAAGCCAAGTGTACAACTCCCGGCTTCAAGGAGGCACACTGTGCATGATTGGAAATGCAGAAGTCATCTTTTCAATCACATGCAGTGCACCTCTCTGTAGCGGGGGTGCGTATGTGGCGCCCTGGACTAGCCAGGTCATCACAAATAACACACAAACACCCCCACCCCCATTAGACAGTGACACCAGCCAAACAAAAACCCTTGTTGCCTCCCTCCAGTGTCTGATGTCCATACCAGGTGGGGCGGAGCCAAGTGGTTGGCCCCCACCCACCGAGGAGTTCACAGGCCTGGAGGCGGGAAGAGTGACAGATAGAGTTTAGAGTTTGAAGTGAGAGGAGTAAACACTTGGGTGTCTGGGTTTGTGGCCCAGGCACTGACATCAAGGTTGGCAGACGGTGGTGGCCATCTGCAGGAGTGGTGAAGCAACGCGAAACCGTAGGACCGGGGTCGGGCGTTGGCCCACCGGTACCGACCGGGGAGCGAAGTGAAGCCAGCACACACAGGCAGGGCCATCGGACCCCGACCAGGCTTGGAGCCGCCGACAATAGTCAAATCTGAATGTGACCGGAACCCCAGGGGTTTCCTAAGAACCAAAGACCCGATAGAAGGCAACCGCCCACACCATGAGGGTATACAGCTACCGCCTAAGGCTAGAGACCCAAGGGCCAGCGACCGCGGGCAAACGGGCTCCTCCGGCATCCATACACCGGGGAGCGGACTACCGTTGCGGATCCATAGTAGTCAAACGAGAACATCAAGGTGCAGGGAAAGACAGCCGCCATCACCTGTCCGGGGAGAGACACTGCAGCCGGCTGCGGGACCCGTTCATCCAGCCGTTTGGTTTACTGAGGACTTTGTGCATCTCTTGCTGAGTGAGTACACCCGTGCCATCCGGCACCGCGCCGCGCTGTCCCTGCAACCCTGCACCTCACCAACCCTGCCTCCCCGTCACATCATCGGGCCCCGGGACCACCGACCCCTACCCACGGAGGGGGAAAACAACATCCCAGCTGCTCCCTACCATCGCTCCCGGGATCCCCGTCACCAGCAGCGGTGGTGCCCATCTTCACCACGACCCGTGGGTGGCGTCACGGACTAAATCCCCCAAACCAACCACCCCTTTCACTCACGGGCGAGGAGCGCCGCTCGAGTCCCCGGATCCGGCCCACCGCTCGAGCCACCGAGCAGCAGCAGCCGCAGCAGCGCCGGACCCGAGCGTTAGCGAGCGCGCAGCAGCGGCGGTGTCCTCCCCGCCCGCGACACGTACAATCGACTTCAGAGACACACTGACACTGCCAAAGCGAGCTGCGTGCATGCGCAAAATTTCAAGTAGCTGTAATGATGCCAACTCTTGGAAATCATGTTATTACACCCCCAGGGGGCGTGATAACATGGAAAGAGGGCCGACTAATCGAGGGAAACAACGCCCCTTCGACTAGTAACAGGCCTAATTAGCATAGGAACAGCACATTTTATAAATGCTTTTTTTAAACATTGATTTTAGTATATAGCGTTATACAGGGCTGGTTATGCAGGCATTTATGGCATACACAAATGAATGGTGCTGGTGTGAGAGGGCTGAGGAGCCAGCTGCAGTGTTTACTCCTGGCCACCAGAGGGGTGTCTGCACAGTCTGGGAGGAGTATCCATGGAGAGAGATAAGAGAGAGGAAAGGGGGAGAGAGAAGAGATTCTGAGGAGAAGTGGCTGCCGTTTCCCTGCTCTGATCTGGATACCTGGAGTGTTTGAGACAGCCTGCCAATTGCTGTATGAGCAGAAACCACGCAGCTGCGTGTGAATGGAGATAAACGGCTGCCAGAGAGAACTGAGAGCGGAGCGGCTGTCCTGGTGATCCGTACCTGAGACCTTCCTATCAGACTGTGACTTCTACCCTGAGATGAACTGTCCCCATGATTGCCGGTGCCATAGAGAAATGCTCCGGAGCTGAACCCTGAGGTGATCTGTACCTGAGATCTTCTTATCAGACTGTGACTCCTATCCTGAGTAGAGATGAGCGAACCGGTCGCGGTTCGGCTCGAGGTCGGTTCGCCGAACGGAGCTCCCGTTCGAGTTCGGTTCGTCGAACGTTCGACGAACCGAACTCGAACCAATAGGCTATAATGGGAGGCAATCACAAACACATAAAAATGCATTATAAATGTACACATACAGTTAATAAACATTGCCATAACACTTACCGGTCCCCGCGATCCCTCCTGCACTCTGTCTCCTGCCGCTATTCCATCCGATGATCGCTGAATCCTCCCGGTGACCGGCACTGCCAGCAAAGATGCAGGACCTATCGTGACGTCAAAATAGCCATGTGACCAGTCACGTGGCTATTATCTCATTGGCTACAGACTGGTCACATGACTATGACGCGTCATGTAGGACCTGCGAGTGCATCTCTCCGGTACACGGTGCACATTTGTGTATCGCCGTGTACCGGCGACATGCTCTAGCACATGGTCGACTCCCCGTTCCGTTAGGGACCGGCTGACACAGCCGGTCATTAACGGAGATCACCGTTGCCATAGCAACGCAGTTAGAGGTGACGTCACCGCTAACCGCGGCTCCGGGAGCACCGTTGCTATGGTAACGCGTCTGTCAGCGTTACCGCTGTTACCGCTAGCAGCACTGATCACTCACGGAGTGAATGCTCCACGGGAAGCAGCGTCTTCCCCATGCAGCAGTGATGTAGCAGAGCTGCATTTGTTGAACGAGAAAGACAGAAGAGCAGGATCGTGGAGGGCTGACAGAGGGTAATAAAGATGGAGTCTCTAATGTGTCTGTGTATTTATTTCTATTAAAGTATTTTTTCTCTGTGTGGTGTCTTTTTTTTAACCCTTTATTGGAGATTCTTAATGGCCGGGTCAAACGTGCCTGACATTAAGAATCTCTGGCTTAATACTGGCTAGTAAAACAAAGCCAGTATTAACTCATGATTACCCAACAAGCCACCCGGCTCCAGGGCTGTTGGAAGAGTTGGATACAGCTCCAGATGATGGCGCTTCTATGAGAGCGCCATTTTCTGGGACGGCTGTGGACTCAAATTCACAGCAGAGGCGCCCAGAAACCTCGGGCTAACCTGTGCTGCGGATTCCAATCCCCAGCTGCCTAGTTGTACCTGGCTGGACACAAAAATGGGGTGAAGCCCACGTCATTTGTTTTTTAATTATTTCATGAAATATGTGAAATAATTAAAAAAAAGGGCTTCCCTATATTTTTGGTTCCCAGCCGGGTACAAATAGGCAACTGGGGGTTGGAGGCAGCCCGTAGCTGCCTGCTGTACCTGGCTAGCATACAAAAATATGGCGAAGCCCACGTCATTTTTTTGGTGGGCAAAAAACTTCTGCATACAATCCTGGATGGAGTATGCTGAGCCTTGTAGTTCTGCAGCTGCTGTCTGCTCTTCTCCATACAGACAGACAGCAGCTGCAGAACCACAAGGCTCAGCATACTCCATCCAGGACTGTATGCAGAAGTTTTTTGCCCCCTGAAAAAATTATGTGGGCTTCGCCATATTTTTGTATGCTAGCCAGGTACAGCAGGCAGGTACGGCTGCCCCCAGCCCCCAGTTGCCTATTTGTACCCGGCTGGGAACCAAAAATAAAGGGAAGCCCTTTTTTTATTATTTCATGAATTTCATGAAATAATTAGAAAACAAATGACGTAGGCTTCGCCCCATTTTTGTGTCCAGCCAGGTACAACTAGGCAGCTGGGGATTGGAATCCGCAGCACAGGTTGGCCTGAGCTTTCTGGGCCCCACTGCTGCGAATTGCAGTCTGCAGCCGCCTCAGAAAATGGCATTTTCATAGAAGCGCCATCTTCTGGCGCTGTATCCAACTCTTCCAGCACCTGCCTGCTATACCTGGCTAGCATACAAAAATATGGCGAAGCTCACGTCCTTTTTTTGTAGTTTTTTGGCAAAAAAAAATAAAAAATGCTTCCCTGGATTTTCCATTGCCAGTGAAGGTAACACCAAGCAGTGGGGGTTAGCAGCCAGTAGCTGCTTGGATTACCCTTAGCTAGCAATACAAAAAATGCAGCGGGAGCCCATATATATTTTTTTTAATTATTTATTTAAATAACTAAACAGAAAATGGGCTTCCCTGTATTTTGATTGCTGGACATCACAGTGCTGTAAAAATAAATCTATAAAAAAATGACGTAGCGCTCCGCGGTATTTTTGATTCTCAGCGCAGATAAAACAGACAGCTATGGGTTGCCAGATAAAACAGACAGCTATGGGTTGCCACCCCCATCTGCCTGCCGTTACCTTGGTTGGCAATCAAAATGCAGGGAAACCCATTAATTTTTTCTATTTAAAAAATAGTTAAAAAAAAAAATGACGTTGGGTCCCCCCATTTTTGATAGCAAGCTAGGGTAAAGCAGACGGCTGTAGCCTGAAAACTACAGCTGGCAGCTTTACCGTGGTTGGGGATCCAATGTTGAGGTCCCCTCAGGCTCTTTTTTATAATTATTTTATAAATATTAATAATTACACAATAAAAGTAGGGTCCCCCCCAAATTGGATCACCAGCCAAGGTAAAGCGGACAGCTGTGGTCTGGTATTCTCAGGATGGGAAGGTCCATAGTTATTGGGCCTTCACAGCCTAAAAATAGCAGGCCTCAGGCACCCCAGACGTGGCGCATCCACTAGATGCGCCAATCCTGGCGCTTCACCCCAGCTCATCCCGTGCCCTGGTGCAGTGTCAAACGGGGTAATAAATCGGGTTGATACTAGCTGTAAAGTCACCTGAGATCAAGCCCAGCAGTTTGTGATGTCATGGCGTCTATTAGATACCCAACATCATAAACATAAACTGTCAGTTCTAACAAAAAAAAAAAAAATCGACAAAAGAAATTTATTTGAAAAAACAGTCCCCAAAACATTTCCTCTTTCACCAATTTATTGTAAGAAAAAAAATAAAGGGGTCCCACGACGACTCTGGACCGTCTAGAATATGGGGGGGAGACACTCAGGGAACGTATCAGGGCCGGCGTCAGCACCCGGCAAACCCGGGCAAATGCCGGGGCCCTGGAGAGCCGGGGGGGCCCACTCGGCCTCATCAGTTCTCCTGTCCCTTGGCCGGGGCCCACTCGCCTTTACAGTTCTGCGGTCCCTGGCCGAGTTCCGGGGACCGCAGTCCTCGGCAGCAATCTGCGGCGCCGTCACTTTAAGGCGCGCAGACATCCTGGTTTGAATTTCATCTGTGGGCGGAGCTACCGCCTTCTCAGTCCCACAGATGAAGGAGGCGAGCTTCTGTCCGGCGCTGTGTGGGCCCCCTCTCCACCGTGACCTAATCGGGTAAGTGCCCTCCCCGCCTCCCCATTATGGGCCCCGGTGAGCTGCTTCTAACCCCCCAGATGTATGCCCTGGCCCCTGCCAATCCCCCCCGCCGATTCCGCGGGTGCTGTACCCACCGAGCCGCGGGTGTGGGCCCCGCCGAGCCGCGGGTGCTGCCGCGGGTGCTGTCCCCGCCGAGCCGCGGGTGTGGGCCCCGCCGAGCCGCGGGTGCTGCCGCGGGTGCTGTCCCCGCCGAGCCGCGGGTGTGGGCCCCGCCGAGCCGCGGGTGCTGTCCCCGCCGAGCCGCGGGTGTGGGCCCCGCCGAGCCGCGGGTGTGGGCCCCGCCGAGCCGCGGGTGCTGTCCCCGCCGAGCCGCGGGTGTGGGCCCCGCCGAGCCGCGGGTGCTGCCGCGGGTGCTGTCCCCGCCGAGCCGCGGGTGTGGGCCCCGCCGAGCCGCGGGTGCTGTACCCGCCGAGCCGTGGGTGTGGGCCCCACAGAGCAGCAGAGTTGTGTGCATTTGTCTGAATGTAGCAGAGTTGTATGTGTTTGTCTGTATGTAGCAGAGTTGTGTGTGTTTGTCTGTATGTAGCAGAGTTGTATGTGTTTGTCTGTATGTAGCAGAGTTGTGTGTGTTTGTCTGTATGTAGCAGAGTTGTGTGTGTTTGTCTGTATGTAGCAGAGTTGTATGTGTTTGTCTGTATGTAGTAGAGTTGTATGTGTTTGTCTGTATGTAGCAGAGTTGTATGTGTTTGTCTGTATGTAGCAGAGTTGTATGTGTTTGTCTGTATGTAGCAGAGTTGTATGTGTTTGTCTGTATGTAGCAGAGTTGTATGTGTTTGTCTGTATGTAGTAAAGTTGTGTGTGTTTGTCTGTATGTAGCAGAGTTGTGTATGTGTTTGTCTGTATGTAGCAGAGTTGTGTGTTTGTCTGTATGTAGCAGAGTTGTGTATGTGTTTGTCTGTATGTAGCAGAGTTGTGTGTGTTTGTCTGTATGTAGCAGAGTTGTGTATGTGTTTGTCTGTATGTAGCAGAGTTGTATGTGTTTGTATGTAGCAGAGTTGTGTGTTTGTCTGTATGTAGTAGAGTTGTGTGTGTTTGTCTGTATGTAGCAGAGTTGTGTGTTTGTCTGTATGTAGCAGAGTTGTGTGTGTTTGTCTGTATGTAGCAGAGTTGTATGTGTTTGTCTGTATGTAGCAGAGTTGTGTGTGTTTGTATGTAGCAGAGTTGTGTGTGTTTGTCTGTATGTAGCAGAGTTGTGTGTGTTTGTCTGTATGTAGCAGAGTTGTGTGTGTTTGTCTGTATGTAGCAGAGTTGTGTGTGTTTGTATGTAGCAGAGTTGTGTGTGTGTTTGTCTGTACGTAGCAGAGTTGTGTGTGTTTGTCTGTATGTAGCAGAGTTGTGTGTGTTTGTATGTAGTAGAGTTGTATGTGTTTGTCTGTATGTAGCAGAGTTGTATGTGTTTGTCTGTATGTAGCAGAGTTGTATGTGTTTGTCTGTATGTAGTAGAGTTGTGTGTGTTTGTCTGTATGTAGCAGAGTTGTGT
The DNA here is from genome assembly GCF_048569485.1 of Anomaloglossus baeobatrachus. Classification (NCBI taxonomy): domain Eukaryota; kingdom Metazoa; phylum Chordata; class Amphibia; order Anura; family Aromobatidae; genus Anomaloglossus; species Anomaloglossus baeobatrachus. Next base: position 45,911,194 of record NC_134358.1, read on the forward strand.
ATGTGTTTGTCTGTATGTAGCAGAGTTGTGTATGTGTTTGTCTGTATGTAGCAGAGTTGTGTGTGTTTGTCTGTATGTAGCAGAGTTGTGTGTGTTTGTCTGTATGTAGCAGAGTTGTGTATGTGTTTGTCTGTATGTAGCAGAGTTGTATGTGTTTGTATGTAGCAGAGTTGTGTGTTTGTCTGTATGTAGTAGAGTTGTGTGTGTTTGTCTGTATGTAGCAGAGTTGTGTGTTTGTCTGTATGTAGCAGAGTTGTGTGTGTTTGTCTGTATGTAGCAGAGTTGTATGTGTTTGTCTGTATGTAGCAGAGTTGTATGTGTTTGTCTGTATGTAGCAGAGTTGTGTGTGTTTGTCTGTATGTAGCAGAGTTGTGTGTGTTTGTCTGTATGTAGCAGAGTTGTGTGTGTTTGTATGTATGTAGCAGAGTTGTGTGTGTTTGTATGTAGCAGAGTTGTGTGTGTGTTTGTCTGTATGTAGCAGAGTTGTGTGTGTTTGTATGTAGCAGAGTTGTGTGTGTTTGTCTGTATGTAGCAGAGTTGTGTGTGTTTGTCTGTTTGTAGCAGAGTTGTGTGTGTATGTCTGTATGTAGCAGAGTTGTGTGTGTTTGTCTGTATGTAGCAGAGTTGTGTGTGTTTGTCTGTATGTAGCAGAGTTGTGTGTGTTTGTCTGTATGTAGCAGAGTTGTGTGTGTTTGTCTGTATGTAGCAGAGTTGTGTGTGTTTGTCTGTCTGTATGTAGCAGACTTGTGTGTGTGTGTCTGTCTGTATGCAGCAGACTTGTGTTTGTGTGTGTGTGTGTCTGTCTGTAAGTGTATATGACTGTATAGATTTGTCTGTTTATATGTATTTTTGTGAGTTTGTCTTTAAATATGTATATGTACGTGTTCGTATCGGTGTCTGTGTGTGGATGGGGCCCACTGGGACTCTTCCGCCCGGGGCCCACAAAAACCTGGAGCCGGCCCTGGAACGTATACCCCATTTTCTAGGAGTGCGGACCCTTCATGTGAGGAGTGTGGGTGCAATGAATCTGCACTCACTCTCCCCGGGTGCACAGCAGCAGAGTCCATGTCGTAATGGTTGCTACCAAAGCTGCAATGCCCTGCTCATGAGGTAAGGGCATGCCTAATCAGGAGAACTACTGTAGAGGAAGCTCTGCTCACTGGTATATAGGTGCTCAGAGGTAATAATAGATAAAATTAGTGAGTAACCTCGGCACTCTAAATCTCCCAGACTAAGTCAGTAAGTCACAATGGATAGTAATGCAAAATCACTCTTTATTGGTCCGTATTAAGAAAATTTTTTTTTCATAAGCATATATGTTTTTGTCCAAAACAAGTTACAAATGACGTTTTGGCCTGAGCCTTTGTCAGATTGGACTTATCTGCATGTAATCATGAAAAATGACAATAATCAGTATCACATAAGAGTGAGAGAACAATAACATAAACTCGAACAATTTAGAGGTACAATTGGGATGCAGCAAAAAAATTGCAACACAGCAAGAAATGAAACGCATGATACAAATGTCATAATACAGTACAAGGACAATATAGTAATGACAAATATGGGGTCAGAGTAGGCTTAGACAGCTCTGGTACGAAAGAGATGTCAATCATAAAGTAACATGTGCAGTAGGTGTAGAGCTACACTATGCATGGCAGAGCTAATGGGTAGACTGACCATAGAAAAAGAACGGAGAAAAAGTGGAGAAAAAGTGGAGAAAAATGGAGAAAAAGTGGAGAAAAAGTGGAGAAAAAATGGAGAAAAAGTGGAAAAAAAGTGGAGAAAAAGAGGAGAAGAAGTGGAGAAAAAGTGGAGAAAAAGTGGAGAAAAAGTGGAGAAGAAGTGGAGAAGAAGTGGAGAAAAAGTGGAGAAAAAGTGGAGAAAAAGTGGAGAAAAAGTGGAGAAAAAGTGGAGAAAAAGTGGAGAAAAAGTGGAGAAAAAGTGGAGAAAAAGTGGAGAAGAAGTGGAAAAGAAGTGGAGAATAAGTGGAAAAAAAGTGGAGAAAAAGTGGAGAAAAAATGGAGAAGAAGTGGAGAAAAAGTGGAGAAAAAGTGGAGAAAAAATGGAGAAAAAGTGGAGAAAAAGTGGAGAAAAAGTGGAGAAAAAGTGGAGAAAAAATGTAGAAAAAGTGGAGAAAAAGTGGAGAAAAAATGGAGAAAAAGTGGAGAAAAAGTGGAGAAAAAGTGGAGAAAAAGTGGAGAAAAAGTGGAGAAAAAGTGGAGAAAAAATGGAGAAAAAGTGGAGAAAAAGTGGAGAAAAAGTGGAGAAGAAGTGGAGAAAAAGTGGAGAAAAAATGTAGAAAAAGTGGAGAAAAAGAGGAGAAGAAGTGGAAAAGAAGTGGAAAAGAAGTGGAGAAAAAGTGGAGAAAAAATGGAGAAAAAATGGAGAAGAAGTGGAGAAGAAGTGGAGAAGAAGTGGAGAAAAGGTGGAGAAAAAGTGGAGAAAAAGTGGAGAAAAAGTGGAGAAAAAATGGAGAAAAAGTGGAGAAAAAGTGGAGAAAAGTGGAGAAAAAATGGAGAAAAAGTGGAGAAAAAGTGGAGAAAAAGTGGAGAAAAAATGGAGAAAAAGTGGAGAAAATGTGGAGAAAAAGTGGAGAAAAAGTGGAGAAAAAATGGAGAAAAAGTGGAGAGAAAATGGAGAAAAAATGGAGAAAAAGTGGAGAAAAAATGGAGAAAAAATGGAGAAGTGGAGAAGTGGAGAAGTGGAGAAAAAGTGGAGAAAAAATGGAGAAAAAATAGAGAAGTGGAGAAGTGGAGAAGAAGTGGAGAAAAAGTGGAGAAAAAATGGAGAAAAAGTGGAGAAAAAGTGGAGAAAAAGTGGAGAAAAAATGGAGAAAAAGTGGAGAAAAGGTGGAGAAAAAGTGGAGAAGTGGAGAAAAAGTGGAGAAAAAGTGGAGAAAAAGTGGAGAAAAAGTGGAGAAAAAGTGGAGAAAAAATGGAGAAAAAGTGGAGAAAAAGTGGAGAAAAAGTGGAGAAAAAGTGGAGAAAAAATGGAGAAAAAGTGGAGAAAAAGTGGAGAAAAAGTGGAGAAAAAGTGGAGAAAAAAATGGAGAAAAAATGGAGAAAAAGTGGAGAAAAAGTGGAGAAAAAATGGAGAAAAAATGGAGAAAAAGTGGAGAAAAAGTGGAGAAAAAGTGGAGAAAAAGTGGAGAAAAAGTGGAGAAAAAATGGAGAAAAAGTGGAGAAAAAGTGGAGAAAAAATGGAGAAAAAGTGGAGAAAAAGTGGAGAAAAAGTGGAGAAAAAATGGAGAAAAAGTGGAGAAAAAGTGGAGAAAAAATGGAGAAAAAATGGAGAAGAAGTGGAGAAGTGGAGAAAAAGTGGAGAAAAAGTGGAGAAAAAGTGGAGAAAAAATGGAGAAAAAGTGGAGAAAAAGTGGAGAAAAAATGGAGAAAAAGTGGAGAAAAAGTGGAGAAAAAGTGGAGAAAAAATGGAGAAAAAGTGGAGAAAATGTGGAGAAAAAGTGGAGAAAAAGTGGAGAAAAAATGGAGAAAAAGTGGAGAGAAAATGGAGAAAAAATGGAGAAAAAGTGGAGAAAAAGTGGAGAAAAAATGGAGAAAAAATGGAGAAGTGGAGAAGTGGAGAAGAAGTGGAGAAGAAGTGGAGAAAAAGTGGAGAAAAAGTGGAGAAAAAGTGGAGAAAAAGTGGAGAAAAAGTGGAGAAAAAATGGAGAAAAAGTGAAGAAAAAGTGGAGAAAAAATGGAGAAAAAGTGGAGAAAAAGTGGAGAAAAAATGGAGAAAAAGTGGAGAAAAAGTGGAGAAAAAGTGGAGAAAAAGTGGAGAAAAAGTGGAGAAAAAATGGAGAAAAAATGGAGAAAAAGTGGAGAAAAAGTGGAGAAAAAGTGGAGAAAAAATGGAGAAAAAGTGGAGAAAAAGTGGAGAAAAAGTGGAGAAAAAATGGAGAAAAAGTGGAGAAAAAGTGGAGAAAAAGTGGAGAAAAAATGGAGAAAAAGTGGAGAAAAAGTGGAGAAAAAAAAAGTGGAGAAGTGGAGAAGAAGTGGAGAAGAAGTGGAGAAAAAGTGGAGAAAAATGGAGAAAAAGTGGAGAAAAAGTGGAGAAGTGGAGAAGAAGTGGAGAAGAAGTGGAGAAGAAGTGGAGAAGAAGTGTTTGCTCATGCCAGATGGGAGATAAATAATTTTTTACCGGCGCTGTCATTTACTGTAACGTGATCATCGGTGTACGGTGTATACCTGTGATCACGTGAGCGGGGACCGGAAAAACCGTCCTGAATCATGATCTCCAGGGTCTCAGCTAGCCCTGAAACCCCGGAGATTTTCTGACGCTGGGGGGCGTTATTCACTTATTTCTGCCTGCTGTTTATAAACGGCAGATCAGAATAAGGCTACATTAACACGACCGATCCATTTTTGTGGTCTGCAAAAAACAGTCCGTTTTTTTTCACGGGTGCATCCGTGTGGCATCCGTTTCCGTTCCGTAGACGGTCCGTATGTCATCTGTTTGTAATCCGTGTGCCTTCCGTTTTTTTTGTGTACTGCAAAAAAACTGAAGGAGGGTAAATGCATAAATTTACCCAGGATCCATAGCTTCATCCTACATGAGGCGGTCACATGTTCACTCCAGTGCCATTTTCTACTGCTTTTCACAGCGTAGAGCGCGCTGGTGATTTTCTTGTGCTTGTGCACTTCATATCAGTCTTTTCTGTCATTATAATGGCAGAAAGACACATAATGTCCCACTCTCCTGCATTTTGTAATTTTGCACCCTTTGGTGCCTTTCATGTGGCACTAAGGGGTGCTTAGCTTTGTATTTAGCCAAAAAAATGAAAAAAAAAAATGACGTAGGGTTCCCCCTAGTTTTGTAGCCAGCTAGGGTAAAGCAGACGGCTGCAGCCTGCAGACCACAGCTGGCAACCTCACCTTGGCTGGTAATCCAAAACTGAGGGCACCCCACGCTGTTATTTTAAATTAAATAAATAATTAAAAAAAAAAACATGTAGGGGTCCCCCCAAAATTGGATCACCAGCCAAGGTAAAGCAGACAGTTGGGGTCTGATATTCTCAGACTAGGGAGGTCCATGGTTATTGGACTCTCCCCAGCCTAAAAATAGCAGGCCGCAGCCGCCCCAGAAGTGGCGCATCCATTAGATGCGCCAATCCTTGTGCTTCGCCCCAGCTCATCCCGCGCCCTGGTGCGGTGGCAAACGGGGTAATATATGGGGTTAATACCAGAGGTGTAATGTCACCTGGCATCAAGCCCTGGGGTTGGTGAGGTCAGGCATCTATCAGATACCAGACATCAACAACCCAGTCAGTAATAAAAAAAAATAGACGACAAACACATTTTTATTTGAAAAAACACTCCCCAAAACATTCCCTCTTTAACCAATTTATTAGAAAGAAAAACAAATCCAGGTCTGGTGTAATCCAAGGGGTTGCCATGACGATCCACACTGTCCCAGTCAATGAAGAGCAGAATGTTCCCCATTGGCTGGGAGAGCAATGCAGTGACCTGAGCTAACATCAATGGGTCAGCCCAGGTCACTGCAGGGCATGACAAGTGCTGCTGTCAGCGAGGTACATTACCTGCGCTGATCTCCAGCACACTGACAGCACCTGTCACTGAGTTCAATGACTGCCGCCTTCACAGCCAAGTATCGCGAGAGGCCCGTGACGTCACCGCTAGTCAGTCTCGGGTCGGAAGCGAGAAAAGGTGATGTGACAAGCGGCGGCCATGGAGGACAGTGACAGCGCTGAGGTCGGGATGGCGGGACTTCATCACCGCAGGTAAGCCGAGCGGGACCATGTGTGCAGAGTGTGTGTGCAGAGTGTATGTGTGTGTGTGTGTACGTGTGTACATGCCGCGGGCAGGAGGGGGCGGAGCGAGCTGAGCGGGGAAGTGTGGTCTTCCTGCACGTAACTAGGATAAACATCGGGTTACTAACCAAAGCGCTTTGGTTGGATACCCGATGTTTATCTTGGTTACCAGCTTGTGGCAGGCTGCCAGCGATGGCTCCTGCACACTGTAGTTGTAAAAAGCCCTGCTTTTTGCTGCTAGAACCGTTCTCGAACGTATCTAGAACTATCGAATTTTAGCAAAAAAGCTTGAGTTCTAGTTCGATCTAGAACAGCCCCAAAATCACTCGAACCGTGAACTGGAGAACCGCGAACCGCGCTCAACTCTAATCCTGAGTTGATCTGTCCCAGTGATTGCCGGTGCTATAGAGAACTGCTGCGGAGCTGTAAGCAAATTGGATACCCCTTTGTACCAGAGACCTTTCCAGATAAATCTGTTGGTACTGTAAGTCCTGAGCTCAGACCCCGCCTATATCTTACTGTTTTTGTGGGCAAGTGTGCACACTTATACAGTTGTGGTTTTGGCGCCAAAACAGGTATAATACATACTGTGCAGCAGTCACTGCTGCAGTACTAAACCTTTCCTACTGTGTATTCCTGCTAGCAGGTGTTTAACCCCGAGGTACTTTCCTGTTTGTTTAAATGTGTGGGGGAAGGGCGGGGGAATAGAGATTGAGCTAAGATTGTTAATTGGTGTGCTTTTCCAGAGACAGCTCCTTATTGCACCCAGTGATCTACACTCTCTAGTTCCTTCCAGAAGTTCCTGGTTAGGTAAATTGTTCCTGCTGATATCTGTCCCACTGGAATCGGTCTCTGGCCCAGCACGCTGAGCCTGGTTTGGTAACTGGGTTTGTACATTTATTGGTGTCTATATTAATTTTGCATATTGAGGTTAACCTCCTGTTTTCCTTACCGGGTTATAAAGAGTTTGTGTTGCGGCTGGAGGGGTCGGGAACGCCGCTCGCCTGGGAATCGCTGGCGCTCGGGTCCGGTGCTTCTGCTCCTCGGTGGCTCAAGCACAGGGTCAGATCCGGGGGCTCGAGCAGCGCCTCCTCGCCTACGAGTGAAAAGGGGAGGTTTGGTGGTGGGATGTCGGCTGTGATGCCACCCACGGGTTGTGGTGATGGTGGGCACCACCGCTGCTGGTGACGGGGGATCTTGGGAGCGATGGCGGAAAGCAGCTAAGATGCTGACCCCTCCGTGGGTAGGGGCTGTTGGTCCCGGGGCCCCGGTTGGAGAGTAGGGGATAGGTGCAGGTGCCGATGCGGGGAGGCAGCGTGGATGCGGGGCAGCGTTACGGTGCAGCGCTGTGCCGGATGGAACTGGTGTACTCACTCAAGTAGTCAAGAATAGAGTCTTTGGTAAACCAAACGGCTGGATGGACGGGGCCCGCAGTCGGCTGCGGTATCTTCACTCTCCCCGGATGGGTTGATGGTGGCTGTCGTTCCCTGCACCTATGTGTAAGTGTTTGACCCCTATGGATTCCCACGGGTGGTCCGCTCCCCGGCTTGTACGTGTCGGGAGAGCCCGTTTTGCCCGCAGGCGCAGGCCCTTGGATCTCTGGCCGTTGGCGGTGGCTCTTATCCGGACGGGTTGGGCTGTTGCCTTCTGATGGGACTTGGTTGGGAATGAACCCCTGAGGTCCAGACCACAATCAGAGAATTTGACCGTTACGGTGGCTTCCGAGTCTAGTCGGGGTCTGAGTACCCTGCCTTGGTGCTTGGCTTCAATCCACTCCCCGGTTTGGTACCGGCGGGCCACCGCCCGACCCCGGTCCTACGGTTCCGCAGACCTCCACCAACTCCTGCAGACGGCCACCACCGTCTGCCGACCTTGCTGATGGTGCCTGGGCTCCGACCCAGACACACACAGTCTCTCCTTCTCTCTCTACCACCTCTCTATTTCAACTCCTGAACTTGACTGACTACTTTTCCCGCCTCCAGGCCTGTGAACTCCTCGGTGGGTGGGGCCAACCGCCTGGCTCCGCCCCACCTGGTGTGGACATCAGACCCTGGAGGGAGGCAACAAGGGTTTTGTTTGACGGGTGTTCCTGACCAGGGGAGGGGGTGTGTGCGTATGTGATGTTGTTCTGTGACCCCTGGGGTCCAGGGCGTCACATTTGCATTTAAACCTAGCCTGGTCTTGTTCCTCGTTCGTGACCTGCTGTATCCTGAAAGTAACCTCTCGGTTTCACACTGGGTTAGAGGGCACAAGGGACCTGACAGGTTCGGTTTAAAGGAAATGGAACCCCCCACTGATATATTAATGGACCTATCTTAAGGATAAGCCATTCATATCAATGACATGGCATATCCCTTTAACTGCTGCTCGCCAGCACTTGAGTAGGACAGTGGCGGCTCCTATTGCATTTCTGGTAAGTGCTCTTGACTGCCGTCCACATAATGATCACACTTCCAATCCTTCCTTCTTGAGGTAAAGGAAAAAGAAATATATTTCACTGCTTGGAAGATGTGACTATAATGTACCGTACAATGAAGTGTAATTAGCCGCTGATATCATTGAAGACAAAGGCGACTTTATGCTGCAACCAGTCCATGTATCCAAAGAAAGTTCTGTTGCTTGCTTGGTCGATTGGCAAGAAAATAGAAGAAAAAAAACCAATCACAAAAGTTATTTTTGGGCCTTTGTGCTGTTTATTTGCACATGTTCTGCCGCCACAGTGGACTCTTGTAGGACTGTGCACCTTTGTTCTCGGGCAGATGACTAATTGTTGAGCGTGGATACTCCGCTGATTGTTCTGGTCACCTCTCGGATGAAGGAAATTTTCAGTAAAGCACAAAGCTTCGATATGACATCTACAAGAGGAACGGATTAGCCTTATTCCATCTGCAGGGGATGAGATTAAAAACATCTGCTGATGTGATAAAACTTTACAACATGAGCAATAACTAGGATGGGATCAGTGAATCAGTTTCTTGTTAGTCATATGGTTGCACTATTTTATTTATTTCAGCTTAAAGGGAACTTGTCAGCACCTATATATTTTTTTTCCACTGGTATGAATTATAGGCACTTTTCTCCCAATTGAAACAATACCTTTTTTATTGAGATCTGATGTGCCAGTCATGAGAAATACAGAAAAATGAAATATGCAAATCAGGCTCGAAATGACCTGGAGTATTGACACACCTCCAGTGCACTTCCTGCCTAATTTGCATATGACTGCTACACTAGATTTCTCATGACTGCCACATCGGATCTCTACAAACAAGATATAATTTTTATTGGGGGAAAAGAGCCTAAACAACCATTCTACTATTTCCATATGTAAAAACGTGATGACAGGTTCCCTTTAAGCTGAACTAAATAAAATCATACAACTCTATGACTAACGAGAAACTGATTCACCGAAGCCATCCTAGTTATTGCCCATGTTGTAAAGTTTTATCACAGCGACAGATGTTTTTAATTTTATCCCATGCAGATGCAATAATGCTAATCCGTTCCTTTTGTATATATCATATAGAACATTGTGCTTTACTGATAATTCCATTTAGGCTCCCAGTTCTGTGGGGAATGATTTCCTGATACATTGATATAGGGGAACAAGCTCTTTTTTTCTAATGCAGATCTCCTGCATAGGCATACATGATAAAATCTTAGTTGCCTTTAGGTACCACAAGAGGGAGCACAGGAGCTCATTATATACAGTGTCAAGGGAATGGGTCATCATCAGTAGCGATGAGTGAACCCAAACTGTAAAGTTTGGGGTTTGTACAGAACACTGGGTGTCCGTGTCTCAGATCAGAACACTTTTAACTGTACGTCCGGTTCCTGTTCAGGTTTGTCATTTGAATAAAGCTTGTTGAAAGACTGCAGAGCAGCCAATCAGCAAGCTATGTTCGTGTGGGTACTTTCGGTCCCATCACAGCCATGTTAAGTATTGGCATGGCTGTGATTGGCTGCCGCGCCACTTGGAGGAAGAAAAAAATGACGTGGACTGCTGCCCTATTTTTTGTTAACAAGCATGGGTAAACAGACAGCTATGGGCTGCAGCTGCCAGCGGTCTCCTTTACCTTGGCTGCTTATCAAAAATAAAGGTAATCCCACGCCATTTTTAACATTTTTTTTTTTAAAATGATGTGGGGTCCACCCTATTTTTGATAATCAGCTAAAGTAAAGGAAACCTCTGAGGGCTGGTATTATGAGGGTGGGAATGGCCATGGTTAGTGAGTAGAGTTGAGTGGATCGGTTATAATCCGGGTCCGGCGGATCCGGATCGGGTTGCCGCAGAAGTCCGGATCCGATCCGCGTCAATGTAAATCAATGGGGGGGGGGGAGAGAGAAAAAAAAACAAAGAAAAAAACGGATCCGGATCGTGCACCCCGAATCCCGGGTGCTGGTCGGACTCGGATCGGGCTCTCAAACCATGCGGATCCGGATTTTGCGGATCCAGGTCTGCTCAACACTATTAGTGAGCCCTTCCCAGCCTAAAAATAGCAGCCTGCAGCCTTTTGAGAAGTGGTGCGTCCATTGGATGCTCCAATTCTTGCTCTTTACCTGGCTCTTCCGATTGCCCTGGTGCGGTGGCAATCAGGGTGATAGTTAATGGGGTTGATGTTAGCAGTGAATTAACAGCTGACATTAAGCCAACAGGTTAGTAATGGAGAGGCGTCTATCAGACACCCCCATTATTAAACCGGCAAGTGAATGGTTAAAAAACAGGAAAAAACACTTTATTTGAATAAAGATCCATACAAGCTTGTTCACTAGTTTATTAAACAAAAAAAATCTTTTAAGTTCCAATGACAATCCAACAGGTAATGTCCCACGACGCCCATTGATTCCTATGGAGTCTCGTTCCGAGAAAGTTCTCAGGTCTATGGGTTACTGCCGGTCAGCGCCAGCCCTGGATTTTTTCTAGGGGAGCTGACGTCAGTAACCTTTTATGACCTCACTGTTTTTGGGAATCTCTGGCGCTGACTTCTGCGGCCCCTGATACCCGGCAAGATATGTGAGATCATGTATGGTTACTGACGTCATCACCGCTCTCTGTGTGACCCGGCAGCGCTTTCCCACCTTAAATGTTATCCATAATCTCTACAAATTAGTAAAAAAATAAACTAAAATTTTTTTTTCAGGTGAAAAAATAAAGGTAAAGAACTAAAATAATGTACCTGCATAAATATACACACCCTTAATCTAATACTTTGTGGCAGTACCCTTTGAATTTATGACATCATTTGGTCTATCACACAGGACATCTAGAATTGGAAATCTCTTCCTTGTAGCTCCACATCTGTGAGATTTCGGGGACATCTGTTTACAGCGCCCTCTTCAGGTCACCCACAGATTTTCAATTAGATTCAGGGCTGGGCTCTGGCGTGGCCATTTGAAAACCCTGACCTTCTTCTGGTGAAGCCATTGATTGGTTGATAAGCTTAGGGTCATTGTCATATTGAAAGGTGAAATACCATCTTTTTTAGCAGAGACTTAAAGTTTTTGTTCCAAAATTGACTGATTTGGAACTGTTCATAATACCTTCCACCTTGACTAAAACCCCCAGTTCCAGCTGCTGAAAAACAGCTTTAAAGTTTAATGTAGCCTCCACCATGCTTCACTGTGGGTATTGTGTTCTACTGGTATTGCGCGGTGTTCACCAAACATACCTTTTGGAATTATGGAAAAACAGTACAACATTGTTCTTATCTGATCATAACACGTTTTCCCACATGCTTTTTACAGAATTGATTTTGTTTTTGGGAAAAAATAACCAGAATTGGATGTTTTTCTTTGTAAGAAATGGCTTCTGTCTTGTTGCCCGCCCCTCAGGCCAGACATATGAAGAATATGGGGGATTGTTGTCGCATGCAGTACACAACCCATACTTGCCAGAAATTCCTGTAGCTCCTTCCCTGTTATGGTAGATTTCTTGGCAGTTTCGATTATTAATTTTCTTCCTCTACCCGTATCATTTTTTGTGGGACATCTAGTTCTAGGTAATGTCACTATTATGTCAAATTTAAGCCAACCCTTCATGATATTTTGATACTGTTCCATGATATATCTAATGCTTTGGATATTTTTTTTACCCTTCTCCTGACTTGTAGTTTTTGACAATGAGATTCCTTTGCTGTGTGGTAAGCTGTTTAAGGACCGTGGTTTTTGCTGTCGATTGCAAGAAAGAAAATCTCAGGAAAATCCTCCTAGAACAGCTAAACTTTATAGGAGGTTTATGAAAATCACAATTGTGTACTGACTACTAGTTATCATGAGTTTTATATATTTGGCTGTATACTCCTCAATAATCAGATCCCTTTCCTTTGTTGTAAGATGTTTATGGACCATGGTTTTTGCTGTAGAATGCAAGTAAGAAAATCTAAGGAAAATCCTCCTAGAACAGCCGACCTTTATATGGGGTTTATCAGAATCATTATCATGGTGACAGCCGTGTACTGACTACTAGTTATCATGAGCTTTATGTGTTTGGTTCTATACTCCTCAATAGTCAGATTCCTTTGCTGTGTTGTAAGTTGTTTACGGACCATGTTTTTGCTGTAGAATGCAAGTAAGACAATCTCAGGAAAATCCTCCTGGAACAGCTAAACTTTATATTGGATTTATCAGAATCACTGATCATGATGACAGGTGTGTACCGACTATTAGTTATCATGACCTTTATATGTTTAGTTCTATACTCCTTAATAATCAGATCCCTTTGCTGTGTTGTAAGCTGTTTATGGACTATGGCTTTTGCTGTAAAATGCAAGTAGGAACATCCTCCTAGACTAGCTAAACTTTATATGGGGTTTATCAGAATCAGTATCAGGATGACAGCTGTGTACTCACTATTAGTTATCATGAGCTTTATATGTTTAGCTCTATACTCCTCAATAATCAGATCCCTTTGCTGTGTTGTAAGCTGTTTATGAACTATAGGCCATGTCACACACAGAGATAAATCTGTGGTAGATCTGTGGTAGATCTGTGGTAGATCTGTGGTAGATCTGTGGTTGCAGTGAAATTGTGGACAATCAGTGCCAGGTTTGTGGCTGTGTACAAATGGAACAATATGTCCATGATTTCACTGCAACCACAGATCTGCCAAAGATTTATCTCTGTGTGTGACGGGGCCTTATGGCTTCTGCTGTAAAATGCAATAGGAAAATCCTCCTAGAATAGCTAAACTTTATATGGGATTTATCAGAATCACTATAATGATGACAGCAGTGTACTGACTACTTACATTTGTGTCGCGGGCGGAGGAGGGGACGCCGCGCTCTCCCACTGCTCGGGTCCGGCTTCCGCGGCTGCTGCGGCCTGCCGCTGCTCGGTGGCTCGAGCGATCGGCCGGATGCCGAGGACTCGAGCGGCGCTCCTCGCCCGTGAGTGAAAGGGGGTTTTTGGGTGTGGGGATTGTTTATTGTCCGTGATGCCACCCACGGTTGTGGTGATTTGTTGACACCACCGCTGCTCTATATGGGGATCCCGGGAGGGATAGTATGGAACAGCCAGTTGTTGTGTTGCCCCTCCGTGGGTAGGGGTTGGTGATCCCGGGGCCCAGTGATGAGGTGGGAGATGCAGGGCTTGGTGGGCGCAGGGACGCGGGGGCAGCGCTGTGCCTTGCGGCACTGTGGTACTCACTCAGCCTGAGACGATGACACAGTTCTCGGTAAAACACACGGCTGGAAAGACGGTTCCCACGGACGGCTGCACTTGCTTTCCCCAGTAGGTGACGGTGACGGTCCCTCTGTCCTGCACCTATGATGATAATGGTTGCGATGGGTTCCCACCGGTAACCCGCTCCCCAGCTTGGATATGGGCCGGAGGAGCCCTACTTTGCCCGCAGGCGCTGGCCCTGAGAAACTGGTGCCCTGGCGTTGGCGGTGTCTCTCCGTTGCGGTTGGACTGTTGCCTTCAATCGGGACTTGGTTGTTGGGAGACAGACGTCCCCTTCACTGACGGATTTGGCAAATTATGGCGACTCCTAGCCTTGCCGGGATCCGAAAGGCCCCTGCCCTGGTGCTGACTGTTCTTCGTATACTGCTCCAGACCGCCGGGTCACCACCCGTCCGCGGTCCTTCCAGCAACCTCCGAGCAGTCCCCCTGCAGACTATCACCGCCGTCTGCTGACCTTGCTGTCACTGTCCGGGGCACACACCTGGACCAACTTCAGACTCGCTTAACTGTTCCTTTTCTCTGCCTCTACTCTCCGTGTTTACTCCTTCACTTCCCTAGCTTAGCTCTGTTCCTCACTCAAGCTCTGCCTGAGCTAAACTGCCTAATTCCTCCCGCCTCCAGGGCTGTGAACTCCTCGGTGGGCGGAGCCAACTGCCTGGCCCACCCCCTGGTGTGAATATCAGCCCCTGGAGGAAGGCAACAAGGATTTTAAGTTAGCCTTGGTGTTCCTAACTGGGGTGTAGGGTGTGGTGGTGTGATGACCTGTGACCCCTGGCTTGCCCAGGGCGTCACATTTGCTTCATGTGATTGGCTCTATATTCCTCAATAATCAGATCCCCTTGCTGTGTTGTAAGCTGTTTATGAACTATGGCTTTTGCTGTAAAATGCAATTAAGAAAGTGACAAAAATAAAAATCCTCCTAGAACAGCTATACTTTCTATGGTGTCAATCTGAATCATTGTAAATTATGGCAGCTGTTATTTTAACAGGGGTGTGTAGACTTTTTATATCCTCTGTAGATCGTGGAAAAACAACATTATTGAGTTTTACAGTTTGCATAATGAATTATGTGCATAGTAAAGGCATTCAATGTATAGATGTGTGCACACTAGATGTAGATAACTATGCCTGCCTTGACAGAACCTTATGCATTGTCAGATGGGATTAAAAAGCATTATGTGGGGAAAGAGGGAACACATGAAAGTTTAGGCAATGCGCCGTTTTGGAGATGAAATCTTTAAATATTCTAGATAATGTCAAACAATATTTTATAAAATCTGAACATCACTTTCCAATATATGTAGAGATAATACTGTGCACATATGTAGCAGACATGCCGGAGATTCAGAGTATTCAGTGCTTTATTACCAAAATTTTTGACTCCTTAACAAACTCCTAATACTCAATTATAAGTCAAAATTTGTAATGTGCACAGGGGCTTATCTACTGCTAATGGGATTAACTTTGTAAATACATTGCCTATATATCCTAAATTACAGCCTCTATAATTATACTGCACAATTCTGCTGAATATTATTGGAAACAGGTTTGTGATCAGATACAGCCCTAAAATCTGACCTGGGGTTTGGGGAGTTAATGAGAAAACTACACAATGGAAAAATTAACATTTTATGTAATGTGAATCACTTGTGAAATCTGACACAATCAAGAAGATTTCAGCTGTGGAACCTGCAGAATTGTGCTAACTGTTCTGGAGTATTATGCAGTCTGTAATTTAAGATCAGTCCAATATATACAGTAGATATCAGGGACTATAGCAGAAGAATAGTGAGTGCAGCTCTGGAGTATAATACAGGAGGTAATTCAGGATCAGTAATGTAATGTATGTACACATTGACTCCAACAGCAGAATAGTGAGTGCAGCTCTGGAGTATAATACAGGATGTAACTCCAGATCAGTATAGGATCAGTAATTTAATGTATGTACACAGTGACTGCACCAGCAGAATAGTGAGTACAGCTCTGGAGTATAATACAGGATGTAACTCAGGATCAGTAATGTAATGTATGTACACATTGACTCCAACAGCAGAATAGTGAGTGCAGCTCTGGAGTATAATACAGGAGGTAACTCAGGATCAGCAATGTAGTGTATGTACGTAGTGAGTGCACCATCAGAATAGTGAGTGCAGCTCTGGAGTATAATACAGGCTGTAACTTCGGATCAGTACAAAATACAGTTAGGTCCAGAAATATTTGGACAGTGACACAAGTTTTGTTATTTTAGCTGTTTACAAAAACATGTTCAGAAATACAATTATATGTATAATATGGGCTGAAAGTGCACACTCCCAGCTGCAATATGAGAGTTTTCACATCCAAATCGGAGAAAGGGTTTAGGAATCATAGCTCTGTAATGCATAGCCTCCTCTTTTTCAAGGGACCAAAAGTAATTGGACAAGGGACTCTAAGGGCTGCAATTAACTCTGAAGGCGTCTCCCTCGTTAACCTGTAATCAATGAAGTAGTTAAAAGGTCTGGGGTTGATTACAGGTGTGTGGTTTTGCATTTGGAAGCTGTTGCTGTGACCAGACAACATGCGGTCTAGGGAACTCTCAATTGAGGTGAAGCAGAACATCCTGAGGCTGAAAAAAAAGAAAAAATCCATCAGAGAGATAGCAGACATGCTTGGAGTAGCAAAATCAACAGTCGGGTACATTCTGAGAAAAAAGGAATTGACTGGTGAGCTTGGGAACTCAAAAAGGCCTGGGCGTCCACGGATGACAACAGTGGTGGATGATCGCTGCATACTTTCTTTGGTGAAGAAGAACCCGTTCACAACATCAACTGAAGTCCAGAACACTCTCAGTGAAGTAGGTGTATCTGTCTCTAAGTCAACAGTAAAGAGAAGACTCCATGAAAGTAAATACAAAGGGTTCACATCTAGATGCAAACCATTCATCAATTCCAAAAATAGACAGGCCAGAGTTAAATTTGCTGAAAAACACCTCATGAAGCCAGCTCAGTTCTGGAAAAGTATTCTATGGACAGATGAGACAAAGATCAACCTGTACCAGAATGATGGGAAGAAAAAAGTTTGGAGAAGAAAGGGAACGGCACATGATCCAAGGCACACCACATCCTCTGTAAAACATGGTGGAGGCAACGTGATGGCATGGGCATGCATGGCTTTCAATGGCACTGGGTCACTTGTGTTTATTGATGACATAACAGCAGACAAGAGTAGACGGATGAATTCTGAAGTGTACCGGGATATACTTTCAGCCCAGATTCAGCCAAATGCCGCAAAGTTGATCGGACGGCGCTTCATAGTACAGATGGACAATGACCCCAAGCATACAGCCAAAGCTACCCAGGAGTTCATGAGTGCAAAAAAGTGGAACATTCTGCAATGGCCAAGTCAATCACCAGATCTTAACCCAATTGAGCATGCATTTCACTTGCTCAAATCCAGACTTAAGACGGAAAGACCCACAAACAAGCAAGACCTGAAGGCTGCGGCTGTAAAGGCCTGGCAAAGCATTAAGAAGGAGGAAACCCAGCGTTTGGTGATGTCCATGGGTTCCAGACTTAAGGCAGTGATTGCCTCCAAAGGATTCGCAACAAAATATTGAAAATAAAAATATTTTGTTTGGGTTTGGTTTATTTGTCCAATTACTTTTGACCTCCTAAAATGTGGAGTGTTTGTAAAGAAATGTGTACAATTCCTACAATTTCTATCAGATATTTTTGTTCAAACCTTCAAATTAAACGTTACAATCTGCACTTGAATTCTGTTGTAGAGGTTTCATTTCAAATCCAATGTGGTGGCATGCAGAGCCCAACTCGCGAAAATTGTGTCACTGTCCAAATATTTCTGGACCTAACTGTATGTAATTTTTCTTGCTATTTAGCAATTCATGTAGACATAAGGCCACTTTACACACAGAGATAAATCTGCGGCAGATCTGTGGCTGCAGTGAAATTGTGGACAATCAGTGGCAGGTTTGTGGCTGTGTACAAATGGAACAATATGTCCATGATTTCACTGCAACCACAGATCTGCCAAAGATTTATCTCTGTGTGTGACGGGGCCTTTATTCTATATGTAAGCAGTAATGTGGCATCACAGCAATATAAATGGGTACAGTATGTCTTTAACCCCTTCACGACCTTGGACGGATCTATCCGTCCAGGATCGTGTCCCGTTAAGCCCCGCCCCCTGCCGCGGGCAGGCGGCGTGGATCGGCACACATATCAGCTGTTTTCAACAGCTGACATGTGTGCCTGCTAGCCGCGGGTGGAATCGCTTCCACCCGCGGCCATTAACCCCTTAAATCTTGCTGCCAAAGTCTGGCAGCAAGATTTAAATGCGCGCGGCCATGTTTGTTACTTACCGCCGCCCCCACCGGAAGTCACGTGTGTTATCACGTGACTATCGGTGGTTGCCATCGTAGCACAGGGTCATATGATGACGCCTGCTGCTACGATGTTTCACTTTCGTTTTCCCTCGGCCGAGAGCAGAGGGAAAACCAAAGTGACTGAATCTGCTGATTACAGCTGTATTGCTGTGATCAGCAGATAGCGATCAGCGATCGGATTGCTGATTGCTATAGCCCCCTAGGGGGACTAGTAAAATAAAAAAAAAAAGTAAAAAAAAAAGTTTTGAAAAAATAAAAAAAAAACAAAAAACCTAAAAGTTCAAATCACCCCCCTTTCCCCCCATTGAAAATTAAAGGGTTAAAAAATAAATGAATATACACATATTTGGTATCGCCGCGTTCAGAAATGCCCGATCTATCAAAATATAAAATCAATTAATCTGATTGGTAAACGGCGTAGTGGCAAAAAAATTCCAAACGCCAAAATTACGTTTTTTGGTCGCCGCAAGTTTTACGCAAAATGCAATAACAGGCGATCAAAACGTAGCATCTGCGCAAAAATGGTACCATTATAAACGTCAGCTCGAGACGCAAAAAATAAGCCATCACTGAGCCATAGATCCTTAAAAATAAGAACGCTACGTGTTTCGGAAAATGGCGCAAAACGTGCGCCACTTTTATTGGACAAACTTGTGAATTTTTTTTAACCCCTTAGATACAAGTAAACCTATACATGTTTGGTGTCTACAAACTCGCACCGACCTGAGGCATCACATAGATACATCAGTTTTACCATATAGTGAACACGGTGAATAAAACATCCCAAAAACTATTGTGCGATGACACTTTTTTTGCAGTTTTTCCACACTTGGAATTTTTTTGCTGTTTTCCAGTACAATATATGGTAAAACCTATGGTTTCATTTAAAAGTACAACTCGTCCCGCAAAAAACAAGCCCTCATTTGGCAAGATTGACAGAATAATAAAAAATTTACGGCTCTCGGAAGAAAAGGAGCAAAAAACAAAAATGCAAAAACGGAAAGTGCCCGGGGGCTGAAGGGGTTAAGTTTAGCAGCGCTCGCTTTCCATGAACCTTCTTCACACATAGGACCACTTCTGTGTGTTTGATTTCCAGGATCGCTGCCACTACTGGTATTCATTTACTGACTGCTTTGTGTGATGTATGGGGGGAGATGACATCTTGTTACAGTAAATGATTCTCAATATTTGTATATTAAGAAGAGAGTGTGGAAGCGGGAACAGCTGTGATCAAGATGCCGAGGCCAACACGTACCTCGCACATGCTTCCCATTAATGTCCCTGCTATACATTGTATATCACTAATTGTACGCAGGGACCGCAGCTGGAAAAGAACCCAATTCCCCTTCCTCTATCTTCTGTTTTGTGGATACTCTGAGGGCCAAGCATAGAAATGTATAACGTTCAATGTCACAATATTAGAAAGAGAAAGGCTGCAATAAACTATGGCACAGGGCACCTTCAGTAAATAAAAACGTCGTCTTAGGGTTTGGAAAGATGTTAGGCAGAGTGGGCAGCGGTCTAGGTCACCACTGAGCGTTGGGGCTCCTCTTGTGGCATATTGGATTGTAATGGGAGGGATAGGATTGCGACATATTTGATTGATTCTGGAGGAGAATCAGTCTATACACAGAAATTAGCACGGCCTTTACAGCAGCATACAGAGGTTGGACCAGGAAGTGGTGCAGCCCGTAGTTGGAGCAGTGCAGCTCAGGACCAGGAAGCGGTGCAGCCCGTAGTTGGAGCAGTGCAGCTCAGGACCAGGAAGCGGTGCAGCCCGTAGCTGGAGCAGTGCAGCTAAGGACCAGGAAGCAGTGCAGCCCGTAGGTGGAGCAGTGCAGGTCAGGACCAGGAAGCGGTGCAGCCCGTAGTTGGAGCAGTACAGCTCAGGACCAGGAAGCGGTGCAGCCCGTAGCTGGAGCGGTGCAGCTCAGGACCAGGAAGCGATGCAGCCCGTAGCTGGAGCAGTGCAGCTAAGGACCAGGAAGCGGTGCAGCCCGTAGCTGGAGAGGTGCAGCTCAGGACCAGGAAGCCGTGCAGCCCATAGCTGGAGCAGTGAAGCTCAGGACCAGGAAGCTGTGCAGCCCATAGCTGTCTCCTTTCATATGTTAAAGGGGCGGTCGGGTACCGTAGTAGTCGCAGCCGCACCTGTTGTTTTCTCTTGCACCCCAATCGAATCTTTGGTGCAAGGGGGTTTATGTTGGGGCTTGTAGTGTGAGGTACTCACTTTTAGGCCGGAGGCCAGGACCGAGTCATTCTTATCGACCACTTTAAGGCTGCCGGCTGCAGCAGGTCCCAGTACCTTCAAAGACCACACATGGACACAGGTCTCTTTTACCAGCAACAATTCTTTACTAAACAGGTCATCACCAAGTCTTCCATCATGCCTGTGGTGGGCACATTTCTTCTCGGTTACAGGGACCCAAGAAATACTTTTCCATAACACTTCAGCCATACACTCTGGTTCCCCGATGGGGTTGCCAATACCAACCGGAGTTAGACTTAATTTGCAGGCCAGCCACTTCCCTGGTACTTTGGCTTCCAGTTGAGCGTCGAAGCCCCTCCTCCCCTCACTCATATTCATACTGTTGAGCAGGTTCAAATAGTCCTCCGGGTATTCCGTCGCCCCACCCACAGGGATTTTCAGCTAGAAGCTATGACGGGTCTTTCGGGGATGGCACTCCTTTGCCCGGTTCTGTCAGGATCTACCCCGGTCATTGGAGCTCACTGACCTTCTGTTGGTTGAGGGGATACTTTGGGTATCTGCCAGGGGGTGGCCACCATCCAGGCCGTCCGGACATACTCTGGGACGTGGTTCGCACAGCCTTCTCTATACTTGTCCAGCGCTGGGATTTGACCCAGAGGGTCAGTCTAATTAGATTTGTTTGGGGTCTGCTACTTCTTTCTATCTCTCTGGGACTCTCCTGTCATTTCTTGTCTGCTCACCCTTCTTACTAGCTAAACTCCTCCCTGCTATTAACTCTCCCTAGCCTGAGAGTACCCGAAGAAACAGCTAGCCCAATGTGGCCACCTAATACCCGCACAAATATTACACCAATATCATAACATCACAGTATGCAACATACACTACATTTTATACATGACGGATTTGCAGGTCTGGGGTGGGCCAAGCCCTACACCCGTATAGAACATGGAAAAACCCATTTAAAGAGCATCTGTCATGTCCTCTCATGTAAAAACTAACCATTAGTTTTATTGATGATGTGGAGAGAATGTTTTCTTTTCCTTAGATGTCTTTTGGCTTTTTCTGCCTTGTAAGCACTCCATGACTGAACTTGTCGAATGGTAGTTTATCATTACTATGTCTCCCAAAGCTCCACCTGATTTAGGCTCATTCATGTAGAAACTGAAGGACTTATGATGATCTCCTCCACATCGGATCCTCTTAGCGTGTCTACAGTAGTAATATTGTGTAGGTCTTACATTCTCCAGGAAAATGTTTAGGAAAAATACTACAACCAAAAAAAGTATCGTGAAATTATCCATTTACAAATACAGTAGAGAAAAAAAGTATTTAATCAGCCAATTAAATTGTGCAATTTCTCCCACTTATAAAGATGAGGTCGGCCTGTAATTTACATCATAGGTAGACCACAAGTATGAGAGACAAAATGAGAAAACAAATCCAGAAAATCACCGCGTTTGATTTGGCAAGATTTTATTTGCAAATTATGGTGGAAAAAATATTTAGTCACCTAAAAACATGCAAGATTTCTGGCTCTCACAGACCTGTAACTTGTTCTTTAAGAGGCTCCTCTGTCCTCCACTCATTACCTGTAGTAATAGTCCCTGCTTGAACTTGTTATCAGTATAAAAGACACCTGTCCACAACCTCAAACAGTCACACTCCAAACTCCACTATGGTGAAGACCAAAGAGCTGTCAAAGGACACCAGAAACAAAATTGTAGCCCTGCACCAGGCTTCGAAGACTGAATCTGAAATAGGCAAGCAGCGTGGTGTGATTAAATCAACTGTGGGAGCAATAATAAGAAAATGGAAGACATACAAGACCACTGATACTCTCCCTCGATCTGGGGCTCCATGCAAGATCTCACCCCGTGGGGTCAAAATGATCACAAGAACGGTGAGCAAGAATCCCAGAACCACATGGGGGGACCTAGTGAATGACCTGCATAGAGCTTGGACCACCGTAACAAAGGCTACCATCAGTAACACACTACGCCACCAAGGACTCAGATCCTGCAGTGCCAGACGTGTTCCCCTGCTTAAGCCAGTACATGTCCGGGCTTGTCTGAAGTTTGCTAAAGAGCATTTGGATTATCCAAAAGAGTATTGGGAGAATGTCATATGGTCTGATGAAACATAAGTAATACTGTTTGGTAGAAACGCAACTCGTCGGGTTTGGAAGAAACAGAATGCTGAGTTGCATCCAAAGAACATCATACCTACTGTGAAGCATGGGGGTGGCAACATCATGCTTTGGGGCTGATTCTCTGCAAAGGGACCAGGATGGCTGATCCATGTACATGAAAGAATGAATGGGGCCATGTATCGTGAGATTTTGAGTGCAAACCTCCTTCCATCAGCAAGGACATTGAAGGTGAAACATGGGTGGGTCTTTCAGCATGATAATGATCCCAAGCACACCGCTAGGGCAACGAAGGAGTGGCTTCGTAAGAAGCATATGAAGGTCCTGCAGTGGCCTAGCCAGTCTCCAGATCCCAACCCCATAGAAAACAAACCTTTGGAGGGAGTTGAAAGTCTGTGTTGATCAGCGACAGGATCAACACATCTCTGCTCTAGAGGAGATCTGCATGGAGGAATGGGACAACATAATACCAACAGTGTGTGCCAACCGGAGGAATGGGCCAACATACCACCAACAGTGTGTGCCAACCTTGTTAAGACTTACAGAAAACGTTTCACCTCCTGATTGCCGACAAAAGATATATAACAAAATATTGAGATGAACTTTTCTTATTGACCAAATATTTATTTTCCACCATAATTTGCAAAACAAATCTAGCCAAATCAGACAAGATGATTTTCTGGATTTGTTTTCTCATTTTGTCTCTCATAGTTGTGGTCACCTATGATGTTAATTACAGTCAAATCTCATCTTTATAAGTGGGACAACTTGCACAATTAGTGGCTGACTAAATACTTTATTCCCCACTATAGATCCATATCATGGTGCCAACCGGATCAGGGGTGGACACTGAGTGCAAAGGGCCCCTATGCAAGAATTGACCATGGGCCCCACTCCCCTTGCCCCTCCACACCTCCCCTCTCCTCAAAACCCTGCACACATACTATATACACAGAGGGATATACGTATAGGCACATATACTGGCACATATACTATTTATGCACAGAGATACATATAATATATACACACATGCACACACATACTATATATATACACACACAGACACATACTGTATACTATATATACATGTCGCGGGCGGGGAGGAGGGTGTCAGCACACCGCGCTCACCCCTTCTGCTCGGGTCCGGCAGTTGCTCCTGGTGGCTCGAGCTGCGGGCCGGATCCCGGGGTGTCTCGAGCGACGCTCCTCGCCCGTGAGTGAAAGGGGGGGGGGTGTTTGTTGGGATTATAGTTCGTGACGCCACCCACGGTTGTGGTGATGGCACCACCGCTGCTCGGTGTGGGGGTCCCGGGGATGGTGATGGGAGCAGCCAGGTGTTGTGTTGCCCCTCCGTGGGTAGGGGTTGGTGATCCCGGGGCCCGGTGAAGAGATGTGAAGTGTAGGGCCTGGAGGGCGCAGGGACACGGGGGCAGCGCTATGCCTTGCGGCACTGTGGTACTCACTCAGCCTGAGACACGGACACAGTTTGTACGGTAAACCAACGGCTGGTAGGACGGTCCCACAGACGGTTGCACCTGCACTCCCGGTAGGTGACGGTGACGTCTCTCTTCCTTGCACCTGTTTGACTGATGGTAGCGGTGGATTCCCTCCGGTTACCCGCTCCCCGACTGCAATCTGGGCCGGAGGAGCTCTACACTTTGCCCGCAGGCGCTGGCCCTGGGGAAACTGGTGCCTTGGCGGTGGCGGTGTCTCCCCGGTAATGGTCGGGCTGTTGCCGTCAATCGGGACTTTGTTGCTGGGGGATCTGCGTCCCCTTCACTGACGGATTCGGCAAATTGGGCGACTCCTAGCCTTGCCGGGGTCCGAGAGGCCCCTGCCCTGGTGCTGACTGTCCTTCGGAACACTGCTCCAGACCACCGGGCACACAGCCAACGGGGTCCTTCCAGGAACTTCCAAACGGTCCCCCTCCGGACAGTCACCGCCGTCGCTGACCTTGCTGTTCTAGCCCTACACACAGCTGGGCTCTCAGGCTCTGTGCACTCTCTGCGCTCTCTCCACTTCTTGCTTTCCTCCTTTTCCACTTTCCTTTCCTTCACTTTCACTTCTTGTTGTTTACTCTAGCCCCTGCCTGGGCTAAGCTGCTTCTTTACTCAAGCCCTGCCTGGGCTAATCTCCTCCTGCTCCTCCCTGAGCTTTCTCTGCTCTTCACTCAAGCTCCTCCTGAGCTAATCTGCCTGGTAACTTCCTGCCTCCAGAGTTGTGAGCTCCTTGGTGGGCGGAGCCAACCGCTTGGCCCACCCCCTGGTGTGCATCACAGACTCCTGGAGGGAGGCAACAAGGATTTCTGGTTAGCAGGTGTGCCTACCTGGAGTGTGGGGTGTAGTGGTGTTGTTATCTGTGTCCCCTGGCTTGCCCAGGGCGACACATTCCCCCTTAGCAAAATGCAGACCGTCCGCGGGCTGCCGTCCTACACCGGTTTTATTTTTCTGTAAAAAGGGGATAACAGGGTTAAACATAACATAAGCATAACATTTTTAATCAACTCTTCCCAAGACGGGAGGCACATTTTCTTTTAACGTTTCAACGGTGTACGGTCACGGTTTCCGCTCTCTCCCACCCAAGCAACCTGGCCCTGATGCTGCCCCTAAAACCCAGGCAGCACCCCTTGACCCACAGTCCAGCACAAGTCACCCGAGCGGGATCTGTCCTTCCCTCCAGAGGGTAGCCACCGGTCCCTTTGGTGGCTGGGCCCTGGCCTGCTCTGCTCAGGGCCCTCCCTCCAACCTGCCTCTCCGGAGGCGGCATTGCGGAAACGGTAACGGTACCCAACATATTTACAAGCCACTAACGTTTGTGGTTGCCCTGCAGAGTTCACGGGCTTGTCCATGGCTAGTTCCCATGCATTTTTAAACTTTTAACGGTCCCCACGGGGACAACGGTGCCGGCTCCTGCCGGTTGCTAATCACAGCTGACAATCAGGTGAAAACTCGGTTCAATCAGTGTTTTTCATTTTTCAAAACTTTCAACAAACTTTCAAACAAACAAAGCGCTGGTCCCTACGGGGACGGTGCTGCGGGCCTCCATTGCCCTACTCCGGTCCTGCTGCTGCTTCATCCGAGGGAGGGGGTGCAGAGCTCATCTTGCCCTCCGGGCTGCCCCTCAGCTTTACATCCAGGGCAAACCACCCCCTCTCTCCGCAGTGCCGAGTGTACCGCACCATGTCTCCCGGGATAAGATTGCGGCCAGGATGCTCTTCGGGCAGGTGAGCATGCACATCCCGCCGGGCTACAAATACCTCGGCCTCCAGGCCCGGTTCGTATATGAACCCGTAGCCCCGGCGGATATCGAATCGCCTCACCTGCCCCTCGTAGAACGGGCCCCGGACACGGAAGGTCGCTTGCCGCAGGTTCTCCTTTTCCCGTATGACTCGGGCCACCAGCTCGGCTTTCCTACGCTCCCTCTCCGCGATCTCCAGGCCCAGCTTGGTCGGCTCCCTGTCCCAGTATGGCTCCGGTGCACGGGTTGAGCCCCGCGGGACATTCAGCACGTTACCCACTGTCAGGAAGGTGGGTGGCGTATCCCGCGGTGTCATGGCCTTGGGCGCTGCCTTGCAGCAACAACCCGGCGCCACCTCAGCCGAGGTGTGGGGGATGGGCACAGGGGCTTTCCGCAGTTGGGCCTTCGGCTCGGAGCGGGTCATCGGCTCCGGCTCGGGGAACTGCTCGGGGACTGTCTCTGGCGCAATCTTCGGGGCCTTCCATGGCAATGCCTCCGGTTTGCTTCGGGCTCCGGCTACAGGTCGGTCCGCCGGGGCGGACGGGCTGGGTATCGCTACCGGTTGCGGTGGCAGCGGGCCTAGTGGCGGGGTCACGGCCTCCGAGACGGGTGGCGAAGGAGGCAACGGGGGGAGAGGGCTTGGACCGGGTCCCTCAGCCGCAGCGACCGGTCCCTCCGGGACATAGGGGCGTGGGTCACTCACCCTCCCTTCCCCCACTTCCTCCTCGCGTCTCCGCACGGCTGCCAAAACGTCCGCCATGTCGGTCTCCCACTCCTCCAGGAGGAGCTGCATTTTGACCTGCAGCCTTAGATGGAGCTGCGCGGTCCGGATCTCCACCCACGCTGCGGTTCCCGGTGCGGGGGCCACGGTGTTTCGGGACGGCATCCACATGGTGTCTTTGCTGTTTGCTTCCAGGAACGGGATGTTTGCAGAGTCCTGGCGTCCCTGCTTTTATAGCGGCGACTACATGCCGCCAGCCGCCATCGCGTCCCCCTTAGCTCTTTCCGGCCCCTCCTCTCTCGGGGCGGAGTTTTGGCCTTCGCGCCTCTACTGCTCGAGAAGACGCTCGAGCGGGAACTTTTCGCGCCAAAGATGGCGACTTCTGAAATTTTTCTGCCGGATACCTCCGGCGGTAACAAGGCGCACCTCTACCAGACGGCAGAGCGGTAAGATCCTGTTCGTGACGCCAAGTTGTCGCGGGCGGGGAGGAGGGTGTCAGCACACCGCGCTCACCCCTTCTGCTCGGGTCCGGCAGTTGCTCCTGGTGGCTCGAGCTGCGGGCCGGATCCCGGGGTGTCTCGAGCGACGCTCCTCGCCCGTGAGTGAAAGGGGGGGGGTGTTTGTTGGGATTATAGTTCGTGACGCCACCCACGGTTGTGGTGATGGCACCACCGCTGCTCGGTGTGGGGGTCCCGGGGATGGTGATGGGAGCAGCCAGGTGTTGTGTTGCCCCTCCGTGGGTAGGGGTTGGTGATCCCGGGGCCCGGTGAAGAGATGTGAAGTGTAGGGCCTGGAGGGCGCAGGGACACGGGAGCAGCGCTATGCCTTGCGGCACTGTGGTACTCACTCAGCCTGAGACACGGACACAGTTTGTACGGTAAACCAACGGCTGGTAGGACGGTCCCACAGACGGTTGCACCTGCACTCCCGGTAGGTGACGGTGACGTCTCTCTTCCTTGCACCTGTTTGACTGATGGTAGCGGTGGATTCCCTCCGGTTACCCGCTCCCCGACTGCAATCTGGGCCGGAGGAGCTCTACACTTTGCCCGCAGGCGCTGGCCCTGGGGAAACTGGTGCTTTGGCGGTGGCGGTGTCTCCCCGGTAATGGTCGGGCTGTTGCCGTCAATCGGGACTTTGTTGCTGGGGGATCTGCGTCCCCTTCACTGACGGATTCGGCAAATTGGGCGACTCCTAGCCTTGCCGGGGTCCGAGAGGCCCCTGCCCTGGTGCTGACTGTCCTTCGGAACACTGCTCCAGACCACCGGGCACACAGCCAACGGGGTCCTTCCAGGAACTTCCAAACGGTCCCCCTCCGGACAGTCACCGCCGTCGCTGACCTTGCTGTTCTAGCCCTACACACAGCTGGGCTCTCAGGCTCTGTGCACTCTCTGCGCTCTCTCCACTTCTTGCTTTCCTCCTTTTCCACTTTCCTTTCCTTCACTTTCACTTCTTGTTGTTTACTCTAGCCCCTGCCTGGGCTAAGCTGCTTCTTTACTCAAGCCCTGCCTGGGCTAATCTCCTCCTGCTCCTCCCTGAGCTTTCTCTGCTCTTCACTCAAGCTCCTCCTGAGCTAATCTGCCTGGTAACTTCCTGCCTCCAGAGTTGTGAGCTCCTTGGTGGGCGGAGCCAACCGCCTGGCCCACCCCCTGGTGTGCATCACAGACTCCTGGAGGGAGGCAACAAGGATTTCTGGTTAGCAGGTGTGCCTACCTGGAGTGTGGGGTGTAGTGGTGTTGTTATCTGTGTCCCCTGGCTTGCCCAGGGCGACACATACACACAGACACATACTGTATACTATATATACACACAGACACATGCACAATTATATGCAGTACAAGCAACATAGGTATGTAAAAACAAATAGACAGATCCAACAAGTATACTCACCTCTCTGTTTCTTCTTAAGTTGCTGATAGCCCGTGGCATTTTTTCCTGAGCCGCCTATCCTGCTGTATAGCTGAGTGGACTCTATCTTTCTGCTGCTCCTCAGCTCTGCCTCCTCTCCTGCAGGAATCAGCTCCTCTTTGGCTGCGGCCTCCATCCTCTGCTGAGTGGTGAGTTCCGGCATTTTCTCCCCCGCGCTCTCAGTTGGGGAGGGGCATAGTGTCCTGCAGAGCTGCAGGGAGCTTTCCATAGGAAGAGCCTCTTACTGGTTCCGGGGCCCATCAGGATTCACCAGTTTCCTAGTGAATTGATTGGACCCCGGCAATATATAATATAAAATGCAGTGCATGGCCCTCCTCTAGACAAGTGGGTGTGAAAAGTGGATACACCCGTGCTTTAGTGCTTGATGGACTCCTACTTCATAAAACATTAGTTTTGTATATAAGGCACATTACAAGCGGAGAACCTTAGTCAAAAAATATTCTGCATTGAGTAACAGGACACGTTACATCTTGAGAGTTAGAAAATCCCAGACACTGAAATGTAAGGTAATCAGAAATTATGTGAACGAGGCCTACAGGTCCACCCTATGGCCATGTGTGATATATAATATACACTGAATGGACGCTTTAGGAAACACACACACCACACCTAGCGTATTGGACCACCTCTGGCCTTCAGGATTACAGAAATTTGTCATGGCATAGTTTGCACTAGAAGTTGAAATTGTTCTGCAGGAATAATGGCCCATACGTGTAGGACAGCTTCCTCCATGCACTACAGGCAAAAGGAAAATGTTCTGAACCGTCCATTTTACCTTGTTGAAGACTTCCTTTGCGAGATTAAATTCTGTGAATTGTTGGCCAGGGAAGCAAGGAAAACTCACGGTCATGTTCCTAGAACCAATTCATGGTTATACCACCTTTGTATATATACACCATGGTGTATTGTCCTTTTGCCATATAGTAAAAAGCTACTCTGAATGGATGAATTTGGTTGGCCATAAAACTTAGGGAAGTCCTACTTCACAGATCTCCATCCATGGGTCTAACAGGACCAAGGGTGTGCCAAAAAAACATTCCTCACATCATAACTCCACCTCAGCCAGCCTGAGAGGAAAAGGTCATCATCCACAGGCATTAGAAAACCAACAGAGTGCAAAAACCAGTTCCTATACCATTACTCCACCTCTACCAGCCTGAGCGGAATGGATTATCCATCATAGTCCTTGGAGAACCCAGGGTGTGCGAAAAACATTCCTCACACTATAACTCCACCTCAACCAGCCTGAGAGGAAGAGTCATCATCATAGGTATTAGAAAACCAAGGTAGTGGCAAAAACCATTTTCTCTACTATTACTTCACCTCTACTAGCCTGAAAGGAATGGGTCATCCATCCATAAGTGCCCAAAAATATTCCTCACACAATAACTCCACTTAATCTAGCATGAGATGAATAGGTCATCATCCACAGGTATTAGAAAACCAATGGAGTGCCAAAAAAATTTCCTGTACCATTAATCCACCTGTACTAGCCCGAGAGGAATGGGTTGTCCATCCATAGGTCTCGGAGGATCCAGAGTGTGCAAAAAAAACATTTGTCACACCATAACTCCACCTCAACCAGCCTGAGAGGAAACTGTTATCATCCATAGGTATTAGAAAACCAAGAGAGTAGCAAAAAAACATTTTCTCTACTATTATGTGAAGCCCCTCTACTGCAGGTCGCCTCAGGGTCTTCACGTGCTGGGAAATCTTCTGGCAACAGGTATGTCAGGTTAACTTCAATAGGAATCGTGACGCCACTCTCTGTAATTGCGGTCAGGGGGTGACCGCCACTGCAGTTTAGGGAGCGTCTGGGGCTGATGGTAAATATAGTCTGGTGTTATGGCCTCCTGAGAGTGAGGCTGGCCCCAGGGGCTCAGGTGTAAGTGCGTAGTACCACAGGTCACAGAAGAACTCACACACAGGCAGCAATGTCAGGGTTTTTACTCACTTTCTGATGGTAGAGTGAGGCAACCCGGGCGATGCTATGATGAACCAGGTGGAACCAGGTATCCTTCAGGCCGACGTAGGGGTGACTGCTGACTCGCCTTCCTAGCACTTCTTGTTTCGGATAACCCCTAACTTATAGTATTGCGGGATTCACCCAGGGAAGTCGCGACTGCCTTTCTCCCCTTTCTGACCCGTTTGCTGACAGCAAGGACCAAGGATAAGATGACTCCAGGCTCGATCCACCTTATGGGCCCCATCGTTGCTGTTGATGCTGCGGGTTCTGTGATGGTTGGTGTGGGACTTATTGTCCACCCCACCGGCAGGTTGAGTAGGTAGTTAAACTTGAGCCTACTTCGGGAACCTGTTTCCCCTGCGTGCCTAGCCCTCCGGAAGCCTCCGTACATGACCAGCTGGTTCCCTCAGTGTCCTCCAGACTAGCTGATTTCCCCAGCATCTTTCCTTCCAGCTTTTGCTGACTGAACTCCCCCGCCAGCAGTCACTACAGGTGCAGGGTCTGACTAGTGTCCGCTCACTTGCGTCTGCACCTCAGACTCGGCTGCTCCACTCCTACTCCTTTGACTGCCACTGTACAACTCTCCTACCAGCTTCACTACAGCACCACACTAACTGAGATGCCAGGGCTATGCCCCCTTCCTGGGTCTGCCCAGGGGTCCCCTCTAATGTGTGTGTGTGTCCTGGTCAAAGGGTGCCTGTATGTGTCCACACTCTACTTAGCCTTTGGGATTACCTGTTTGTACTGACCCAAGCGTGGGTGCAATACTCAGTGGTGCCTGACCAGGTCAGGGGCGCCACAATTACTTCACCTTTCCAGCCCAAGAGGAACGGGCCATCCATCCATAGGTCTTGGAGGACTCTGGGTATGCCAAAACACATTTTCTGCACCTGAACTCCACCTGCACTAGCGTTATAGGAAGGGGTTATCAATCAATAGATATTAAGGTGGCATCACACGTGCCGATATATCATGCGATCGCAAGAGCAATTGCACCCGCCCCCGTCGTTTGTGCGTCACGGGCAATTAGTTGCCCGTGGCGCACAAAGTCGTTAATCCCCGTCACACGGACTTACCTCTCTAACGACGTCACTGTGGGCGGCGAACATCCTCTTCCTGAAGGGGGAGGGACGTTCAGCTTTACAGCAACATCACACAGCAGCCGCCCAATAGAAGCGGAGGGGCGGAGATGAGCAGGACGTAACATCCCGCCCACCTCCTTCCTTCCGTATTGCCGGCGGGACGCAGGTAAGCTGTGTTCGTCATTCCTGGGGTGTCACACGTAGAGATGTGTGCTGCCTCGGGAACGACGAACAACCGGCGCACAGAAGGAGGAACGGCATTATGAAAATGAACAACGTGTCAACGAGCAACGATAAGGTGAGTATTATTGCTCGTTACGCTACGACATCTCTAACGATGCCGGATGTGCGTCATAAACTCCGTGACCCCGCCGACATATCGTTAGATATATCATAGCGTGTGACGGGGCCTTAAGAGGAGACAGGGTGAGCAAAAAATACATTACCCACATCATTACTCCATCTCAGAGTCTGAGAGGAAGGAGTCATCTATCTACAGGTCTCGGAGAACTTAGGATGTGCCTTGAAATATTCCCTACACCATTACTCCAACCCCACCAGCCTGATCTGTTGATATTTGACCTGAAGGGTTCATCAATTCCTGCCTCTGCCACTAAACTCGTACCTCCCATGGTGTAAGAGCAGTGTGGATTCACGAGACCTGGTGATGTTTTCCATTGCTCAGCGATCTCCTATTTTGCTCTTTTTGTCCACTGTAATCTTCTGATTCCCTTAAACAGTAATGGTGCTTGAACTCATTGTCTGCTGTTATAGGGTACCTGTGCTAAGGAACTACCGGGTCATCGGAGCAAATCTTGTTATTCTCCTCTGAAGATTTTCTAAAAATGTTTCACAATAACGCCATTCTTAGGGCAGCGTCACACGCTACGATATATCGGGCGATATGTCGTCGGGGTCACGGATTCCGTGACGCACATCCGGCATCGTTAGACATATCGTAGCGTGTGACAGCTACGAGCGACTGTGAACGAGCAAAAAACTCACCTTATCGTTGCTCATTGACATGTCGTTCATTTTCAAAATGTCGGTCCTCCTTCTGTGCTCCGGTTGTTCATCGTTCCCGAGGCAGCACACATCGCTCCGTGTGACACCCCGGGAACGACGAACACAGCTTACCTGCGTCCCGCCGGCAATGCGGAAGGAAGGAGGTGGGCAGGATGTTACGTCCCGCTCATCTCCTCCCCTCCGCTTCTATTGGCCGGCCGCTGTGTGACGTCGCTGTGACTCCGAACGTCCCTCCCCCTTCAGGAAGAGGATGTTCGCCGACAAACAGCGACGTCGTCCAGGGGTTAAGTGTGTGTGACAGGGGGTTAACGACTTTGTGCGCCACGGGCAACTAATTGCCCGTGGCGCACAAATGACGGGTACGATCGCTCATGCGATCGCCCGATAGATCGTCCTGTGTGACGCCGCCCTTAGCCTGTGCTTGACATTGTAAGAAAAAAACCCCTCAAGGCTGGCCATTTTTAAAATAGTGGCATCAACTATTTGGGATGGTGGCCCAGTGGTTAGCATTGCAGTTTTGCATTGTTGGGGTCCTGGGGTCAAATCCCAACAAAGGACAACATCTGCAAGGAGTTTGTATGTTCTCCCTGTGTTTGCATGGGTTTCCTCTGTGCTCAACGGTTTCTTCCCACACTACAGAGAGATATTGATAGGGACCTTATATTGTAAGCCTCAATGGGGACCGTGTTACTGACGTATGTGTGGCGCCCCTGACCTGGTCAGGCACCACTGAGTACTGCACCCATGCTGGGGGCAGTACAATACAGGTAATCCAGAAGGCTGACCGAGGTGTGACTACACAGTTGTCGCGGGCGGGAAGGAGGGTGTCAGCACACTACGCTCACCCCTTCTGCTCGGGTCCGGCGGCCGCTGCTCAGTGGTGGCTCGAGCTGTAGGCCGGATCCCGGGGGTTTCTCGAGCGGCACTCCTCGCCCGTGAGTGAAAGGGGTTTGTTGGGTGTGGGGATTGTTTATAGTCCGTGACGCCACCCACGGTTGTGGTGATTTCACCACCGCTGCTCAATACGGGGATCCCGGGGATGGTGATGCGGAGCAGCCAGGTGTTGTGTTGCCCCTCCGTGGGTAGGGGTTGGTGATCCCGGGGCCCGGTGATGGCTTGGGGGGTGCAGGGCCTGGTGGGCGCAGGGACGCGGGGGCAGCGCTGTGCCTTGCGGCACTGTGGTACTCACTCAGCCTGAGACGGTGACACAGTTTGTACGGTAAACCAAACGGCTGGTAAGACGGTCCCACGGACGGCTGCAATTGCTCTCCCAGTAGGTGACGGTGATGTCCCTCTTCCTTGCACCTTTGTGTACTTGTTGGTTGCGATGGGTCCCCACCGGTAACCCGCTCCCCGGCTTCAAGCTGGACCGGGGGAGCTCTACTCTTTCCTCAGAAACTGGTGCCCTGGCGGTGTCTCTGTTGTACAGGTTGGGCTGTTGCCTTCACTCGGGACTTGGTTGTTGGGGGATCTACGTCCCCTTCACTGACGGATTCGGCAATTTACGGCGACTCCAAGCCTTGCCGGGGTCCGAGAGGCCCCTGCCCTGGTGCTGACTGTCCTTCGGAACACTGCTCCAGACCACCGGGCACACAGCCTACGGGGTCCTTCCAGGAACTTCCAAACGGTCCCCCCTCCAGACAGTCACCGCCGTTGCTGACCTTGCTGACCTGCCCTGCACTTAGCTGGACTCTTCAGGCTTTTGCACACTCTTTCTGTTCTGTCACCACTCTTGCTTTCCTCCTTTACCACCTTCCTCCGCTTCTACTTTCACTTCCTTAGCTCATCTTAGCTCTTTACTCCTTCACTCCCCTAACTGTTCACTTGTTCATGTCCCTCACTGGACTGCCTGGTACTTCCCGCCTCCAGAGCTGTGATCTCCTCGGTGGGCGGAGCCAACCGCCTGGCCCACCCCCTGGTGTGAATCATCAGCCTCTGGAGGAAGGCAACAAGGATTTTTGGTTAGCTTAGATGTGCCTACCTGGGATGTAGGGTGTGGTGGTGTGTGACCTGTGTCCCCTGGCTTGCTCAGGGCGACACACAGGCGCATAATAATCAGGTCTCACACATCTACCTTTGGGAGGACTCCTGAGAGATTCCAGGAGGGGGCGTGGCCTCCATGTCCATTCAAGGGGTGTGGTAGAGAGCCTGGTTGCTGAGTTGCATAGGCAAGAACAGGAGAGGAGGAGCAGTGAGCCAGTTAGTGAGTGCAGCTCAGGGAGAGCAGTCTCATGCAGCAGAACCTAGAGTCTGTCACAAGCTGACAGCGTATGCACAGTGACTACCGACGGGGAAGATCGGTCACCTTGTAGTGCCACCCGAAATCCACCCAAGGCTAGAGAGAGCAAAGGGGTGGCAGAGTAAGGGGACTGCCAGGGAGGTACCAGGTCCGCAGCGGTAACAGGTCCCAGTGCAGAGATAGATTCACCTTTCTTCTGCCAAACTTGCCGGTGTGGGGCCCTTAAAGCCCACACCATAACACTACAGAGTCCGCAGCCACGTAGCAAAGAGAGGGCCCATAGTTCACAGGAGGCAAGCAGCCGGAGTGACCTAGTCCAGGCTACAAGCAAACAGGCCAAAACGAGGGGAGAACAAGCAGCAGCAACTTCCCTGGGTGACCCCCGTAGGGACTTCAAGTCGGGGTCACCACAAACACAAAAGGGCTAAGGAAGGCGAGTTGGTAGTCAGCCTCATCAGCCAGCCGGAAGGACACCTGGTTCCAGCCTGGTTCATCCCAGCTACGCCCGGGTTACTCACCCTGCCACCTAATGTGAGTAAAACCCCTGAAAGACATTCTGCTTCTGCGTGTGAGTCATTCTGCGCCTTTTGGTTCCATACACTTACACAGGGCCCTGGGGCTTGCCTCACTCTCGGGAGGCCACTACAACTGACTGCACCCACCATCAGCCCCAGGCACCCCTTAATCTGCAGTGGCGGTCCCCACTGACCGCAATACCGAGAGTGGCGTCATGAAAATCCTAAAAGAAGGTTCCCTACCTGTGACCAGACCGTTCCATCCACGTGGAGTCCCTGAAGGTAATGCACCGACACAACAACACCTGCAGGGCTTCACATCTGTAAAGTGCTATGGAATTAATAGTGTTATATAAATGAATAAGTATTATTATTACCGCTGATGATTGTGTATTGTTTGAAATTGTTAGATTTTTTAAAAATTGTAATGTGGATTTACACTGAAACTGATTCCCGGAAAACAGTTCCCTTTTCTGCTGCACTCCAGGGTCATACTTCCATAGGGAAGCTCCAGTGGTGAAAGTACAGGTGTCTCTATTAAAGTGGGCATGCAGTCTATACTATGTGTATTAAATACTTGTATATAGTGATGGGTGGACTCAGGGCCGTATTTACCATTAGGCACCCGTGGTCCGGTGCCTAGGGCGGCAGATTGTGAGGGGCGGCACCTTCTGGCAGCAAAAAAAAAAAAAAAAAAAAAAATTTTTTTTTTTTTTTTACATTTTTTTTTTTGTGGCCGCCGAGCACAGGGAGCTGATTGACCCCGGAACTGCCGGCGCCTGCACTTCCGGGGTCACAGGCGCGCACCAATCAGCTCCTTCCTCTGTGCTGCGTCCACTGCTGTGTGGACGTCACATGCAGAGCTCACAGCAGGACGCCGCGGAGGACGTGATGGAAGCCGGTGTCAGAAGAGGATACTCACGTGAGCCAGGAAGATGGCGGCGGGCACTGGAGCAGGTAAGTGGATTCATAAGGAGCGTGGGAGTGTCTCTAATGCAGACCGGAGATCTGCGCATGCGGGGGGGGAGGCGGCAAAGGCAGATACTGGAGGGAGGCAGAGGCTGAGACTGGGGGGAGGCTGGAGGGAGGCAGAGGCTGAGACTGGGGGGAGGCTGGAGGGAGGCAGAGGCTGAGACTGGGGGGAGGCTGGAGGGAGGCAGAGGCTGAGACTGGAGGGAGGCAGTGGCTGAGACTGGGGGGAGGCTGGAGGGAGGCAGAGGCTGAGACTGGAGAGAGGCAGAGGCTGAGACTGGGGGGAGGCTGGAGGGAGGCAGAGGCTGAGACTGGAGGGAGGCAGAGGCTGAGACTGTGGGGAGGCTGGAGGGAGGCAGAGGCTAAGACTGGGGGAGGCTGGAGGGAGGCAGAGGCAGAGACTGGGGGGAGGCTGGAGGGAGGCAGAGACTGGGGGGAGGCTGGAGGGAGGCAGAGGCTGAGACTGGGGGGAGGCTGGAGAGAGGCAGAGGCTGAGACTGGGGGGAGGCTGGAGGGAGGCAGAGGCTGAGACTGTGGGGAGGCTGGAGGGAGGCAGAGGCTGAGACTGGGGGGGAGACTGGAGGGAGGCAGAGGCTGAGACTGTGGGGAGGCTGGAGGGAGGCAGAGGCTGAGACTGGGGGAGGCTGGAGGGAGGCAGAGGCAGAGACTGGGGGGAGGCTGGAGGGAGGCATAGACTGGGGGGAGGCTGGAGGGAGGCAGAGGCTGAGACTGGGGGGGAGGCTGGAGAGAGGCAGAGGCTGAGACTGGGGGGAGACTGGAGGGAGGCAGAGGCTGAGACTGTGGGGAGGCTGGAGGGAGGCAGAGGCTGAGACTGGGGGAGGCTGGAGGGAGGCAGAGGCAGAGACTGGGGGGAGGTTGGAGGGAGGCAGAGGCTGAGACTGGAGGGAGGCAGAGGCTGAGACTGTGGGGAGGCTGGAGGGAGGCAGAGGCTGAAACTGGGGGAGGCTGGAGGGAGGCTGAGGCTGAGACTGGAGGGAGGCTGAGGCTGAGACTGGGGGGAGGCTGGAGGGAGGCAGAGGCAGAGACTGGGGGGAGGCTGGAGGGAGGCAGAGGCAGAGACTGTGGGGAGGCTGGAGGGAGGCTGAGGCTGAGACTGGAGGGAGGCTGAGGCTGAGACTGGAGGGAGGCTGAGGCTGAGACTTGAGGGAGGCTGAGGCTGAGACTGGAGGGAGGCTGGAGGGAGGCTGAGGCGGAGACTGGGGCAGGCTGAGGCTGGGGGGAGGCAAAGGCTGAGACTGGGGAAGAGAGGCTGATGCTGAGGGAAGATAGAGGCTGATGCTGGGGGAGAGAGGCTGATGTTGGGGGAGTGGGAGAGAGGGGCTAATGCTAGAGACAGAGGACAAGGGATGAGGGATAGTGCAATGACAAAATCGATTGGGTGGGGGGAGTGTAAGGACTCAGAATAAGAGGGGGCAGCATTGGGAGCTCATTGTGAAGAAGGGGCAGCATGTGTGGGATCAGTATGGAGTGGAGCAATGTAGGGGAGTCAATATCAAGAGTGAGGTAGTGTGTGTGTGTGGGGGGTCTCAGCATAAGCGTTAGTGTGGTGGTCTTAGCATGAGTGGGGCAACATGAAGGTCTCATTATGGAAAAGAGGAAGGCAGCATTAGGAGCTCATGGAGAGGGACAGCATGCATGAGACATTGTGAGAAGGGGGCAGCATGCATGGGACACTGAGGAGGGGGCAGCATGCATGAGACATTGTGAGGAGGGGGCAGCATGCATGGGACATTGTGAGAAGGGGGCAGCATGCATGGGACACTGAGGAGGGGGCAGCATGCATGAGACATTGTGAGGAGGGAGCAGCATGCATGGGACATTGTGAGGAAGGAGCAGCATGCATGGGACATTGTGAGGAGGGAGCATCAAGCATGAGACATTGTGCGGAGGGAGCAGCATGCATGGGACATTGTGAGGAGGGAGCAGCATGCATGGGACATTGTGAGGCGGGAGCAGCATACATGAGACATTGTGAGGAGGGGGCAGCATGCATGGGACATTGTGAGGAGGGAGCAGCATTCATGGGACATTGTGAGGAGGGAGCAGCATGCATGGGACATTGTGAGGAGGGGCAGCATGCATGGGACATTGTGAGGAGGGAGCAGCATGCATGGGACATTGTGAAGAGGGGGCAGCATGCATGGGACATTGTGAGGAGAGAGAAGCATGCATGGGACATTGTGAGGAGGGGGCAGCATGCATGGGACATTGTGAGGAGGGGGCAGCATGCATGGGACATTGTGAGGAGGGGGCAGCATGCATGGGACATTGTGAGGAGGGGGCAGCATGCAAGGGACATTGTGAGGAGGGGGCAGCATGCAAGGGACATTGTGAGGAGGGAGCAGCATGCATGGGACATTGTGAGGAGGGGGCAGCATGCATGGGACATTGTGAGGAGGGGGCAGCATTCATGGGACATTGTGAGGAGGGGACAGCATTCATGGGACATTGTGAGGAGGGGGCAGCATGCATGGGACATTGTGAGGAGGGGGCAGCAAGCATGGGACATTGTGAGGAGGGAGCAGCATGCATGGGACATTGTGACGAGGGAGCAGCATGCATGGGACATTGTGAGGAGGGGGCAGCATGCATGGGACATTGTGAGGAGGGGGCAGCATGCATGGGACATTGTGAGGAGGGGGCAGCATGCATGGGACATTGTGAGGAGGGGGCAGCATGCATGGGACATTGTGAGGAGGGGGCAGCATGCATGGGACATTGTCCTCACATCATGCTGCTCCCTCCTCACAATGTACAGATCATATTTCATAATCGAGGAAGGTGTGGT
This sequence comes from Anomaloglossus baeobatrachus, assembly GCF_048569485.1. Classification (NCBI taxonomy): domain Eukaryota; kingdom Metazoa; phylum Chordata; class Amphibia; order Anura; family Aromobatidae; genus Anomaloglossus; species Anomaloglossus baeobatrachus. The sequence continues at coordinate 45,949,873 of NC_134358.1, forward strand.
GCATATACAGTAGTTTATAAGGGAGGGCAGTGTGGTGTTTATTAGGGGCAGTGTCACAGTCACAGTATATAAGTGGGGACGGTGTGGTGGGAATATTTTATACTCATGCTATGTTTTGATGTGCCTGTGGTGATTCCCATTGGGGGGGGGGGGTTCGTTTCTTATTGATACTTTTTCAAGTGTTTTACAGAGTAGATCTGCCTTAAACAGATGTCGTGTGCGAAAACTCAGTTTTACGTTGTCACTAAGGGGCGCGACCACTTAAAGTGCCTAGGGCAGCATGAAGGCAAAATACAGCCCTGGGTGGACTCGCAGATAACTCACAGATAACCAGAGACTGGCGGACCTAACTGGATTAAAAAAAAATCTGGTTCTGGCTGAACGCCAGTCCCCATATAAATTTATAGGGACCAATATCTGGCAATTAAAAATGGTGGTAGAAGGGATAGGAGCAAGTGAACTTTTACAGTCCGGGTCCGCCCATTACTTCTAGTATCTAATTGATTTTATTCTTTATTTTTATTCCCCCATCAATTTTTCCATCCATGTCTGGAACATGCGCGGTGACTCCCGTCTTCTGACTCATCTATTGTGCCAAATGATGAATCTTCGATACCCAACCATGTGGCTGGCTCTGTCTCTTACCATCGATGAGTATAGATAAGTCATATATTATTGACTCTGCATATTGTATTTTGTTCTATAAAGAACAGGGGCTGATATTTGCAGTGAGATCAGGATCCCTCCTTATTGTAGCTGTTTACAATGTGTGGGAGTTGTTTAACACATGTTATGTTCTTATGTCACCGTTTTATTGCCCTTTTGAGGATTCACTTGGATCCATAGTTTGTTTTGCTTCGACTTAACAATAACTGTGTGGTTTATATGTTTCTGCTGAATAATCTGACTTCATACACGTCAAAGCTGCGTTGTATCCTACAAGATAAAGGGGTGTAAATCATCAATATACCAGCAACCGGAGCAAAATGACTTGTAGGCAGGAGCCTGGACCACCTGAGATCCTCTGAGAGGGTAATTTTGAGTTAGTGTTTGTTGGAGGTTTATGTTGGTGGTAGTGACATGATGTCACAAGATATGTGCAGATAGAACAGGAGCTCCTAGGCTGACCCAAAGGCTGGGGCCCCTGTGAATAGGGTACTCGGTCCCAGGCGGTTTACAACTCGGGAATGTCACTTTGGTGGCCGTTACCCGGTCCCATGCCCTGGGTGCTTTTTAATTGGGAGTATTTACAGGGGAGATTAAAGTAATTTGTGTGATGCCACCTGCGGGTTTCGGTTAATATGGTAAGTTGGTTACCCCTATGACTGATGGTAATGGCAGCTGTGGTGGTAGGCCCTCCGCAGATAGGGCTGAGCCCGGGGAGATGTATGATTGAGACTTTCGCCGTTAAGAAGGGAGGCCACACCGTGGGTTGTAATTAACCGTCTCTATTCACTTGTGACCCTTGGATGGCTGGTTCAGGTCCCTGTAGTTCCAGTGCCAGTTTGATGACTCGGTTGCTCTGTCCCAGGCACCTTCAGTGTGGTTGGGTCCCCATAGCTTGGAGGCCGACTGTCCCTTTTTGTAGCAGTCTCGTTGTCCGTACGGTGGGAAGTGTGGACCCTGTAAGGCTGGTTTGTGTCCCGAACCCTGCTTTACTGCTGGTGCCCCCGGATCTGTAGGTCAGTGAGGTCCGTGAAGGTCCTCTCACTGTGCAGGTAATTGCCAGGCCGTGTGAAGCTGACGCCTGACCTAGGGCCCTGTGCCCCGTCTGTGCTCTGGTCCCAGTTCTACTCAGGTGTACCGACCCTGGCAACCTCTCTCCTGTGACCCCGGGTCACCGTTACACGACCCAGCTCTAGGCACTTCTCCTCTCTACCACTTACTACTACTCACTAACTGCTGTCCCCTCCCACCAGGCTGTCTAGTCTCCTGGTCTGGCTCTGCCATTTAGGTAACCATCCCCTTGTTTCTGACTAGACAATTACGCCTGGTGTGGAGTGGAAACTGGGATTTTGGTATGTCTAGGTGTTGCTGGCACTGGTGTTCCAGGTCCCTGGGGGTAGGCCCTGCATGCTGGTGAGGATGCAGTACCTAGTAGTGCCCTGAGTGGCTCAGGGGCGTACACCTGCACTGTCCCTTATCTCGAAGGTAGGCTAGGGAGTAGCCAGGTTTGAGCCCCCAGCATGACCCTGTCTCCTTTCCAAGCCCTGATATTACTCTCCCTCACTCTGGGAGCAGGCCAAAAATCCAGTAACCAAAACCCCCACAAATAGGCACAGACAAAGGTAAATGAGAACTAAGGCTACTTTCACACATCAGTTTTTTGCCATCAGGTTCAATCCGGAAAAAAACGGGTAAAACGGATCCGGTACCGCATCCGTTTTTTCCCCATAGACTTGCATTGTTACCGGATTGTACCGGATGGCTTTGCGTTGCATCCGTTTTTTTCCGGATGCGGCAAAATTAGTTAAAGCGGCGGCCGGAGGCAACGTAGCTTGCAACGTTTTTTTGTCCGGCAAAAAAAACGCATCGCGCCGGATCCGGCGCGATACGGCGTGTTTTACAATAGAAGCCTATGGACGCCGGATCTGGCGTAATGCGGTAAAAAACGGATGCGGCCGCCGGATCCGTTTTTCTAAACTGAGCATGCTCCAATGTAATTAACAAAACGGATCCAGCCAAAAAACGGACGAAAAGGATGCAAAAACGGATGCAAACCGTATCCACCGGATCCGTTTTTTAACGGATCCGGCATAACGGATCCGTTAAAAAAACGGATCCGATGGATACGGTTTTCACTTTTTTTTCAGGATCCGTTGGATCAGGAAAAAAAAGGACTGTGCCTGAATACAGAAAACTGATGTGTGAAAGTAGCCTAACACACACTGCACTTAAACACAGAGAGGGATAGTATGTTAACAGAGGAGTAAAGCAAAAGGGGTAGGGAATTAACGCACAAGTGCAGGACTCACACACCACATGAAACTGCAACTTGTAGATCACTATATAACAGGATAACCACAGAAACCAGGAAGCAAAGCTATATCCAGCACTCAGCCTCAGAATCCAGATCCTTATAAAGGGTGAAGGCAGCTCGTGATCAGCAGCCTGAGCTCCCAGCAGATGATCACAAGCCAGCAGGAATTAACTCCTGCTGTACTGGAGAGCAGTGAAGCCAGAAGCAGCCGACATCCATGACAGGCTGTGCAGCTAAGTGATCCCAGGCTGTTTGTCAGACTCTGCAGTACCCAACGAGTGAAACGCTGAACACTGCACAACATGATGGGTACCTCCTGCACAATGTCCCAGGAGGTTGTAAAAGTGGCCAAATCCAAGACCTGTCAGTCTATGGAATTGAGACAGGAGATGCTGCTGGGGAGCTGCCTCAGACTAGTCATCTGGAACACATAGTCCGCATCTGCCTTTTCAGATTGTTTTTTTTTTAAACATATTTTTTATTCAAATTTTTAAACATAAAAAAATTAAAGTCAGTTCCATGGTGAAATAGTAAACATCAGTATACACGATATTGATTTGTTCGTCAATGCAACTGTAAACCTTGCAAAGGAAGAAAAAATAAAAGGTAGTATCACAAACAAAGAATAAGAATGTGAGTGTGAACCCTTCCACAATTATGTTCTTGCTATGGTGTTGACTACCATCTCCATATGGTACATGCTAAGTGTCTAATGATAGTCCTAAAACCCCCAACTTCCCTCCCAGGTCTTCCAGACAATACCATTCTGTATGGCGGAAAGGGCTAATTATTTTCAGGATTTCCTGAGGACTATAATGAAAACCAATGAATTTTTTCCACAGCGGAAAAACTTTTCCTGCTGACTTTTCTTTACTCCTTTCTGCTTCTATCAGTTCCAGCCCCAATAGATGTTTCATCTGAGATATTATTGCTCTCATCGATGGAGTGTTTGGTTTAAGCCACTCACTAAACAAAGCCCGAAGAGCCACCACTAAAAATGTGTGGATGTTTCTAGGAATCTTTACTTTGTCTACCATACTCTGAAATTCAGATTCGAGGGGGGCGTAATTGGTGGAGGAGCAGAGCCTGTGGTGTTTGTGGAAGTTTCGTTCCCCAACATGCTTGAATCTGGTCCCTTACTCGCTTCCAATATGTTGTTACTTCTGTGCACTCCCACACCCCATGCCACAGGTTCGTAAAGGGCACCCCACACTTAGGACACGCTGTAATCCGGCCAGGGCAGCTATGGGAAGGCGGAATGTTAAAGCTATACAGCGCTGTGTGCATGAGCTTGAAATAAGTCTCCCTCCATCTCTCACACAAGATGGATTTTCTCACCCGTTCCCACCCTTGTAATATTGTCTTCACTATCTCCTCATCTCCTGTCCACCTCTCTCATGTTCTGAACATTTTGCTCTGTTTTAATTTAACAAATTTGTGCCTCATGGTGCTGTACAATGAGGTGATACTCGCCATTTGGGTGCGCGGGCCTATACTGTCATCTAAGGCATGAGAGACAGATTCCCTCTCCAACTTTCTGAGTCTGGACTGACAAAAAGAATGAAGCTGCAGGACCTGTATGAAATGTTTCCCGTGTGTCTTGAATTTGCCCATAATTCCTTGTAGAGACATCCACCTTTTTTCCTCCCGGCACATAATGGACCCCGCTGTCTGCAACTGATCACAGCTCTGATCAATGACCCTCTTAATTTCAGCTCCCTGGGGGAACTCGGAGTGACCACATATTGGCATATGTTTGGAAACCAGAAAGGGAAGCTTATGGGCCTTCCTCACTATCTTCCAACATACTATGGTGTCCCTTAGTAAAAAGGAGGATCTCACTATCTGTGGCAGTTTAACTTGGCTAGTGTGGATAAGAGCGGTCAGATCCCAAGGGGCGGCTAACTGTCGTTCTAGATGGGTGTTTGAGTAGCAACTAGTGTCGTGTATCTAGTCCACTACATGTCTAAATAAAGAGGCGATATTATAAGCACGTATATTTGGAAAATTAACCCCACCTTCACTTCTCAGTAGCATTAGTTTTTCTAGTGCAATTCTGGGTCTTTTACCTGTCCAAATAAAATGTGTAAGGGCCTTCTTCAGTCTAGTTATGTCTAAATGTTTTAAAATCAAGGGCAGGGTTTGCAACGGGTATAGGAGCCTGGCAAAGCTAACCATTTTAACCAGTTGACATCTACCCAAAAGAGATATTGGTAAGTGATGCCACCGCTGTAGTTCCCCCAATATTTTACCTATAAGAGGGGTGTAGTTAAGTGAATAGAGTTGATCTGGTCTCCTCCCTATCTTTATCCCCAAATACGTTATGTATGACTTTGAGACACATAGGTCCAGACCTATGTTGACCCATTACTCCTGAGGTATTTTGTCTCCTAATTCTAGAAGTTCATTTTGGTTGATGTTAATCCTGTACCTCGAATATTCACTGAATTTCTGAATAAAGTCAAAGATCCTCCTCAGCTGCTCTAGTGGTCTTGACAAAAAAAGTATGACGTCATCCGCAAATAGAGCAATCTTAAATTTATCTTTGCCTACTCTGATTCCGTCAAATAGATCTGACTCCTCCATAAATCTAGCAAAGGGTTCCATGGCCAGGTTGAACAGCAATGGGGACATTGGACATCCCTGTCTGGTCCCCTTGTGCAGGTGAAAAGAATCAGAGAGGCATCCTGGTGTGTGTACTCTAGCTGTAGGGCTATTGTAGACCCCATCCAAAAGTTCTAAATTTGCCGAGTCCAACGTCGCCCCCAGCCACTCCCAGCTAACGTTATCAAATGCTTTCTCTGCATCAAGAGTTAGGAGGGCTGGTCTGTCTCCTAAATGTCGTCCTACCTCGTCCAGCACTGTCAAGACTTGTCTTATGTTTTTAACTGCAGCTCTTCCCTTAACAAATCCCACCTGAGCTGGCTTAACCAGTTGGGGAAGTACCATTGCTAAGCGGTCAGCCATTATTTTGCATATAATCTTTTGGTCTAAGTCAATAAGTGAAATAGGTCTATAGGAACCAGCCTCCAAAGGGTCTTTGCCATGCTTTGGAATTACTTTGATAATCTCCTTGGATCTACCTGGAATATCTTCTGTTGTCAAAATGTTGTTGTAGTAAGTAGTCAATACCGGGGAAACTTGAGTGCTTTGTAAAATTCCCCACTATACCCATCAGGACCGGGTGCCTTTCCATTTTGAAGATGACTTATAGTTTGCTTCACCTCTTCTTCCGTCTGCATTAATTACATCCTGCTGCTCCTGCGTGAGTTTAGGGAGAGATAAGCTTTGGAGGAAGGCTCCACCCTCTGTCGTATTTGTGTGTGAGAGTTTGTATAGATCTTTATAAAAATTTTGTAGAGTGGAATTTATTTTTTTGGGATCAAAGGTTGCCTTTCCTTGTCCATCTTTTATTCTGACTATGGGTGATACTTGTAAACGTCCCTTTGCCAATTTTGCCAGAAGCTTACCTGCTTTGTTGCCGTATCTAAGTAATTCGACCTCTTTCCACCTGCTCCCTCCTGTCTACCAACGTGTCAAACTCTTGTTTGGTCAGTTTCCAATGTTCTCTGTTTTGAGTTTAGGGGTTCTGCAGGAACTCTCTATAGGCATGTCTGAGATTTGCACTCGATTCAGAATACCCCTCCTTCACTCTTTTTCTTAAGGGAAGAGCCGTACATTAAAATTCTGCCTCTCAGCACCGTCTTTGCCGTGTTCCAAAACAGAGCAGTTTCATCTATGTGTTCTCTGTTGTCAGATACAAACTCATCCCACCAGCAGTGCAATTTGTCATTGAATCCCTCGTCCATTGTCAGGAAGGCTGGAAACATCCATATAAAGTCTGTTCCCCTGACCACCCTATACGTCAGTTCCATACCCACTGGGGCATGATCTGATATAACCAAATCAAAAATTTCGACCGACTTCAACCTGTTTCATAGACTCTCAGAGGTCAGGAGGTAGTCAATTCTTGACCAGGACTGGTGGACATGGGAAAAGTGAGTAAATTCTCTAGCATCAGGATGCAGCCAGCGCCAGACATCCCTCAGCCCAGTCTGATTAAGTAGAGAGGTGAGTGCGTTCTCCTCTCTCTGGGGGGGTCCTTCCCTGACTCCTTCTATCTTCCTCTATCCTATGTACCGTATTAAAGTCACCTCCAGTAATTATCAAGGGAGAATTATCCAGGACAAATTTTCTCTCTATATCTTCAAAAAAGGATTTGTTTGAACCGTTAGGGCCATAAATGTTATATATAGAATAGGTTTCTCCTCCATGGTCTATAGTGACCCGTACCCATCTCCGCCGGTCGTCACACTACTGAGACAATAATTTAAAAACAAAGTTGCGGTGGAACAAAATCTCTACCCCTGCATGTCTACCGTGTGCTGCCGATCCCACTACTGTCCCCACCCAGAATCTATTAAGCCTGAAAAAATCCTCTTCCCTTAAGTGAGTCTCCTGAAGTAGGACAATGTCTGGGGAGAATCGTTTAAGGTGCCTCAGTATCTTAGACCTTTTGTTCGGAGATCGTAGACCCTTTACATACCAGGAAATGACAATCATAGGAGTCCCTGTTAGTTTTGGTTACTACCTGTTACCAGATACTTAGTTCTTGTGGAAGGGTTAAACAGCATGCGGAGTCTGGCTGCGACTCCTGAAAGAAGAAAGGTGTTAAAAAAAGAACAAGAAATACACAACAAGGAAAAATATCCTAGGGCAACAATAACTCTAAATTCGAAATGCACTGTGGTGTGTTCCGAACTGCACACCACCAGAAGTGCTATGGACTTCACTTTTTTCTGAGATTGGGAAAGTGGTTGATTTCACAAGCATATTAGAGAAACTCAACCTGCACACATGAAATGTAGGGAATATCAATCAGGACGACATCCGTATCCCCCAACTATCCCCTCACAATTTGTCTAAACAGACCACTCCACCTCTTCCCCCACTAAACCACAGGACACATCCCCAGATGGGAATAGAGATGATGTGAACAAGCGTCCTCTGGCATGGCAGGCCCCACATGACATGACATAACCCATTCCTGGCCTCTCCCCCACCAATCCCCACTTCCTCTCCTCCCAAAAAAAAGTTCATTCATTCATTATCTTAGTATCATCTCACAAACAGCTCGGATAAGAGTCCAGACCGTTTTAAGGGAAAGCGGGTAAGGGTATATACTACATAGCCATTCACAAGTTATCACTCGGTTGCTTCACCTATTATGAACTGTTGACCTCTGGGATTTCGGTGACATTGTTCGGTTGTCCCCCTCTCAGTCTCCTCTTCTCTCTGCAGGTTTCGCCGTTTGCAGTATTTTTTCAATGTCTCTTTCGGCGTCCCTTGCCGAGTTGTAGACAATGTTGACACCATCTTTTTGGAAAATCCTCAGTAATGCTGGGTACTGAAGTGTGAAGCTCTTCCTAGCTTGATGCAGAGACACACATATTTTGCTGAAAGCTCTTCTTCGCTTGACCACATCTGCAGATTAATCCTCGGACAGAAGAAATTTAATACCTCTTATGATCAATGGTTGGGTTCTCTTTCTGTAGGCCCTTATTATGTCAATCTTGTCGATGTAGTACAAAACTTTCATGATCACTTGGCGTGGTCTTGTCTGATCACCAGATTTTTGGGCATGGGAGCACAGCTGGGTCCACCCTGTGAGCCCTTTCGACTGTACAGTCCTTATTAATTCTCAGAGCCGCTGGAAGATCTCTTTCACATACAAATTGTCTCTCCAGTAAAGGAGACAAACTCTAGCACAGCGCCACCTATTGGAAGTAGCGATCCTAAAAGTCACAAGTGGATTTTCACATAAGCGTTGAAGTTCGGCTACGGGAACCGCTTCAGATAGCCCCACCATTCTCAGGTTGCTCCACCTGGACCTATTCTCGAGATCTTCAACCTTGTCCGCTAGGCGTTTCGCTTCTGCGACCGTTTCCTCTAACTGTGAGGACAGTTGCTTGCTATCTTCTTCCAGGGATGACACTCTCTGTTCCAACTCCTCTATCTGTCCTTTATGTTTGTTTAATTGCCCCTGAAAGTTGTGGAGGGCATTCTGGATAGCTTTCTCTATGGTTTTCTGGATCTCTGGCATGATATTAGCTGCAACCTCTGTTGCCATTGTTTTAAAGTCTACCGTTTGCATGTACGTGTCAACTTCTTTGTTGCTGTCAGAGTGTTCGGCAGATTCACTGATAAAGGCATTGTGAAGCTGTTGAGATATATCAACAGAGACTTGTTCTTCCAGGGGGCTCGGTGCCATTTCTTCCTCCCCTTCGCTGCTGGCCCTGTCTCTTACGCGAGAGTAGTCCATTTTTTGTGCACTACGTAGGAGGTACCGCTCCATAAATCACAAGTCTGTAAGCTGCAAAAGCACTGTCCCTTTAACGAGGGGAGACAATAAATTGTAGTGTGAGGGTCTTAGTATATGAGTGGCTTACTGTCAGCTCCTTCAGAAGCCAGCAATCAATTTACAAGATGCAGTTCTGTATGATGGCCACTAGAGGGAGGCAGTATCCTGCAGATGGCTCTGTGTGAGATGCACTATATTGTTTCACCCACTAGATGTCTCACTTCCTGCTTCCCGGGGATCCTGCAGTCGGGCAGTTTTCAAAGAGAAAAAAAAAAAAAATGGAGGTTTCCAACCCAGAAAACTCTCTCCAGCCTGTGTCAGTGCTCAGCATGCAGCTTTCTTTGCCCTCCCGACCTCCAGCAATCCTCTCTCTTCAGCACAGGTGAGGGCACTACTTAACACAGTCTAGGGGGTGTTAGGGCCAGGTGGACGGGCAGACCCAGGAGGTGGATCCACTGGGCCGAACTCCTCACTGAAGGCAAGGGGTCCAGTAGCCGGAGCACTACAGGTAGCAGGACAGTCCGTGCAAAATAGTAGAATGTAGAAGTCCCTGGGACCACGGAGTCACAGATGGTAGTCCGGGTGACGGAGCTCAGGTTCGGAGGCCAAGATGTTGTCAGGCAGAGTCCGGAAGTGATGGAGCGAGAGGACGGGTCACCACAGGAATCAAAGATGGTACGGACTGACGGGATGGCAGGTAGTTAGCGTGCGGGGTTCGGGAATCGGCAGGACCGGATGGCGAGGCAGGAGCGGCTCTAGAAGAGAGAGAGGTGAGTATATCACAGGGACAAGGAGACATGACTCCTAGCTTAGGAAACACGAAGAACAGGCCCCGCCCACTTGGACATTAAACCCCTTTATACCCTGTACCTGTGTGTTCAATATCCTGTCTGTGGACGCTGGCCCTTTAAGAAAGGGTCAATGACCGCGCGCGCGCCCTAATGCGCATGCGCGAGGCCCGGGTGCCAGAAGCCAGGGCAGGGAGCGGCGAACAGGAGGCCGGGGAGCCGGGCCGGAGCGGAGCTGACAGCGGACGCTGGGAGCGGGGACCGGGACGCCTGGGGATCCTAGGTGAGGAGGCCTGGAGGCTGTGGAGCGGTGGACGCCGGACAGAGGAGCCGGGGAGCGCGCCAGGGAAGCCGGGGAGCGTGGCAGGGGAGCCGGGGAGCTGGACAGGGGACCCGGGGAGCGCGCCAGGGAAGCCGGAGAGCATGGCATGGGAGCCGGGGCGCTGGACAGGGGACCCGGGGAGCGTGACAGGGGGGCAGAGGGACACCAGTGGGGACCTCAACCAGCAGTTCAGTGATCCGTGCTACTCAAGGGGGGTGCGTGGACCACTCCGACCTACCCCTGATACATTCTCTGTCCCTGGCCTCAGCTCTTAATGGCAGGCTCCAGCACTGCTGTGTTCTGTCTTCCTCACTGTAATCTGGCCAGGGCAAGGGATATCAGCAGTAGTCTCCACAGCAGGAGTCCTGGGTCAGGGAATCCTCCGGTCTCTACCCCAATGCAGTGCGTCTGCCAGACCTTCAATCTGTCTCTCACCCAGCTTTTTCTCAGGGAGTCTCTTGCAGAGGCAGCTATCCCCCAGCAGCTGTGTCTTTGGGGGGTGTTGGATGGGCACAGATCCGTCCCTGATTCTTAGTATGATCTCTTGAAGGTGCAGGAGCTCCTCACCACATGTCCTACATCCTCAGCGCCGGAGCAGGAAGTCCTTCAGATTATTTTTTATGACACTCTGAAAGTAAAACATTCCTGGTTGCAATATCGCAGCCAGATTATCACTGCCTGTGATTCGGGCAGCATGGATCTGATGACACATTCACTTTAAGATTTAGTCCACAGTTTTTTCTCTATTAGGGAATTACAAACTGAGAAATTGCTAAATGAATTCAGATAATTGGATAATTTTTCTTGGTGTTAAACTGTCATGCCTCAGATTTGATTGGGCATCATCCCGTGCTGTGGTCTGTTTCTCTCTACAATGAGCCACATTCAAGTTTGGTTGCTGTCCTGGTTCTGAACACTTTGTTTATGTGTTCATTGCCTTGCTGCCAAAAAGTGTTTCCAATGTGGTAATTCAGTCTGCCATATCACCCAGTGGGTGCAACTATTTAAAGCTTACCTGGGCTTCCATTGCCCGCCGGTGACAGTTCTGAAGTGGACCCTGCTTCTAACTAAAACCTGTCTGTTTAGTGTTTCTCTCTGCAGATTATTACTTTTGGCTTACCTTATTTTTACTCTCCACCTTCCCCAGATTCTTTAGGAGGTACGTGGAACCCTTGATGGCCGCCTAGGAAGCAAAGGTCTGACTAGTCATCTTACTTATCCAGTTAAGGTTGTTTGAGTGTTCGGAGGGTTTTTTAGGGACAGCAAAGCTAGGACTTCTAGTTTGTATAAGAACCGGTGGGTCAGTTGTTGTAGTTTTAAGTTAGAACATATTTTATGTTATATTCCACGTGTGCATGTCAGTGTGCATAATAGTGTCTAATGAAGAGAATCCAACTCTAAGGACAGTCACCCAATAGCCCTGAGTTGATTTCGGTGGGATTGGCTGACCCTCTAATGTCAATATGGGTCCACTTGCAAATGATTTCAAGGGAAAAAAGAATCCCTCCTGTTGAACTTGACACTTTTGTTTGGTGTGGACATAAGCTGCAGCCAATGGAGTCATAGAGAAAACAGGAGTGTTCCCGTGTTTGGAGGATTTGGGACAGGCAGCTAAACGATTGTTTGTCTGACAGCTTTCTAATGTGTATGAGACTTTAGGGCTCTCTCACACCACTGTATAACTCGGAAGAGCACAATCTGATGTTTTATTGGATTGCATTCCGTCCAGTATCATGCTATGGGGCAGTGCTGATCTATGCTCTTTCTCTCATGCTAATTTGGCATGAGAGAAAAGGTGTAGCATGCTGTAAGTTTGTCACTCCCAGACTTGGGGAAGGTCTAGCGAGCAGCGAGACACACAACAAACAAGTGCTTCACCACAACAAACAAGAGTTACACTGGTGGCACTTTAAAAACGGTGGGTCCTAATGCTAGAGAAGGGGATGATGGGACACCTGCTGCAGTCACCTGCGGCTGCACCCTGAACTCATAGCCAGTGCCTACACAAGTTCCGCACCTGTTGCCAAACAGGATACCTGAAGCCCTGAGAGACCCTCTAATAATCCTGGCTAGTGAGCTGGCAGGTGAGGATCGCTAGTCCCAATGCTGCACTAATACAACAAGAGGGAAAGGTACGACAGACGGGAAACAACAAGGGATAAATCCCAACTTCATGGCTGCATTCTGACACGGGGACTGCAGCCTAGACCGCATCACACAACAAGGGCTTCAACCTCGAGGCCTAACTTTAGAATGAACCAGAATAACTGGCGCCCTCTACTGGGAGATGTGAAGGGAGTGGTAACCATCCAGAAGCCCCTGAGGCCAGGAGTTAGAAACTGCTGGAAAGCAAAATTGACATTAACCATTTCGGCACCAAATGAATGGGAATTACGTTTAATGTTAGGAGTCTCAGATGACAAAGAGAGACTCTGGCCAAGATCCTTTCACAAGTCTCTAGATGCTGAGAGATGGTCGTGACAAAGAGGCAGCAAAAATCAAAATGCACACCCATTCAAGTTTATGCATGGGTGGAAATCATCGGACTGCACGTGGATGAACATCAGAGTACAGTCAGATTTCCGTGGACTCACAAAATGGAGAAGATGGAGAAATTTTGCTTCTCATCTGTGCTAAGATTTTCTCCTGTGAGAGACCCAAATCACACTCAGCTGACACTCTGATCAAAGTCTGATTGGAGTATCATTTGAATAATAGATCCGATTCTCTCACAGACAGAATAGAAAATGATGTTACCCTGTCCTTAGTCTGCAAGATCAAAGTGGTAGAGTCCTTTAAGGTGGTGTAAGATGGTGTCTCTGGTACCTGTAGTAATACGAGACTTATGAGGCAATGTCTGCTTTTCTACATACCTCCACCCATGGGTGAGTTTCATATGGTGTCTGTTTGTTTGACACATGGTTGTTGTTTGGAGGTTGTTATACCTCTAGAAGGAACCTCTGAGAGAGAGAGGATCATTTGAATAATTGATCCGATTCTCTCACAGACAGAATAGAAAATGATGTTACCCTGTCCTTAGTCTGCAAGATCAAAGTGGTAGAGTCCTTTAAGGTGGTGTAAGATGGTGGCTCTGGTACCTGTAGTAATACGAGACTTATGAGGTAATGTCTGCTTTTCTACATACCTCCACCCATGGGTGTGTTTCATATGGTGTCTGTTTGTTTGACACATGGTTGTTGTTTGGAGGTTGTTATACCTCTAGAAGGAACCTCTGAGAGAGAGAGGATTCGCTTGTCCTGAATGGGACAATGTGTGGAGGCTGCTGAGAACTCCACGTAGATACTTTTAGAGTGAAGTTATATCTGATCCTATGCGGGTATAAAGCAAGTGAAACAGACTGTAAAACCATGTTTATGTTCTTGGAAGCCAGAACAGGGCTTGTTTTATCTTCCTGTAGAGTGGTTTTTGAGTCGTTAAATATACCTGCTGTTCTTTTTAAGAAAAAGTGTTCCTGTCATTCCCACGAGGAGGAAGCTGAGCGAGTAACCTCATCACAGTGGTAATACTTATGCAATAGCTGTAGGTTCAGAGCTATTCATCCCAACTTTCCAATACACTGAGCATGCATACTGAGCTGAGTGTGCATGTGTCCTGAATCAGGAGAGTTAAGTAAGCTGATGCCAGACACCTCAGGCAGTGGCTTATCTCTTTTGAGAGTAAAGGCCGCTTTACACGCTACGATTTTTCTGACGATATGTCGTCGGGGTCACGGATTCCGTGACGCACTTCCGTCATCATTAGCAATGTCGTTGCGTGTGACACCTACGTGCTACTCCGAACGATCGCAAATAGGGTGAAAATCGTTGATCGTTGACACGTCGTTCAGTTTCAAAATATTGTTCGTCGTTTGGAACGCAGCAGACATATTGCTACCTTTGACACCCTGCCAACGACGAACAACATCCACACGACCGCCTTGGTCAAACAATATATCGCTGAACGATGTTGCGTCGTTTGTGAGATGGGTACGTGTGACCGCTACAAAACGACCTATGAGCGATCTAGGCAAATCGTAACAACGATCTGGGCGTGTCACATCGCTAACGAGATCGCTAGCGAGATCGTTGTGTGTAAAGCAGCCTTGAGTCATTGGTAATTTGAAGTTTAACACGCCCAATTCTGTTGTTCCCTATCAGAGCCTGAGTCACGGTTTGCCAAATATCCAGTATATATTACAGAGTTGGCTGGTTTTGCTGAAATTAGTGGGCTTTGTAGTGAGAATTCTGCAGACCTGCAGCAGATTTCAACTTTTTTCACGTGTAAAATCCACAGCATATTTGTAGTGCCAGCAAAATAGGTACATTTTCACTTAATGTTATCTACATGCTGCAATTTTTTTGTGCGGAATTGTAACAGCAGGCTCGGGATGCAGCACATAGAGAAGGAAGACACAGTGGTGACTCACACTATTTATTATTACAAGAACTGAGATAGGGCTAATACAGGGAATTGTTATCAAAAGAAAAATTGATCACTGTCTATTCAGATTACACATTCAATAAACATGACATTTGTTTATACACATTCAGTTTAGCTGGCCCCAGAAGGAACACAACACTACTAACAATTATTAACTCAAATCAACCAACCAGGAGTACATATGTCGGGGCCACTGTCTATAGTCTCAACAATGTTATATCCTAAAGCCCGCTACACACGCTTCAATATATCTCACAATCCGTCGTTGGGGTCAAGTTGTAAGTGACGCACATCCGGCATCGTTTGTGAGGTATCTGCGTGTGACACCTACGTGCGATCAGGATTGAACGCAAAACCGTTGATCGCAAACACATCGTATCTTTCTCTAGAATTGAGCGTTTTGTTGCACGAACCTAGTCAATTGTAACGCGTGACATCCCTCATACGATTTTGATGTCTGAGGCTATGTGCGCAGGTGTGCGCTCTGCACCGCAGCTTAAAAAAGGTCCGCTTCAGAGCGCAGCTGAAAAGCTGCGTTCTGAAGCGCCTCACAATGTCTGTCATTCACTAATCTCTGTCAGTCGGTCACTATCTCTGTCCCTCACTCTCTGTCCATGTCAGTCTATCCCCCTCTCTCATATACTCACCGATCCCCGATCCCCGGCGCTGCACGGCGTTCACACTGCTCCGGCGGCTTTTACTGTTTTGAAAAAGCCGGCCGCCCATTAAACAATCTCGTATTCCCTGCTTTCCCCGCCCACCGGCGCCTATGATTGGTTACAGTGAGACACGCCCCCACGCTGAGTGACAGGTGTCACACTGCACCCAATCACAGCAGCCGGTGGGCGTGTCTATACTGTGTAGTGAAATAAATAATTAAATAATTAAAAAAAACGGCGTGCGGTCCCCCCCAATTTTATAACCAGCCAGATAAAGCCATACGGCTGAAGGCTGGTATTCTCAGGATGGGGAGCTCCACGTTATGGGGAGCCCCCCACCCTAACAATATCAGCCAACAGCCGCCCAGAATTGCCGCATACATTAGATGCGACAGTTCTGGGACTGTACCCGGCTCTTCCCGATTTACCCTGGTGCGTTGGCAAATCGGGGTAATAAGGAGTTATTGGCAGCCCATAGCTGCCAATAAGTCCTAGATTAATCATGTCAGGCGTCTATGAGACACCTTCCATGATTAATCTGTAAATTACAGTAAATAAACACACACACCCGAAAAAATCATTTATTAGAAATAAAAAACACAAACATATACCCTGGTTCACCACTTTAATCAGCCCCAAAAAGCCCTCCATGTCCAGCGTAATCCAGGATGCTCCAGCGTCGCTTCCAGCGCTGCTGCATGGAGGTGACCGGAGCTGCAGAAGACACAGCCGCTCCGGTCACCTCCACGCAGCTAATGAAGACAGCCGTGCGATCAGCTGAGCTGTCAGTGAGGTTACCCGCTGTCACTGGATCCAGCGGTGGCCGCGGGTAACCTCAGTGACAGCTCAGCTGATCGCGCTACTCACCTCAGTTGCTGCGTGGAGGTGATAGGAGCGGCGGTGAGTAGCGCGATCAGCTGAGCTGTCACTGAGGTTACCCGCGGCCACCGCTGGATCCAGTGACAGCGGGTAACCTCACTGACAGCTCAGCTGATCGCACGGCTGTCTTCATTAGCTGCGTGGAGGTGACCGGAGCGGCTGTGTCTTCTGCAGCTCCGGTCACCTCCATGCAGCAGCGCTGGTAGCGACGCTGGAGCATCCTGGATTGCGCCGGACATGGAGGGCTTTTTGGGGCTGATTAAAGTGGTGAACCAGGGTATATGTTTGTGTTTTTTATTTCTAATAAAGGATGTTTTCGGGTGTGTGTGTTTATTTACTGTAATTTACAGATTAATCATGGAGGGTGTCTCATAGACGCCTGACATGATTAATCTAGGATTTATTGGCAGCTATGGGCTGCCAATAACCCCTTATTACCCCGATTTGCCAACGCACCAGGGTAAATCGGGAAGAGCCGGGTACAGTCCCAGAACTGTCGCATCTAATGTATGCGGCAATTCTGGGCGGCTGTTGGCTGATATTGTTAGGCTGGGGGGCTCCCCATAACGTGGAGCTCCCCATCCTGAGAATACCAGCCTTCAGCCGTATGGCTTTATCTGGCTGGTTTTAAAATTGGGGGGAACCGCACGCCGTTTTTTTTAATTATTTAATTATTTATTTCACTACACAGTATAGACACACCCACCGGCTGCTGTGATTGGGTGCAGTGTGACACCTGTCACTCAGAGTGGGGGCGTGTCTCACTGTAACCAATCATAGGCGCCGGTGGGCGGGGATAGCAGGGAATACGAGATTGTTTAATGGGCGGCCGGCTTTTTCAAAACAGTAAAAGCCGCCGGAGCAGTGTGAACGCCGTGCAGCGCCGGGGATCGGGGATTGGTGAGTATGAGAGAGGGCTGCTAACTTCAGTAACTTAGGAGATCAGCGGTCACCGGTGAGTCCTTCACTGGTGACCGCTAATCAGGGCGCGACACAGACAGAGCCGCAGCATGACCGTGAAGTCGGGTGAAGTTCACTCGAGTTCATTCTGACAGTGCGGCTCTGTCTGTGTCTGCTGTCATCTGCCATTCAGCTCTGCTTCATGGCTGTCTGTGTCTGCTGTTAGCGGCCATGTAGCAGAGCTGAACGGCAGATGACATAGTAAAAACGCATCCCTACACATACACACGTTTGGCATTGGCAAGTCAATAAATTAAAAAAAAAAAAGGTGCCCAATGCATACGTCACAGAACACATGATCTAAAGGATCGCACACAAAATTGATCAATTTAACATAGACTACTAACGCACGTGTGACAGCAAATGAACGACCAACGTGCAATCTCATAAGATCCCGTATGCAACCTGGGCGTGTCACATCGCAAATGCGATTGTACAACTAATTGCAACGTGTAAAGTGGGCTTAAGTCTCCCTGGACAACAGTCAATAACCTGTAATAACAGATTAAATCGGAGACACTATCATTACAGTCCCCACATTAAGTACCGCATGGCCGAGAAGGAAGCAACATCCCGGTACACAGAGGTCACCCATGGATGGTTACCTTGACAGGCAACGTCTGCAGCTTGACCACGTAGTCTGGACCAAGGGTCTTGACAGGCATTGTCTGTGACTTGACCTCGCAGACTGGACTCAGAGCCTTGATAGACTTTGTCTGTGGCTTGACCACATAGTCCGGACCGAAGGTCTTGACAGGCGTTGTCTGTGATTTGATGTCACAGACTGGGCTCAGTGTCTTGACAGACATTGTCTGTGGCTTGACCACGTAGTCCGGATCAGAGGTCTTGACAGGCGTTGTCTGTGACTTGATGTCACAGACTGGGCTCAGTGTCTTGACAGACTTTGTCTGTGGCTTGACCACATAGTCCGGACCGGAGGTCTTGACAGGCGTTGTCTGTGACTTGATGTCACAGACTGGGCTCAGTGTCTTGACAGACATTGTCTGTGGCTTGACCACGTAGTCCGGATCAGAGGTCTTGACAGGCATTGTCTGTGACTTGACCTCGCAGTCTCTGCTCGAGGTCTTGACAGGCGATGTCGAGTGCTTGAACTTGCAGACTGGGCTCAGGGTCATCTTCTGGCACACTACCTCACATGGAGTGTTTAGGAGCAGCAATTGGGCCTCTCGACTCTTCTGCAGGGGAGGCAACCTTTCATACCCTTGTGTGCACGTCTTCTTGCTTCTCTCCCTTGGCGCCAAAACTTCCCTTCTGATCCCCTCCAGGGCTTTTATAACCTGCTGCTGAGTCACTGCTCCCCTCTGAACTCGTCCTTCCCTGAACACCCTCCCTCCAGCAAACTGCTGGCTGGATTTTCATTCCTAGGCAATTCTTCTGTCCTAGGCGATTCTTTCCTCAGCCAGCAGTGGGCGGTGTGACTCGCCCACTGTGAGGCAAATCCCGGGATATGAAGATGAATTATGACTCCAGTCATAGTCCCTCATCACTCCCTGGCAGTGCCCCCTCCCTTCTTTTCTCAGTGTTCCACTTACACCTCCATGGCCATGTCCTGTGATATGGAAATGAGGTGGTGTGGGAACAATGGACACAGGATGACTCCCTGCCGTCACCCTGTAACAAGAGCTGTATCTCATTAGCAAGGCTATGGAAATAGCCAGACAGAACGACTCCAGTAAAAAATGGTTCATATCTCGCAAGCCATATTTCCGATAAATATGGCAACCATAAAAATGGTGTCTCTGCATGCGGACGATGCCGGCACACCCTTTTTATGGGAGCAGGACATTGGGAAATGCCCCAGGCGTGATATCAGCCAATGGGGAACTGGCAGACAGGTCATGAGTCCCCTCGTTCTGTGGCTAAATTCATAGCTGTCACAATGAGAGCATTGGCGTCCGCCTACGACGCTCCCAGGCAAAGTTATGGCCCATATTCCATGTTGGGATATTGTCCATAACTCAAGCCAGGGGTGGAGCAGTGCTCCCTGTGAGGTCACGAAGGTAGGAGGGGACCTGGATCTGCCCAGGTTGATAACCCTACTTCGGCCATTTTCCAGTGTTCTTTCGCTGGGGGCACGTGTAGGAAACATCTGTGGGAGTTCCTGGAAACCTGGTCTACAGCGCCCCCCTGTGGCCAGACGCAACAAGGTAACTGCTGGAACTGTGTATGCCTGTTTGTAACCCATGCTTTGATTGTAACTGTACTCTGACATATGTATATTCTGTAGATTCCCTATTGTATATATTGTAGTTTCTAGTGTGCTTTAGGCTGATTAAATTATATAATTAATCTTGGGCTGTTCTGTTATCTCGATCTTGAATCCCACGTCTGTGTGTTCGGCTAATAGTTACCGTGAAGCGGTTGGTGGCAGCGAGTTGTGCCAAGGATTATTGTGGGGAGGCCAGTGAGATTCGGGAAGATATTATATATTCCGCCCGCGGAGGTCGGGGGAATATATACCTTACTCTCACCGGGAACCCTTCAATAATCGGCATAAGTAGTATAGCGGCCTCCTTGCTTATGGTCGGGCAATTCCATAATTGGCCTGACTATAAGAGGGGCGCTAGAGAGCGCGTCACGTGCTCTGTCTGTCGGTCGGGAGGTATAAAGGAGGGGTGACCCCCACTTGTTACCCCCCGATTGTGACGTACTGGTAGCCAGCGCGGGGGATTTCTGAGTGACCCCCCGGTGGTTTGTGACATATTGGTGGCATAGCGGTGGGATCGAGATAATAGTGTGTGTGAGTGTGAGACCCATACTCCCAGACACTAAAGACTGCCTGCAGCAGCTGTGGCTGCTGGGGTCTTCAGACTAGCTCAACACTAGAGTGTCAGAGTGCAGATACTGTAAGGTGTGTGGAGGCATCAGGTGTCAGTTCTGTGTCAGTGACCAAAAGTCTGCAAGAATGGCTGATGGCACCAGGAGCAGAGCTATGCAACTGGCCAATGCTAAGGCAGGAGCCGAAGAGAGGGAGGACGGTGCTGTGGACAGCAATGAGGAGGTTGCCCACGAGTCCTCCAGGAGCTCGACGCCAGAAAACCGTTCTGCCGAGGACATTGCGCAACCTGGCACTGCTGGACAAGATGAGGAGGAGCTCACCCAAGGTTCCTCAACGAGCCAGATGCCAGCCCTCCGCTCTGAAAGGGACAGTGAATCACCAGGCTCCGCAGCGTGCCGCAGATCACCACGTGCCATTCCACCGAGCCTGGGAGGCTCGGATAGCCTTCTTCAAATGGCTATGGCCCTTCTCCAGGCTGGAGACCAGAAGGGCTACAAGGAACTCCTGGCAGAGCGCAGGGCAGAGCGGCACGCAGAGCGTGAGGCTGCGGAGCGAGAGCGGCAGGCAGCGCGTGAAGAGCGAGAGCGAGAGCGACAGGCAGACCGTGACTACCAGCTGCAGCTAGCTCAGCTCCGGCCCTCATCAGCCACATGTGACCTTCAAAACACCAAACTTCCAAAGGTCCGTGTTGAGGACTTCCCAGTGCTGGAGAAGGATGGAGACTTGGACTCTTTCCTGACTGCTTTTGAACGGACTTGCTTGCAGCACCATCTGAACAAGGACCAGTGGGCCAAATACCTGACCCCCCGTTTAAGGGGTAAGGCCCTGGATGTCCTTGGGGACTTGCCTGCTGAGGCAGATCAGGGCTACGACACCATCAAGCGGGCCCTGATCCAACAGTACAACCTCACTCCAGAGTCCTACCGCAAGAAGTTCCGGAGCCTACAGAAGGGACCAAAGGACTCCTGGGCTGACCACCGGCGGGCACTTGCCCGAGCTGCCGACCACTGGACCCAAGGCCTGCAGCTTTCCACCGGACCGGAGATCCTGGACTTGTTCATCACGGAGCAACTCTTGTGGAACTGCCCTGAGGATCTCCGCCAGTTCATCCGAGACCAGAAGCCAAAGGGGTCCACGGCTACAGCTGCCCTTGCCGATGACTACACCAACAACCGGGCCCCTGAGGCCAGGAGAGCGGCCACCAGCAGCACCTGGAGAGGGGGTAAGATGAATTCTGCGACTGCCCCACCTGCCCCTAGACTGCAGGGGGTGTCCCCCTCAACTCCCCTCTCCAGGCCCGTGGCAGAACCAAGACGGTGCCACCAGTGCAACCTACCTGGACACTTCAAGGCCATGTGCCCTCAGCGTCCCAAGGCCCCGGCTCCGTCCCCGTCCCAAGGGCCGCCCAAGGTGTATTGTGTGGGTGGGGGTGGTGGTAGGTCCCTGGACAGCTTCCAACCTGTCACCGTCGGCCGGTCTGTGACCATAGGACTGCGAGACAGCGCCTCGGAGGTGACTCTGGTGCGGCCTGAGATGGTGTCCCCCCAAGACTTGATCCCTGGAAAAACCCTCGCTGTCTCCGGGATTGGAGGCACTGACCCGGCGCTGCCTGTTGCTGACATTTATGTGGACTGGGGCGCAGGGCGAGGGGTGAGGGAGGTGGGGGTAACTGATCGGATCCCTGCAAACGTGCTACTTGGGACAGATTTGGGGCAGATAACCTCCCAGTTTGGGCCCCAACCAAGGGCTGAACCTTCAGCCAGTACTGACATGCCTCCGGACAATGTTAATGTGTTATCTATGAATGATGTAAGGGAGGAGGGAGTGAACTCTGATATTTCTGCTTGCACAGACACCATAGACACACACGCAGCTGCAGCTGTGACAGGAGGGGAGGGGGTCAGAGAAAGGTGTGACAATGCCTCTACAAGTAATCAGCCTGTGAGCTGGGATCTGTTGCCCTCTGCAGGGATAAGCAGAGAGCAGGGTGCTGCGGGGGGAGGACCAGTGTGTGGGGTGGGGGCTACCACAGCAAATGTGGGGTCCCCAGAGATTTCACAGCGGGGTTCTGTTGCTGCAGGAGGGGAACAGGCAGGTGAGATTGGGGCCGGTCCAGGAGCGGAAGTGCTCCCAGGTAAGATCTCGGTGCATGGTTCCCCCACAACCGGGGTGTCAGGAAGCCAGGTAGGTCTGCCTGAACCGGCGACTTGGTCAGGAACGGAGGAGGAGCAGGCACGACCCACGGTCGCAGCGGCTGTGGCCGCTGTCACCCGCAGTGGGAGTGCTGGGAGCCAAGGGGCCTCCCGGAGGTCCGATAGCTCTTCCCCTTCTGACCAAGTGGCAGCCGAGTCAGGTGGAGGCCAGGACACAGGTCCCGGGGTACTGACTGAAGATGTGACAGTCTCGTCGATTCTGGCCACATCTAGTCAGGGGTTTCAGGCAGCGTTAGAAGCTGACGACAGCCTGAAAGCTCTTAAGGAGCAGGCGGCACAGCCTCCCTCGGACTCGGACCCGGAGCGAGTGGTCTGGGACCAAGGACGGCTGTACCGGGCCACGGTCCAGCAGGGTTCACCGGAGGCGTGGCCCAGGGACCGACAGTTGGTGGTACCCTATCCGTTCCGGACGGAGTTGTTGCGGATCGCACATGAGATTCCGATGGCCGGACACCTAGGGATCGCTAAGACCAAGGCCAGGTTAAACCAGCGTTTCTACTGGCCAAAAATGGGGGCCGATGTGGCTGCCTACTGCCGTTCGTGTGAAACCTGTCAGAGAGTGGGGAAGGCGGGGCCACGCCCCAAAGCCCCACTAGTATCTCTGCCAATCATCGATGAGCCTTTCAGGAGGGTGGCTGTGGATCTGGTCGGCCCGCTGGCCATCCCCAGCAGCTCCGGGAAACGCTTCATACTGACGGTAGTGGACTATGCCACCCGGTACCCAGAAGCAGTGGCCTTGTCGTCCATTCGGGCTGACAAGGTGGCCACCGCATTGCTGGAGATTTTCTCCCGAGTGGGTTTTCCCCAGGAAATGCTCACTGACCGGGGGACCCAATTCATGTCCCAGCTGATGGAGGCCCTCTGTAAGGAAGTCCAGGTGCGACATCTGGTGGCCAGCCCGTACCATCCACAGACTAATGGCCTGTGCGAGCGGTTCAATGGCACCTTAAAGCAGATGCTTAAGATGTTGGTCGACTCCCATGGGCGTGACTGGGAGCGGTATCTCCCACACCTGTTATTTGCTTACCGGGAGGTTCCACAGGCCTCAACAGGATTCTCACCGTTTGAGCTCCTGTACGGGCGACGTGTGCGGGGCCCCCTGGCTCTGGTGAAAGAGGCTTGGGAAGGGGATTTGGCCACCCCTGGAGTGTCGGTTATCGAGTATGTCATGCGCTTCCGGGACAAAATGCAGGCCTTGACGCAACTGGTACACGACAATATGGCTCAAGCCCAGGCCGATCAGAAGCGTTGGTACGACCAGAACGCTTGTGAGAGGACCTACCAAGTGGGTCAAAAGGTGTGGGTACTGGTCCCCGTACCACAGGACAAGCTTCAGGCAGCCTGGGAAGGCCCATACCTCGTGTACCAGCAGCTCAACCCTGTGACGTACCTGGTCACCCTGGACCCTGCCCGTGGAAGGCGGAAGCCCTTCCATGTGAACATGATGAAGGCACATCATGAGCGGGAGGCATGTGCGCTCCCCGTGTGCAACCTGCCCGAGGAGGGAGAAGCGGAAACCCTCTTGGATATGCTAGCCCAGGTTAGGGCAGGCGGATCCATTGAGGATGTGGAGGTTGGCCACCAGCTCTTGGAGGACCCACGGTCCCAGCTGTGGGCCACCCTACACCCCTTCCGGGGGTTGTTTACCAACCAGCCCGGAAGGACTGACTTGGCTGTCCATCACGTGGACACTGGGGATCATCCCCCGATCCGGCGTTCAGCATATCGGGTCTCCCTGGAGGTGCAGCAACACATGCGCCAGGAGATTGACGAGATGCTGAAGCTGGGGGTGATCCAGGCATCCAACAGCGCTTGGGCCTCGCCTGTAGTCCTCGTCCCTAAGAAGGACCGAACCACTCGGTTCTGCGTGGACTACAGGGGGCTCAATGCGGTCACGGTCGCCGATGCGTACCCAATGCCACGCATCGATGACCTGCTCGATCAGTTGGCCGGGGCTCAGTACCTGACCATCATGGATCTGAGCCGGGGATATTGGCAGATCCCCCTGACTCGCAAGGCCAGGGAACGCTCTGCCTTTATTACCCCATTTGGACTGTACGAGTCCACGGTGATGCCATTCGGGATGAGGAATGCCCCTGCCACTTTCCAGCGGATGGTCAACACCCTGCTCAAGGGACTTGAAGGGTACGCGGCCGCGTACCTGGATGACATTGCCGTCTTCAGTCCCACCTGGGAGGACCACCTAGAGCATCTAGCACAGGTGCTCAGGCGGATCCACCGGGCAGGTTTGACCATCAAGCCGGGAAAGTGTCAGCTGGCCATGAGCGAGGTCCAGTACCTCGGTCACCGGGTAGGCGGGGGAACACTGAAGCCCGAGCCTGAGAAAGTGGAGGCCATCGCATCCTGGCCCACCCCCAGGACCAAGAAGCAGGTGATGTCCTTCTTGGGGACCGCTGGGTACTATAGGAGGTTTGTTCCATGCTATAGTAGCCTGGCAAAGCCCCTGACGGACCTCACCAAGAAGAAGCTGCCCTCTGCAGTCGATTGGACAATGGACTGCGAGACAGCCTTCCGGGCCCTAAAGGACGCCCTGTCCAGCCCGCCCGTGCTACAGGCAGCCAACTTCACGCGGCCGTTTGTAGTACAGACCGACGCCAGTGACTTCGGCCTCGGTGCGGTGCTCAGCCAGGTGGACTCTGCGAGCCAAGAGCACCCAGTCTTGTACCTGAGCAGGAAGCTGTTACCAAGGGAAGTTGCCTATTCCACGATGGAAAAGGAGTGCCTGGCCATAGTGTGGGCCCTGCAGCGTCTGCAACCCTATCTATACGGGCGCCACTTCATCGTGGAGACGGACCACAATCCCCTCAGCTGGTTGCACACCGTCTCTGGGACGAATGGGCGATTGTTGCGATGGAGCCTTGCGCTCCAGCAATACAACTTCACCATTCGCCACAAAAGGGGCCGTGACCACGGTAACGCAGACGGGCTGTCCCGACAAGGAGAGGTCGCGGACGGGCGCACGGGGGAACACCGGAGTGTGCTGCCCCCTAGCGCCCTCAAAAGGGGGGAGGTGTGAGGCAAATCCCGGGATATGAAGATGAATTATGACTCCAGTCATAGTCCCTCATCACTCCCTGGCAGTGCCCCCTCCCTTCTTTTCTCAGTGTTCCACTTACACCTCCATGGCCATGTCCTGTGATATGGAAATGAGGTGGTGTGGGAACAATGGACACAGGATGACTCCCTGCCGTCACCCTGTAACAAGAGCTGTATCTCATTAGCAAGGCTATGGAAATAGCCAGACAGAACGACTCCAGTAAAAAATGGTTCATATCTCGCAAGCCATATTTCCGATAAATATGGCAACCATAAAAATGGTGTCTCTGCATGCGGACGATGCCGGCACACCCTTTTTATGGGAGCAGGACATTGGGAAATGCCCCAGGCGTGATATCAGCCAATGGGGAACTGGCAGACAGGTCATGAGTCCCCTCGTTCTGTGGCTAAATTCATAGCTGTCACAATGAGAGCATTGGCGTCCGCCTACGACGCTCCCAGGCAAAGTTATGGCCCATATTCCATGTTGGGATATTGTCCATAACTCAAGCCAGGGGTGGAGCAGTGCTCCCTGTGAGGTCACGAAGGTAGGAGGGGACCTGGATCTGCCCAGGTTGATAACCCTACTTCGGCCATTTTCCAGTGTTCTTTCGCTGGGGGCACGTGTAGGAAACATCTGTGGGAGTTCCTGGAAACCTGGTCTACAGCGCCCCCCTGTGGCCAGACGCAACAAGGTAACTGCTGGAACTGTGTATGCCTGTTTGTAACCCATGCTTTGATTGTAACTGTACTCTGACATATGTATATTCTGTAGATTCCCTATTGTATATATTGTAGTTTCTAGTGTGCTTTAGGCTGATTAAATTATATAATTAATCTTGGGCTGTTCTGTTATCTCGATCTTGAATCCCACGTCTGTGTGTTCGGCTAATAGTTACCGTGAAGCGGTTGGTGGCAGCGAGTTGTGCCAAGGATTATTGTGGGGAGGCCAGTGAGATTCGGGAAGATATTATATATTCCGCCCGCGGAGGTCGGGGGAATATATACCTTACTCTCACCGGGGACCCTTCAATAATCGGCATAAGTAGTATAGCGGCCTCCTTGCTTATGGTCGGGCAATTCCATAATTGGCCTGACTATAAGAGGGGCGCTAGAGAGCGCGTCACGTGCTCTGTCTGTCGGTCGGGAGGTATAAAGGAGGGGTGACCCCCACTTGTTACCCCCCGATTGTGACGTACTGGTAGCCAGCGCGGGGGATTTCTGAGTGACCCCCCGGTAGTTTGTGACACCCACCCCAGGGCTATGGGACACCCGGTGCCGGGCCGGACTAGTCCGGTGGTGGTCAGTGGTGGCTGGGCCCGGCTCCGTGGCCCTGGTGGGTGTCAATAGAATATGTGGCTGATGACTTTAAGTTTGTGTTCGTGACGCCACCTGTGGTATGCGGCTATTAAGCCGCCGCTGCTGTGTAAGGCCTCCGGGGTGATGAAGTGGCAGCAATGATGGTACTGCTCCCCACAGGTGGAGCGGTGCCCCGGGACACAGTTGGTGCTTGTGGAAGTCTATGGTGTTGTGTGACTAGCACGGTGCAGGGCCGACAAGCAATGAAAGAAACAGGCACAAACAGTAGTCTCTTTACCTTCTCCTCTTTTACTTGGCAGAAGTTTAGTCCAGGGAGACCGTCACAGATGGTACAGATGGTCCGGCCGGCCTGGAAGTGCCTGGGGTGATCTTTGGCCAGTTGAGTATGAGGCCTACTCCTTAATCTTTCTTTGCTGTTTAGGACACTGCACTTTGGGTTAGCAATTGCCCTCTTGCTGCTGGGACTGGTGGTTCGTCCCTTCTTCGGTGGGGTAGACTGCGCAGGCCTCTCTGGTGCTTCACTGCTGGAGTCCACACCAGGCCCTTGGGATGCAGCTGTACCCTCAGTTTGCTTCTGGGCCAGGGGCTTGCAGCTCCCCTGCCCTCCGGATTCAGCCACCAGGGATGGATTTTATGCCCTGGCAACCACAGACTCCGATGTCCGAGTCTCCTCTATGCCTCTCTGCACCTCTTGCTTCACTGGGCCAAGCTATTCCAGCTCTAGGCCCCAGTTCCACAAGGCAGCACTACTCTCCGTCTGTCCTGTTTCACTCCTGTCTCCAGACTAACTACTACTTCCTCCCTTCAGCCAGACTTAAGGAATGCTCCCTGAAGTTCCAGGTTCAGAGCTCCCCCTGCTGGCCGGAGGGAGAACTGTGTTGGTTGTTAACTTACTGGCCAATAGATCTCCCAATTACCTCCAGGCTCAGCATTAACCCTTTGGGAGGGCAATGCTGTTGTGGCGACCAGGTCCTGGGGCGCCACACTCCCCCTTAGTTAAATTCAGTACTCCCGGACTGTAGAAACAAACATAACATGTTAGAACATTTCATCCCATTATGGGAGGCGCATTACTTGAACGTTACAAACTTAAACATTACTATAAGAGTCCAGTGTGGCTCCCTGCCGGGTGTCCATTACACTGCTCCATGGGGGACCCGCCGCGATCAAACCCCCAACGTAGGCTCTGGGCGTGCGTCAGAGCATTGATGACCCCACTCTATGCACGCCGGACGGGTTTTTCTTCAGGGGTGTTGAACACACTAATGCTAACTATGAACAATTTAGGTGTTGGCCACCCATAGTCCAGTGGCCCAATTGTCCATTTTTGCAATCAAAGAAAAAGAAAAACATTTTGTACACAACATTACAGACATTTCGCATAACTATTTACATTCTACTAAGTACTCCCTCTCTTTCCCCTATACAGTTGACTCTCTATACCTTGGAGGGGGTTGTCCCCGAGTGCTGCGTTGAGACCTGCGTAGCTCTGGTGTTTGCCCCTGACTACTTGGTGTGTCTTCTACCTCAGCACTACAGGTAGGCCTAACCCCGATAGGTAAGCGTGATGATTGCCTATGTGGTCTAAGAGTCGCCAAGGGTATGACAGGTTCACCACTGACAGGGGGTTGATCCTCCTGTTCCACTGCTGGCGTGTCATCTCGTGTTGGAGCGGACGGTTCTTTAGGTGGATCCGGAACCTCTTCTGTTTCTGGCTCGACCAACTGCGGAAACGTCAAAACTGGTACCACTATGGCATTGTTTATTCGGGTCCAAGTTTTGGGGAATTTTCCAAGGATTGTTTGGATCATCTCCCCTTCTTTCTCTTGACTTTGGGGACTTCCTTGTACTTCTTCCATTTCTCTTTGGATTCTGCACCATTCAGGGCACGCTTTCAGGCGGTCTCGAGAGACTGCTTGATAGGTCTTGCCTTCATCCTTGCTTATGAGGCATACCTTACTGTTGTCAAAGTTGGAGGGGATAATGGTGTAGGGCTCGTTTTCCCACTAATCATCCAATTTGTGCATCCTCCGCTTCTTCTTGAGGACTTGTTCTCCAGGTGCTAAGGGAGTTGCTGGGGCTGTTTGATTGTAATGCTGCTCTTGTCTCGTTCTTGCTTGAGACAGGGCCCTCTCTACGCATTCTTGGACCTTACGGTACCGCTGCTGCCGCTCTGTATCCCAATCTTCCATTTCCTGAACCGCCTCAGGTGACACAGTCCCCATCTCGAAGTCTACAGGTAACTTGCCAGGTCTGGCTCGCATCAGGTAAGCAGGGCTGCAGTTGGTCGAATTTACCGGGATATGGTTGTACAAGTCTACCAGATCTGGTAACTTTTCTGGCCATTGGTTTCTTTCTTCCAAAGGTAGAGTCTTGAGCATGTCAATAACCACATGGTTCATCTTCTCGCACAATCCATTGGTTTGGGGGTGGTACGGTGTGGTTCTGATCTTCTTACAACCGTACAGGTTACAGAACTCTTGGAACACTTCTGCCTCGAATGCAGGACCCTGATCAGTCAGTACCCTTTCGGGGTAACCGTGAGGTCGACAAAAGTAGGCCTGAAATGCTCTCGCTGCTGTTCTGGCTGTCTGGTCCTTCACGGGCACTACTACCAGGAAACGGAAGTAATGGTCCACAATGGTGAGGGCGTACACATAGCCTGACCGGCTTGGTGTTAACTTCACGTGGTCCAGGGCCACCAACTCCAGGGGCTGCTTCGTGACAATTGGCTGTAGGGGAGACCTTTGGCTGGCATCATCTTTCCGCCTCAGGTTACATGGACCACAGTCTCGGCACCACTTCTCGATCATCTTCCTCATGTGTACCCAGTAGAACCGTTCGCGGAGTAGGGTCTCCAACTTCTTCCACCCGAAGTGTCCTGCGTTATCATGATAAACTGCTAGGACCATTGGAGCATCCCTCTGTGGGACCACTATCTGCCAGACGAGTTCATTCGTTCGCCAGTTAACATATCTCTTGCAGAGCTTGCCTTGGTAGGTGAACAGTCGTCCCCTCTCCTTCCACAGCTGCTGGGCTTCCTCTGGAGCGTCTGGGCCAAGATGGGTCTCAGCTTGCGCTAGCTTCTCTTTGACCAATCGCACGGCCGGGTCACCGTTCTGTGTCTCTTCCCAATTATGGTGGAGTAATGGGTTGACCGAGACCTCGTGCTGGCTTGAGCGCTTCACTCCCACAGCATGCTCACACTGGGAAACACCTTGGTGATGGAAAGCCGGTAACTCTATCTCTTCGAGTTCATCCAGGTCTTCTCCAGACTCGGGTAAGTGAGGCATTCTGGACAGCGCATCAGCATTGTTATTCTTCTTGCCAGCCCGATACTTGATGGTAAAGTCAAAGTTAGACAGCCGGGCCATCCATCGCTGTTCCAACGCACCTAACTTGGCTGTGGCCAGGTGTGTCAACGGATTGTTGTCCGTGAAGATAGTGAACTTGGCCGATGCCAGATAGTGCTTGAAGCGTTCAGTCACTGCCCAAACAATAGCGAGGAACTCCAGCTTGAAGGAACTGTAGTTTTCTGGATTCCTTTCTGTGGGCCGAAGCTTCCTACTGGCGTACGCTATCACCCTCTCTCTGCCTCCCTGTACCTGGGACAGAACTGCTCCCAGTCCCACGTTGCTGGCGTCTGTATACAGTACAAACGGTTGGCTGTAGTCAGGGTAGGCCAGAATTTCTTCTCCCGTGAGAGCCCCTTTCAGCCGGACAAAGGATGTTTCTAGTTGGCTGCTCCATTCAAATGGAGGGCTCTGCTTCTTAGCCTGCTTTGGCTGGCCCACCAGGAGATCTTGAAGGGGCGCTGCTATCTTGGTGAAACCATCAATGAACCTTCGGTAGTAGCCCACCAGTCCAAGGAACTGCCTCACCTCCTTCACTGTGGTGGGTCTTGGCCAGTCCTTGATTACAGTGACTTTCTCCGGATCAGGTGCCACACCTTCTGCGCTGACCACATGACCCAGGTACTGTACCTTTGGCTTCAAGAGGTGACATTTGGACGGCTTGATCTTCAGGCCATATTTCGACAAGGACTCAAACACTTCTGCTAAGTGCTTCAGGTGGTCCTCATAAGTCTTGGAGTAGACTATGACGTCATCCAGGTACAACAGCACGGTTTCAAAGTTGTGGTGGCCCAAGCAGCACTCCATCAACCTTTGGAATGTCCCTGAGGCGTTGCAGAGCCCGAATGGCATACAATTGAACTCACAGAGGCCCATTGGTGTCGTGAATGCAGTCTTCTCCTTGTCCGCCTCTGCCACGGGAACCTGCCAATACCCACTGGTGAGATCCAGGGTGGAGAAATAGTTAGCTGACTTTAAGGCTGTTAGTGACTCCTCTATTCTGGGCAGTGGATAAGCATCTTTATGTGTAATGCGGTTAATTTGCCTGTAATCTACACACATTCTCATTGTACCATCTTTTTTCTTTACGAGCACTAGTGGAGCTGCCCAGGGGCTACAACTATCTCTGATAACCCCAGCCTCCTTCATTTCTCGTAACATTTCCTTGGCACACTGATACTGTGCGGGGGGTACAGGGCGGTATCTCTCTTTAATGGGATGATGATCACCCGTGGGGATTTGATGTTTAACCCCTTTCACCTGCCCAAAATCTAGGGGGTGTTTGCTGAAGACCCGCTCGTACTCCTGTACCACCCGGTAAACCCCATGCTTTTGGTGTGATGGGGTGGAGTCGGTGCCTACATGTAATTTTTGGCACCAGTCTTCCAGCTGCCCCTTGGAGCCATTGTCTTCCGCCTGGTCGGACGGGATCAAGGGTTCCACTGCTTTAATGGTATTGTTGCTGACAGTGTACAGTTTTGCTACAGTGGCGTACCGGGGCAATTTGGCCTCCTCCTCCCCACAATTCAAGACACGGACGGGCACTCTCCCCTTGCGGACGTCCGCTACCCCTCTGGCTACCAGGACTCCAGGCCTACTGTCTGAATACACCGGTTCTACCAAGGCATGGTAATCCTGACCCTTGAGGCCTATTGCTGCCCGACACCATATCAACATTTCACTTCTTGGGGGTATTGCAATGGGGAGGGGGTCACTTACCCTCACACTGCCAATTTCTCCTCCGGCCAGCTCTACCTGCTGCCTCCTCATCAGGGCTCTGATCTCCCTCTGTAGGGCACGCTGCTGCCCGGAGCTGGCAGTTTCAGACGCCTGTTGCAACAAAATTATCACTTCGGCAATACAATTTTCTATCACATTTGTACCAATGGTTAGCAGTGGGTCAGATTCTTTGCGATCAATATCTACAATTATCATCCCCTGACATGGCAATTCCACCCGCCCCACTTTAATGGTTACTTCTTTGTACCCAATTTGAGGTAAGGGCTGACCATTACTGGCCACAATTGTTAAATCATCATCTGGGCCATGGTCAATGTCTGAATCAGCCCAATATCTTTTGTACAGTTTGTAGGGGATGGTTGTTACCTGGGACCCCGTATCCAGGAGGGCATTCAAAGGGATCCCATCCAGCACAACGGGAAGGACCGGTCGTCCTCCCCTATACTTGCTGCGGCTGGGATTTGAGCCGGGCTTCCTTACACCTGGGGGTTGGCTCCTGGCCCCAGGCTCGGCCCATTTAAAGGACAGCGTCGTGCAATGTGGCCCGCCTGGCTGCAGCGGCGGCAGATCGGTTGTCCTGTTGAATCATACCGGTCTGTGTCTCTGCCTCGGGTCGGCGGAATCCTCCTCTGTCGCATCCATGGGACGTCATCTGGGCTGGAGGCCAACTCGATTTCTGCAGGCGAGGGGGTCATTTGTAGAGACTGCACGGTCTTGGCAAGGGCAGCCACAGTCTTGGTCAGCTCCTGGAACTGCTGTCTGAGCTCTGCAGTGGGATCCTTATCCAGGGACTGCGCCTCAGCCCCTGCAGTGGCTCGTGTTGCAGGCACCACCCCGGGGTACGTGATAGCAAGAGGCCGGAGGGGTACTGGGTCATTCGGTGTAGATTCTCTCAGTACCCTGATGGCCTGGTCCTTAAACTTTGCAAAGTCCAGAGCAGGGTTCTGCAGGACCAGGATACGCAGCTGGGTCCTGTGGGCATCTGACAGGAGCCCCTCTATGAACTGCTCGGTTAGGAGTTTGTCTCCTTCACGCACACTCTCTGGGTCCACCTGTTTAACTGCTTTCAGGGCCTCTTGCAGGTTTAAGGCATAGTCCCTTATGCTGTCTGTGGCCCGCTGCTTGCACCCAAAGAATCTCATCTTTATTTCTGCTGCGGTGCGGGTGTCAAAAGTACTCTTTAGCTTGGCCAGTATCTGGGCTGTTGTCCCTTTATCTGTATCAGGCCAGGACTTCGCTTCACGCTGGGCCGCGCCGGCTAGCTGTCCCATTACTATGCCCACCTTCTGGCTCTCAGTCAGCGGATACACCCGGAATAAGCTGTGCAGGCTTTCTCTGAAGTCGCTCAAGGTATGGGACTCCCCGGAGTACTGCGGCAGCCATTCTGCTCCCGGTATGTACGGCATGGTGATCGGCATTACCGGCGCTACAGTGGGGGCTGGGGCGACGGCGACTGGGACTGCTTCGGCCGGTGCTGCGGCGCCTTGGGAGATGGCAGCCACCTGTTCTCCCTCTGAGTCGGACATCTTCCTCCCCCTTAGTGAACCTCACCAGGCTCCGTTCACTTTTCAAATTTTCTTCTGGGTCGCGCGGGGTTAACAGCGCTCTGCTCTGATGGCGCGCTCCCTTCGCGCTCTTTGTCAGGCACGCCCCCCTTCTTCCTGCGCTCGGCGCGGCTAATGGCGGCGGCAATTTACAACCAGTACACAGTCTTTTAAGCACAATTCCTGCAGGCGCACAGTACCCGGTGGGACCGGGCACGAAATCCTGTTCGTGACACCAAAAGTTGACTCGCCCACCCCAGGGCTATGGGACACCCGGTGCCGGGCCGGACTAGTCCGGTGGTGGTCAGTGGTGGCTGGGCCCGGCTCCGTGGCCCTGGTGGGTGTCAATAGAATATGTGGCTGATGACTTTAAGTTTGTGTTCGTGACGCCACCTGTGGTATGCGGCTATTAAGCCGCCGCTGCTGTGTAAGGCCTCCGGGGTGATGAAGTGGCAGCAATGATGGTACTGCTCCCCACAGGTGGAGCGGTGCCCCGGGACACAGTTGGTGCTTGTGGAAGTCTATGGTGTTGTGTGACTAGCACGGTGCAGGGCCGACAAGCAATGAAAGAAACAGGCACAAACAGTAGTCTCTTTACCTTCTCCTCTTTTACTCGGCAGAAGTTTAGTCCAGGGAGACCGTCACAGATGGTACAGATGGTCCGGCCGGCCTGGAAGTGCCTGGGGTGATCTTTGGCCAGTTGAGTATGAGGCCTACTCCTTAATCTTTCTTTGCTGTTTAGGACACTGCACTTTGGGTTAGCAATTGCCCTCTTGCTGCTGGGACTGGTGGTTCGTCCCTTCTTCGGTGGGGTAGACTGCGCAGGCCTCTCTGGTGCTTCACTGCTGGAGTCCACACTGGGCCCTTGGAATGCAGCTGTACCCTCAGTTTGCTTCTGGGCCAGGGGCTTGCAGCTCCCCTGCCCTCCGGATTCAGCCACCAGGGATGGATTTTATGCCCTGGCAACCACAGACTCCGATGTCCGAGTCTCCTCTATGCCTCTCTGCACCTCTTGCTTCACTGGGCCAAGCTATTCCAGCTCTAGGCCCCAGTTCCACAAGGCAGCACTACTCTCCGTCTGTCCTGTTTCACTCCTGTCTCCAGACTAACTACTACTTCCTCCCTTCAGCCAGACTTAAGGAATGCTCCCTGAAGTTCCAGGTTCAGAGCTCCCCCTGCTGGCCGGAGGGAGAACTGTGTTGGTTGTTAACTTACTGGCCAATAGATCTCCCAATTACCTCCAGGCTCAGCATTAACCGTTTGGAAGGGCAATGCTGTTGTGGCGACCAGGTCCTGGGGCGCCACAGGTGTCCCCTTACTAATCCTACTAGGTTGGTCTGACTGAACAGGCTGTTGTGTTAACGAACAGGAAGTGAGTGGCAGCTGCAGCATCACTTCCTGTTGAATAACTCAATCGATCCAAAGGTGGGGAGGGAGAATCCGATGGTGATTGGACGTGGGGCTCGCTTGATGTCACAATGTCATGTGAGCCCCAAACCGCAGTTACTGACAGCACTGGAACGACGCCAGAATAGGAGGTGAGTACAGGGTCTTTTATTTTAACTGGGGAAAACAATAGGAATCAGATGGGGTTGTCCTAGTCGTGGAAACCCCTTTTTGAATCCATACCGCTAGTTTTCAATTATTGAGTTGTATGTTTTGTTGCACTTCCACAACGACAAAAATAATGCACTTAATGGGCTCGTCCTGTCTTCAGATAAGTCTGCATTCATGTTATGTGACTGCAGACTTCTGAATCCTTAAGGGTGCTTTACACGCTGCGACATCGGTAACGATATATCGTCGGGGCCGGTCACGTCGTTAGTGACACACATCCGGCGCCGTTATCGACATCGCAGCGTGTGACACCAATGAGCGACGATCAACGATCGCAAAATCGCTCAAAAACGATGATCGTTGACACGTCGCTCATTTCCTTAATGTCGTTGCTGCTGCCGGTACGATGTTGTTCGGCGTTACTGCGGCACCACACATCGCTATGTGTGACACCGCAGGAGCGACGAACTTCTCCTTACCTGCCTCCACCGGCAATGCGGAAGGAAGAAGGTGGGTGGGATGTTACGTCCTGCTCATCTCCGCCCCTCCGCTTCTATTGGTCGGCCGCTTGACGCGGCAGTGACGTCGCTATGGCGCCGAACACCCCTCCCCCTTGAAGGAGGGATTGTTCGGCGGTCATAGCGACGTCGCAGAACAGGTATGTGTGTGTGACGCTGCCATAGCGATAATGTTTGCTACGGCAGCGATCACACAATATCGCACACACGAAGGGGGCGGGTACTATCGCGCGCAACATCGCTAGCAATGTCGCAGAGTGTAAAGCTCCCCTTACAGTGTGTACTGTGCTCGCTACCAGAATTCATTGGTCTTAACAGTCAAGTGACCACAAATGTGCATACACGTGGTTATGTGCCGACTAAACATAGCTACTCAGAATGTGGCTGGAACCATGACAATACCAAGACTGCAATAATTTGTGACTCCTGGTGGTGTGCACACTGCACACTGTCAGGATTCAGTAAAGTTTGTAGTGATATAGAGTGATTGCTGACTTTTATCAGAAAACTGCATTAATAAAAGCAGAGAATTTTTAAGAATTTTAAATTAAATTTGGATGTAAAATCTGCGTTAAAAATGCAATGTGTGAACCCAGACTAAGAGTGTTTTTCCACTAATGACAAATATGACCAATCACAGGACGGATGCGTGATGATCAGTATAGGGATTGTGCTCATCCCCATGTTCGCTGTCAGTCTATATAGTGTGGCATCTTATGCGGACATGGCTGAGTGTGACTTTCTTGCTCAATAACCCCTGTGATCTGCTATTGTGCTCGTGTGAATGATACCCATGGAAGAAGACAGAGTGTTTCCAGGTGTTGACTTATTCCCTTGTGATTGTGTAACTCCTGCTGGCTTTATAATTCCATCCTGCAGCGCTTACAACAACAAATCACTCGTTGCGACCAGTGAGGAGCTTGTCTTCTTCCTTTCCTCCTCCAGATGCTGCACGAGGCTGTAGACACATTGAGACTACGAGCGCTCACCCTTATAATGCAGGTCTTTCCCAAAGGTAGACTCACTTTAAGAAGTAATATTTTGGCTTCTGACGACCATACTGTAGCGTGATCTACACTGCATGACCAGGACTCTGCAATGAAGCTGTCCATTCAATGCCTGCAAGAAAAAAGATCTTAAAAAGTTGATTTGATTTATAAGGTATATTAGAAAACTAAAGCTTTTTATTATATATTGAATAAGTTGATTTACAAAAAGTAGAAAGCCCCTCTAAGAAACAAATCTAGACCAATGTCTGCTGACAATCCTGGCAGGAGTGGTCGCTGTCAGATCACAGCTACATAGTTGCCAACATTTCTAAAGATGTTTACGTACCGCCTTCAACCCACCCTCCCGGTAACGCCCCCGAGGTTCCCTGGATCATCCACACACACAAGGGCAGGGGTAACAGCCTAGGAATCCTAAACTGTGACATTTGCTATTACGCAGCTACCCCATTCTTCATTTCATGCTTTTCTCTCCCAACCAGGGGCATAAATAGAACTGATAGGGCCCCACAAGAGAACTGGGCCCCTCCTCACTATCAGGTCTTACTTGCTAACTTTCAGAATTGACTTTGTGGGATATTCATGTTGGCTGTATATGTGTAGCATATAATATATGTGTGACGCCCACACTGGCGTCCCTGCATTGTCCTACCCCAATCCCTCGGCGGGAACGTAAACCCTCTCACTTGTCTGGCCCTCCTGCGGTGGCCGCACCGTTCCCATCCCATGCTGCTGTCTTCCGAAGGCTGTGTACTCATCGCAGGCTTCCTGGTTCTGTGCTAGGGGCATGCCCACAGCCACTCCACTTTTCTTAAAGGGCCAGAGTCCTTTAACCCGGAAGTGCCTTTCAGGTCAGTTGAGAGGCTACAAGTACTTAAGGAGCATCTGACCTATGGGAGGTGCCTGGGCAATGATATAGTTTAGTTGCTAGTTCTCAGGTCCTCAGTGCTGCTGCTACTGATAGCATGCTATTGCTGTTACTGACTTGTACCTCTGTTTCAGTGTACTATTTCCTGCTGCGACCAACCATGCCAGCTGCCTACTACCATACAAGCATCCGCAAGTATCTACGCCAGTTGCTGCTGCCACATCCATCTCGAATGAATCCACTATTCTGCTTGCCGATGTGGCCATTTCTATCAGAGACTGTACTATGTCTGTGGTGCCAGCTGCCGGGGTACCGCAGATCATCTGGTGCTGCCCTGTGATGACCGCTTACCAGCACACGTACCTGCACGTGAAGACTCGGCGGCTGGTCCAGTTTGCTCCTCCAGGCAAGTGAACGGAACATTTGGTGCAGTGGACTAATACAGCGCTCGCCCCACGGGTATAACAATATGCCAACTGTCCCAAAGTTTACAAAATAGTCCTGTCAGGCTACCACCAGGGGGAACTGGAGCCCTGCAGAGACCACAGGGCGTGTGAGGGATGGTCAGGCAGGCCAGGTCATACACAGTACGGTGAGAAAGAAGACTAGGGGAACGAGCAAAAGTGGGGTCGAGGTCAGGCTCAGGTCAGTACCAGAGGAAGAAACCGAGTGGGGAGGTAGGAGAAGGGGGAACAACTGGGGCTATTGTGGGAAGGAAGGAGGTGGGACGGAACACAGACTGAGCACAGGGGAAGGATGGATCAGGAAACACTTACAGGGACCAGCAATCACAGGCAAAGCAGTGCTAAGCTTATAGCCAGCGCTGGTTCACCGGAGATGACAGAATTTAAAGCATCCAAGCTCCGAAAGTGAGGCCCGAGAGAAGGCTCCGCCACCTAGCCATGTGGACAGGGAGGTGGAACCATGACAAGTCCTAGTCTATTTGTGGTGTCCTGGGCCGAAGGGGGGAAGGTTTACATAAATACCACCCACAAATGTGTGTTTCTAGATGAATGTTCCAGGGCTAGATCGAGGAGGCAACAGAAGTGTCTCGAATAGCAATAAATGCATCAATCTGTAATAAGTCAAGTTTGTTATGAATTTTTCAAAAATGTTGGATTTCATTTGTACAAATCCAGCAAAATGTTGGCAAGCTGGGTGGTTCAATAAAGAAGTTAAAATAAAAAAATATTATATTTCCCTGTCCTGGCACTTAACTTGCTCTTATGCCGCCTTTCATGCTCCTCGATCTTCTGTTCTTCTCTTTGGTTTTTCCATGACTCCATTCTGGTGTTGAGGTAAGTGACTGGCTTTATTACGGTCATGTTAGGGGGACAACATATCTCATTGATGGCAATAACATGTATCACCCCCCAATTACTGTCCTCAACTCCAGAAGAATCAAAATTCTGCATGGCGGACCGGGGAGCTGCAGAGTTATGGTCGACTTTTACGGCTCCCAGTAGATTTGCCAACTTTTTAAAGACCGTTTTACCTTGGTTGGTTATCAAAAAAGTTTTTTTTTTAAATTATTTAAATCAATAATTATAAAAAATGGCATGGGATCCCTTCTACTTTGATAATCAGCCAAGGTAAAGCAGATACCTGAGGGTTACAGCTGTCCGCTTTACCTGCGCAGTGCTATAAAAATAGGTGGGAGCCTATGCCATTTTTTTCATTTAATTATTTGGCTAAATAGCTGTATAAGCTATCTATCTCTCTATCTATCCCTCCATCTGTCCCTTCATCTATCCCTCCCTCCATCACTCCATCTATCCATCCATCTACCCCTCTATCCCTCTAATTATCCCTCTATCCATCTATCCCTCTATCCCTCCATCTATCCCTCTATCTATCCCTCCATCTATCCCTCTATCCCTTCATCAATCCCTCTACCCCTCTATCTATCTCTCTACCCCTCCATCTATCTCTCTACCCCTCCATCTATCCCTCCATCTATCCCTCCATCTATCCCTCCATCTATCCCTCTATCCCTCTATCCCTCCATCTATCCCTCTATCCCTCCATCTATCCCTCTATCCCTCCATCTATCCCTCTATCCCTCCATCTATCCCTCTATCCCTCCATCTATCCCTCCATCTATCCCTCTATCCCTCCATCTATCCCTCTATCTATCCCTACATCTATCCCTCTATCTCTCCATCTATCCCTCCATCTATCCCTGTATCCATCTATCCCTCTATCCATCTATCCTTCCATCTATCTCTCCATCTATCCCTCTATCCCTCTATCTATCCCTCCATCTATCCCTCTATCCCTCCATCTATCTATCCCTACATCTATCCCTCTATCTATCCCTACATCTATCCCTCTATCTCTCCATCTATCCCTCCATCTATCCCTCTATCCATCTATCCTTCCATCTATCCCTCCATCTATCCCTCCATCTATCCCTCTACCCCTCTATCTATCCCTCTATCCCTCCATCTATCCCTCTATCCCTCCATCTATCCTTCTATCCCTCCATCTATCCCTCTATCCCTCCATCTATCCCTCTATCCCTCCATCTATCCCTCTATCCCTACATCTATCCCTCTATCCCTCCATCTATCCCTCTATCCATCTATCCTTCCATCTATCCCTCCATCTATCCCTCTATCCATCTATCCCTCCATCTATCCCTCTACCCCTCTATCTATCCCTCTATCTATCCCTCCATCTATCCCTCCATCTATCCCTCTATCCCTCCATCTATCTATCCCTACATCTATCCCTCCATCTATCCCTCTATCCCTCCATCTATCCTTCTATCCCTCCATCTATCCCTCTATCCCTCCATCTATCCCTCTATCCCTCCATCTATCCCTCTATCCCTCCATCTATCCATCTATCCTTCCATCTATCCCTCCATCTATCCCTCTATCCCTCCATCTATTCCTCTACCCCTCTATCTATCCCTCTATCCCTCCAACTATCCCTCTATCTATCCCTACATCTATCCCTGTATCCATCTATCCCTCCATCTATCCCTCTATCCATCTATCCCTCATCTATCCCTCTATCCATCTATCCTTCCATCTATCCCTCTATCCCTCCATCTATTCCTCTACCCCTCTATCTATCCCTCTATCCCTCCAACTATCCCTCTATCTATCCCTACATCTATCCCTGTATCCATCTATCCCTCCATCTATCCCTCTATCCATCTATCCTTCCATCTATCCCTCCATCTATCCCTCTATCCATCTATCCCTCTACCCCTCTATCTATCCCTCTATCCCTCTATCTATCCCTCCATCTATCCCTCCATCTATCCCTCTATCCCTCCATCTATCTATCCCTACATCTATCCCTCCATCTATCCCTCTATCCCTCTATCCCTCCATCTATCCCTCTATCCCTCCATCTATCCCTCCATCTATCCCTCTATCCATCTATCCTTCCATCTATCCCTCCATCTATCCCTCTATCCCTCCATCTATTCCTCTACCCCTCTATCTATCCCTCTATCCCTCCAACTATCCCTCTATCTATCCCTACATCTATCCCTGTATCCATCTATCCCTCCATCTATCCCTCTATCCATCTATCCCTCCATCTATCCCTCATCTATCCCTCTATCCATCTATCCTTCCATCTATCCCTCCATCTATCCCTCTATCCCTCCATCTATTCCTCTACCCCTCTATCTATCCCTCTATCCCTCCAACTATCCCTCTATCTATCCCTACATCTATCCCTGTATCCATCTATCCCTCCATCTATCCCTCTATCCATCTATCCCTCCATCTATCCCTCCATCTATCCCTCTATCCATCTATCCTTCCATCTATCCCTCTATCCCTCCATCTATTCCTCTACCCCTCTATCTATCCCTCTATCCCTCCATCTATCTCTCTATCTATCCCTACATCTATCCCTGTATCCATCTATCCCTCCATCTATTCCTCTACCCCTCTATCTATCCCTCTATCCCTCCAACTATCCCTCTATCTATCCCTACATCTATCCCTGTATCCATCTATCCCTCCATCTATCCCTCTATCCATCTATCCCTCCATCTATCCCTCATCTATCCCTCTATCCATCTATCCTTCCATCTATCCCTCCATCTATCCCTCTATCCCTCCATCTATTCCTCTACCCCTCTATCTATCCCTCTATCCCTCCAACTATCCCTCTATCTATCCCTACATCTATCCCTGTATCCATCTATCCCTCCATCTATCCCTCTATCCATCTATCCCTCCATCTATCCCTCCATCTATCCCTCTATCCATCTATCCTTCCATCTATCCCTCTATCCCTCCATCTATTCCTCTACCCCTCTATCTATCCCTCTATCCC
This sequence comes from Anomaloglossus baeobatrachus, assembly GCF_048569485.1. Lineage (NCBI taxonomy): Eukaryota > Metazoa > Chordata > Amphibia > Anura > Aromobatidae > Anomaloglossus > Anomaloglossus baeobatrachus. The sequence goes on from NC_134358.1 coordinate 45,991,547, forward strand.
TCCATCTATCTCTCTATCTATCCCTACATCTATCCCTGTATCCATCTATCCCTCCATCTATCCCTCTATCCATCTATCCCTCCATCTATCCCTATATCCCTCCATATATCCCACTATCCCTCCATCTATCCCTCTATCTATCTTTATACATCTTTAACACATCAAAAAAATCAGTTATATGTGTTTTTTCCGATTGTCACATGGATGTCACTTGGATAGCACACAGATGACACATGGATGCTATATGGATGATACACGTATGTAACATATATGTCACATGGATAGCGCATGAATAACACAGATGACATATACGTACATACTGATGTAACATGGATTTCATGCGGATAACACATGGATGATACACGAATGTCACACAGATGACATAAGGATGGCATACGGGTGTCACAAGTGAGACACTTGGATGACACATGGATGAAACACATGTACACATGGATGTCACAGAGACGACACATGGATAACCCACCCACACACGGATGTCACATGGATGACACATATACACAAATGTCACACGGATGACAGTCACATACACACAGATGTCTAACGGAAGACACTGATGACACATGGATGACACACATGGATGGCACACGGATGACACGCGGATGGAACACAAATGACACATGGATGGCACACGGATGGCACATGGATGGCACACGGATGGCACACGGATGGCACACGGATGGCACATGGATGGCACACGGATGACAAGCAGATGGCACATGGATAGCACATAGATGGCACATGGATGTCACATGTATAACGTATAGCACACAGATGGCAAATGGATGTGTGCCGCCCCCACATCAGCAGCCGAGCTGCTCGGATCCAGATCCGCAGTGGCTTGAGGGGTCTCCGGACCCTGGGGTCGTGCGGACACTCACGATGGTGTTGTGTCGGGTGTATTGTTTCTCTGTGACCACCTGGCGGCGCCAGGGCATCACATTCCCCCTTGGTTGAATACAGCCCGTCTGCGGGCTGTCCGACCACTGACGTTTATTTTTCTAAAAGAAACGGGAAAAGTAAAAAACAGATTAAACATTTCTTCCCTTTATGGAAGGCACATTTCTTGAACGTTGCATAAAACATGGAAAACAAACAAAAAACATTACTTTCCCATTTCTTCAGCCGCCACCCAAACAACCTGGTGCCTTGGTGCCACCGCTAAACATGGTGGGCACCCCTTTTCCCTAGTCCAGAGCTGTTCCGAGTGAAGCCTGCATGGTCCGGGTAAAAAGTTCCTTACTCGGCAGTCCATTTCAAGGGCCCCTAGTCCGGGGACCCTTGGCCTGGAGGTTAGCCACCGGTTTCAGTAGTGGCTGGGCCTCGGCCTACTCCATTGCAGGCCCTTCCTCCGATCTACCTCTCCAGAGGCTGTGCAGGGTGAGAATAATGTCGCGGGTGGAGGAGGGGACGCTGCGCTCTCCCACTGCTCGGGTCCGGCTGTGGCTGCTGCTGCTCGGTGGTGGCTCGAGCGGTGGGCCGGATCCCGGGGACTCTAGCGGCGTTCCTCGCCCGTGAGTGAAAAGGGGAATGGTTTTGGGGGTTTATTGTCCGTGACGCCACCCACAGTTGTGGTGAGGTTGTGACACCACCGCTACTCTGGACGGGGATCCCGGGAGCGGTGACAGGGAGCAGCTTGGATGTTGTTTTCTCCCCTCCATGGGTAGGGGGTTTGGTTGTCCCGGGGCCCGGTGAGGGGTGGTAGGTATGGATGGCAGATGGGTTACGGGGCCTGGGGAGGTGCAGGGTCGCGGGGGCAGCGCTGTGCCGCACGGCACGGAGGTACTCACTCAGCCAATGATGTACACAAAGTCTCCAGTAAAACAAACGGCTGGATGGACGGGTCCCACAGACGGCTGCGGTGTTTTCCCTCCCGGCAGGTTGATGGTGACTGCCTTTCCCTGCACCTGTGTAGTGTAAACGGTTCCAATGGGTTCCCACCGGTAACCCGCTCCCCAGCTTGAAGGTTGCTGAAGGAGCCCCTTTTGCCCGCAGGCTCTGGCCCTGGGAACTGTAGCCTTGGCGGTGACTGTGTTTCCCTCTCTCGGTTGGACTGTTGACTTCTGTCGGGACTTGGCTGCTGGGAAACCCCGGAGATTCCCTTCGCTAACGGATTTGACAATTTCAGCGGCGACTCCTAGCCTTGTCGGGGTCCGTAAGCCCTGCCGGATGGTGCTGGCTTCTCTTTGCGTACCGGTCCGGTACCGCCGGGCCACCGCCCGTCCACGGTCCTTACGGCTAGCTCCAATAGGCTTCTCCTGCAGACGGTCACCACCGTCTGCCAACCTTGCTGTACCGTCCGGGCCACACACCCGGACGCTGTCAGATTGCTCAACTGCCACTTCACTTCACTACTGCTCAGAACTCACTCCAAAACTAATCTGAAACTTCCTGCTCTCTTTTCCCGCCTCCAGGACTGTAAACTCCTCGGTGGGCGGGACTAACCGCCTGGCCCACCCCCTGGTGTGGACATCAGCCCCTGGAGGGAGGCAACAAGGGTTTTTGTTTGACTTTGGTGTGCCTGACCGGGGTGTGGGGTGTGTTGGTGTAGTACTTGTGACGTCCTGGCTTGTCCAGGGTGCCACAATAACAAGAAAGTAGTTGGGGTGTTATTTACAGAGCCCAAGATAGTTTTTGGGTTGACCTCACCAGTCCTGAGGTCTTGGTCCATGTTTAACGGTTAACGGGATAAACATTAACAATTTAACGGGTAGCCGGGAACCGCTACTTACTCCATTCTCCACCAGGGGTCTCCAGTACCACTTCCACATGGTACACCGCTCCGGACCCCGATGGTAGCTTGCCGCAGGTGATCTTTCTCCTTATAAGTGCGGGCATGCACATTCTCTTTACACTTCTCTCGTGCAGCGATCTCCCTGCACAGCTGCTGTTGCTGTCGCTTCCAGTATGGGCCACACGGATGCCCTCGGCGCTGGCGACGACCGGCCTCTCACATTGCCGTGGGCCCCGTCGACCAGTGGCCTGCTCCTCCTCTCGGCAGGTACACCCCGGCTGCTCCACAGCCGGGACGGGGTACTGGGAAGTAGCTGACGCCGCAGCCGGAGTAAATTTCAAGTTGGGTGCTGCCTCTGTTGCGGCCGGGCAGACCACCAGAACCGACGTCATCACTGTTGCGGCCAGGTGGACTGCCGAGGCCGGTGAAGACGTCATTGGGGTTGCGGCCTGGTGTCACAAACCACCGGGGGGGTCACTCAGAAATCCCCCGCGCTGGCTACCAGTACGTCACAATCGGGGGGTAACAAGTGGGTGTCACCCCTCCTTTATACCTCCCGACCGACAGACAGAGCACGTGACGCGCTCTCTAGCGCCCCTCTTATAGTCAGGCCAATTATGGAATTGCCCGACAATAAGCAAGGAGGCCGCTATACTACTTATGCCGATTATTGAAGGGTCCCCGGTGAGAGTAGGGTATATATTCCCCCGACCTCCGCGGGCGGAATATATAAAACCTCCCTGAATCTCACTGGCCTCCCCACAATAATCCTTGGCACAACTCGCTGCCACCAACCGCTTCACGGTAACTATTAGCCGAACACACAGACGTGGGATTCAAGATCGAGATAACAGAACAGCCCAAGAATAATTATATAATTTAATCAGCCTAAAGCACACTAGAAACTACAATATATACAATAGGGAATCTACAGAATATACATATGTCAGAGTACAGTTACAATCAAAGCATGGGTTACAAACAGGCATACACAGTTCCAGCAGTTACCTTGTTGCGTCTGGCCACAGGGGGGCGCTGTACCCAGGTTTCTAGGATCCTTCCCACAGATGTTTCCTACACGTGCCCCCAGCGAAAGGAACACTGGAAAATGGCCGAAGTAGGGTTATCAACCTGGACAAATCCAGGTCCCCTCCTACCTTCGTGACCTCACAGGGAGCACTGCTCCACCCCTGGCTTGAGTTATGGACAATATCCCAACATGGAATATGGGCCATAACTTTGCCTGGGAGCGTCGTAGGCGGACGCCAATGCTCTCATTGTGACAGTTATGAATTTAGCTACAGAACGAGGGGACTCATGACCTGTCTGCCAGTTCCCCATTGGCTGATATCACGCCTGGGGCATTTCCCAATGTCCTGCTCCCATAAAAAGGGTGTGCCGGCATCGTCCGCATGCGGAGACACCATTTTTATGGTTGCCATATTTATCGGAAATATGGCTTGCGAGATATGAACCATTTTTTACTGGAGTCGTTCTGTCTGGCTATTTCCATAGCCTTGCTAACTAGCTAGCAGCCCCCACTACAGGGTCACGGCAGGGAGTCATCCTGTGTCCATTGTCCTAAAGCCACCTAATTTCCATATCACAGGACATGGCCATGGAGGTGTAAGTGGAACACTGAGAACAAGAAGGGAGGGGGCACTGCCAGGGAGTGATGAGGGATTATGACTGGAGTCATAATTCATCTTCATATCCCGGGATTTGCCTCACACCTCCCCCCTTTTGAGGGCGCTAGGGGGCAGCACACTCCGGTGTTCCCCCGTGCGCCCGTCCGCGACCTCTCCTTGTCGGGACAGCCCGTCTGCGTTACCGTGGTCACGGCCCCTTTTGTGGCGAATGGTGAAGTTGTATTGCTGGAGCGCAAGGCTCCATCGCAACAATCGCCCATTCGTCCCAGAGACGGTGTGCAACCAGCTGAGGGGATTGTGGTCCGTCTCCACGATGAAGTGGCGCCCGTATAGATAGGGTTGCAGACGCTGCAGGGCCCACACTATGGCCAGGCACTCCTTCTCCATCGTGGAATAGGCAACTTCCCTTGGTAACAGCTTCCTGCTCAGGTACAAGACTGGGTGCTCTTGGCTCGCAGAGTCCACCTGGCTGAGCACCGCACCGAGGCCGAAGTCACTGGCGTCGGTCTGTACTACAAACGGCCGCGTGAAGTCGGCTGCCTGTAGCACGGGCGGGCTGGACAGGGCGTCCTTTAGGGCCCGGAAGGCTGTCTCGCAGTCCATTGTCCAATCGACTGCAGAGGGCAGCTTCTTCTTGGTGAGGTCCGTCAAGGGCTTTGCCAGGCTACTATAGCATGGAACAAACCTCCTATAGTACCCAGCGGTCCCCAAGAAGGACATCACCTGCTTCTTGGTCCTGGGGGTGGGCCAGGATGCGATGGCTTCCACTTTCTCAGGCTCGGGCTTCAGTGTTCTCCCACCTACCCGGTGACCGAGGTACTGGACCTCGCTCATGGCCAGCTGACACTTTCCCGGCTTGATGGTCAAACCTGCCCGGTGGATCCGCCTGAGCACCTGGGCTAGATGCTCTAGGTGGTCCTCCCAGGTGGGACTGAAGACGGCAATGTCATCCAGGTACGCGGCCGCGTACCCTTCAAGTCCCTTGAGCAGGGTGTTGACCATCCGCTGGAAAGTGGCAGGGGCATTCCTCATCCCGAATGGCATCACCGTGGACTCGTACAGTCCAAATGGGGTAATAAAGGCAGAGCGTTCCCTGGCCTTGCGAGTCAGGGGGATCTGCCAATATCCCCGGCTCAGATCCATGATGGTCAGGTACTGAGCCCCGGCCAACTGATCGAGCAGGTCATCGATGCGTGGCATTGGGTACGCATCGGCGACCGTGACCGCATTGAGCCCCCTGTAGTCCACGCAGAACCGAGTGGTTCGGTCCTTCTTAGGGACGAGGACTACAGGCGAGGCCCAAGCGCTGTTGGATGCCTGGATCACCCCCAGCTTCAGCATCTCGTCAATCTCCTGGCGCATGTGTTGCTGCACCTCCAGGGAGACCCGATATGCTGAACGCCGGATCGGGGGATGATCCCCAGTGTCCACGTGATGGACAGCCAAGTCAGTCCTTCCGGGCTGGTTGGTAAACAACCCCCGGAAGGGGTGTAGGGTGGCCCACAGCTGGGACCGTGGGTCCTCCAAGAGCTGGTGGCCAACCTCCACATCCTCAATGGATCCGCCTGCCCTAACCTGGGCTAGCATATCCAAGAGGGTTTCCGCTTCTCCCTCCTCTGGCAGGTTGCACACGGGGAGCGCACATGCCTCCCGCTCATGATGTGCCTTCATCATGTTCACATGGAAGGGCTTCCGCCTTCCACGGGCAGGGTCCAGGGTGACCAGGTACGTCACAGGGTTGAGCTGCTGGTACACGAGGTATGGGCCTTCCCAGGCTGCCTGAAGCTTGTCCTGTGGTACGGGGACCAGTACCCACACCTCTTGACCCACTTGGTAGGTCCTCTCACAAGCGTTCTGGTCGTACCAACGCTTCTGATCGGCCTGGGCTTGAGCCATATTGTCGTGTACCAGTTGCGTCAAGGCCTGCATTTTGTCCCGGAAGCGCATGACATACTCGATAACCGACACTCCAGGGGTGGCCAAATCCCCTTCCCAAGCCTCTTTCACCAGAGCCAGGGGGCCCCGCACACGTCACCCGTACAGGAGCTCAAACGGTGAGAATCCTGTTGAGGCCTGTGGAACCTCCCGGTAAGCAAATAACAGGTGTGGGAGATACCGCTCCCAGTCACGCCCATGGGAGTCGACCAACATCTTAAGCATCTGCTTTAAGGTGCCATTGAACCGCTCGCACAGGCCATTAGTCTGTGGATGGTACGGGCTGGCCACCAGATGTCGCACCTGGACTTGCTTACAGAGGGCCTCCATCAGCTGGGACATGAATTGGGTCCCCCGGTCAGTGAGCATTTCCTGGGGAAAACCCACTCGGGAGAAAATCTCCAGCAATGCGGTGGCCACCTTGTCAGCCCGAATGGACGACAAGGCCACTGCTTCTGGGTACCGGGTGGCATAGTCCACTACCGTCAGTATGAAGCGTTTCCCGGAGCTGCTGGGGATGGCCAGCGGGCCGACCAGATCCACAGCCACCCTCCTGAAAGGCTCATCGATGATTGGCAGAGATACTAGTGGGGCTTTGGGGTGTGGCCCCGCCTTCCCCACTCTCTGACAGGTTTCACACGAACGGCAGTAGGCAGCCACATCGGCCCCCATTTTTGGCCAGTAGAAATGCTGGTTTAACCTGGCCTTGGTCTTAGCGATCCCTAGGTGTCCGGCCATCGGAATCTCATGTGCGATCCGCAACAACTCCGTCCGGAACGGATAGGGTACCACCAACTGTCGGTCCCTGGGCCACGCCTCCGGTGAACCCTGCTGGACCGTGGCCCGGTACAGCCGTCCTTGGTCCCAGACCACTCGCTCCGGGTCCGAGTCCGAGGGAGGCTGTGCCGCCTGCTCCTTAAGAGCTTTCAGGCTGTCGTCAGCTTCTAACGCTGCCTGAAACCCCTGACTAGATGTGGCCAGAATCGACGAGACTGTCACATCTTCAGTCAGTACCCCGGGACCTGTGTCCTGGCCTCCACCTGACTCGGCTGCCACTTGGTCAGAAGGGGAAGAGCTATCGGACCTCCGGGAGGCCCCTTGGCTTCCAGCACTCCCACTGCGGGTGACAGCGGCCACAGCCGCTGCGACCGTGGGTCGTGCCTGCTCCTCCTCCGTTCCTGACCAAGTCGCCGGTTCAGGCAGACCTACCTGGCTTCCTGACACCCCGGTTGTGGGGGAACCATGCACCGAGATCTTACCTGGGAGCACTTCCGCTCCTGGACCGGCCCCAATCTCACCTGCCTGTTCCCCTCCTGCAGCAACAGAACCCCGCTGTGAAATCTCTGGGGGACCCCACATTTGCTGTGGTAGCCCCCACCCCACACACTGGTCCTCCCCCTGCAGCACCCTGCTCTCTGCTTATCCCTGCAGAGGGCAACAGATCCCAGCTCACAGGCTGGTTACTTGTAGAGGCATTGTCACACCTTTCTCTGACCCCCTCCCCTGTCACAGCTGCAGCTGAGTGTGTGTCTATGGTGTCTATGCAAGCAGAAATATCAGAGTTCACTCCCTCCTCCCTTACATCATTCATAGATAACACATTAACATTGTTAGGAGTCATGTCAGTACGGGCTGAAGGTTCAGCCCTTGGGGGGGGCCCAAACTGGGAGGTTATCTGCCCCAAATCTGTCCCAAGTAGCACGTTTGCAGGGATCCGATCAGTTACCCCCACCTCCCTCACCCCTCGCCCTGCGCCCCAGTCCACATAAATGTCAGCAACAGGCAGCGCCGGGTCAGTGCCTCCAATCCCGGAGACAGCGAGGGTTTTTCCAGGGATCAAGTCTTGGGGGGACACCATCTCAGGCCGCACCAGAGTCACCTCCGAGGCGCTGTCTCGCAGTCCTATGGTCACAGACCGGCCGACGGTGACAGGTTGGAAGCTGTCCAGGGACCTACCACCACCCCCACCCACACAATACACCTTGGGCGGCCCTTGGGACGGGGACGGAGCCGGGGCCTTGGGACGCTGAGGGCACATGGCCTTGAAGTGTCCAGGTAGGTTGCACTGGTGGCACCGTCTTGGCTCTGCCACGGGCCTGGAGAGGGGAGTTGAGGGGGACACCCCCTGCAGTCTAGGGGCAGGTGGGGCAGTCGCAGAATTCATCTTACCCCCTCTCCAGGTGCTGCTGGTGGCTGCTCTCCTGGCTTCAGGAGCCCGATTGTTGGTGTAGTCATCGGCCAGGGCAGCTGTAGCCGTGGACCCCTTTGGCTTCTGGTCTCGGATGAACTGGCGGAGATCCTCAGGGCAGTTCCACAAGAGTTGCTCCGTGATGACCAAGTCCAGGATCTCTGGTCCGGTGGAAAGCTGCAGGCCTTGGGTCCAGTGGTCGGCAGCTCGGGCAAGTGCCCGCCGGTGGTCAGCCCAGGAGTCCTTTGGTCCCTTCTGCAGGGTCCGGAACTTCTTGCGGTAGGACTCCGGAGTGAGGTTGTACTGTTGGATCAGGGCCCGCTTGATGGTGTCGTAGCCCTGATCTGCCTCAGCAGGCCAGTCCCCAAGGATATCCAGGGCCTTACCCCTTAAACGGGGGGTCAGGTATTTGGCCCACTGGTCCTTGTCCAGATGGTGCTGCAGGCAAGTCCGTTCAAAAGCAGTCAAGAAAGAGTCCAAGTCTCCATCCTTCTCCAGCACTGGGAAGTCCTCAACACGGACCCTTGGAAGTTTGGTGTCTCGAAGGCCACGTGTGGCTGATGAGGGCCGGAGCTGAGCTAGCTGCAGCTGGTAGTCACGGTCTGCCTGTCGCTCTCGCTCTTCACGCGCTGCCTGCCGCTCTCGCTCCGCAGCCTCACGCTCTGCGTGCCGCTCCGCAGCCTCAGCGTCACGCGCTGCCTGCCGCTCTGCCCTGCGCTCTGCCAGGAGTTCCTTGTAGCCCTTCTGGTCTCCAGCCTGGAGAAGGGCCATAGCCATTTGAAGAAGGCTATCCGAGCCTCCCAGGCTCGGTGGAATGGCACGTGGTGATCTGCGGCACGCTGCAGAGCTAGGCGATTCACTGTCCCTTTCAGAGCGGAGGGCTGGCATCTGGCTCGTTGAGGAACCTTGGGTGAGCTCCTCCTCATCTTGTCCAGCAGTGCCAGGTTGTGCAATGTCCTCGGCAGAACGGTTTTCTGGCGTCGAGCTCCTGGAGGACTCGTGGGCAACCTCCTCATTGCTGTCCACAGCACCGTCCTCCCTCTCTTCGGCTCCTGCCTTAGCATTGGCCAGTTGCATAGCTCTGCTCCTGGTGCCATCAGCCATTCTTGCAGACTTTTGGTCACTGACACAGAACTGACACCTGATGCCTCCACACACCTTACAGTATCTGCACTCTGACACTCTAGTGTTGAGCTAGTCTGAAGACCCCAGCAGCCACAGCTGCTGCAGGCAGTCTTTAGTGTCTGGGAGTATGGGTCTCACACTCACACACACTATTATCTCGATCCCACCGCTATGCCACCAATATGTCACAAACCACCGGGGGGGTCACTCAGAAATCCCCCGCGCTGGCTACCAGTACGTCACAATCGGGGGGTAACAAGTGGGTGTCACCCCTCCTTTATACCTCCCGACCGACAGACAGAGCACGTGACGCGCTCTCTAGCGCCCCTCTTATAGTCAGGCCAATTATGGAATTGCCCGACAATAAGCAAGGAGGCCGCTATACTACTTATGCCGATTATTGAAGGGTCCCCGGTGAGAGTAGGGTATATATTCCCCCGACCTCCGCGGGCGGAATATATAAAACCTCCCTGAATCTCACTGGCCTCCCCACAATAATCCTTGGCACAACTCGCTGCCACCAACCGCTTCACGGTAACTATTAGCCGAACACACAGACGTGGGATTCAAGATCGAGATAACAGAACAGCCCAAGATTAATTATATAATTTAATCAGCCTAAAGCACACTAGAAACTACAATATATACAATAGGGAATCTACAGAATATACATATGTCAGAGTACAGTTACAATCAAAGCATGGGTTACAAACAGGCATACACAGTTCCAGCAGTTACCTTGTTGCGTCTGGCCACAGGGGGGCGCTGTACCCAGGTTTCTAGGATCCTTCCCACAGATGTTTCCTACACGTGCCCCCAGCGAAAGGAACACTGGAAAATGGCCGAAGTAGGGTTATCAACCTGGACAAATCCAGGTCCCCTCCTACCTTCGTGACCTCACAGGGAGCACTGCTCCACCCCTGGCTTGAGTTATGGACAATATCCCAACATGGAATATGGGCCATAACTTTGCCTGGGAGCGTCGTAGGCGGACGCCAATGCTCTCATTGTGACAGTTATGAATTTAGCTACAGAACGAGGGGACTCATGACCTGTCTGCCAGTTCCCCATTGGCTGATATCACGCCTGGGGCATTTCCCAATGTCCTGCTCCCATAAAAAGGGTGTGCCGGCATCGTCCGCATGCGGAGACACCATTTTTATGGTTGCCATATTTATCGGAAATATGGCTTGCGAGATATGAACCATTTTTTACTGGAGTCGTTCTGTCTGGCTATTTCCATAGCCTTGCTAACTAGCTAGCAGCCCCCACTACAGGGTCACGGCAGGGAGTCATCCTGTGTCCATTGTCCTAAAGCCACCTAATTTCCATATCACAGGACATGGCCATGGAGGTGTAAGTGGAACACTGAGAACAAGAAGGGAGGGGGCACTGCCAGGGAGTGATGAGGGATTATGACTGGAGTCATAATTCATCTTCATATCCCGGGATTTGCCTCACACCTGGCTCGGGGCCAGATGGGATGTCGCCAGCGGTGCCGGAGAGCTGGTGTCGGTAAGGCCTGAGGACCCAGCAGTTTGGTCCTCCCCCATAGATGGTACGGGTTACGATGCCACGGACTGAGGCAGCAGGTCGGTCGGGGCGCTGGCTGCGGACACGGTCGACGAGGGAGGCGGCGTGGCGGACGGGAGCGGAACGGACCCCTCAGCCGGGCAGGCCGGTTCCTGGTGAACATAGGGGTGTGGATCACTGCTTACCCGCTCCTCCGAGACCATCTACACTTCACGCGCCTGGACAGCTGCAGCCAGGCCCTTCATCCCCGACGTCCACTTCGCCAGCATTAAGTGGGCTTGGGCCTGGATCTTCCGACACATGCTGCTGCGTTGGTGTCCAGGAACGGGTTTCTGCAGAGTCCTGGCGTCCCTGCGCTTTACAGCGCTAGTTACATGCTGCTCCGTCCTCTCTTCCCCCTTGGTTTTTCGGCAGCAGTCTCGCGGGACCCACTGTCTTTTTCGCTTCCTGTCCTGGGAGTTCACAGCTTCCGCCCGTGTTCCCAGGGGGCGGGGCTTGGACTTTCCGCTCTTTTCGGGGAAGAAGACGCCGGGCTTGTTGTTTTTTTTCGCACCCAAAAATGGCGGCAAAATGGCGGCTGTTGAAAAATTCCAAAACGGAGCACCGTTTACAGTCCAAAACAAGGCACACTTCCACCAGGTAGGTGGATGGGTTACAATCCTGTTGGTGACACCAGGTTTTGAGGTGTGCCGTCCCCACGTCAGCAGCCGAGCTGCTCGGATCCGGACCCGCAGTGGCTCGAGGGATCTCCGGACCCGGGGGTCGTGCGGACACTCAAATAAAAAGGGGTCGTGGCTTGTACAGGGGATTGTTGCGATTTCTTCTGATGCCACCCATGGTGTGTGGTAAGATGGAGTACCACCGCTGCTATTGCGGAGCAATAAAAAAAATGTCAGTGGCCGGCTTCCGCGTCCGGGTGTACTCGGGTCCCAAACCCGGCTGGTGTACCAATGTCCCTTCCTCCGGCACTCTGTAACTTTCTTAATTCTGGACAACTCCATATGGAACGGGGAAGTTCGCTCCCGGTTCTGTTGTGGTTGAGAGTCGTGCCCGCAAAAACTGACCCATGGGATCTCAGTGGGTGTTTGCGGATACTCTATCCCCCGCGGTGGGCTGCCATTTTGCTCTATCTGGGCTAACACTTCTGAAGCAATGTCTGGAACTTTGCTACGGGCCTGGTTAATTAGAGAAGGAGCTTGCAACCATCTTCTAACTAGGGTCCAGGTACCCCACCTGTGCACGGTCTCCGGACCGGATCTCCGCTGTCGGTATTGGCGGGCTCCAACCCTGTCCCGGTCCACGTTGGATTTCCCGCGACCGGACTCCCGTCTCCTTTGGACACGGTCCACTGCTTGCCACCTAGCCAGTAGACCAGGGCCACTACCCTGGCTACCCTTCACTAGGCTGTCAACTTCAACTCTCTTTCCACTTAACTCCAACTGCTACTTAAAACTGACTGGTTCCCGCCCCCGGATCCTCAAGACCCCTAGGTGGGCGCTCCCAATTTGCCTGGTCCTGCCCACTGGTGTGTCCTTCTTACCCTGAGGGGGGTGGCTAGGTTTTAGTGGCAGATGGTACCTGGTGTGGGATGGTGTTGTGTCGGGTGTATTGTTTCTCTGTGACCACCTGGTGGCGCCAGGGCGTCACAGATGAAACACAGATCACACAGGAATTAAACACAAGTACACATGGATGGCCACACAGATGGGCAAAATGCAACGCGTGTTTTTTTTTTTATGGACGTGTGAAGGGGCCCTATTGTGATACAGTGCAAGCACTGACTTCTGAGGATTAGAATGAGATCACATCAGGGTCTCAGCTTTGCTACATCTTTCAAACCTCTGCTACATGTCTCTGCTGTGTTACATCTGACTGTGGCACTCAGATGTAGCAGAGCTGACTTGTCAGAGGTGGGAGAGCTGAGACACGTAGATGTAGCAGAGCTGATATGCTCAGGAGAGGTAGAGGTCCCCAGGGTCCTGCAGCTCAGAAAGAGTCCGGCTGACATAGGAGTCCTTGTGCTCCCAGCTTCAGTGACACGTGGGTAAGAAGATTAATAGGAGCTTATGTAGCACCAACGGGGCAAGGGGTTAACTGTTACTCGTCACCGGGCGTGGTGCTGTCGGGTCAGGGGGATGTCACGAGTGGGCCTGCCCGGTTTTGTGGTCCCGAGGTATACAATAAAGAAGGGGGGGTTCTGATTGAGGTTTGTCTCTTGAAGCTTGTCTCTGTGGTTTTCAGGTTTCTTTACTCACAGTTCCAGTTTGCCCGGGAGATACCGGTCACCACCATGATGGGCCCCAGCCGATCCCGGATAAGTTGAAGATAGCCACCGGTATTTGGAAATGTCCTTTTCTAAGGGTTGCCCCTGTAGAAGTGAGGAACCCGGGCTGAGATTCTCGCTCCAAGCCACAGGCCCCGTGAAGAAGTAAGAAGGAAGATGATGGTGTTATGTTGCCAGAACTGTAGTCCCGACTTGACTGAAGTTGTGTAAAGGTTGCTCCTACTTCTACCCCAATTGGTGCCTGCACCCCAGGTGGTTGTCCTAGTGACCGGGGAAGTCCCATGCATCAGGATGGCCACCCACATGTCTACTGTAGTCCAACCCCTGGTGAGAAGGTACCTAAGCTGTATGTAAGGTGAAATGTGAAAACACTGGTGATTAACCCCCTTCATAACCGAAATGAATACTGCACCTTAAGTGAGGTGCAGAACCCTGTGGCGACTGAAGCCTCAGGGGCGCCACACTTATCTCTCTGCTACCTCTTAGGGAGGCTTTGCATGTTGCAACATTGCACGTGCGATGTCGGTGGGGTCAAATCGAAAGTGACGCACATCCGTCGTCACTTTCAACATCGTTGTGTGTAAATTCTAGATGATACGATTAACGAGCGCAAAAGCGTCGTTATCGTATCATCGGTGCAGGCTCCGACTTTTCCAAAATTATGCTGCCGCGACAGGTACGATGCTGTTCCTCGTTCCTGTGGCAGCACACATCGCTGTGTGTTACGGCGCAGGAGTGAGGAACATCACCTTACCTGCCGCCGGCGACTCTACGGAAGGAAGGAAGTGGGCGGGATGTTTACATCCTGCTCATCTCCGCCCCTATTGGCCGCCTGCCGTGTGATGTTGCCATGACGCCGCACGACCCGCCCCCTTAGGAAGGAGGCGGGTTGCCGTCCAGAGCACGGTCGCAGGGCAGGTGAGTGCATGTGAAGTTGGCATAGCGATAATTTTCGCTACGCCAGCTATTGTCACGGGCGGGGAGGGGACGCTGCGCTCACCCACTGCTCGGGTCCGGCTGCTGCTGCTCGCTCGGTCGGTGGCTCGAGCGGTGGGCCGAATCCCGGGGACTCGAGCGGCGCTCCTCGCCCGTGAGTGAAAGGGGTGGTTTTGGTGTAGGGATATTGTCCGTGACGCCACCCACGGTTTGTGGGGAGGTTGGGACACCACCGCTGCTCTGTACGGGGATCCCGGGAGCATTGACAGGGAGCAGCTGAGATGTTTTCTCCCCTCCGTGGGTAGGGGGGTTTTTGGTGGTCCCGGTGGTGGAGGTCGGAAGGTGGGTTGTGGGGCCTGGCCGGGTGCAGGGACGGCACGGTGGTACTTACTCTTCCAGTAACGTACACGGAGTCTCTAGTAAAACAAACGGCTGGATGGACGAGTCCCACAGACGGCTGCGGCGGTCACTCCTGGTAGGTTGGCGGTAACTGTCTCTCCCTGCACCGGTGTTCTGTGCTCGGCCCCAATGGCTTCCCACTGATAGCCCGCTCCCCAGCGATATGTTGGCTAAGGGAGCCCTTCCTTTGCCCGCAGGCTCTGGCCCTGGGAGCTCTAGCTCTGGCGGTAGGGAGATAAAGCTAACGGTTTGGACGGTTGCCTTCAGTCGGGTCTTTACTGCTGGGAAACCCCGGAGGTTCCCATCGCTGACGGATTTGACCGGTTTTACGGCGACTCCTAGCCTGGTCGGGGTCCATAGGCCCTGCCGGATGGTGCTGGCTTCTCTTCGCTCCCCGGTTCGGTACCGGCGGGCCACCGCCCGTCCCCGGTCCTCACGGTTGTGCGTCAATTGGCCTCTCCTGCAGACGGTCACCACCGTCTGCCAACCTTGCTGTCAGGTGCCCGGGCCACGTACCCGGACACGGTCAGTCAGTTCCTCCACTACTACTTCCTCACTCTCCAAACTCTAAACTCCACTGCTCAACTGCTTCCTTTTCCCGCCTTCAGGACTGTGAACTCCTCGGTGGGTGGAGCCAACCGCCTGGCTCCGCCCCACCTGGTGTGGACATCAGCCCCTGGAGGGAGGCAACAAGGGTTTGTGTCTGACTTCGGTCTTCCTATCCGGGGTGTAGGGTGTGTTGTTGCAGTACCTGTGAGGTCCTGGCTTGTCCAAGGCGCCACACTATCACAAGATATCGCAGCTGCGACGGGGGCGGGGACTATCGCGTGCGACATCGCAGCATCGGCTTGCGATGTCGCAACGTGCAAAGCCAGCCTTAGTGTCATAGCTCGGCTACATTTGAGAGGGACATTTAGATGTAGCAGAGCTGTGATGCTCAGCTGTAGCAAAGAGATAAGCTCCTTTTAGTCTTCTTACCCACATGTCACTGAAGCCAGGTATTCCCTGCTGGTAGCGCTGGGACTCCTGTGTCAGATGGACTCTTTCTGAAAGTCTATGCAGTGCACGCTTGTTTCTAGGCTGTGCCATGTGGTGAAACCCTGCCCCCAGCACAGCCAATCAGGGTGAGTGGCCGCACAAGGTGGTGACGTAACGTCAACTTCCAGAGGCCGGAAGTTGATGTGACCTCCCCGGATATCGGTGGCTGTGTCCTTAGATTGGGCTCAAGGTGATTGTTCTCCTTGAATTTCGATATCCCAAAAAAATAAAGATATTTTCATGTAAGGATGTAGCAGAGCTGAATTTATTTTCGAATACTATAAGTTTGGTACAACTTCAAGTAATCCACAAAGTGATATTTAGCCAAATGACAAACTCAGCTATGCTGCATCTGTACATTTTCAGATTCTCTACATTCAGTTGTAATCCCGGTTACCTCCTTTAGGGGTCAGTGTTGATCCACTGAACCCCATGAACAGATGCGCAGAGATCCCCACCTCCTATGTAATAGGATCTGACAATTATCACCGTAAAACTGAATTTGATCTCTTGTAGTCTCTAAAAAAAAAAAAAAAAAAATGTAATACATTTTTTTCAATTTTATTTTAGGATAAAACTAAAATTTGATTAATTTTAAATATTAACATTTGTTAGAAAGATTAAATGTCCAATTAGTGACGATGTGACATGACTGCAGGCTGGATGGGGGAATCCGTCAGGGCTCATTAGAGGATTTCACCCTGTGATAAAACACAATGACATAAGAGAGAATGGTTTTGACTTTTCTCCCCCCTCACCCCCATAACGATCATTGTGAGGCTCATTACCGCCCTGGATGAACAAAGGAACACGTGTCCCCGTTATAGGGAGAATATAGACGATGACGGTTTCACTTTAAAATTGGTAAAAAAGCAAAAAAAAAAAAAAAAATTTTTCTCTTTTTTTCTTTTGCTAAATCCAAAATGGCAAATGTTGCTAAACTCATGATGACCACCACCTCCAACATTGTAGATAGAAATCCAGAAGCAGAAATTAAAGTTTGGGGGAACGCTCAGTAACACTATTAAAGGGGATCTCCCACTATTAGGACAACCCCTTCTAATTCAACATGTTGGTAAAATAATAATACTCACCTATACTCACCTCCCGTACCGACACTGTTCCAGCAGTGAAGGGGTCTCACATGGGGCTGTGACATCACGCTAGCCCCGCGTCCAATCAGCGCCGGCTTCCTTCTTTCCGCCTTTGGACCAAACGAGTTAATCAACAGGAAGTGAGCTCACTTCCTGTTGATTGCTCGTTTGGTCTGAAGGTGGGAGAAGGAAGTCGGCGCTGATTGGACACAGAGCTCATGTGATGTCAGAACCAAATGTGACTCCGCGCATTGTGAGCCGCGGGAACTTGATGTGAGTATAGGCTTTATTATTTTACCTGGGGCAAACATGATAAATCAGAATTGGTTCTCCTAGTAGTGGACAACCCCTTTAAGCTCTTGATATTAGGGACAAACACCCCAAAAAGCTGTCTACACATGGGCGTCTGGTTTCGAGTCATTCTTCCCAATTCTTTTTACATGCTGGGCACTGATGACTTTCTTTCTCCTTGAGAGTAGCTAATTTACATATTTTTTCCCAGTGGGCAAAATATATCTTCACAATTAAAGTCAGCACGCCTTGGAGTTACATCTAGGCATCAAATACCCAGCTCTTTACTGACCCCAAACAGCTGTCTGCAGATGTCTGTCTTATTTGTCTGAAATCCAAAAGTCATTTTTTAATGCACTTTAATGAGATTGACATTAACTTACCGAGAGGTAACCAGAGAGAAACTGTTTTATTCCTTCCCCCCCCCCACAGGATTTTGGTGCCCACATGGAAGGGGGTGGAAGCTGTGCCCCTCCTGTCTGGAAACTACATATAAACAAAGCAGAGAGGTCAGTCTTTAGTACAAGGTAGTCAAGCTATTGGATTTTGATAGGTGCAGTGTATGCTGTGAAGGGAGAGAAAGGAATTTCCAGCACCTATAGTGCTGGTAGAACACTTAGGGGCACTTTGCACACTACGACATCGCAAGCCGATGCTTGCGATGCCGAGCGCGATAGTCCCCACCCCCGTCGCAGCTGCGATATCATGGTGATAGCTGGCGTAGCGAACATTATCGCTACGCCAGCTTCACATGCGCTCACCTGCCCTGCGACGTCGCTCTGGCCGGCGACCCGCCTCCTTATTAAGGGGGCGGGTCGTGCGGCGTCATAGCGACGTCACACGGCAGGCGACCAATAGAAGCGGAGGGGCGGAGATGAGCGGGACGTAAACATCCCGCCCACCTCCTTCCTTCCGCATAGCTGGCGTGAGCCGCAGGACGCAGGTAGGAGATGTTCCTCGCTCCTGCGGTGTCACACACAGCGATGTGTGATGCCGCTGGAACGAGGAACAACATCGTAACATCGGTCATTTCCAAATTATGGAAATGACCGACGCTACACCGATGATACGATTACGACGATTTTGCGCTCGTTAATCGTATCAAAAAGGCTTTACACACTACGATATCGCCTGCGACGCCGGATGTGCGCCACTTTCAATTTGACCCCACCGACATCGCACCTGCAATGTCGTAGTGTGCAAAGTGCCCCTTATAGAGAAAATCACCTCAATGGGAGCTTAGCTGTAGCACAGGGGTAACAACAACAACAAAACCTACTCATACACACGGCACCCACACACAAAGGAGTCAAAAAAGTGCATGAGGGGAGATTACATAGAAGGGGGGAATAAACAGACAACTGGGGAACTTCCAAACCAGAATAAAAACACCTGATAATGTTGCAAAACTCCAATGCCGCAGCCAACAGCACTACTGAGATAGTGTATCAGCACAGCTCCTTCCACCTCCTGGCCACGCTTCCTAATGATAGAAAATAACAGGCCCCCTCTGGTGGAAGTAGAGGGTATTTATAGGACCTGGGCATGGCCCCAACTCGAAACACATGACCAGGAGTCAGGAGCTGGTGGAAGGAAACCTGGCGTTAACCCTCTCCTCCCCAAAGGAAAAGGAATCCATTTAATCAGCAGAGTCCCACAAGACACTGTGAGACTCCGACCCAGAACATGTCACTAAACTCTGCAACAGAGAAAGGTCCGTGACAATCTACAAGGAAAATGTTGAGAATATTGTTGCTACCAATGTTAAGGGTTGTATGTAACTGTTCAAGTGGAGTGCCTACTAAGGAGAAGAAACCAGCAAGATTATGTGTCCAATGTGGACGTCATTACTTCTATATATTATGTAGTCTTTATTTAGGCAGGTCACTTTGCACCATAATCCTTGGACCATTTATCCAGCTTTTTAAGTCCTGCACAATTTATCGTCACCTAATAAAAAAAGGAATGGGAAAAAACAAGGCTGGGACCCTCTCTCCATAGCAGCTTCAATGTTATATCCTCCATTGCCACTAGGGGATACTTCAACTTATGTATTTGCCTACAAATCATTTTTTTATAATTGGGTTTCACTAAGATTTTTTGCCCATTTGCCTTCTATAGCCTCTGTATTGCGCTGTTTATTGCTGGCTGCAGAATGAGCTAACTGAGAATCGGTCAGTGAGCTCGTTCGGATGGTCAGACACAGACCTTGCAGCTCTTTTATCTGTCTTTATCTGAGCTCTTCTCAGCTGATTTATGACCAGAGAACACATCAAAGTTGAATTTGCAGGAAACGGAGCCTGTAAAGGCTGAGCGGTGCAACATTTTTAATAAAATCCAATAGCAAAATTGATTTTTTTTTTTACCCTAAATAGATGCACTGACAAGCTGTAAATAATGTAGCACAAATTGTAATGGTAGGATTGGATTTTCCTCTAAATCTGCTTTTTTTACTGACCGTCCCGTGTCAGTGAATGTGATTTTCCTCATCTTTGTGCCTATAACAGAAGCTGACAGCTGTGTAATAAAGCGACTAAATCAGAAACGTCACACTGTGCCGCTGATAGGAGAGATCCTCGGGTGTCCAAAAACTCGTTTAGCAGCCACTTCCTCGTCCCCCCACACCGGGACCACCTACGAGAGAGATTGGAAAGGTCACAATTTGCACCTCGCCCCAAAGTAATTATTAAGAAGGCAAATGTCTGACCCCAGCTAATGAGTCAGTGTGTGATGAGTCAGTGGGAAACGGGTCATGGAGGGTCAGTCTGATCACCGAGACCGTAACTAATAGTGTAACGTTATAGCAGCGTCTCATCGGGAGGGGTCGGTTTTATGTAGAATGAGCCTGGAGTCATTTCCTAGTTATATGCACCCTACTTCTTAAAAATGTATATAGAGGACAGAATAAAATGAATGTGACTGTAGAATCTGACTACACAGGGGTTTGTTTGTGGTCTGTTACCATGGCGATACACCAGTTTACAAACAAAATAATTATATTTGCAGGGTTGCAATTTGCGCATTTTTGGAGCAGTCTCACGACTTGTATTAGACAGTTGACCCCCGTAAGTTACATTATAGCAATTTAACCCCTTAGATGCTATGGTGAATGGTTTTTTTATGACCTCTAAATAAATGGATAGATTGGGATGGACCATTTCTATCACTTCATTAGTCCACCGGCGATGGGATCGTGAGGTGCCATTGAAAGTTCACGTGTCTGCCTTCTTTGTGTTCTCCTGCCATAGTCGGTATATAGTGTCATTTTAGCATTCCAAACCAAAAGAAAACTTGCCTCCCCAAAAAATGTTGGAAAAAGAGTGCTCAAACTGTCAAAGTAACCCCAAATCGGACCAATAAAGACTACAACATGCACAAGCAAAAGTTAGTCCGCACACAGATGTATCAACAGACAGGCGATACAGGAAACATCAAAAGAAACCGAGCCAGGAGTGTGTATGTACACAGTCACTGTAGAAATATTGTGGATCCAGATCTTGCAGAAGACAAATGGTTGATGGCAGTTGTCTGCTACCAACAGATAGATGGTGGATGGCAGAGACATATGTGTCACGCTCCCCGGGTCCCCTGCCCTGCTCCCCGGCTCACCTGCCACGCTCCCCGGCGTCTCTGCTTCTCTCCCCGGTCTCCAGCCTCCATTGCCCGCGGTCTCCAGGCGTCCCGGTCCCCGCTCCCGGCGCCCGTCGGTTACACAGCCCCAGCCCGGCCCTCCTGCTGCTTCCTCACCGCTCCCTGCCCTGGCTTCTGGCACCCGGGCCGCGCGCATGCGCATTAGGGCGCGCGGTCATTGACCCTTTCTTAAAGGGCCAGCGTCCACCGACAGGAAATTAAGCACACAGGTACAGGGTATAAAGGGGTTTAGTGTCCAAGTGGGCGGGGCCTGTTCTTCGTGTTTCCCAAGCTAGGAGTCAGGTCTCCTTGTGTTCCTGTGAGATACTCACCTCTCTCTCTTCTAGAGCCGTTCCTGCCTCGCCATCCGGTCCTGCCGAAATCCCGAACCCCGAACGCTGACTATCTGCCATCCTGTCAGTCCGTACCACTTCTGATCCCTGCGGTGACCCGTCCTCTCGCTCCATCGGTTCCGGACTCCGCCTGACAACATCTCGGCCTCCGAACCTGAGCTCCGTCACCCGGACTACCATCAGTGACTCCGTGGTCCCAGGGACTTCACCGTTCTACTCTTGTACACGGACTGTCCTGCTAACCGTAGTGCTCCGGCTACCGGACCCCTTGCCTTCATCAAGGAGTTCGGCCCAGTGGATCCACCTCCTGGGTCTGCCCGTCCCCCTGGTCCTAACAGTAAGAACAGGCCATGGATCCCGCCGAAGCACTAGCGGCCTTGCAGGAAGAACTCACACGCCAGCGTGAGACTCAGACCCGCATGCTGAACTTTATGTCTTCTGTGGACGCCCGCCTGAACACGCTACAAGCATCAGTTACATCTTCAGCTTCTCGGGCTTCCACTAGACAATCCACGGCTCCAGCCCCCGTGGCAGCCTCTCCAGATGCTTCCAGACTTCGTTTGGCCTCAACACCCCGGTACGCCGGAGATCCCAAGACCTGCAGGGGATTCATAAACCAATGCTCCCTCCATTTCACACAGCTGCCGCATTTGTTTGCCTCCGACCAAGCCAAGGTCGCATTCATCATGTCCCATCTAGAGGGTGAGGCACTGGCGTGGATGAACCCCTTGTGGGAAAAGGAGGATCCTGTGACCACGAACATCCAGGAGTTCCTGCAGGCATTTCGTGGCACCTTCGACGAGCCCGGACGCGCCTCCGCGTCTGCCTCGTCTCTTCTCCGGTTACGTCAGGGGACTCTGACGGTGGGTCAATACGCCATCCGTTTTCGCACCTTGGCTTCGGAACTCGGGTGGAACAATGAGGCTCTAACCGCCGCCTTCTGGGAAGGACTCTCGGGTCGAATTAAAGATGAGCTGGCTGGCCGTGACGAACCGACTACCCTGGACGCCCTGATTACCCTAGCGACTCGAGTGGACATTCGCTTTCAGGAGCGATCCAAAGAAGTGTCCCGTGAGAGACGTCCGATACGGCATTCCTCTCCTCCGCAGAAGCCTGCCGTACTTCAGTCCACGGCATCTGGTGTCTCCGTCCACGAGCCCATGCAGATCAACCGTGTGCGGCAGTCTGAACAACGCCGAGCAGAGCGGCTCGCCAAGGGCCTCTGCTTCTACTGTGGAGAGGGCACACACCTTCTACGCTCCTGTCCAGAGAGGCCGGGAAACTCCAAAGCCTAGGGTTGGTAGGAGAGGCCACCCTAGGTGCTGGGACTCTCTCAGACCCGGTTATGTGGACTGTTCAAGTGGCAACGGGAGAGACGCGGTTCACGGCCGAGGCGTACCTCGATTCTGGGGCAGCAGGCAATTTCATCCAGCAGGCCACGGTGGACAAGTACCAAGTGCCTGTTACTCCACTCGAAAAACCCCTCGTGATTGCCTCTGTGGATGGGAGACCCCTCTCTGACACCATCTCCTGGATCACCAGGCCGGTCGAACTGCGTATCGGTGCCCTGCACACCGAGAACATCGCTCTCTACGTCCTCCCACACATGTCCCATCAAATCCTGCTGGGACTCCCCTGGTTACGGACACACGAACCGTCAGTCAGCTGGGGCACTGGTGAAATCACCCGATGGGGCTCCTCTTGCCACGAGAGATGTCTGAAGAGCATACAACCCATCCGACGGCCTCCGGTTCCAGAGTCCCTACCGGGACTGCCCTCGGCCTATTGGTCCTTCGCGGACGTCTTTGACAAAAAGGAATCTGAGGTACTTCCGCCACATCGTCCTTACGATTGTGCTATTGACCTGCTCCCGGGAACCACACCACCTCGAGGACGGATATATCCGCTGTCTCCTGCCGAAACAAGGGCCATGTCTACCTACATCACGGAGAACCTGGCAAGGGGATTCATTCGGAGATCCTCCTCTCCTGCTGGAGCAGGCTTCTTCTTCGTTAAGAAGAAAGAAGGCGACCTACGCCCATGCATAGACTACCGGGGATTGAACCAAATCACCGTGAAAAATAAGTACCCCCTGCCGCTCATCCCCGAATTGTTTGATCGGCTTAGAGGAGCTCGTGTGTTCACCAAGTTGGATCTTCGGGGTGCCTACAACCTGGTCCGCATCCGCTCTGGGGACGAATGGAAGACCGCGTTCAATACTCGCGATGGGCACTATGAATACTGTGTGATGCCCTTCGGCCTGTGTAACGCACCAGCAGTCTTTCAGGAATTGGTGAATGACGTGTTCTGGGACCTTCTCTACATCTGTGTGGTGGTGTATCTTGATGACATCTTGATCTTCTCTCCGGACCTCCAGACCCACAGAGAGAACGTGCAGTTGGTTCTACAACGACTGAGGGAAAATCGGCTGTACGCCAAGTACGAGAAGTGTGTCTTCGAGCAGTCTTCTCTTCCCTTCCTGGGTTACGTTATCTCCGATACCGGACTGCAGATGGATCCGAAGAAGGTCTCTTCCATTCTTAACTGGCCCCCTCCTTCCGGACTGAAGGCAATCCAACGCTTTCTGGGATTCGCAAACTACTACCGCCAGTTCATCCCTCACTTCTCGGCTCTAACTGCTCCTCTCTCCGCCTTGACCAAGAAGGGGGCTAATCCAAAGGACTGGTCACCTGCGGCCGACGCCGCGTTTGGCTCTCTGAAGCGGGCATTTGCCTCCTCCCCTGTGCTCCACCGTCCGGAGTTAAACCGACAGTTCACCTTGGAGGTGGATGCCTCCTCTTCGGGAGCCGGAGCAGTGCTCATGCAGAAGTCCTCCTCCGGGAAGATGGTGACTTGCGGTTTCTTTTCCAAGAGCTTCTCAGCGCCTGAACGCAACTACACCATCGGGGACCGAGAACTATTGGCAGTCAAACTGGCTCTGGAGGAATGGCGCTACCTTCTAGAGGGAGCAGTGTACCCCGTAATCATTTACATGGACCACAAGAACCTGGAATACCTGCGGTCCGCTCAGCGACTGAACCCACGGCAAGCCAGGTGGTCCTTGTTCTTTGCCAGGTTCGACTTCCAGCTCCATTTCCGACCTGCGGACAAGAATGTACGCGCAGATGCCTTGTCCAGATCATTCCTGCCAATGGAACAGGAGGAGGAGACATTCCAGCCCATCATCTGTCCTAGTAAAATCATTCCGGTGACCCCGGTCACCCTGGCCCAGATACCGCCCGGGAAGACCTATGTCTCTGAGACCGACAGGCAAAAAGTGTTGCATTGGGGCCATGCCTCGAAAACAGCCGGCCATGCTGGTCAGAAGAGAACATGGAGTACGATTGTACGTCATTACTGGTGGCCATCCCTTCGCACGGACGTCGCTTCTTTTGTCTCAACCTGCTCCTCTTGTGCCAGGAACAAGACGCCCAAACATCTGCCATATGGTCGTCTTCTGCCTCTGCCTATACCCTCAGTTCTGTGGCAACACATTGCGATGGACTTTATTACGGACTTGCCCCTGTCCTCCGGACACACAGTCATATGGGTCGTGGTGGATCGGTTCTCCAAAATGGCTCATTTCGTCCCTATGGCTGGACTGCCCTCTGCCCAGGAACTCGCTGACGCCTATATACAACACATCTTCCGCTTGCATGGCTTTCCATCACACATTGTGTCCGACAGAGGAACTCAGTTCACCTCCCGCTTCTGGAGGGCCCTCTGCAAACATCTGGGAGTGACTCTGGACTTTTCTTCAGCCTACCATCCTCAGTCGAATGGCCAAGTGGAACGAGTCAATCAGATCTTGACCTCCTTCTTACATCACTACGTCAACGCCCATCATGACGACTGGTCCACGCTTCTTCCTTGGGCTGAATTCTCCCATAACCACCACGTCAGTGAGTCCTCCTCCAGCTCTCCCTTCCATGTCGTTTACGGACTTCAGCCTTCCGTCCCATTACCTGTATCCTCTTCCTCGGATGTCCCTGCTGCTGATGCTGTAGCCCGTGACTTTGCTACCATTTGGGACTCGGTCAAGGCATCCCTTGGACGTGCTTCCCTGCGGATGAAGAGACACGCAGACAAGAGGCGTCTGGACCCTCCGTGTTTCTCTCCAGGAGATCTCGTCTGGCTTGCTTCCAAGTACGTCCGATTTAAACTACCATCCTACAAGCTGGGTCCTCGCTACATCGGACCGTTTAAAGTCCTCAGCAAGATCAATGAGGTCTCCTACAAACTGCAGCTCCCGGTCACGATGAGGATACCCAACTCCTTCCACGTCTCCCTGCTCAAGCCGGTTGTCCTTGGTCCCTTCTCCGCTGCTGACAGTTCGGCTCCTCCTCCAATTGCCGATGATGACATCTATGCGGTAAGGGATATCGTGGCCATGAAAACCGTACGGGGCCGACAGTTCTTCCTGGTTGACTGGGCAGGGTCAGGGTCCTGAGGATAGGTCCTGGGAGCCCCGGGAGAATGTGGGTACTCCTCTGATCCGTGCCTTCCTGTCCCGGTTGCGGGGAGGGGGGTGTGGGGGGGGGTACTGTCACGCTCCCCGGGTCCCCTGCCCTGCTCCCCGGCTCACCTGCCACGCTCCCCGGCGTCTCTGCTTCTCTCCCCGGTCTCCAGCCTACATTGCCCGCGGTCTCCAGGCGTCCCGGTCCCCGCTCCCGGCGCCCGTCGGTTACACAGCCCCAGCCCGGCCCTCCTGCTGCTTCCTCACCGCTCCCTGCCCTGGCTTCTGGCACCCGGGCCGCGCGCATGCGCATTAGGGCGCGCGCGCGGTCATTGACCCTTTCTTAAAGGGCCAGCGTCCACCGACAGGAAATTAAGCACACAGGTACAGGGTATAAAGGGGTTTAGTGTCCAAGTGGGCGGGGCCTGTTCTTCGTGTTTCCCAAGCTAGGAGTCAGGTCTCCTTGTGTTCCTGTGAGATACTCACCTCTCTCTCTTCTAGAGCCGTTCCTGCCTCGCCATCCGGTCCTGCCGAAATCCCGAACGCTGACTATCTGCCATCCTGTCAGTCCGTACCACTTCTGATCCCTGCGGTGACCCGTCCTCTCGATCCATCGGTTCCGGACTCCGCCTGACAACATCTCGGCCTCCGAACCTGAGCTCCGTCACCCGGACTACCATCAGTGACTCCGTGGTCCCAGGCACTTCACCGTTCTACTCTTGTACACGGACTGTCCTGCTAACTGTAGTGCTCCGGCTACCGGACCCCTTGCCTTCATCAAGGAGTTCGGCCCAGTGGATCCACCTCCTGGGTCTGCCCGTCCACCTGGTCCTAACAATATGCAAGGAGTAAATGAATTGCAGGCAGCAACAGGCAAGCTGGGAACTCAATTGTAGAGTAGATAACTCACTGTTGAAACAGAATTGTAGTGTGAACAGCATCAATAATAGCAGAGAACAGTTTGTTATGCTTACAGCAGACAAATGGATAACCGTAGGGCAGCAATTATGAACAGGCAAACTGAATTCTTGCTAGTAGAGAAGATTACAGTACTGATGTAGTGTCAACAGCACCAGTATTAGCGGAGTGTAGTGCCGGCGTCTGTACAGACATGACGATTTACTCAACACCCCGGCTGCACCCTCCCCCGCACTCCCCCGGCCATCAATGAGTGCTGCCTGCCTCTTTCCCCTCCCGGGCCATGTACATGCCACACAGGGTTCCTGGGAGTGTACGTAAGATGTGCGCACGCACACTAGCCCTCCTCTTAAGGGGCTGGCATGCTATTTCCAAGAAATGCCTCTCAGAGTATGGCTGAGAGCCACAGTGTATTTAAGGCATCCTCCTATTAGGGGAGGTGCCTGTGCAATGCCTCTAGTTTGTCTGTTTTGCTCCAGTCTGCTTCCTAACTAGTTGTCAGGTCCAGAGCTCCTGTCCTGTTATCCCTGTGTTTATCTCCAGTAACTGCCCTCCCATACTTGACTCCCCTGCTGTGCCCACCATTCCTGTTCGCATCCACCTGTCCAGTCTGCTTCAGTCACTCCGTCTGTACCTATCTATTCCTGAGTGTGTCACCTGTTCTCGGGGTCAGCTGCTACAGTCCCGGTCAGTTCCCTAGGAGCGGTACCTGGCGTCCACCTCATGGTGGGTGCTTAGTTAATCCCCTCCCACTAAAGGGTAAGCCCGGGTACCCTCTGTGGTCCAGTGGGTTTGTGGAGCCCCGCATTACCTTCAGGTGCCGGTCGCCACAGGGTCTCCACGGGCTTGGAGATCTTCTGGTCACATGTAGGTTAACTTCAATGGGGGAGGCGAGGGCCACGCCCCCTCCCTGAGTCTGCTCAGGGGTCCCCTCTAGCTGTGTGTGTGCTCTGGTTACTGGTGTTCCGTGTGTCCACACCCTAATCAGCCTCTGGGATTACCTGTGTTGTACTCACTCAGGCTGAGTGCAGTCCTCAGTGGCGCCTGACCAGGTCAGGGGTGCCACAGGTCCACTAATCCCACTCACTGCCCCTTGAAGGAGCTGCCGTTATCACAGAATCTCCGTGACACAAGTCCATCATGGTCAGTCTATAACCTAACGTGTAACCTGTGGGAAAGCAAAAATCCTGAGATCCTCAGTGTAGTGCCTTGTAAAATAAAAAAAGGCAATTCCTCACTCCCAGACCAGCACCACCCCTCACCTTCATGCAATGTGTCCCCCAGTTATTTTGTGACATTGTGTATGTCACATGAGTGCTGCATTTGTGACGCCCTGGACTAGCCAAGTTGTCACAGGTAGGCCCTTACACAAACACCCCCCCCCTTAATAAGGTGACAGCAGCCAAACTACAAAAACCCTTGTCACCTCCCTCCGGGTTTGATGTTCACACCAGGGGGGCGGAGGCAGGTGGTTGGCTCCACCCACCGAGGTGTTCACAGGCCCCGAGGCGGGAAAACAGAGTAGTTCCCCGTGGGGAGCAGAGAGGAGTAGTCTAGTCTTGACTGTGAAGTGAAGTGGAGTGAAGTTCAAGGGCAGACCTGCGTCTAGGTCTGCCAATGTCTACAACAGGTGTCTGGGTTGGAGCCCAGTCACCTCTGGCAAGGAGGCAGACGGTGGTGGCCACCTGCAGGAGCTAGGATTACGGCCGGTGGAACCATAGGGGCCGGGGACGGGCGGTGGCCCGCCGGTACTGAACCGAGGAACCGATTGGAAACCGGAGCACCAGGAGGGGTACTCAGACCCAAAACGAGGCCCAGAAACAACTGGGCTGAGTCAAATCAACTGATTGAGGACTGGACTTTAGGCCCTTTCCCACCTAAGACCCGACTGAAGACAACAGCCCAACCATTAGGGTAAAGCCACCGCCCAGGCATAGAGACCCGACGGGCCAGCGTCTGGGGGCAAAAACGGCTCTCCCAGCAAACACCAGGCTGGGGAGCGGACTACCGTTGCTCAGGCATAGGAGTCGTCATTTCTACACAAGTGAGGTGCAGGAGAAAGGCGGAAACCACCAACCTGATAAAAGGAAAAGCGCAGCTGGCTGCGGGCACCGTTCACCATCTTGTTTGGTTTACCAGAGACTCCAGCGTGTTTGTAATAGTGAGTATAACAGTGCCTTCGGGCCGCGCACCGCGCCGCACCGCACCGACACGCCATTACCATCCATTCCCCCGCCTCAGCACCTCCCTCGGGCCCCCGGGACCATCATCCCCTTACCCACGGAGGGGTCAACACCAAGCTGCACAACACCGTCCCCGGGAGCCTAGTCAACGTCAGCGGTGGTGTCCATCCATTCACCACAACCCGTGGGTGGCGTCACGAACTCAAATCCCCTACAAACAACCGCGGCTCCGACCGTGGACCTCCCCACCGAAGTCCCTACGTGTAGCGCCAACCCCCTTTCAGAGTGACATGACCACCGGGTCAGTGAGGAGCGAGCCACCCACTGACGAGCACGGATCCGAGCGGCTCGGCAGCCGGCCGAGTCCCGGGGTGGTACACATTCTCTGAGCATCTGATGGAAATGAAAATGCTGCAGCCCATCAGCACCACTAATAGGCTCCTGCACTCTTCTTCAGCATCGCTCTAATCAGGAGAAATGCTGTTCTCTTGTAAGTGACGGCGCTCTGCCGGGATTAAGAGGAAACATGTAATGGCAGCAAAGAGTGGTCAACATTTGACCCCATGCTGCCATGGCAACCCATTGGCGCCCCATGATCACTTCACGGTGCGCGTTGGATTGCACTGTCAGTGTTTGACAGAACGATCTAAGGGGTAACAGCGGCGAGTTGATCGGATCAGCAGACATGTGCAGCGGATAATGCGGGCTTAAAGGGACAGACACGGCTAAGGACTTACAGTTAGGTCCAGAAATATTTGGACAGTGACACAAGTTTTGTTATTTTAGCAGTTTACAAAAACATGTTCAGAAATACAATTATATATATAATATGGGCTGAAAGTGCACACTCCCAGCTGCAGTATGAGAGTTTTCACATCCAAATCGGAGAAAGGGTTTAGGAATCCTAGCTCTGTAATGCATAGCCTCCTCTTTTTCAAGGGACCAAAAGTAATTGGACAAGGGACTCTAAGGGCTGCAATTAACTCTGAAGGCGTCTCCCTCGTTAACCTGTAATCAATGAAGTAGTTAAAAGGTCTGGGGTTGATTACAGGTGTGTGGTTTTGCATTTGGAAGCTGTTGCTGTGACCAGACAACATGCGGTCTAAGGAACTCTCAATTGAGGTGAAGCAGAACATCCTGAGGCTGAAAAAAAAGAAAAAATCCATCAGAGAGATAGCAGACATGCTTGGAGTAGCAAAATCAACAGTCGGGTATATTCTGAGAAAAAAGGAATTGACTGGTGAGCTTGGGAACTCAAAAAGGCCTGGGCGTCCACGGATGACAACAGTGGTGGATGGTCGCTGCATACTTTCTTTGGTGAAGAAGAATCCGTTCACAACATCAACTGAAGTCCAGAACACTCTCAGTGAAGTAGGTGTATCTGTCTCTAAGTCAACAGTAAAGAGAAGACTCCATGAAAGTAAATACAAAGGGTTCACATCTAGATGCAAACCATTCATCAATTCCAAAAATAGACAGGCCACAGTTAAATTTGCTGAAAAACACCTCATGAAGCCAGCTCAGTTCTGGAAAAGTGTTCTATGGACAGATGAGACCAAGATCAACCTGTACCAGAATGATGGGAAGAAAAAAGTTTGGAGAAGAAAGGGAACGGCACATGATCCAAGGCACACCACATCCTCTGTAAAACATGGTGGAGGCAACGTGATGGCATGGGCATGCATGGCTTTCAATGGCACTGGGTCACTTGTGTTTATTGATGACATAACAGCAGACAAGAGTAGCCGGATGAATTCTGAAGTGTACCGGGATATACTTTCAGCCCAGATTCAGCCAAATGCCGCAAAGTTGATCGGACGGCGCTTCATAGTACAGATGGACAATGACCCCAAGCATACAGCCAAAGCTACCCAGGAGTTCATGAGTGCAAAAAAGTGGAACATTCTGCAATGGCCAAGTCAATCACCAGATCTTAACCCAATTGAGCATGCATTTCACTTGCTCACATCCAGACTTAAGACGGAAAGACCCACAAACAAGCAAGACCTGAAGGCTGCGCCTGTAAAGGCCTGGCAAAGCATTAAGAAGGAGGAAACCCAGCGTTTGGTGATGTCCATGGGTTCCAGACTTAAGGCAGTGATTGCCTCCAAAGGATTCGCAACAAAATATTGAAAATAAAAATATTTTGTTTGGGTTTGGTTTATTTGTCCAATTACTTTTGACCTCCTAAAATGTGGAGTGTTTGTAAAGAAATGTGTACAATTCCTACAATTTCTATCAGATATTTTTGTTCAAACCTTCAAATTAAACGTTACAATCTGCACTTGAATTCTGTTGTAGAGGTTTCATTTCAAATCCAATGTGGTGGCATGCAGAGCCCAACTCGCGAAAATTGTGTCACTGTCCAAATATTTCTGGACCTAACTGTATATATACCTCTTTGGTCGTGAATGGGTTAAACGGAAGCGGTCTTGTCCTCAAGCACTATTAACCTGCAGATATGGGGTTAATCTGCAGGTTAATAGTGTTCCAAAGCTGTGTGGCTGCCATATTGAACATGATCTTTATTCCTCCTGGCAGCGTCAAGCTTTCAGTTATGGAGGATTGTCTTCAGTCTCAGATCACAGCTATATGGGCCTCATTTACCAAAACCGGTTAAAAGACATGTGTCTTTGTTGCCCATAGCAACCAATCACAGCTCAGCTTTCATTTTGTTAGAGCAGTTAAGGAAATGAAATCTGAGCTCTGGTTGCTATGGACAACAAAGACAGTTTTTCTTTAAGCCAGTTTTGATAAATGAGGCCTGCACAATTATTATTATTAGACAATTTGTATTTTTGATGATTAATCTTAACAAAACTGGCTAAAATAAATTTTTGTTTGTTGTCCATAGCAACCAATCACAGCGCACCTTTCATTTTGTCAGAGCAGTTAAGGAAATGTAAGCTGAGCTCTGATTGGTTGCTATGGAAAACAAAGACGTTTTTTCTTTTAGCCAGCTTTGATTAATGAGGCCTGTGTGCACAATTATTATTATTAGACAATTTTTATTTTTGATGATTAATCTTAATATTAAGCAACTCCAGTGTTTGTCTTCTGTCAATCTAAAAGGTTTCTACACCTGAACCCTGAATATTTAAGAAAGTAAAATTACAGAATTATTATGCAACTAAATAAACAATGTACATTTTCCCATCTCAATTGTTTATTTTCATTTGTAAAAGTGAGAATAATCACCAACCCCTCAAAGTGTATAAAATTCATTTCTAACATTTTCCCCCAAAATGAAAAAAATTCAAGTGATCAATATATTAATATGGCCGCCCTTCTTTTCAATAACAGTCATAGGCCGCCAATCCATGGAGTCTGTCAGTTTCTTAATCTGTTGACGATCGTTTTTTGGGCCGTACCAATCTCAGCCCCAGACACTGATCAGAGAGGTGACTGTTCTCCATCACCGTAAATCTCCCGTTTAAGAAGAGCCACAAGTAGAGATGAGGGGACCTTTGGAAATTTGGTATGGCGGGTGCAGCCAAACTTTTAATTTATGGGGTATTCCCATCTCCAAGTCAAAGTTCGGGTCCCAAACCAATCTTAAAGGATAATTCCCATCTCCAAGATCCTATTCTAATATGTAGTAGGTGTGTAGGGGGAGTCAAGGCTATGCCACCCCCTGCAGAAGTAGCCGACATATCAAAGGTACATCAGATGTATTTACGTGTACTGTGTATTTTGTAAATGGCCACAAGGTGGTAATGTGGTAGTGACAGCTGTCCTGGCACCTAGGTAGGCAGCTAAAGGGTTATGTGAAAGGAGGAGTATAGCATATAAATAGGACAGGTTACAGAAGGAGGACAGGAGAGTCCCCAGTAGGAGATAGAGAGAAGAGGCCATACTATTTACTTGATTAGAGATCCAAAGGGTCAACTCTATGACCCCGGACACGCAGGGTCCTGCTCTTAAGAGGACTGTTGGAACTGTATCCCCAGAAGAGGGGTTAAGTCCAGTCGGTTGGGGTGGCGTCTATCTTTCCTGGATAGAAAATCCAATGAAATCCCCTGCAAGACTGAAGGTCAGTGGGCCCATAAAGGAGAAGGGTAGGTCCTGACCAGAAGCACGAATGGAGGAGTGCTGTCGTACTGAGCCCTTCTAAAGCGCAAGCTAATCCCTGTGGGTGGGACAGATAGGCTTAGGGACTAATTTAATCGGTTCATGCAGTGTGACGTCAGATGGGAGAATGAGGGGCCTAGTAGTGTCTGATGGAGCTCAGGTGTCCCAGAAAAGTGCAGGAAAGCGGTCGGCCATCAAATTACTTGTTGGAGTGGAATCTGTAGGGAACCCCGTCGGTACCAGGAACGGTGCTGTAAAACTTCTTGAAGAAAATGTGTGCTAAAAACTGTTACAATTGAGTCTGTCTGCAACCCGAAAAGGTCCAACAAGCTATTTTTAATAATACCAGCCCATAGCAGTACTCCACCTCCACCTTGCTGGCACATGGTGAAGATGTGGTCAAAATACTCAGTGCCTAATAATTCTGCACAAAGTGGCTTATCCATTCCCCTGTATTGACTGCCAGCTTGTTGGGTACTGATACCCTGTAGAGGTGTCTGTCAGTCAGTAGCGAGGTTAGCCACCACTCACTATGTACTAAATAGTGACTGAAGCAGCAACTCTATGGCTGAAAACCGGAGGCTGCAGGGAGGATTAATGTTCGTTTCCTCCCCGTAGCTGGGCTTTCAGTGCAGCGGACACAAAGCTTTGACATGCTTATAACCTGGAGAATAACCCCATATCTGTAACTTAATAGTGTTTGGGGACATGACAAGTTCCTTTTAAGAAATACCACATTCAGCAGACATGTATAGATGCTGTTAGGCTTGGTGACCTCCTTAATTTATTATTTCACCTCTTTCCTTTCTAGATTACCCAACTTGTAATATCCTTATTATATAATTTCATTATGTACAGTCCAAAACATTGGGATTATGCTTTTTTTTTTCATACCGTAAACACCAAAATCTTGTTTGCTTTTGCAGCTGCTGCCAGACATTGAGAACCACTTCTTCGCTAAAGCAGGCTTTACACGCTACGAGATTGCTACAGCGATTTCGTTGGGGTCACGGATTTTGTGATGCACATCCGGCCGCTGTAGCGATCTCGTTGTGTGTGACTCCTAGGAGCGATTTTGGATCATTGCAAAAACGTCCAAAATCGGTCCTCGTTGACATGGGGGTCCTCTCCCAATTATCACTGCTGTTGCTTGGGCGAAGTTGATCCTCGTCCCTGCGGCAGCACACATCGCTACGTGTGACGCCGCAGGAACGAGGAACCTCTCCTTACCTGCCACACGTCAGCAATGAGGAAGGAAGAAGGTGGGCGGGATGTTCGTCCCGCTTATCTCCGCCCCTCCGCTTTGATTGGGCGGCCGCTTAGTGACGTCGCTGTGACGCCGAGCGAACCGCCCCCTTAGAAAGGAGGCGGTTCGCCGGTCACAGTGACGTCGCCGAGCAGGTAAGTATGTGTGATGCTGCGTAGCGATAACATTCGCTACGGCAGCGATCTTCACATATCGGCATAACGATAGGGGCAGGTGCTATCACGCTCGCCATCGCTAGCATCGGCTAGCGATGTCGCAGCGTGTAAAGCCACCCTTATTTGTAACCCGAATAACTACTGTAGGTCCTTCTTTTACTCATTTCTCTAGTTTTTCATCCGCATGTTCTAATCACTTTTATATACCTATGACCTGTATACCTATGACTTTTAGGAATCATCTTTTCAGGTTACTTTTTTTCCCCCATGTTTTACTTTTTATCTTCAGCCCTTGAAACTTATTTTTATTAAGTATTAGACGTGAAAGTTGATGGGAACAGTTTTGGACTAATTTCACAAAATAGCTTCAGGTTATTCCCTTTGTCCTTGGAGACGTGATACAAAAATATATGAACTTATTTTTATTCTCAATATTCCAAATATACTCAATATCAAAGTTATGAAGAGAATTTTACATTGCGGCCGCCTCCGGGGATGTGAACACTGTGGGTTTCATTGGAATCGTGGACTAAAATAGACCTCAAACCAACAAAAATGCATCAAACCGTCCGTCTAGGAGAAGGAAGGTGCATGAGTGCTTTGTCTAAATAACCACACATGATGGGAAAGCTATAAGGAGAGCATCCTCCAAGGGGAGAGGATCAACACATCTCTTCACACATCTCCAGGATTATTTTTCTCCTGGAAATGGTGATGAAAAATGTGTAGTTAAGTGCAAATCTCAGCTATATGATCCTGGGACGAATAATCCCACTATAATGTAGGATTATCAATGAGCAAATCATAGAAGATATAAAACAAATACCTGATAATGAAAAAAATCTGATGAACAGTATGTGCGAGTATGATAAAATAAGAGAAACAATGGAATATAGATGATGTGAGATATGAGATAGCGAGATTGATAAAGTTTAATAGATAGATGGAGAGATCAATACTCATACAAGGTAGATAACTTGATAAGAACAGATAAACACTGGAGATCTGCCATGTAGCTGTATGAGAGGTCCAACTCCTGTTGCAGAAAACATTGCCCAAACCATGGCACTTCCTCCACCGCCTTTCATTTACTTCTTAACACACTTTGGGTTCAGTCTTTCCCCAGTTTGTCAATCAACATAATGTTTCCCATCAGACCCAAATAAATTAAACTTGCTTTCATCACTAAAATGAAGTGTGGACTGTGACGCCCTGGGCAAGCCAGGGGTCACAGGTCATTGCACCACCACACCCTACATCCCAGTTAGGTACATCAAAGCTAACCAAAATCCTTGTTGCCTTCCTCCAGAGGCTGATGTTCACACCAGGGGGTGGGCCAGGCGGTTGGCTCCGCCCACCGAGGAGTTCACAGCTCTGGAGGCGGGAAGAACCAGGCAGTGAGCTCAGGGACGAGCTAGAGTGAGGAGTAAACAAGTAGTGAAGTGAAGGAAGTGGAAGTGGTAAAGGAGGAGTAAGAGAAGTTGAAGGAAGGTGAAAGGTGACAGAAAGAAAGCCTGAAGAGAGTCCAGCTGTGTGCAGGACAGGCTCAGCAAGGTCAGCAACGGCGGTGACTGTCTGGAGGGGGACCGTTTGGAAGTTCCTGGAAGGACCGCGGACGGGTAGTGGCCCGGCGGTCTGGAGCAGTGTACCAAAGGACAGTCAGCACCAGGGCAGGGGCCTCTCGGACCCCGGCAAGGCTTGGAGTCGCCAGAATTTGCCAAATCCGTCAGTGAAGGGGACGCAGATCCCCCAACAACCAAGTCCCGATTGAAGGCAACAGCCCAACCATTGTAGCAGAAACACCGCCACCGCCAGGGCACCAGTTTCTCAGGGCCAGCGCCTGCGGGCAAAGAGTAGAGCTCCTCCGGTCCAGCTTGAAGCCGGGGAGCGGGTTACCGGTGGGAACCCATCGCTACCAACACAGAAACAAAGGTGCAAGGAAAAGGGACATCACCGTCACCTACTGGGAGAGCAAGTGCAGCCGTCCGTGGGAACCGTCTTTCCAGCCGTGTGGTTTACCGTAAAACTGTGTCAACGTCTCAGGCTGAGTGAGTACCACGGTGCCGCAAGGCACAGCGCTGCCCCCGCGTCCCTGTGCCCACCAGGCCCTGCATCTCCCATCTCATCACCGGGCCCCGGGATCACCAACCCCTACCCATGGAGGGGCAACACAACACCTGGCTGCTCTGCATCACCATCCCCGGGATCCCCATATTGAGCAGCGGTGGTGAAATCACCACAACCGTGGGTGGCGTCACGGACAATAAACTATCCCCACACCCAACATCCCCCCTTTCACTCACGGGTGAGGAGTGCCGCTCGAGAACCCCCGGGATCCGGCCCACAGCTTGAGCCACCACTGAGCAGCGACCGCCGGACCCGAGCAGAAGG
Organism: Anomaloglossus baeobatrachus; assembly: GCF_048569485.1. Lineage (NCBI taxonomy): Eukaryota > Metazoa > Chordata > Amphibia > Anura > Aromobatidae > Anomaloglossus > Anomaloglossus baeobatrachus. The sequence continues at coordinate 46,028,195 of NC_134358.1, forward strand.
GGTGAGCGTAGTGTGCTGACACCCTCCTCCCCGCCCGCGACATGGACCACTTCTCCCCTGTCCACACAACATGCTCCTCACCAAAGATGAGTCTAGCCTTTTGATTATTTCTGCTAATGAGAGGTTTGGTAACTGCAAAGTGGGCTTTCAGTCCAAATGCTCTTAAATGTTGTTGTGACGCCCTGGACTAGCCAGGTAGTCACAGGTAGACCCCCTGCACAAACACCAGCCCCTAATAAGATGACAGCAGACAACCTACAAAACCCTGAGTCCCCTCCCTCAGGGCTCAAGGGCACACCAGGGGGCGGAGCCAGGCGGTTGGCCACGCCCACCGAGGAGTCCAGTGGGCCTGAGGCAGGAAACACAGACAGATGATTAGTGACAGGAGTGAAGGAGAGTGGAGCAGTTGGAGAGTGGAGGAGTGAAAAGTATTAAAACATCTGCAAGGGGTCTGGGTCGGAGCCCAGACACCCCGAGACCAGCAGGCAGAAGGTGGTTTCCGCCTGCAGGAGCCGGGAAGATGGCTGGTGGAACCGTATGGCACTGGGACGGGGTAGTGGCCCGCCGGAACTGAACCAGGGAGCCAACTGGAAACCGGAGCACCAGGAGGGGTAATCAGACCCAGAACGAGGTCCAGAAGCCACTGGACCACGTTGAATTTACTGATTGAGGTCTGGACCTTAGGTCCTTTCCCATCCCAAGACCCGAAAGACGGCAACAGCCGACCGAGGGGGATAGAAAGCCACCGCACAGGCAGAGAGATCCCACGGGTCAGCGCCTGCAGGCAAACGGGTTCCCCGACACACATCAAGCCGGGAAGCGAACTACCGTTGCTGAAGCATAGGCAGTCAAATTCTACAAAGAGGTGCAGGAGAAAGGTGGGAACCACCAACCTGAGAAAGGGCAAAGCGCAGCCGGCTGCCGGCACTGACCACCATCCTTTTTGGTTTACCAGAGACTCCGGTGTATCTGTCATAGTGAGTACAACAGTGCCCTCGGGCCACGCACCGCACCACACCATCTTGCCCGTACCTCACAACCACCGGGCCCCGGGACCATCACCCCCTGCCCACGGAGGGGTCAACACCAGGCTGCATAACACCGTCCCCAGGAGCCTAGTTAAAGGCAGCGGTGGTTCCCACATTCACCACAACCCGTGGGTGGCGTCACGAACTTTTACCTTTAAGCTCCACGGCCTCAGCCGTGAACCTTCCGCACCGAAATCCCTACACGTAGCGCCAACTCCCTTTCAGAGCGATGTGACCCCAGGGTCCGGGAGGAGCTCAAGTCACCCACCGACGAGTACGGACCTGAGCGGCTCGACAGCTGGCCGAGCCCTGGGGCGGTACATTGTGACACTGTCTGATGAGACAGATCCTTATCCTGCTCAGTGCTGAACTGGCAGGTAATTCCAGCTGCAGTGTTGAAACGATTATACATGGAGATTCTCTGCATTATCCAGTCCTCTCTTTTATTTGTCTTTCGAAGGTGACCAGCCTTCTGGGGGGACTTGAAAGAATGTGTGATGTTGTAAAGATGCAATATTTGCGAAATTACAGACTTGGAACGACCAACTTTTCTTGCTATGGCTAACAGGGTCACCTCTTTGGCCTTTATCTGGACACCTGCTGCTGGAGGGTTTCAGTCACTTTGGAACAGCACACCATTTTTGAAAAGTCAGTGCAAACTGGAAAGTTAGGCTGCCAGTTACATAGGGTTTGTCAGATAATTAAGGAAATTAGCACCAGGTGCCAGATTAACACCAATAACTTTCAGGTATCTGAAAGTGTTCTCTAATTTTGATCCGTATTCTTTTACATTTATCTCATGTACATTTTTATTATGTGCTTTTGAAAAAATTCAATTTATAAAATAAGCTTAAAATCCTGCGAGTTTCCTCATGTTAGGATATAATCACATAGGACGACACAATGACCGCAACATTTAGGAAATCCCTTCTATTGTCCAAAAACGTTATTGATTTCAGCATGCACTGACAAAATACAGAGTGCAACGTTTCGGCCAACACAGAGCCTTTGTCAAGCCATTAAAAATTGGACATACGTAGGAGACCGGTGGTCATGAGTTAATAATTTGTAGATTCTCCTGTTTTCTAGATTCGGACTGAACGGAGCAAAACCACAAATAAACACATATAGAAACAAGGAGTAAAGAAACACATGTGAAATAAAGCAGAGTGTGTGATAAACCTTAGATTCCTCAAAGTACCCACCGCTTTTACTGTGATGACAGCTTTACACCCCGTGCAATTCTCTCCAGCAGCTTCATCACGTCATCCCGTGGAATGGCTTCCAACAGTCTTGAGAAAGTACCCAGAGGTGCTGAGCACTTGTTGGCTGCTTTGTCTTCACTCGTCTCAAATAATCTCTATTGGGTTGAGGTCTGGTGATTGTGGAGGTCATGTCATCTGATTATGCCTCCACCACTATTTGTCTTGGTTACATTATTCTTACAAAGTTTAAAGATGTGTTTTGGGTCATTGTTCTGTTGCAACACAAACAATGGTCCAACTAGGTGCAAACCAGATGGGATGACATGTTGTTGTAAGATGCTATAGAAGCCATGCTTGGTAAGTAAGCCTTGACTTTGGAATAAATCAGAAACAGTATCACCAACAAAGTGCCCTTAGACCATCACATCTCCACATTCATGTGTCATGATGGCCCCACACATGTAGAAACCATCTGCTTACCTTTCTGAATTATGTAAGGACATGGCGATTACTACCAAAAATCTAAAATTTTGATTTATTAGACTACAACACAAACTTACACTGATCTAATGTCCAGTCCTTATGTTACTTGGCCCAAATAAGTCACTTCTCATTTGTGGTCCTCGTAGTGGCTTCTCTGCAGCAATATGATGCTGAAAACCTACTTCTCGCAATCTCTTCTGGACAGTTGATGTTGAGATGTGTCTGCTACTTGACGTCTGTGCATCATTTATCAGGCCTATTATCTGAGGTGCTGTCATTTCTTATTTTTAGTTGAGTGGTTCTTGCCATGTTCTATCTTAGAACAGTTGTGGAATAAATCTCAACACTGTCTGAACTGTGTATCAACACTGTCTCTGTAAAATACACCTTATGGTCAAAAACACTTTCTGATGGCTGTTGAGGCCACAAATGAGCTCTTGATAAAGCATATATGTTCAATTGAACCCATTTCACATGGGACTAAAGTGGGCTTTACACGCTAAGATATCGTTAATGAATTATTGTCGGGGTCACGATGTTTGTGACGCACATCCGGCTTCATTAACCCCTTCAGCCCCCGGGCACTTTCCGTTTTTGCGTTTTTGTTTTTTGCTCCCCTTCTTCCGAGAGGCGTAACGTTTTTATTTTTCCATCAATCTTGCCATATGAGGGCTTGTTTTTTGCGGGACGAGTTGTACTTTTAAATGAAACCATAAGTTTTACCATATAGTGTACTGGAAAACGGCAAAAAAATTCCAAGTGCGGAAAAATTGCAAAAAAAGTGGGATTGTACAATAGTTTTTGGGATATTTTATTCACCGTGTTCACTATATGGTAAAACTGATGTGTGGGTATGATGCCTCAGGTCGGTGCGAGTTTGTAGACACCAAACATGTATAGGTTTACTTGTATTTAAGGGGTTAAAAAAAAATCACAAGCTTGTCCAAAAAACGTGGCGCACGTTTTGCGCCATTTTCCAAAACCCGTAGCGTTCTCATTTTTCAGGATCTGAGGCTCAGTGATGGCTTATTTTTTGCGTCTCGACCTGACGTTCTTAACGGTACCATTTTTGCGCAGATGCTACGTTTTGATCGCCTGTTATTGCATTTTGCGCAAAATTTGCGGCGACCAAAAAACGTAATTTTGGCGTTTGGAATTTTTTTGCCGCTATGCCGTTTACTGATCAGATTCATAGATTTTATATTTTTCTGAACGTGGCGATACCAAATATGTGTGTATTTTTTATTTTTTTAACCCTTTAATTTTCAATGGGGTGAAAGGGGGGTGATTTGAACTTTTAGGTTTTTTTATTTTTTTTTAATTTTTTAAAACTTTTTTTTTACTTTTTTTTTTATTTTACTAGTCCCCCTAGGGGGCTATTGCGATCAGCAATCCGATCGCTTTGCACTATCTGCAGATCTCAGCTACAGAGCTGAGAACTGCAGATTTGCTGCTTCACTTTCAATGCCGGCTATATTCCGGCATTGAGAGGAAGTGACTCATGTTAGCTACAGGCGTCATCACATGACCCTGTGCTACCATGGCAACCGCCGAAAGTCACGTGATCATGTCACGTGACTTCCGGTGGGGGCGGGGTAAGTCACTGTCATGGCGGCATCCATATACATATCGCTGCCAAGACTTTGGCAGCGAAATGTAAGGGGTTAATGGCCGCGGGTGGAAGCGATTCCACCCGCGGCTAGCAGGCACACATATCAGCTGTTGATAACAGCTGATATGTGCGCCGATGGCCGCCGCCTGCCGGCGGCAGGGGGCGGGGCTTACCGGCACACGATCCATGACGTATCTAGTACGTCATGGGTCGTTAAGGGGTTAACGAGATCGCAGCGTGTGACACTTATGAGCGACCTTAAACGATCGCAAAAGCGGTCAAAATCGTTTGCCGTGGAGAGGTTGTCCTGAAACAAAAAATCGTTTTCTGCTTATTAGCGATTTTGTTCCTCGTTCCTGCGGCAGCACACATCGCTGTGTGTGACACCGCAGGAGCGACAAACATCTCCTTACCTGCCTCCACTGGCAATGCGGAAGGAAGGAGGTGGGCGGGATGTTACGTGCCACTCATCTCCGCCCCTTCGCTTCTATTGGACGCCTGCCGTGTGACGTCGCTGTGACGCCGCACGAACCACCCTCTTAGAAAGGAGGCGGATCGCTGGCCAGAGCGACGTCGCAGAGCAGGTATGTGCGTGTGACGCTGCCGTAGCGATAATGTTTGCTACGGCAGCGATCACCACATATTGGCCGTACGAGGGGGGCGAGTGCTATCGCGCTCGATATCGCCAGCAAATGTTATTGATGTCGCAGCGTGTAAAGCCCGCTTTACTGTGTCTCACTGGTTGCTGCCAGTTTTAAGCTGATAATACTGTAGGATATCTTGCGTAAAAGAAACTTCTTTTGGTAGAGCTTTCACAAACTGCTTCATCAGTATGTGGCGCCCCTGACCTGGTCAGGCACCACTGAGTACTGCACCCATGCTGGGGGCAGTACAACACAGGTAAACCAGAAGGCTGACTGAAGTGTGCGCATAGTAGCCAGGTCTCCCACATGAACCTTTGAGTGGATCCCTGGGGAATCCAGGAGGGGGTGCAGCCTCCATCTCCACTCAAGGGGTGTGGTAGAGAGTCTGGTTGCTAGGTGGCATAGGCAGGCACAGAGGGGAGGGAGTAGTGAACCAGTGAGTTAGTGCAGCTCAGGGAGAGCAGTCGCAAGAAGCAGACCCTGTCACGATCCTGACAACGAACATGCAGTGGCTACTGACAGAGGAGAACGGTCACCTGGTAGTGCCACCTGAAAACCACCCGAGGCCGGAGGCAAAGCGGTGGCTGAGTACGGGTACTGACAGGGAGGTACCAGGCCCGTTTGGGTTACAGGTTCCCAGAGCAGGGGCCCATTCAGTTGGCCTGCTCAACCTGCCGGTGGGGGCACTTCAGACCCTCACCATAACACCACAGAGTCCGCAGCCACGTAGCAAAGTGAGGGCCCATAGCTCACAAGAGGAAAGCAGCCGGAGTGACCTGGTCCAGACTACAAGCAGACGGGGCAAAAAAGGGGAGAACAGGCAGAAGCAACTTCCCTGGGTGACACCGTAGGACTTCAAGTCTGGCTCACCACAAAACACAAGGGCTAGGAAGGTGAGTCAGTAGCCACCCTCACAGGTCAGCCTGAAGGAATTCCTGGTTCCACCTGTTTATCACAGCTTCGCCCGGGTTACTCACCCCTGCCACCTGAAAGTGAGTAAAAACCCTGAAAGACATTCCTGCTGTGCGTGTGAGTTCTTCTGCGACCTGTGGTACTACACACCTTCGCCGGGCCCTGAGGCTAGCCTCACTCTTGGGAGGCCACCACATCTAACTGCACCCACCATCAGCCCCAGGTGTCCCCTAAACTGCAGTGGCGGTCACCCTGACCGCAATAACGAGAGTGGCATCACAAATCTTATAGAAGTCAACCTACCTGTGACCAGAAGGACCCAGGACGCGCCGTCCCTGAAGACCCTGAGATGACCTGAAGGTAACGGGGCACTGGGTGGCACAAGTGTGGCGCCCTGGCCTAGCCAGGTCATCACAGATAACAACACAGATAACATACAAACACCCCCCACCCCCATTAGATAGGGACACCAGCCAAACAAAAATCCTTGTTGCCTCCCTCCAGTGTCTGATGTCCACACCAGGTAGGGCGGAGCTAAACTGTTGGCTCCACCTACCGAGGAGTTCACAGGCCTGGAGGTGGGAAAAGTGTCAGTTAGAAGTGAGGAGTGGAGAGAGAGTTTGGAGTTTGAAGTGAGAGGAGCAAGCACTTGGGTGTCTGGGTTTGTGGCCCAGGCACTGACAGCAAGGTTGGCAGACGGTGGTGGCCGTCTGCAGGAGTGGTGGAGCAACGGGGAACCGTAGGACCGAAGACGGGCGACGGCCCGCCGGTACCGTCCGGGGAGCGAAGTGAAGCCAGCACACACAGGCAGGGCCATCAGACCCCGACCAGGCTTGGAGCCGCTGACAATAGTCAGATCCGAATGTGACTGGAACCCCAGGGGTTTCACAACAGCAAAAGTCCTGATTGAAGGCAACAGCCCATACCGTGAGGGTATACAGCTACCGCCTAAGGCTAGAGACCCAAGAGCCAGCGTCTGCGGGCAAACGGGCTCCTCCGGTACCCATACACCGGGGAGCGGACTACCGTTGGGAATCCATAGTAGTCAGAAAGAGAACATTAAGGTGCAGGGAAAGACAGCCGCCATCACCTGTCCGGGGAGAAACACTGCAGCCGGCTGCGGGACCCGTCCATCCAGCCGTTTGTTTTTTCCAAGGACTTTGTACCTTTCTTGCTGAGTGAGTACACCCGTGCCAGCCGGCACCGCGCCGCGCTGTCCCTGCAACCCTGCACCTCACCGACCCTGCCTCCTCCCCGTCACAACATCACCGGGCCCCGGGACCACCGACCCCTACCCACGGAGGGGGAAAACAACATCCCAGCTGCTCCTTGCCATCACTCCCGAGATCCCCATCATCAGCAGCGGTGGAGCCTATCTTCACCATGACCCGTGGGTGGCGTCACGGACTAAATCCCCCAAACCAACCACCTCTTTCACTCACGGGCGAGGAGTGCCGCTCGAGTCCCCGGATCCGGCCCACCGCTCGAGCCACTGAGCAGCCGCAGCAGCGCCGGACCCGAGCGTTAGCGAAAGCGCAGCAGGACGGCGTCCTCCCCGCCCGCAACACTCACACATCGCTAGTGATGATAATTACAGTCTAAAAATTCTGTGTAAGTTTCTTCAGAATCAAAAAAAATCATGGAAGCCTTTTTTTTTAAATTTTTTTTACCAACAAAGCAAAAAGTGCCCAATTTTTACGTAATGTCCTGGAATTTCTGGATAGTTGGCAATCTAGTCACAGTGTTTTAGAGTTACTCATACCTGCTGATAATCACGCAGACTGGCTCCAATTCATGCTTCTCTTGGGTTAGGCAGCATGAATATAATGACAAGTTCCTTTTAAATTTGCAAGCTGTGCGCTCCCCCCAGTCTCACAGGAGGCAGGGGAAGCAGTCCAGTGTGTCCTACCTGTCAGGATGATCCTAGGATGTGCCCGTATGTCGTGCAGGTCTGGATCACGATGAGACAGACGCTCATTAATAACTAATTAAACCCTGACAGATCGATTTGATTAGGAAACGGTAAAACAAAGAAATTGGACAAGTTAACTGCTGGTCTTGTAACACTGCCTTCCTCTTCGAGGCCCCTCTCTTCTATGACTCCTCGAGGAATACGCTCTTCTGTAATCAGGGAAATGTTTGAGATCTTTTCCAATATGTTGGCAAAATAAACGGAATCGCAGAAAACTACTGGAATGATCAGCACATGGTAACCAGAGTTTGCAATTGAGGTCTGAAACATAAACATCAGCGCGGTTACATGTATATATTGTGGGGTCCTGTTAATCCTTTAAGGATATACAGTAAATGACTTCAAAGGCCTCAGGGATGCATTGAGTGCGCCCCCGGGAACGGCCCCGGTTTATGCATCCTCCATTGCAGATTCTGCCTCGGGCCTCCCGTTGAGTTCTACATCATAGCAGGGCCGGCATGGGGGAACGTCCCCTGGTAGGAGACCGTTCAGTGTGATTAAGGACAATTAGCCTGAGAATTGTTGGAGAATCAATAGCACATCTATATCCTTGTTTGTTGGGATTGGGCAGCTGGGCTTCCTCTGACACCTATTAGTTTGCCAGTAAGGGGCTTGATCTCTCGCTTACAAGCTGAGCTTCTCATTTCTTGGCTCCACCATCATTGACATCAAACACTCTGGACATCTGAGAGATTGTGTGGTTTTTGTGGTTTAGTTTACTGGTTTGCTATTTTACTATAAATCTCTGTATCTGTGTAAATAAACTAAAATATTTTTTGGGTGCAAAAAGAAAGATAAAGAACTAAAATAATGGGTTGCATAAGTATACATACCCTTAAATGAATACTTTTCTGAAGTACCCTTTGAATTTCTGAAAACATGCAATCTTTTTGGGTAGGAATTAGGGATGATTGAATACCTCAAATATTCGGCTTCGCGATTATCCGACGAATAGGTCTCCGCTATGCGAAAATTCGATGCGCAATGTAAGTCTATGGGAAGCCCGATTAGTTCTGAATAGTTGTTATTTGGGTTTCCCATAGACTTACATTGCGCATCGAATATTCGCGAATAGTCGAACAGTGGCGACCTATTCAGCAAATATTCGCGAAGCCGAATATTTGAGGTATTCGATCATCCCTAGTAGGAATCTATCACATGGCACATTTAGAATTGGTGATCTTTTCCTACTCTTTCTTGCAGTAGGTCCAAATCTGTCAGAACATGGGAACATCTCCTGTGTATGGCGCCCTCTTCAGGTCACCACAGATTTTCTTTTGGATTCAGGTTTGGGCTCTGCCTTGGCTATTCCAAAACGGTGATCTTCTGGTGAAGCCATTCCTTTGTTAATTTGGAGGTATGCTTTGCTCATTCTAGTTCTGAAAGGTGAAATTCCTCTTCACCATCAAATTTTTAGCAAAAAACTGAAGGTTTTGTTGTGAAATTGACTGATGATTGCAAATGTTTATAATTCCTTCTACCTTAAGTAAAGCCCTAGTTGCAGCTGCTGAAAAACAGCCCTAAAGCATAATGCTGCCTCCACTATGCTTCACTTTGGGTACAGTGTTCTTTTAGTGATGTGCAGTGTTGGCTTTGTGAAAATAAAATAACTTTTGTAATTATGGTCAAAACGTTTAACCTTGGTCTCTTGGGATCATAAGATGTTTTCCCACAGACTTTTGGCAGTTATGATCTAGGTTTTGGCAAAACAAACCCAGGATTGGATGTTTTTCTTTGAAAGAAAATGTTTCTATTTTGCTATTAAACCCACAGGCCAGACATATGGGAGATCATTGTCACATGCCGTACCCAACCAGTGCTTGCCAGAAATTCCTGAAGCTCCTTTATAGTTGCTGTAGGCTGGTTTGCAGTCTCAAGGACCATTTTTTGCCATTTGTTTTTATCAGTTTTTTGAGGTACGTCCAGTTCTAGTTACTGTTCCTGTTGTATGAAATTTAAGCCACTTCTTGATGTCTTCACAGTGTCCATGGCATATCTAATGCCTTGAATAATTTTTTGTATACTTCTCCTGACTAATAACTTAACAATGAGATTCCTTTGCTGTGTTGTAAGTTGAAAATGTAAGGAAAATCCTACTAGAAGTTTATATGGGGATAATAAAATCAGTGTAAATGATGGCGGCTCTGCACTGACTACTATTTATCATGAGTTTACATGTGATCGGATTATTCTGAACACTAACCACATCCCCAATTATAAGTGTTCAGACCTATGCAACCACATTATTTTGTTTATTTTAATGTTTTGTTTATTGAACAGTTATAAACAAAAAATATACAATCATCGGAAAGCATAGTCAGATCTAATATCACTATTGAACTAATTTGCGTTGAGCCGCCTTCCAGTTCTGATGCCGTCTGTGGAGTGACATTCTCAAATCGATTGATAGTCTTTATATCAGACGGGGGGTGGAAGGTGAGCGAGACCGTAACTCGCCCTCTGGAATATTATAAAAACAGTTTTTTCCTTTTTCTTTTTCGAAAAAAACAAATAAGAAAAGCTAGGATATAGGGGGGGAGGGTAACTGAGACTCCTGAGAGAAGCCTTATAGCACCTGAAACTCAGTTTTAGTAAGAGAAATAGGGGGTCCAAGAGATTGGAGAAAGGGGGAAGAGATGGGGGGAGGTGGAGTAGGAAGAGGGTGTTGGTCTAGGGTCCATTCATCATATGTCCATAATAATCGGTGCTAAGTCATCAGCTAGTTCAGCCCTCTAACGGGGGGGAGGAGATGACTTAGGGTCCTTTATGGCATCTTCTGCGCAACAGCCGCTAGAAAAGGGGGTTTGGACTTGTAGTCCTTCCAGGCATTCCAAACTTGCATAAAAGAGAACATATTCTGTCGTGAGAGGGCTGAGAGCTCTTCCGCGTAGTATAATTGGTCAATTTTCAGTAGTAGGTGCGAGATGGTGGGTATCTTTGTTGTGCGCCACAGTTGGGCAATGAGCAGTTTACAGGCTGAGCTCACAAATGACACTAGTCTCGAGTTAGCTTTATCATTAGGCCACAGTGGGAAATTTAGTAGCAGATGCCTGGGTTCTGGCTCCCCCTGTTTGCTTGTAAGGTCAGAGATCAGCTGAGTTGCTGTCCTCCAGAATATCTGGAGGCGTGGGCATGTCCACCATACGTGGAGGTACGTTCCCTTGTCCCCCTCGCATCTCCAGCAGAGACCCGAAGAGGCGGGTGCCATGTGCCAACCGTGGTAGGGACTATGTACCATCTCGCAACTACTTTGAAAGAATTCTCTTGGACTCTCACACAACATGATGGTGTGGCGCCCCAGGACCTGGTCGCCACAACAGCATTGCCCTCCCAAAGCGTTAATGCTGAGCCTGGAGGTAATTGGGAGATCCATTGGCCAGCAAGTTTAACACCCAACGCAGTTCTACCTCCGGCCAGCAGGGGGAGCTCTGAACCTGGGATTCCAGGGAGCATCCCCTTAAGCCTGGTCTGAGAGAGGAAGTAGTGGGCAGTCTGTAGAGAGCAGTAGAAGTGAACAGACGCAGAGTGAGCTGTCCTGTGAATCTGGGGACTAGAGTTAGAGTAGCTTGGCCCAGAGAAGCAGGAGTAGCTGAGAGGCAGCGGAGAGACTCGGACATCGGAGTCTGTGGCCACCAGGGCTTAAAATACTCCCTGGTAGCCGAATCCGAAGGGCAGGAGAGCTGCAAGCACCTGGCCCAAAAACATCCCAAAAGTACAGCTGCAGCATCAAGGCCGGTGTGGACTCCAGCAGAGAAGCACCAGAGAGAGGGCCTGCGCAGCCTGCTACAGAGGGAAAGGGACGCACCAACAGTCCCGGCAGCAAAGAGGGCCATTGCTGGATTCAGAGAAGCAGGGTCCTATCATAACAAAGAAAAGCACAGGAGTAGGCCTCATACTCAGCTGGCCAGAGAGATCACCCCAAATACTTTCAGGCCGACCGGATCCCCATCACCACCTGTAACGGTCTCCCAGGACTGGACTGTTTCCAAAGTAAAGAGGAAAAGGTAAAGAGACTGTTGTTTATGCCTGGTTCTTTCATTGCCTGTCGGCCCTGCACCGTGTTAGCCACACCACCTCATAGACTTCCACGGGCATTAACAGTATCCCCGGGGCTCCGCTCCACCTGTGGGGAGCAGTACCACCGTTGCTGCCATAACATCACCCCGGAGGCCTCACACAGCAGCGGCGGCTTAATAGCCGCAGACCACAGGTGGCGTCACGAACACAAACTTTATTCATCTAGCCACATATTTTACTGACACCCACCAGGGCCACGGAGCCGGGCCCAGCCACCATTGACTACCACCGGACTAGTTCGGCCCGGCACCGGGTGTCCCACAGCCCTGGGGTGGGCGAGTCAATGGTCCGTGTGAGGCTCCGTAAATTTGACTCGTTTGAGCATCGGTAAATGTGGTGTTCAGATCTTTTTCCCATTTCAATATGTATGCTCTCTTTACTGCTAATTCTTTTGTAAGTAAAGTGTTGTATAAGCGAGATAGGATTTTTTTGGGGGTCCTTGTTTGCAAGCAAAAGGATTCAAATGTGGTTAGGGGTCTGGCGAGGTTGGATTGTGGCAGTAGTGGTTGGATTGTGTGTTTTATTTTCATGTAATGGAGAAATGTGAGTTTAGAGAGGAGGGGGATCTTACCCATCTCCTGCCTCAAAACCAGGGAGCCGTCCTCTAAGAGATCCGTAGCCGGGATCTTTGCATTACTCAGGTGCGTGGATTTTGCGGTGTTGGCAAGGTTCAGGCTGGTGTCTAGAATATCGGAGATTAGGGTTAGTGGGGAGAGAGGAGGGGCCAGGAACTCAACGTTATGGTTCCAATTTTCCAGAAGTGTTCTAGTCAGTTCATTGGTAAAGGTTCTTTTATTTCCCTGGCAGGAGGGAGCGAGTAAGAGGGCTCGTAGGGGGGTGGGGGCCAAGTGTTCCTCTATTGTCGTCCATAACTTATTCGGAGGGCGTCTGACCCAGTCGGCTTTATAGTATGTGGATATATTGGGGAGTCCCATACCCCCTTTGTCCTTTGGGAGGCTCAGTGTGTGAAAGTTAATTCTTGGTTTGTGTTTGTTCCAGATGTAGTTGGAAATTAAAGAATTGCATTGAGAAAGGAAAGATTTGGGGACTGGTATAGGTAACATTTGAAAGAGGTATATGAGTTTTGGGAGTATGATGCTTTTGATTAAATTTTTCCGGCCTATCCAAGAGATAAAGGGCGCTTTCCAAGAGGCTATTTGCGTGGTAAGTTTGGGAAGGAGAGGCTTGTAATTTAGGTCAAAAAGGGATTTGGGGGCTTTCCCTATCTTGATGCCGAGATAGGTAATGTGGCTCTTTGGACACCTAAATGGGAACGACTTTTGAAGAAGTTTAGTGACATTGCCCGGGATGTTTAAACTCAGCGCTTCAGATTTGGAGAGATTGATTTTGAAGTTGGACCATTGGCTGTAATCTTCTAGTGTGTTCATGAAGGCAGGGAAGCCCCTTTCCGGCCTGGACATTACTACCAACAAGTCGTCCGCAAAGGCGGCGGACTTGTGGTGAGTCCCCTGTAGGTTAATCCCCTCAATTTCCTGGTTTCGCTGGATGGAGCATATTAATGGCTCCATTACCATGACAAAGAGTAGGGGGGACACGGGGCAGCCCTGCCTGGTTCCATTTTTGATATAGAAGGGATCAGTCAGCGTGTTATTTATTTTGATTCTGGCTGTGGGGGATGTGTACATCTGTAGTATTGCATGTATGACAGTCGGAGGAAAGTGAAAAGCTTCCAACGTGCCCCGCAAAAAGGTCCAGTCCACCCTATCGAATGCCTTCTCGGCATCCATTCCCAAAAGCACAAGAGGCAAGTTCTGGGCCCTAGCATATTGCATTAAGTGTAGTAAGCGTAGCGCATTATCTTTCCCTTCTCTTCCTCGTACAAATCCGGATTGCTCCGGGGATATGAGGTCAGGGAGGATTTCCGCAACCCGGTTAGCGATTAAGCTAGCGTAAATTTTTAGGTCCACATTCAGAAGTGAAATGGGTCTATAGCTTCCACAACACTCCGGGTCTTTCCCCTCCTTATGTATTAATGATATGTGGGCTTCCAGGGCTTGTTTGGGAATAGGATCGCCGAGAAGTAAAGCATTGCATGCTGCCAGGAGGTGATCCCCCAAGATATCAAAGAATTTTTTGTAATATATGGTTGGTAGGCCATCCGGGCCTGGTGCTCTTCCCAGGGGGCATTTAGACAGGATGGACTGAACCTCAGCCCGAGAAAACGGTTTTGTCAGGGATTCTTGTTGTGCTTTGGAGAGTGTCGGGAGGTTTAATTTGGCTAGATAGTTATGTATGCCGCATTTTCTCTTGTCTCTTTCTGTTGCTGACTCTTCTGGCCGAGATTGGTATAGGGTCTTATAAAATTGTAGAAATTCGTTTGAGATTTGGGAATAGTCCTGGGTGCGCTGGCCCTGTGGTGTTTTAAGTGTGTGTATAAACGTGCGAGCCTGTCTTGTTTTTTTTAGTGACATCATGAGTTTGGAGGCTTTGTCCCCATGTAAAAATATGCGGTTTTTCCAGCTCAAGTGTAATTTGGCTGACTGTTTATTGAGTATGTCTCTCAGTGCCACCCGCTTGGCAGTCAATAGTTCTAAAGTCTGTTGGGACAGAGATTTTTTGTGTTGGGTTTCCAAAGTAGCTATATCTTCATATAGGCTTTGCAGATTTAGTTTCCTTTGTTTATTAAGGTGTGAGGAAATGGAGATCAGTTCTCCCCTTATGACCGCTTTATGTGCTTCCCATAAAATTGGTGCATTGATATCCTGTGTCTTATTCTCCGCAAAGTAATTGCGGAGACGATCAGAAATACGTTTCTTATTGTCTTCTGAGGAGAGGACTGATTCATTTAACCTCCATGTGCGGTGGATCAGATATGGCCTCTGCAATGTGAAGCTTGCCGTGACATAAGCGTGATCAGAGTGTGGCGTAGATTGGATTCTTGTGTCAGTGACGTTAGGTAATAGATACCTAGGTAAAAAAATGTAATCTAGCCTGTGGTATGATTTATGGGGATGGGAGAAGAAGGGGAAATCTTTGGTTGTCGGGTGTTGTAGTCACCAGATATCAATCAGGGAAAGAGAGAGGAGAGAAGTTTTGATCCGGGAGAGGTCCCTGAGTGAGATGTGGCTCTTTTTTGAGGTTGAGTCTAATTTTGGCTCCAAGGCTACGTTAAAGTCTCCACAGAGTATTGGAGTGCCTTCCGAAAAAGTCCGGAATTTTTTGAGTGTGGACAGTAGCCATCGAACCTTTTGACATTTGGAGCATATATATTTCCCATAGTTACCATTGAGCCAGCCAGTAGGCCTTTAATAAATATAAACTGACCATCAGGATCAATGACTTCATGTTGGGGTAAAAAGGGTATGTCTTTGGCGAGTGCTATCGACACTCCTTTAGTGCGTTTATTTGGGGAAGGGGCATGAAACCACGTGTTGTAGTGTGCTTTTTCAAAGCTTGGAATTTTGCCTTTGCAGAAGTGTGTTTCCTGCAAAAAGATTATGTCAATATGTTTCTTATGAAGGCTAGATAGAGTCTGTGCCCTTGGTATGGGGGAGTTCAGCCTGTGCGCATTAAGACTTATCACATTACCTTATGATGTGTCGGCATAGTGGCAATTGCGGGTGGATGTCTCTTTTTCCGGTGGGATGAATGGACCAGACCCACGACCAGACTGGGAAAAGAAAGAGCATATGGGATGGAGGGTAGAGAAGGGGTCAGATAGGGAACAGGGTCTTAATTTCAGCAATAACAACATTTTCAACAACGGAATAGGAATGGGTATGCATCGAGAGGAAGCAGAAAGTGCAGTACCCCTATAGTGACTTCATGCTTTTAGCATGCATAAGCAATGGCGGGCAATGGTAGGCCTGAGCCTAGGCCCTCTCAGGGGGCTCGCTTTCAGAGTTCATCTGGAGCTTCTTTGCCGCGTTGCGTCTGGACCTGTGGGTCTTCGGAATGACGGTGTGCCAAGGTGACGGTTCTGGAAGTTGCTGTAGTGTAGACGTCGAACTGTGGATTTCCAATTCGGGATATTTCTCCAGAGTGATCCCCAGGTCTTCACAGATTCGCCTAATTTCCGCTGATGTTTTGCCTTGGTAGTGTTTCCCTTTTGCTGTTATTGCAATGCCAAATGGGTATAGCCAGCGATATGGGAATTGGCGTTGGCGTAGCTCTTCTGTAAAAGGTTTTAGTATTCGCCTCTTGGTCAGAGTGGTGGCTGCAAGGTCTTGAAATATCCGGATTTCGGAGTCTTCATACCTTATGGTGCCAGCTTCTCTTGCTTTTTTAAGAATGAGCTCCTTAATTCGGTAGTCCATGAAGCGGCAGATGACGTCTCTTGGTGGTTCCCCCTGTCTGGGTCGGGGTCTCAATGATCTATGGGCTCTGACCAGCTCTATCGGTGGTGTAGGATCAGCGTCTATCAGGTCGGAGAAGATGCTTTCAAGAGCCGGAACCAGGGCTTCGTTTGCTACCGATTCTGGGAGGCCATTTAATCTGAGGTTGTTCCGCCTCTCTCTATTTTCATGATCCTCCAAAATAGCATGTATTTGATTGACACTGTCTTCTTGTTGGTGGAGACAAGAGATGATGGCATTGGAGGTAGTGGTGATAGTGGCCTGGGAAGCTTCTAGGGTTTCCACTCTGTGGCCTATCTGGCCAATATCCTGTTTGATGTTAGAAAGTTCTTTCACTACCGGTTCTAAGGCTTTGTTGAGAATCCGTTTGATAAAGGACCTGGAGATTGGGAGGCTCTTGCTGGAATCCATGTCCTCTGCATCACTTGCGTCATCTTCCATTTCTTGTGTGGCATTAGTAGATGAGTTTTGAAGACTGTCAGCCCCCGCCTCTGCTGGCAAGAGGTGTTTTTTGAGAAACTTATCGACGTCTGCCTGAGTCGTGGTCACAGCTGGTTTGGGCAAAGCGCTGGCCATTTTATTGCCAAATTTGACCATGTCGAAGTCAGTTCTTATGGTATTATGCTATAATGAGTAGAGTGGGGGTCTGGTCCCTCTGCTCCCTCTGAGCAGTGTGGAGTTCACCGCTTTACATGCCCCTGGGGGGGGGGTCGGATGGACTGTGCCTTTATATGGAGTGTAGGTCTGCGTGGACGTTCTCTGTGCCCACTCCTCTGTGTGTTCCTGTCAGCAGCCTCAGGGTCCAAGAAGATATGTAGCACAGGATCTTAGTATATTGCCAAAGTGCCCTTCTTGCGACCCTACGTGTGAGGGTCTCATCCCTGGCCGGGCCCCAGGTAGTGGAGAGAGGCGTGGGGTGTCCCCTGTGATGTTATGGACGCAGTCCTTAGGCTATGAGGGGGGGCCTCTTTGCTTGGGGCTCCCTCAGGCACTCCTGTCTGGTACCTGAGTGCGGCCTCTCAGCGGGTGCGGGCCTGGCATCCCCCCGACTCCTGGATTAGCGTGCGTTGTTCAGCTGTGGGAGGGGGGGGGAGGGGGACGCCGTCCCGGTGGATGGGGGCCGCGGCGGGGTATGCCCTGGATTCTCATGGGTCTCGCGGGGTGGACGCAGGGAAGTGGGAGGGTGTCCGGGGGCTTTCACTTACCACCCGAACTCCTCTCCGGTCCCGGCGGGGCGCAACCACATTATTTTAATGTTATTTTTATTTTCACCTTCAGAATCAAAGGTAGAAAAAGTTCTGAAATTATTCTTCTCGGCTTCATTTTCTTAAAAAAAACCCTAGCATGCTAACACGAGATGTACACTTTTTATATCCACTGTATCTTTCTATCTAATTATCTCCCTGATTTGAGAAAGGTTATCATTATAAACGTAAATGTCGCCACATGGGATACTAAAATTTAATATTTGCACTTCATTTTTTTGGAGTACGGTTTCCATTTATTTTTTGTCACGGCATGGACTTAGTCAGCGGGAGGTAAAACACACAACAGACAGGGGTTTTACCAAGACAAACAAGGGGTACTCTGGGTACACATTAACAAGAGTGGGCCCTGATGCTAGTGAAAGAGAGGATGGACATCTCCTCCACTTACCTGCTTCTGCACCCTATACTCCTAGCCAGTCCCTATACAGGTTCCTCTCCTGTCACCGAGCAGGAGACTGAAGCTCGGAGAGACCCTGCAGTAAGCCCTGACTAGTGAGTGGGAAGATAAGGATCAGTAGTCCCACTGTTGCACTAAAACAACTCACCAAGGAAAGGTAAGACAGACAGGGGGAAAAGAACAACTAACTCTAACAACTAGTCTGCAGTCAGGCACCAGTACTACAGCCTACACTGCAACCAACAGCAAGTGTTGCAGCAGCTCCTTCCACCTCCAGCCCAAGCATCCAAATGAGATCAGAGAATGACCGGCACCCTCTTGCAGGGAGAAGCAGACGGTATATAAAAAGACTGGGAGTCAGGGGCGTAACGATCGCGGTCGCAGAGGTCGCCACTGCGACCGGGCCCGCAGGGTTATAGGGGCCCGGCAGCCGCTCTGCAGAGCCGGCTGCCGGGCCCCTATGTGTAGTGCCGCTGTGTAGTGGCCGACTGCGCGACCGTTAGGGGGCCGGCCTGTGAGTCAGGGGGGCCCAGTGTCTGCAGGGGGCAGAGGGGCCCCTGACCTGGAGCTGTGCTCCTGCACGGCAGACGGAAACCATCCCTACCAGGACCTGCGATGACGTCACGCCCATGTGACTGTGTGGGAGGAGACACAGGATGCCGGGGAGAAAGCAGCAGAAGATACTTCGAACACATGAGTGGTAATGAGAAAAGAGGGGACATGAGGGGAGGGGCTGCAGGGTGAGTGGGATATGAGGGCTGCAGACTGTGACAGAAGCATGTGAAGGGTGCAGAGTGTTTGAGAGGGGTAAGTTGGGGTACAGGCAGGGTGAGATATGTGGGTCAGGGTGTGTGTGATATGGGGGTGCAGGCTGTATAGGGAGCAGGGTGTGTGACATATGGGGGCAGGGGCATAACTACCGCAGTCGCAGGGGTCAGAAGGAGCTGAGAGGTACTTGTTTTTTTATTTTGCTGACTGCATGACACATATAGGCCCGGGGAAGCTGCCTGCATGATACATGGAGGCCCTGGTGGCGCTGGCTGGCAGGCTGCATTACACATAGAAGCCCTGGGGGCTGGCTGCATGACACATGGAGGCCCTGGGGGGGCTGGCTGCATGACACATGGAGGCCCTGGGGGGGCTGGCTGCATGACACATGGAGGCCCTGGGGGGGCTGGCTGCATGACACATGGAGGCCCTGGGGGGGCTGGCTGCATGACACATGGAGGCCCTGGGGGGGCTGGCTGCATGACACATGGAGGCCCTGGGGGGGCTGGCTGCATGACACATGGAGGCCCTGGGGGGGCTGGCTGCATGACACATGGAGGCCCTGGGGGGGCTGGCTGCATGACACATGGAGGCCCTGGGGGGGGCTGGCTGCATGACACATGGAGGCCCTGGGGGGGGCTGGCTGCATGACACATGGAGGCCCTGGGGGGGCTGGCTGCATGACACATGGAGGCCCTGGGGGGGATGGCTGCATGACACATGGAGGCCCTGGGGGGGCTGGCTGCATGACACATGGAGGCCCTGGGGGGGCCGGCTGCATGACACATGGAGGTCCTGGGGAAGCTGGCTGCATGACACATGGAGGCCCTGGGGGGGCTGGCTGCATGACACATGGAGACCCTGGAGGGGCTGGCTGCATGACACATAGAGGCCCTGGGGGGGGGCTGGCTGCATGACGCATAGAGGCCCTGGGGGGGGCTGGCTGCATGACGCATAGAGGCCCTGGGGGGGCTGTCTGCATGACGCATAGAGGCCCTGGGGGGGCTGGCTGCATGACACATATAGGCCCGGGGGAAGCTGGCTGCATTACACATGGAGGCCCTGGTGGGGCTGGCTGCATGACACCTGGTGGGGCTGGCTGCATGACACATGGAGGCCCTGGTGGGGCTGGCTGCATGACACCTGGTGGGGCTGGCTGCATGACACATGGAGGCCCTGGTGGGACTGGCTGCATAATACATGGAGGCCTGGGGGTGTGGCTGCATGATACATGGAGGTCTATGGGACTGCATAATAAACATGAAGGACACCTTATACATAGACTATAGCAGCGCATTATACATGGAGGTCTATGGGGCTGCATTATAATACATATAGGACTATGGGGGCTACATTATAATATATGGAGGACTATGGAGGCTACCTTACACATGGTCTGTGGGGGTGCATTATAAAGCATGGGGGACTGTGGTGCAGTATAAAATATGGAGAACTATGGGAAATGCATTATAATACATGGAGGACTATGGGGGTGCATTCTAATATATAAAGGGTTATGTGGGACCCTTTATACTATATGGAAGGCTATGTGGGGGCCATTATAGTATTTGGAGAACTATATATGAGGGAGGAAAAAGATACAAGTATGGGATGGGAATGTTTTGTGCTGAGGGAAAAGGGCTCTTTCCCATGCTCTGCTATACATCTCTCAGCACCCAGCTTTCCCATGCTCTGCTATACATCTCTCAGCACCCAGCTTTCCCATGATCTGCTATACATCTCTCAGCACCCAGCTTTCCCATGATCTGCTATACATCTCTCAGCACCCAGCTTTCCCATGCTCTGCTATACATCTCTCAGCACCCAGCTTTCCCATGCTCTGCTATACATCTCTCAGCACCCAGCTTTCCCATGCTCTGCTGTACATCTCTCAGCACCCAGCTTTCCCATGATCTGCTATACATCTCTCAGCACCCAGCTTTCCCATGATCTGCTATACATCTCTCAGCACCCAGCTTTCCCATGCTCTGCTATACATCTCTCAGCACCCAGCTTTCCCATGCTCTGATATGGGAAAGCTGGGTGCTGAGGGAAAGATTTATGACAGAGCATGGGAAAGCAGGGTGCTGATAGAGGGATTTTAGATCATGGGAAACCTGGGTGCTGTGGGTAAAAGCCAAGTGTCAGCATCATTATCCCGTACCCTAAGTGTTGTGTACATGGAGGGGGGCCCCGGTCCAAAGTTTGCACCAGGGCCCATCAAACTCTAGTTACGCCACTGCTGGGAGTGGTCCCTAACCAGAAACACCTGACCAGGAGCCAGAAGGTGCTGGGTAGGAAAACTGACATTAACCCTTGCCACACCCAAAAAAAAGAAAAAAAAAATGTTTAATATGTAGAGTCTCAGATGACAATGAGAGACTATAGTGCTGATCCTGACACTAGTCTCAAAATACAGAAAGATGGCTGTGACATTTTTATATTTGGATAGTTTGGCATCTGCTTGGCACCCAGATATTTTTTTTTTTTGACTGGTGCTGCTTCCACTTTTTTCCTGTACATGTACTTACCATGGCTACCTTGTGGTGTACCTTGGTTAATAAACCAATGAGTCCTACCCACAATTTCACAGCCCAAGGGGCAGTATATATGTACCGCCCGGTGCTCGGCAGCCGAGCCGCTCGGATCCGGACCTTCAGTGGGTGGCTCGAGGGTCTCCGGACATGGGGGTCTCGCGGTCACTTCAACTAAAAGGGGGGTTGTGGTTTAGGGAAGTAGATGTACAGCTGGAGCCACGTTAAGTTCGTGACGCCACCCACGGGATGTGGTGAAGGTGGACACCACCGCTGCAGTTACGGGGCACATGGGGGAGATGTTGCGCAGCAAGTTGTTAACCCCTCCGTGGGCAGGGATGGTGGCCCCGGGACCCGTTGGGGGTGTTTGGCGGTGCAGGGAGATGGGCGACCGTAGGGTGCTGATGTACTCACTATTAGTAAACACGTGAGGTTCTGGTAAACCAAGGTGATGGTGGTCGGTGCCCGCAGCCGGCTGCGGTCTGGTCTCCTACCCGGTTGGTGGTCTCTGTCTTTCTCCCGCACCTGTGTTGGATGGTGGACTGCCTGTGCTTGCAACTTCAGGAGTTTGCTCCCGACTTGTTGTTGCCTAAGGAGCCCTTTGCCCGCAGACGCTGGCCTGTGGGATCTCTGAGCCGTGGCGGTGGCCGTTTATCCCCCTCGTTGGGCTGTTGCCTTCAGTCGTGACTTTGGGTGGGACAGGACCTCCAGTCCTGGCCGCAATCAGTTAATTAGCTAGCCCCCAGTAGCTTCTGGACCTAGCTTCAGGGTCTGAGTACCCCCCTTTGTGCTCCGGTTTCTGAGTCGGTTCCCCGGGTCGGTCCCGGCGGGCTACAACCCTGTCCCAGTCCACCTCGGTTCCACCAAGCCGTTTTCCCTGCTCCTGCAGACAGAGACCGCCGTCTGCCTCCTAGCCAAAGGTACCAGGGCTCCTACCCCGGCACCTGCTCAATTTGGTGTCTCGCCTCTGCTGGAGCTGCACACAGCTCCAGCCCACACACCTCTCCAACTTGAACTCTCAACCTTATCTCCCATTTTCCCGCCCCGGTATGTCTGAACTCCTCGGTGGGCGTCTTCCAACCGCCTGGTTCTGCCCCCTGGTGTGTCCATCAAGCCCTGAGGGGGGTGACTAGGGTTTAAATGTTTGGCTGTGTGTTACCTATGAGGGACAGGTGTAATGCGGGGCCCTATTTGTGACTACCTGGCCCGGTCAGGGCATCACATATATGTGCCGCTTCCTCCCCCAAATACTTCACTAATATAACCAAAAGAATATTTTAGTAATGTATCTAAATGAGGTCATTATTTGCGGCTGAAAAGCATTGTCTGGTCAAAACACATTGATGATTTATCCTTCCGATGGGTCATCAGTTTCAGATTGGTGAGGATCGATCATCCGACACCCCCAATGACCAACTGTTCCAAGCACCGGCAGCAGTCGGAAGTAAACACGTTATACTTAGCTGCACTGCAGAGCTCTATTCAACGTGTAGCTGTGTAGTGCAGCTCTTTTTAATGTGGATGTTGGTGGAGGTGTTGAATCTGATATTGATGACCTATCCTAACGATAACTTCTAACCAGATAACCCCTTTAATAATTGCCCCACAAAAGTACAATACATTGTCTTAATAATATCACCATACAGAAGACATGTAATAGTATTGTATAACTATAACAACCCTTTATAATGCCCATATAATACAACCATATAATGCGTAAATGCAAAGTATAATTATGCAACAAGGTTCCAAGGTGGAAATGTAGATTTGGGCAGTTGTGGTCAGGTTGGGATGGTAGAGGACCCCTGGGGATACTGTCCTTTTAAACCATCTTTAGAGATTGTATCTCTAAAGATATGTATGTATGTACTGAATGTAATAAAGGATTTTTTTGGGTGTTTGTCTTACTTTACTTTCAAATACATATTAGTAATGAAGTGGGTCTCATAGATGCCTCCATTACTAATCAGGGGCTTAGTGGCAGCTGTGAGCTGCCATTAACTCCTTATTACCCTGATTGCCACCGCAGCGGGGTAAAGTGCTGGGACTGTCGCATCGAATGGATGTGGCAATTCCGGACAGCTGCAGGGTGATACTTTGAGGCTGGGGGGTGCCCAATCAGCATGGGTCTCCCCAGTCTGAGAATACCAGCCCCCAGCTGTTGGACTTTATCTTATCTGGATATCAAAATTTGGGGGACTGGATGCTGTTTTTTTAAATTATTAATTTAAATAATAAAAAAAAGCTGCATGTGGTTCCTTCTATTTTGATACACAACCAACATAAGTTCATGGCTGGGGGCTGCAGCCGGTTGCCGTGACTTTATCTGTTCTGGGTATCATAATTATGGGAGGAACCGTGCAAATTTTTATTTATTTATTTTATAGACCCACCCACCGGCGTCTGTGATTGGAAGTATCAGACATGCTGTCCCTCAGTGTGGGGGTGCATTTGACTGCAACCAATCACAGACAGCGGGGGAAGCAGTGCATATTCAATGAAGGTAATGAGCGATCCAGGAAGTGAGTGAGCGGCAGCTGATGACTCGGTAAGTATGAAGCTCTTGCTTATAACCCTTTGCATCGGATTCTAGTTCCCATAGACTTTATACAGAGACTGGCATCTGGCCAGATACCAGGGATCAATCCCCCGCCGACCCCGAGTCAGCGAGGGATTGATCTGTCAGTCCTACCCTCACTAATGAAAAATGCAGGAACAAAAGGCCAAAAAGATGCATCTTATAGACTTTATTATAAATATGAGCAACAATAGGGAAATTAATGACCACAGTAAAATATCAGAGTATAGAAAAAACTCCAAAAAATGTCCAATTTTTGGTAAATATTAAATATCTTTATTGGTACAAAAAGACTAAAAATCTCACACAAAAATTAGAGGACAATAATAATGCAAAGTAATACAGGTTAGGGAGTGAGGTGTTCCAGATAAAGATATCTGCTATAAGTGGATCAGAAATGGGGAATTACCGTCCAGGAGTACGGCAATTAACTAGATGTTTGCCGGAGAGGTCACTACATGCAGCTATAATAACATTCATCTCATTAACTATGTAAGACTCTAAATAAAGAATCCCACCATATACAATGCATAGTGCATTTGCTGCATGGAGTGGCCGTTTCCAGCATCACATATCAATCAAGCAAGTGCTTACCCATCCTGGTCCACTGACAACAGATAACAAACGCGCACCTGACGCGTTTCGTGGTCTTCCTCGGGGGGCTGCGACATGGTGTGAAGCGGGGTCGAGGTTTTTATACTGACAGAAGGATGACTAGAGTCCAATGTGGTCGCGTGCGGGGCGGGACCCATCAGAAGGGCTCCGGCGTCAGGCGTTCCCGGAAGTGACGCGGGCATTCTAGTGTTGTCACACTATGCCCGCCCCATCCCGTTTCAGGAAGCCGTCGTCACGGAAACCACATCGGTGAGTCACACTGCGCACGCGTGCCTCAGACGCAGCCATCTTAGAAGAGGGCAAAGATACGGGCAAAACATAGAGAGTAAGAATGCCACTGATAAAATAAAATGTGCCATCGCGCAAAAGGCGCAAATGGCATCATATCAATTACTAAAATCAGTGGAATTAAATTAGTCTCATAAGAGATGAATAATCACAGCATTGCTGAACTAAGACATCAGATGCAGCTATCCTATGGTTAGAGGTAGGATTTTTTTATATATATAAAAAGACCATACAGTGTCAGTATTAGTACAATTAATACAGAATAAACCGCATCACTACATATAAAAACAATTAATACTAGAGTGGCAGTACATGGCCCATCCACATAAAATGCATACAGGTTAATCATATGACACCCGAAATGTATATAGGGAAAATTTATTTATAAACCACAGGTATCACAAAACACTAAGTGGACAGGCCAAAATATGGTATAGAAAAGCAAATGGTCGCCGGGTGATCACTCCCACCAAATAAACAAGGGGAAGCAGGCACTCAGAGACACATATACTATACACCAAACAGTATATATTGATATAAATAAATAGCCACGTACAGGCATATATGTGCCGAAGTCATAATTTATGACCAAGGCACATACTGCATCCACATAGAAAAAAAGGGGAGAACAATATGAACATACAGCAACACTTCTACAAAGGAGTCATGCGCCACAAAAACGAGAATAATAGAAACCCTCAACAGAGGCCGTCATAGAGGCATGGACGATGATTAATTCAAGATGAGATTCATCATCCAAGGTAAGGCTTATCCAATAGATGTCTACTCATCCAAAATCGCCGGCTCATACACTTGAATAAAAGCTAAATAATGAATAAAAACAAAAACACACAATTAAAATCAAAAAAGAGGGAATATTAAAACAAAAATCATAAATAAACAGGAAAAAACTACTATCATCATAGGAAGGGTGAAAAGGAGAGTTTTTCATTAAGGCCCGCTGGTGACATGGTGCCCAGAGTCACAATCCAGCGACATTCCAATCTTGCCAAGGCCTTTTTATGATTGCCTCCTCTTGCTCCCAACTTTAATCTATCAATACCCCTTACTTTTAAGGAGGAGGGGTTGCAATCATGATGGGTCTTGAAATGTCTGGGAATGGTCTTCAAAGCATCGAGGTCAGACACCTCCTTCGCTGCCATGATGTCTCTCACATGTTCACGAACACGGATGCGGAACTGTCTAGAGGTTAATCCTACATAGATCAGTCCGCATCCGCACCTGGCTGCGTAGATCACAAATTCAGTGCTACATGAGATATAGTGCCTGACCTCGAAGCTCTTCCGACCATCCGCCGACATAAAAGTTTTTGCCCTTTCGATATTACGGCATGCTAAGCATGACCCACATGGGAAGCAACCCCATTTAGGTGGTCCAATGTCAAAAGGAAGTTTAGCATGACAGACGTAGTGACTATGCACTAAATGATCTTTCAAGTTTTTACTCTTACGTGCTGTCAATGCTGGAAAATCAGGTAACACATTCTTAAAAGATGGTTCTAGTTGTAATACCGACCAATGTTTGGTTAATATCTTCCTTATTTGGAACCATTGGTTATTATAAGTTGTAATGAATCTAATAGTGTTATCAGATTGCTTCTTTCTCTTGGCACAAGAGAGGAGTTGGGTCCTAGATGTCGCTTTTGCTCTTAAGTAACCCCTCTTAATCACATTGGCACCATATCCTCTATCTTTAAAACGATCCCTTAATTCTCCTGACTGTCGCTCGAAAGATTCCTCAGAGGAACAGATCCTCCGAACTCGCAAAAATTGTCCCACTGGAATCGCCTTAATTGTAGATGGTAAGTGGGATGAAGTAGCGTGCAGGAGACTGTTTACTGATGTCTGTTTCCTAAAAACTTCAGTTTGTAGTGGCACATCGGACTCAATTCTTATTTTAATATCCAGGAATTCTATTTCCACAGGACTCCATGTATATGTAAGCCTGATATTCAGGTCATTACAGTTGAGAGACACAAGAAAATCCCGTAGTTCAAGATCGGTTCCCCTCCAGATGATGAAAATATCATCTATGTATCGGACCCAGCACTGCGCCTGGGACGCCGCACACACACCGCCACTGAATACCTCCCTCTCCCATAGACCTAGGAAGATGTTGGCATATGACGGTGCGCATGCGGCGCCCATCGCAGTGCCGCGTTTCTGGAGGAAGAACCGATCCTTGACTGTGGTCATTAATTTCCCTATTGTTGCTCATATTTATAATTGATTCTAGTATTGGGAGAGACCTTTACTTATTCTGACTATGAGGATGATCCATTGTGTCCTATCGTGTCTTCTAATTGTGTACCTGTGTTTTTTCACAGCAGCCTCTAAAGGGGGGCGCGTTTGTTATCTGTTGTCAGTGGACCAGGATGGGTAAGCACTTGCTTGATTGATATGTGATGCTGGAAACGGCCACTCCATGCAGCAAATGCACTATGCATTGTATATGGTGGGATTCTTTATTTAGAGTCTTACATAGTTAATGAGATGAATGTTATTATAGCTGCATGTAGTGACCTCTCCGGCAAACATCTAGTTAATTGCCGTACTCCTGGACGGTAATTCCCCATTTCTGATCCACTTATAGCAGATATCTTTATCTGGAACACCTCACTCCCTAACCTGTATTACTTTGCATTATTATTGTCCTCTAATTTTTGTGTGAGATTTTTAGTCTTTTTGTACCAATAAAGATATTTAATATTTACCAAAAATTGGACATTTTTTGGAGTTTTTTCTATACTCTGATATTTTACTGTGGTCATTAATTTCCCTATTGTTGCTCATATTTATAATTGATTCTAGTATTGGGAGAGACCTTTACTTATTCTGACTATGAGGATGATCCATTGTGTCCTATCGTGTCTTCTAATCTTATAGACTTTGCTGGGGGAAGGAAATGCATGCATTTGGGTGCATCTTTGTGACCACAAAGGTGCACCAAAAATGCCGTAGAAGTTGCAGTGTGCGGATCAGACCAAACTCCGAACCCGAACTCTTCTTCATTTTTAGTAATCTGTGTTTGGTACCAACACCACGCCTTGGGTGCGCTCATCTCTACCCATCTTACCTTACTGTATCTCTATCTCTACTCCTCACTAAAAGTTTGATGAAGCTTAGAAAGTTCCAGTGAAGCAATAAGTCTTCAGCTCTATAAAATACATCATGTATTTACGGGTCACAGGAAGGCCTCCTGCCGCTGACTCACAACGTCATGTATGTTACCACTTTTCTGCCTTGTTTTATTTTTCAGATCTTATATACAATGATGCCTTAGAAAAACAAAACATGAGGCTTAAATGGGGAAGCCTCAATCGGGCCAATGAAGAGAAAAATTGCTTGCTTTACATCACCCCCTACGTGACTGACGGCTGCTTACCTTACCGGAACAATGTTGTATAGTCTTAATGTTAATATTCTGTCCTTTGAGCTGCACAAGAGGAAACTCTATAAACCTCTGTGTCGGCTGCCAATGGGAATCTCACTTCATTTCAGCTTTTTCTCCTTTGTGACATTCGGTAAAAACAGATCAATATTCTCCATGTCGGACATTGTCCTTTTACCATATGCTTTCCTGTTACAATTCCTAATTAGAAACACATTACACCTGCTTTTCCTCAGTTTAAGTGACTGAATTTATACAGTAGTAGTGTCAGATTTACATGATTCTTCAACGTACTAAGAATGTACAAAGTACAGAAGTTTAAAGCCAATTGGTACTATGACTTATTGGATATTGAGGAACCAGGGCTCCCTAATTGTCCCTCAGGCTAGGGGGCCCTATACTAGCCCTATGCTCAGGGATACTCCTAATGGTGGAGAGGCCTGAGTCTCCTTCCTGGTCCTGTTCTTGACCAGTCCTGATCTAATTACCACTCCCCCAGGTGGGGACAGGATAAGATAAGAATGTGTTGAAACTACAGAAAAAGACAGACAAGGGGGAAAAAAACCAAAACTCTATCACACAGCAAACACACACACACACACACACATGCACACACGCATACGCACACGCACACGCAAACACATACACACGCACACACGCACACACACACACACACACACGATAAGACAATAAGAGATTCAGGAGGAAAACAAGAGCAGGAAGTACAAATCAACAGGGGTACAGTCCACAACTCCACCAAGCAAAAAGCACCACTAAACACAACTTTCACCAGATAGAGTCTGGGACACTACACCTCACAGACCAACACAGAATAAACTATAGCTGGCATGGGTAGAAGGATTCCACCAGCATAAATAGGAAGGGAGCAGATGTGATAGGTCGCCCCACAACATGGGATTAAAGGAGCAAGCAAACTGGCAGAGATTAAAGGGTACTTTACACGCTGCGATCTCGCTAGCGAGATCGCAAGCAAGTGTGCTCGCCTCGTCGGTTGTGCGACACGGGCAAATTACTGCCAGTGGCGCACAACCTCGTTAGTCCCCGTCGCACGGACTTACCTGCCCTGCGACGTCACTCTGGCCGGCGAACCGCCTCCATTCTAAGGGGGCGGTTCGTACGGAGTCCCAGTGACGTCACACGGCAGGCGTCCAATAGAATCGGAGGGGCGGAGATGATCGGGATGTAACATCCCGCCCACCTCCTTCCTTCCGCATTGCCGGTGGAGGCAGGTAAGGAGATATTCGTCGCTCCTGCGGTGTCACACACAGCGATATGTGCTGCCGCAGGAACAACGAACAACATCGTAAAGGCAGCAGCAACGATATTAAGGAAATAGGCGACGTGTCAATGAGCAACGATTTTTCACAGTTTTGTACTCGTTGATCGTTGCTCATTGGTGTTACATGCTGCGATGTCGGTAACGGCGCCTGATGTGCGTCACTACCGACGTGACCCCAACGATATATCGTTACCGATATCACAGCTTGTAAAGCACCCTTAACTCTTGCTAGCCATCCTATGAAGCAGCACACAGCAGGTCGACACCTGAAACTGCCTGTGCTGATTCCAGACACTAGAGAAATATAAAAAAGCAAAAAAGAAAATATCATTACTTACAGCAAGATGGAATTGCAGCTGTATATTGCTCAGGCCAAAAGACTACTACTACTCCAGCAGGATACAGCTAAACCCCCACTAGGTGGAGGCAACACAGGTGCAGGTGGAGCCATTCACACTCACGTCCAAATATGGAGGAGGTGATGGCTGGATGGTAAAACTGCACACTGGTGGCTTGCATAGAGCACTGTTCACACTAGCAGTCTTTTCTTTTTTTCTTTTTTGCTTTTTTATATTATATATAGTGTAGGGACCTACAAGCATGAGGTTCCCGTGACGAGGGTTGTAGGCTTACGTCTTATGGCCATAACGCTAACAAAAAACCTCAAAAACTTTTTTGTACAGGATACAGCCAGGCCCCTTTTTGTTAGGCCTTGCTATCAGAGTTTCTGTCCCTACGTAGCGCGCAGTGGGGGTACGGCTTGGCAGCCCGCCTGATCTAATAGTATGGGCGTCACCTAATAGGCTGCGGGTTTGTGACTGTGCGTCCGCTAGTGTGAACAGTGCTCTATGCAAGCCACCAGTGTGCAGTTTTACCATCCAGCCATCACCTCCTCCATATTTCGAAGTGAGTGTGAATGGCTCCACCTGCACCTGTGTTGCCTCCACCTAGTGGGGGTTTAGCTGTATCCTGCTGGAGTAGTAGTAGTCTTTTGGCCTGAGCAATATACAGCTGCAATTCCATCTTGCTGTAAGTACAGACACTAGAGAAACCATCGGATGGAGTGTCAGAATCTGCAGTCCAATGCCGCCATGACAATAGGCGAAGTTTCTGCAGAACTGACTTGACAGTCAGATTCCAGATAGGGAGATACTATCCCCAATCTAATATTTTTTTTTTATCCCCAATCTAAAATATTTTTTATTAGAACTGTACATACTGTATATCTTTACCTTCATTATTCATTTGGTGGAGGTATGCGGGCAGGGTGTAAGTTTGATGGTCTCCAGTGGGTATAAAGTGTAGTGGTTTTTCCATGTGGCATAGGAGAACAGAGATGGTTAGGAATAAGATATTTTTGTTATTTTTTTGGCAATATAGTTAAAAATTGTGTGCAGGTAATATTCCCATGAGTCAAGTAAATACAGATAGAAATAGTTTATTTTCTCGGATAAATAGGAGGAAAGAAGTGTTTATGTTTATGTATAACAGATAGTAATGTCTGAGATTCAGTGACGGAAAAAGTTTGGTTATTTTGCTTGATTTTTGCTGGTTGATAGGTGATAATGGGGATAGCTATCTCTCCTTAATCTCCGCCCTTAAACATGATGAGTGAGGAAAGGGGTTGATTATAATCCCTTAAAGTTTACTGAGCACTAGGTAGAGAGGAAGATGTACAAAATAGTTCCGAGGTATTTAGTGGGGGAGTGAAGGATCAATTGGGTTAAAGACCTTGGTGAAGGGGGTCTAAGAGGTAACATTTCTCCTGGTAGAGATTGACATGCCTAGCAATCCTGTGTGAAGAGCGTTAAGAGCCATACAATGTTCTGAGACAATTTGC
Source organism: Anomaloglossus baeobatrachus (assembly GCF_048569485.1). Classification (NCBI taxonomy): domain Eukaryota; kingdom Metazoa; phylum Chordata; class Amphibia; order Anura; family Aromobatidae; genus Anomaloglossus; species Anomaloglossus baeobatrachus. The sequence goes on from NC_134358.1 coordinate 46,059,443, forward strand.
ATGTTTAATTTCTTAAAGGGGCTTTGCATGGCTCATAAGCCTCCTTACACTGACATGCCAGGCATGTCAGTCTCCAAAAGGAGACATATTACTCCTTAGATCCCAGCCAGAAGCCTCTCATAAGGCTCAATCAGATCTTGTATTTTGCATTGACAAGTGGCAAGTCCCTGAAACACCGTCTGCAAATTGAAATTCTGATTTGGCTTTTATACTAAGTCATATTGTAAGACTTGTTAAAGGGTCAATATTGAATTTTAGGACTGCTGCTTCCAATAGTTGGCTCTAGAATTCACGTCCTCTTCCTCTCTGAAGAGACAATTTGCAGACCTTCGTGAACAATATATTGAAAAACTGACATAAAGAACACATCAGTCTGGTGAGCAAAGCTTAAGTTCGATGGTGAAGATCCTTGATGGCTGCAAACTGAGCACATATTTGCTTCTTTTAATATGTGTTTCTGTCGCGGGCGGAGAGGGGTTTTTGGGGAACGCCGCTCGCCTGGGGGGAATCTCTGGCGCTCGGGTCCGGTGCTTCTGCTCCTCGGTGGCTCGAGCAGCGCCTCCTCGCCTACGAGTGAAAAGGGGGAGGTTTGGTGGTGGGATGTCGGTTGTGACGCCACCCACGGGGTTGTGGTGATGATGGGCACCACCACTGCTGGTGACGGCGGTTCCCGGGAGCGATGGCTGGGAGCAGCTGAGGTGTTGGCCCCTCCGTGGATAGGGGCTGGTGTCCCGGGGCCCGGTAGGAGGGAGCGAGCTGCAGGGCGCAGTGCTGCGGTGCAGTGCCTGATGGCACTGTTGTACTCACAATTGAACCACACAGAGTCAATAGTAAACTAGAAACTGCCGGAGTCCGCAGCCTTCGGTACGGAGGGTGTTTAAGTCCCACACACGGTGCAGCAGACCCCTGTTCTTTCCCTGCAGTCAGGTGCCTCTTTCACCACTCTTTCTCTTTCTCTCCTCCTCGGCCGGGAATGGGGGGTTCACTCCCCTGCAGTGATCCGGGATCTCTATCGATACCGGCGGGCCACTACCCTGCCCCGGTCACCTCAAGTCCCTTCCTCACTAACAGCCTGTCCCAGCCCTTTTGGAGCACGTTTCTGTAGCAGCCCGAGAGCTACAACTCCGGACTCCTCTCCCTCTCCCCACACACTCTGCTCTAGCCCCTCCCCTGCTGCTCTGTTTTGCTCTTACCCTGGGGGGGTGTCTGTCATGCTGCACCGATGTGGGATCAGGTTACCAAGAAGGAGAATGGCCTGCACTTTGCTGGATTTCTGCAGGCTCTGTGACACCCTGGTTTTGCCAGGGCGTCACACACCCCCTTGGTAAAACACAGCCCGTCCTCGGGCTGTCTGGGCACCGATATTTATTGTAACGGGAAAAAGAAAGTGCACACATTACAACTATACATCTTCCCACATCAGAAGGTATGTTTACTAAAACTTTAAACTGTTCTGCCACTCCACACCTGCGGTGCAGATGGCCTCCTCCTGAACTTGAGGACGTTCAACAGGGGTGACAGTCCATAAAACAGTCAACTTTTTTTTTAACTTGCAGGTAGCCATCCATGTTCCACTACCATCGCTGCTGCCGCCGCCGCTCCCAGTACGGGGCACGGGTCCCGTGCTCCGCCTCCTGCGTAAGAGCCAGGCCTTCTCGGATGCCCTCGGCACTGGCTACAACCGGCCTCGCTAACTGCCGAGGGCTCCATCTCTCACTGGCCTGCTCCTCTCTGCAGGTGCACTCCGGCTGCTCCACAGCCGGGACGGGGTACCTGGGAGCGGCTGGCACCACATCTGGGGCAGACTTCCAATCGGGTGTCGCCTCTGCTGTGGCCGGGCGGACTGCCGGAGCCGACGTCATCACCGTTGCAGCCGGGGGCGGACTGCCGGGGCCGACGTCATCACCGTTGCAGCCGGGCGGACTGCCGGAGCTGGGTGAGATGTCATCGGGGTTGTGGCTACTGCTTCCAGGAACCAGACGGGTGCAGAGTCCTGGCGTCCCTGCTCTTTATCCCCGTGGTCACATGGGGCACGATCTTCACCCGCCCCCCCTTGCTTCTCTCTGGTACCTCCTTCTTCAGGGGGCGGGGCTTCACTTTCGCGCCTTCTCTGCTCGGGGAAGACGGCTCGATCGGGAACTTTTCGTGCCCAAGATGGCGGAATTTCAAAATTTTCGGCCGGACACCGCTGGCAAGGCGCACTTCTACTGGTAAGTAGATGGGTAGGATCCTGTTCGTGACGCCAAGATGTCGCGGGCGGAGAGGGGTTTTTGGGGAATGCCACTCACCTGGGGGGGAATCTCTGGCGCTCGGGTCCGGTGCTTCTGCTCCTCGGTGGCTCGAGCACGGGGCCGGACCCGGGGGCTCGAGCAGCGCCTCTTCGCCCATGAGTGAAAAGGGGGAGGTTTGGTGGTGGGATGTCGGTTGTGACGCCACCCAAGGGGTTGTGGTGATGGTGGGCACCACCGCTGCTGGTGACGGGGGTTCCCGGGAGCGATGGTGGGGAGCAGCTGAGGTGTTGGCTCCTCCGTAGGTAGGGGCTGGTGTCCCGGGGCCCTGTAGGAGGGAGCGTGCTGCAGGGCGCAGTGCTGCGGTGCGGTGCCTGATGGCACTGTTGTACTCACAATTGAACCACACAGAGTCACTGGTAAACTAGAAACTGTCGGAGTCCGCAGCCTTCGGTACAGAGGGTGTTTAAGTCTCACACACGGTGCAGCAGACCCCTGTTCTTTCCCTGCAGTCAGGTGCCTCTTTCTCCACTCTTTCTCTTTCTTTCCTCCTCGGCTGGGAACGGGGAGTCCACTCCCCTGCAGTGATCCAGGATCTCTTTCGATACCGGCGGTCCACTACCCTGCCCCGGTCACCTCAAGTCCCTTCCTCACTAACAGCTTGTCCCGCCCTTTTGAAGCACGCTTCTGTAGCAGCCCGGGAGCTACAACTCTGGACTCCTCTCCTCTCCCTCTCCCCACACACTCTGCTCCAGCCCCTCCCCTGCTGCTCTGTTTTGCTCTTACCCTGGGGGGGGGTGTCTGTCCTGCTGCACCGATGTGGGATCAGGTTACCAAGGAGGAGAATGGCCTGCACTTTGCTGGATTTCTGCAGGCTCTGTGACACCCTGGTTTTGCTAGGGCATCACATTTCCTTCTGACTATGAATTCATTAGGGGATCTAGACTTGACAGGTATGCCTGCGTGTGGCCAAGTATCAGGATCTACAATGTATATCAGCCACAATGGCTGCAATTCACAGCTGCTGATTAGACCCAGATGATCAAATGCTGTAAACATGTTTAATGGTGTGGGCCTTTGGGTCCATTATGGAAGTATAGACTTGCAAAATAAACTCCCATACTCTCTTCTGAATGCCTCTTGCATGAAGGATTAAAACAGGGATATACGGAGGGAATGGATGGTACAGGGCTCCTAGGCTGACCCTATGGCTTAGAACCCTGAGCTGTCTCTTATGCCGACGGTAGATTTATTGGTAGTTTGGGTCCAGCCTCCAACATGACCCTGTCTCCTGTCCGGGCCCTAACAACTGTGTCCCCACCACTCAGGGGATTGACCTCGTTGGAGCCCAACAACCAACCAACACAAAACAGACGGGGGTAACATAAAACCTAATACACCCCAAAACCTACACCAGGAAAAATCAAGGAAATACAGGTGAGGTAATAAGGGAAAGGAGGTAGAATAAAAACACTCAACTTGCACAAACCTCAGCAGATAGCACAGCAGCAACCATCACGTCCTCTCTGCTCACAGGCTAGCTCCTAAAGAATAGAATAACTAGCACAATACCAAGGAAGCAGAGGGCTTATATCACAGATGTAAATGATTAAGTGCTGACAGCTGAGCAAGTCTGCTGCTGCACCAGTGAAGGAATAAACCCTTAATGTGCCCGAAGAAGACAGTAAATGAGAAAGCTGACCCTGAGTCTGTCCTTAGGCACGTGACAAGGATCTTGTTGATAAAATATAGTGTTTATCATGGTTATCTGGTGAGGAGAACTCATTGGAGTACTGATTCTCATTGAGGCGTTTCCGATGGTGCATTCTCAAAAGCAAAAATAAAAACTATGCAAATCATCTAAAAATTGGGTTTGCTCATACAGTGAGTTCTCACAACCTTGGACCTATTGGTGCTGTCTTTATATTTAGTGTGCGGAGAACATCAGTTTGGGATTTTATCTTGCTACAGAAGTCATGTTAAGATGTTGTAAGTACACGATATCTCAGATATGACTTCTAGGTTTGTGCCTGTCTCAGTATGGCGGGGCTACGTGTGTAGGGTGACAGGCTGACCGCATTCATGACATACAACAGGGGAAGAAAAGATGTGAATTCTGTTGCTGATAACAGAATTTTAGATGTTAATTGGCTTTTATTACCCTACATGTGACTGCTGGGCCCCTGCGGGGAGTCTACGTCATGTAGCTAGACCCTGACCCTTGTGACAGTGCCCTCAGGTTATGGTGGATAATGAATATCATCAAATCTTTCAGCCGTTCCCAGTTTTGTTAGAAATCAAGCCTAATTAGCTGACAAAACCAGGTTTACCTATCCATTTGTAAGGTACGATGGCCACCTCGTCACAGTGTGAGTCCTGGAGAATGTGGAGGCATTAGTCCTAATCTAGACGGAGAGATAAACGGAATGATTGGCCTCTCCTGCCTTCCATGAAAGTGTCAGTCACACCGGATAAAGCTGGTGTCACACATAACGACGACGACAACGACGTCGCTGCAACGTCACCATATTCTGTGACGTTGCAGCGACCTCAACAGCGACGTTGCTGTGTGTGACACATAACAACGATCAGACCCCTGCTGCGAAATCGTTGCTCGCTCCTGAATGCTCGAAGTAATTTTTTGATCGCTGCTATCCCGCTGCGCCATGCTGATAAGCTGATAATCCTTGTGTTTGACACCGCAGCAGCGATGCTACGCTACGTCTGAAACCACACAACGACCGTCGACGTCGCTATGATCGCTGCTCCGTCGCTGCTTTTTCTAACATGTTTGACAGCTTACTAACGATCATCGATGGTCGCTGCTACGTCACAGAATATGGTGACGTTGCAGCGACGTCGTTGTCGTCGTCGTTATGTGTGACCCCAGCTTAAGAGACTATTATCTGTCCCAACTGCAGTGCCTAGTATACAGTGAGCCATGGAGAAAGGCTTTACAAACTATGTAATGTGTTGTAAACCAATTGATTTGTATAAACTCTTTAGGTCTTCGTTTTGCGCTTTCAGCACCAATTGGCTTTTTTCTTTTTGATGACCAATTCCAAGAAACATTTGTATTTCAAAGCTTTACGAGAGTTTGTTTTCTTGCGAGAACAATGGTAAATTTTATTGTCACTATTATGGGTACATTTATTGATTACTCTTTTTCATTCATAGAATTTACTGTTTTAACACCTTTCTTACTTTCTTTGTTTGTTTCTTTCTTTCCTTCTTTTTTTCCTTCCTTCTTTCTTTCTTTCTTTCTTTTTCTTTTGTATGTTATGATGGCACTGTCACAGTAACATCTTTTTCATGTGAGCATTAGTGATAAGCGGGCACTACCATGCTAAGGTGCTCAGTACTCGTAACTAGTGAGCGGGCACTACCATGCTCGGATGCTCGGTACTCGTAACTAGTGATGAGCGGGCACTACCATGCTCGGGTGCTCAGTAGAGTTGAGCGCGGTTCGCGGTTCGAGGTTCTCCAGTTCGCGGCTCGAGTGATTTTGGGGGCTGTTCTAGATCGAACTAGAACTCGAGCTTTTTGCTAAAGCTCGATAGTTCTAGATACGTTCGAGAACGGTTCTAGCAGCAAAAAGACAAGGTAATTACTAGCTGGCTTTCCGCTGTAATAGTGTAAGTCACTCTGTGACTCACACTATTATGACATTTCAGCGTATAGTGTGCGGGAACAGCGCATTCAGATCACTGCTGTTTGGATAATGGCGCGCGTGTAGTGGGGCGGGCCAGCATGTCAGCCAATCCCAGACACACACACAGCTAAGTGGACTTTTAGCCAGAGAAGCAACGGCATGTGTGATAGGATGTCCATGTCACATGTCCATGCATTATAAAAACTGACATTTTCCTCCAGCACGCCATTATCTGCCTTCTGCGTCTGGGTGTCAGTCACCGCTGGCGTACCTCCTTTCTCCGATACTGCTGTGTACGCTCTATAAACAGCGCTATTAAGAATAGGGATAGAGGTTTCTATTAATCCTTTTAAGGGCTAATACCGGCAGGGTCAGAGCCATAGGTGACAGTCAGGGCCGTGAAAACAGATTTTAACAGCTACACAAGATGACAGTGTCTGTGTAGCTAAGGTCAGGGATTTCCTCGCTGCATTTCCCCATTAGGAGGGATAGAAAGGGAGGCTTCCTTTCCTTTACCCAGACCCACAACCCTGCCACTGTACCCTCCTGCCCTTTGCACACTCAAACTCATTGTTACTAAGCCATTATACTAGCAAACACTGAGGAAATTTAGTGGCATCCTAAACGTGGCTGTTGGACTTCTGTATTGTCCCACTAGTGCAAAGATATTTGCAGCACGTCTGCCTGCATTGCACACTCAAACTCATTGTTACTAAACCATTATACTAGCAAACACTGAGGAAACCTAGTGGCATCCTAAACGTGGCTGTTGGACTTCTGTATTGTCCCACTAGTGCAAAGATATTTGCAGCACGTCTGCCTGCATTGCACACTCAAACTCATTGTTACTAAGCCATTATACTAGCAAACACTGAGGAAACTTAGTGGCATCCTAAACGTGGCTGTTGGACTTCTGTATTGTCCCACTAGTGCAAAGATATTTGCAGCACATCTGCCTGCATTGCACACTCAAACTCATTGTTACTAAGCCATTATACTAGCAAACACTGCTGCCAGTTTAAGGGCCGTAGTTGCATTGTCAGGGATAATTATTGTTGTTTATTCTGCTGTTAATAAAGCTAGACCACCGCTGAAATCTACACCACCTCTCAATTTTTACTACCACATTTTACGTGCACAATCTTGTCGCAATCAAAATGAGTGGCAAAATGACAGATGCTGGTGGAAAGGGGAAGAGGCGTGTTGGAAAAGAAAAAAAAAGGTTTGTCCGTGGGGAAGGTGGCAAAGCTCCATTAACATCTGCTGAAGATAAACCATCTTCCAGCAAAAGTAAGATGTCTACTACTTACCGTGGACAATCCGATGTGCTCCCTTTTTTACGGACACGAACAACTGGAACAAAGGTAGATGATGGCCAAAAAAGGAAAATGCTTGAATGGATCTCAAGTGGTCCAACAAGTGCCCTCTCCGCCACCTCAACTACCGCATCCAAAAAATACCAGTCCTCTGAGTTGTCAGCCCAATCACACTTGCATTCTCCCAGCTCTGAAGTCTCCATCCGCCCTGCACAGTATGGTGGAACTGAGATGGCTGAGTCTGCAGAGCTGTTCAGTCACACTATAGCCTGGGAATCAGAAGTCTGCTCCCAAGCTACAGTGAGTACAGACCAGGAAATGGTCTGCAGTGATGCCCAGAACCTTTGTGACTCTGATTCAGGCCGTGAGGACCAAGTTTCTGAGCATAATGTTGACCCTTTTTCACAAACTGTAACACCTGTTGTTATAGACAATGAGGAACATACTGATGACGATGAGACACAGATACCAGATTGGGATGATAACTTAAATATTCGGTCAGGGCAAGAAGAGGCTCGGTCTGAGGGTGAGGGGAGTGCAAACACAACAATTGATGAGGAAGTTCTAGATCCCACCTACTGTCAACCCACAGTCAGGCACTCGAGGAGGTCAACAGAGGCGGTGGAGGAGGATGCAACCGACGACGAAGTTACCTTGTGCCTTCCTGGACAGAGTCGGAGCACTGGTAGCACGTCTACAACTGCATCCTCAGCCACCACTCTGCCTCTGAGCACTAGTCGGGGGGGCTCAGCAGGTCGCATGCCCTCTAAGCCTTGCCTAGCCTGGTCCTTTTTTGACATAGCAAAAGATCGCCCAAATTATCTGATCTGTAAAATTTGTCGTGATTCTGTTAGTAGAGAGCAAAACCTCAGCAGTTTGACAACTTCTTCCATGAATCGTCACATGAATAAATATCATATGTCCCAGTGGGAAGCTCACCGTGCTGCAATGCGGCCTAGCGGAGCGAACCATCCACCGCCTGCCCCTTCCAGTGCATCCGCGCGCTCTTCATCTTCTAGGACTGTGGGGACAGCTGTTACACCTGGTTTTCCACGCACAACTTCCACCACTGTAACCGCAACAGGCAGTTTGCTTGGTAGGTCGTCAGTTGGTTTGGAAGGGGAAACAAGTGCGTGTGTACAGCTCTCTCAGACATCGATAGCACCAACGTTGGATGAAGGCGACATCATGTGTACGCCTGCACTTTCCTCACAAAGCTGCATTTTTCCAGGGACACCCTACTCAACACCATCTACACACAGCAGCCAGATCTCTGTCCCTCAGATGTGGACAAATAAAAGGCCATTTCCTGCGACCCATGACAAAGCTAAGAGGTTGACTTTATCCCTCTGTAAGCTCTTGGCTACCGAAATGCTGCCTTTCCGCCTGGTGGACACACAGGATTTTAGAGACCTTATGTCTGTCGCTGTGCCCCAGTACCAGATGCCCAGTCGCCACTACTTCTCTAAGAAAAGTGTGCCCGCGCTACACCAGCATGTCGCACACAACATCACCGCTTCCTTGAGAAACTCTGTGTGTGAACGGGTGCATTTCACCACCGATACTTGGACCAGTAAGCATGGACAGGGACGTTACATGTCGCTGACTGGGCACTGGGTAACTATGGTGATAGATGGTGAAGGGTCTGCTGCACAAGTCTTGCCATCCCCACGACTTGTGTGTTAATCCTCTGTCTGTCCAAGTTCCGCCACTGCTTCTGCCTCCTCCACCTCATCTGGGTCCTCCACCTCCACCCCAAGCCTGCCTGGTCAGGCCACCAGCGTTCTCACTGCGCAGAAGGAATCACGCACCCCTCATTACTATGCTGGCAGCAGAGCGCAACGGCATCAGGCGGTCTTTAGCTTGACACGTCTTGGAAATAGGAGTCACACAGCGGCTGAGTTGTGGGCAGCTCTGGAGACTGAGTTTAATAAATGGTTGTCTCCTCTCAACCTGCAGCCTGGTAAGGCCGTGTGCGACAATGCTGCAAACCTGGGTGCGGCCCTTCGCCTGGGCAAGGTGACACACGTGCCTTGTATGGCTCACGTGTTGAACCTTGTTGTCCAGCAATTTTTAACACACTATCCCGGGCTTGATGGCCTTCTGACCAGGGCACGAAAACTGTCTTCTCACTTCTGCCGTTCAACTGCCGCAGCTGAGCGACTTGCATCGCTCCAGAAGTCTTTCGGCCTGCCGGTTCATCGCCTGAAATGCGATGTGGCGACACGCTGGAATTCAACTCTCCACATGTTACAGCGATTGTGGCAGCACCGCCGAGCCCTGGTGCAATACGTCATGACGTATAGCCTGGGCCAACGAGATGCAGAGGTGGGGAAGATCACCCTGATGGAGTGGTCTCAGATCAAGGACCTATGCACCCTTCTGCACAGTTTCGACATGGCGACGAATATGTTTAGCGCTGACAATGCCATTATTAGCATGACAATTCCAGTCATTTACATGCTGGAGCACACGCTAAACACTATTCGGTGTCAGGGGGTGGGACAACAGGAAGGGGAGGAACTACAGGAGGATTCATATGCGCAAGAGACAACAACATCACCAAGGTCCAGACGTTCATCATCACCAAAGCGCCAGGCATGGGACCATGGGGGACAGCGATCAACAAGGGCGCATGGTAGCAGGCGAAATGTTGAGGAAGGTGCAGGAGAACATGAAGAAATGGAGGACGAACTGTCCATGGACATGGAAGACTCAGCGGATGAGGGAGACCTTGGTCAAATTTCAGTTGAAAGAGGTTGGGGGGAGATGTCAGAGGAAGAAAGAACGGTTAGCACCTCTATGCCACAAACACAGCGTGGACTTGGTCCGCATGGCTGCGCAAGACACATGAGCGCCTTCTTGCTGCACTACCTCCAACATGACCCTCGTATTGTCAAAATTAGAAGTGATGATGACTACTGGCTTGCCACACTATTAGATCCCCGGTACAAGTCCAAATTTTGTGACATAATTCCAGCCATAGAAAGGGACGCACGTATGCAGGAGTATCAGCAGAAGCTGTTACTCGATCTTAGCTCGGCTTTTCCACCAAACAACCGTGCAGGTGCAGGGAGTGAATCTCCCAGTTGTAACTTGACAAACATGGGACGGTCTCGTCATCTTCAACAGTCTACCCGTACCAGTAGCACCGTATCTGGTGCTGGTAACAGCAATTTTATTGAATCTTTTCATAATTTTTTTAGACCGCCCTTTGCAAGGCCACCAGAGACAACAAGTCTGACACATAGTCAACGGCTGGAGAGGATGATACAGGAGTATCTCCAAATGAACATCGATGCCATGACTTTGCAAATGGAGCCTTGCTCCTTTTGGGCTTCAAATCTAGAAAAATGGCCAGAGCTCTCCAGTTACGCCTTGAAGATTTTGTCGTGTCCAGCTGTCAGCGTTATCTCTGAACTTGTCTTTAGTGCTGCTGGGTGTGTGCTGACAGATAAGCGCACGCGTCTGTCCAGTGACAATGTGGACAGACTGACGTTCATCAAAATGAACAAGTCATGGATCCAGAAGGAATTTACTACCCCTGTGTCATCCTGGGGAGAGTAAATGCTTGTGGATTTGGAATGTGCTTGATGCAAATCAAAACATCCTGTTTGCAACTAGGGCACAAGTGCTGCCACTGAATGGGTGGGTGTCTGTGTGGCCCAATTTTTGGAAAAAAAGGGAGACTCCGCTTGGAGTAACCCTTGCTTACATTGTTTTTAAAAATGATCCAAGATGAACAAGTCATGGTTCAGCAAAGACTTTGCTACCTACCCCGGTGTCATCCTGGGGACGGTTAAGTATGGCGTATTTTTGAATGTGCTTGATGAACTAGTTACGGGTAAAGAGCTCCCGAGCATGGTAGTGCCCGCACATCACTAGTTACGAGTACTCAGCACCCGAGCATGGTAGTGCCCACTCATCACTAGTTACGGGTACAAAGCACCCGAGCATGGTAGTGCCCGCTCATCACTAGTTACGAGTACCGAGCACCAGAGCATGGTAGTGCCTGCTCATCACTAGTTAATGTCGCGGGCGGAGGAGGGGACCCACCGCTCACCCACTGCTCGGGTCCGGCTGCTGCTGCTCGGTCGGCCGGATCCCGGGGACTCGAGCGGCGTTCCTCGCCCGTGAGTGAAAGGGGGGGAGGTTTGGGTTTAGGGATATTGTCCGTGACGCCACCCACGGTTGTGGTGAGGTTGTGACACCACCGCTGCTCTGGACGGGGATCCCGGGAGCGATGACAGGGAGCAGCTTGGATGTTGGTTCTCCCCTCCGTGGGTAGGGGGGTTGGTTGTCCCGGGGCCCGGTGAGGGGTAGGGATGGATGGCAGGCGGGTTACGGGGCCTGGTGAGGTGCAGGGTCGCAGGGGCAGCGCTGTGCCGCACGGCACGGTGGTACTCACTCAGTCAATGATGAATGCAAAGTCTCCGGTAAAACAAACGGCTGGATGGACGGGTCCCACAGATGGCTGCGGTGTTTTTCTTTCCGGCAGGTTGATGGTGACTGCCTTTCCCTGCACCTGTGTTGTTTTACGGTTCCAATGGCTTCCCACCGGTAACCCGCTCCCCAGCTTGGATGGAGGCCGGAGGAGCCCCTTTTGCCCGCAGGCTCTGGCCCTGGGAACTGTAGCCTTGGCGGTGACTGTATTTCCCTCACGGTTTGAGCGGTTGCCTTCAATCGGGTCTTGATTGCTGGGAAACCCCGGAGGTTCCCTTCGCTTACGGATTTGACAAATTTAACGGCGACTCCTAGCCTTGTCGGGGTCCGTAAGCCCTGCCGGATGGTGCTGGCTTCTCTTTGCTCGCCGGTTCGGTACCACCGGGCCACCGCCCGTCCACGGTCCTTACGGTTTGCTTCAAATTAGCCTCTCCTGTAGACGGTCACCACCGTCTGCCAACCTTGCTGTAACGTCTGGGCCACACACCCGGACCTCCTTCAGTCTGCTCCTCTACCACTTCACTCCTCTCACTTCAACTTCAAAACTCATCTCCTTCCTTTTCCCGCCTCCAGGACTGTGAACTCCTCGGTGGGCGGGACCAACCGCCTGGCCCACCCCCTGGTGTGGACATCAGCCCCTGGAGGGAGGCAACAAGGATTTTGTGTTTGGCTTAGGTGTGCCTAACCGGGTGTGGGGTGTGTTGGTGTAGTACCTGTGACGTCCTGGCTTGTCCAGGGCGCCACATTCCCCCTTAGTAAAATGCAGACCGTCCGCGGGTTGCCCGTCCATCACCGGTTTTATTTTCACAAACTGAAAAAGAGTAAAATGGTAAACATGTAAAACTTAAGCATATTTTCATTCTTCCCACATCGGGAGGCACATTACTTAAACGTCACCAACATTTTTAATAAATAACGGTTACGGCTTCCGCTCTCTCCCACCCAAGCAACCTGGCCCTGATGCTGCCCCTAAGCAAATGGGCAGCACCCCTTGACCCCAGTCCAGCACCAAGTTGCCCGAGCGGGTTCTGTCTCTTTCAGGGGACCCACGTCCATGGGGAACCCCTGAACCCCTGGAGGATCGTTACCGGTTATGGTAGTGGCGGGCCTGGGCCATCCCTTTCCTCCAGGCCCATCCTCCAAATCAGCCTCTCCGGAGGCGGTAACGGTTCAAGCCAATAATATTTTTATTTACATACCACAAATTCGTGGTTGCCCTGCCAGTTCTCGGGCTTGTCCGTAGTAGTCTCTACGCGTAATTGCAAACAGTCCCCATGGGGACAACAGTGCCGGCAACGACCGGTTTAATCAAGGTAGTGAATCAGGTAAACTTTCGGTTAATCATTTTTCTACTTATCATTCACAAACTTCTAAACAGTACTGGTGGTCCCAACGGGGACAACTTGCAGTGGAGGACCGCCGACATCACTCCGGATCCACGGTGTCGGCCAGGGGAGGGGGCTCGGTAGATACTCGGGCCTCTTGACTGCCCCTCAGCTTCTCATCCAACGCGAACCACCCCCTCTCCCCGCAGTTCCTGGTGTACTGCACCAAGTCTCCCGGCATCAGGTTGCGGCCCGGGTGATCTTCTGGCAAATGGGCATTGACGTCCTGTCGGGCCACAAAAACTTCGGCCTCCAGGCCCGGCTCATAGATGAAACCATAGCCCCGACGGACGTCAAACCTCCTCACTTGCCCCTCATAGAGCGGGCCCCGGACACGGAAGGTCGCTTGCCGGAGGCTTTCTTTCTCCTGAATCGTGTGGGCCACCATCTCCGCCTTCCTTCGCTCCCTCTCGGCAATTTCTTGGCCCAGCGGGGTCTGTCCTCTGTCTCAGTAGGGGGCTACTGCGGGCCCCAGCGCACGGGTCGGGCCCCGTGAGACCTCCTTCACGCTGCCCAGGACTGGCTTTCTGGGGGGAAGGTCCCGCGGTGTCATGGCCTGGGGTGCTGCCCTGCAGCGGCAACCCGGCCCGGCCTCAGCCGAGGCGTGGGGGATGGGCACAGGGGTCGTCTCCCGCTGGACCTCCGGCACGGAGCGGTCTGTCGGCACCGGTTCGAGGGGAGTCTCCACGGGTGCTTCCGGTTTGGACTTGGGCACTTTCCACGGGAGTGGCTCCGAGCGGTCACGGGCCCCGGCTGCAGGTTGGTCCGCCTGGGCGGATGGGCGGGGTACCGCTACCGGTGGTGGTGGTAGCGGGCCTAGTGGCGGGGCAGCAGCCAACACGGATAGCGGGGGAGGTAGCAGGGTGAGCGGGTGTAGATCGGTTCCCTCGGCCGCGATGACCAACCCACTAGGGTTACAGGGGCGTGGGTCACTTACCCTCCCTTCCAAGACTCCCTCCACCTCGTGTCTCCGTATGGCCGCCACCACTTCCGCCATGTCGACCTCCCACTCCTCCAAGAGGAGTTGCATCCTGATCTGCAGCCGCTGTTGGAGCTGGGCGGTCCGGACCTCCACCCACGCCGCGGTTCCAGGCGCGGGGGCTACGGTGCTGCAGGACGGCTGGTACATCGCTGCGGCGGCCTCTTCCAGGAACACAAAGATGGCCGCAGGGTCCTGGCGTCCCTGCTTTTATAGCCGCGGACTACATGCGGCCAGACGCCATCCGTCCCCCTTAGTTTTTTTCCGGCTCCTCTTCTACAGGGGCGGGGTTTCAGCTTTCGCACCTCCTCTGCTCGAGGAGACGCTCGAGCGGGGACTTTTCGCGCCCAAGATGGCGGCTTCTGAAAATTTTCGGCCGGACACCTCCGGCGGTCACAAGGCGCACCTCTACCAGACGGCAGAGCGGTAAGATCCTGTTTGTGATGCCAAGTTGTCGCGGGCGGAGGAGGGGACGCTGCGCTCACCCACTGCTCGGGTCCGGCTGCTGCTGTTCGGTGGTGACTCGAGCGGTAGGCTGGATCCCGGGGACTCGAGCGGCGTTTGTCGCCCGTGAGTGAAAGGGGGAGGTTTGGGTTTAGGGATATTGTCCGTGACGCCACCCATGGTTGTGGTGAGGTTGTGACACCACCGCTGCTCTGGACGGGGATCCCGGGAGCGATGACAGGGAGCAGCTTGGATGTTGGTTCTCCCCTCCGTGGGTAGGGGGTTGGTTGTCCCGGGGCCCGGTGAGGGGTAGGGATGGATGGCAGGCGGGTTACGGGGCCTGGTGAGGTGCAGGGTCGCGGGGGCAGTGCTGTGCCGCACGGCACGATGGTACTCACTCAGCCAATGATGAATGCAAAGTCTCCGGTAAAACAAACGGCTGGATGAACGGGTCCCACAGACGGCTGCGGTGTTTTTCTTCCCGGCAGGTTAATGGTGACTGCCTTTCCCTGCACCTGTGTTGTGTTACGGTTCCAATGGCTTCCCACCGGTAACCCGCTCCCCAGCTTGGATGCAGGCCGGAGGAGCCCCTTTTGCCCGCAGGCTCGGCCCTGGGAACTGTAGCCTTGGCGGTGACTGTATTTCCCTCACGGTTTGAGCGGTTGCCTTCAATCGGGTCTTGACTGCTGGGAAACCCCGGAGGTTCCCTTCGCTAACGGATTTGACAAATTTAACGGCGACGCCTAGCCTTGTTGGGGTCCATAAGCCCTGCCGGATGGTGCTGGCTTTTCTTTGCTCGCCGGTCCGGTACCGCCGGGCCACCGCCCGTCCATGGTCCTTACGGTTTGCTTCAAATTAGCCTCTCCTGCAGACGGTCACCACCATCTGCCAACCTTGCTGTAACGTCCGGGCCACACACCCGGACCTCCTTCAGTCTGCTCCTCTACCACTTCACTCCTCTCACTTCAACTTCAAAACTCATCTCCTTCCTTTTCCCGCCTCCAGGACTGTGAACTCCTCGGTGGGCGGGACCAACCACCTGGCCCACCCCCTGGTGTGGACATCAGCCCCTGGAGGGAGGCAACAAGGATTTTGTGTTTGGCTTAGGTGTGCCTAACCGGGTGTGGGGTGTGTTGGTGTAGTTCCTGTGACGTCCTGGCTTGTCCAGGGCGCCACATTACAAGTACCGAACACCCGTGTATAGTAGTGTTCGCTCATCACTAGTTACGAGTACTGACCACCCGAGCATGGTAGTGCTCACGCATCACTAGGTACGAGTACTGAGCACCTGAGCATGGTAGTGCCCGCTCATCACTAGTGATAAGTACTGAGCACCCGAGCATGGTAGTGCCCACTCATCACTAGTTACGAGTACAGAGCACCCGAGCATGGTAGTGCTCGCTCATCACTAGTTACAAGTACCGAGCACCCGAGCAAGGTAGTGCCCGCTCATCACTAGTTACAAGTACCGAGCACCCGAGCATGGTAGTGCCCGCTCATCACTAGTCACGAGTACAGAGCACCCGAGCATGGTAGTGCTCGCTCATCACTAGTTACAAGTACCGAGCACCCGAGCATGGTAGTGCTCACTCATCACTAGTTACGAGTACAAAGCACCCGAGCATGGTAGTGCCCGCTCATCACTAGTTACGAGTACTGAGCACCCGAGCATGGTAGTGCTCACTCATCACCAGTTACAAGTACCGAGCACCTGAACATGGTAGTGCTCGCTTATCACTAGTGAACATCAGTCATGGTGATGGACTTTGGCATGAATTAAGACCATCTCTTCTGCACTTGGACAATTTGGGCATCTCTACTTGACTGTGCTGGTCCATAATCTTAAACTGCCCAATATTTTCTATGCCATGGGTAATTTCGCCAACCGATCCTTTCTGCAGAAGTGAAAGGAACATATTAGAGATTAGTATGGTAAAGTGAATATCAGTTTTAACATGACTTGCAAGGACCGGGGACCTCTCACTTGACATTAGACTATACAACACCTTGGTCCAACCTTATTGACCTCCAATTGTCACATGGCCTATGGTCCAGTCTCCAGGGGAAAGACTTTCATCTGTCTTTCAGGGTCAATCTAATTTGTAAATTGCAATCTACAGTATCAGAGAAAATACCCTTTTATATTCCAATTTCCTTGCAGTAGAGTTGTGTGGATTGATTCTCCGGGGTTAGGTTTGATAGCTGGAAATTAGATAGAAATCTCTTGAACCTAAGTGAAGTTGACAGTCTTCTCCTTACGGACAGAGATGTCAGCTCTCTGTATAGGATAAATCGCTACTACGTGAAAGCCTTTAAATGAAATAAAACAATACTGTACATTATGTACTAGGCAGCCTCTTGGTATCAGGAGGTTTCCGATAATATTGGCTTATTTACACAATAGCAGTCAGCTAAGGACACTCGAGCCTTAGAGGAGCCAGAAACTTTACAAAAAACATTTCATTTTTAAAAGGCATTATATGTAGAGATGATTGAGCGTGCTCGCAACTGCCTGATAATCGATCAAACACCGGGGAGCTCGGGTACGCTCGCTACTCGATTGAGCTCCGCCATGCTCGAACACCGCCATGCTCAAGTGCCCGCCCTGCATGTTTTGTGGCTGTTAGATAGCCAATCAACATTGCCTGTTATACACGGTAATGCTGTAGCCATGTTAGTTACTGGTATTACTGTGACTGGCCGGTTGCATCGCGTCATGGGGTCTTATATAGCACCTGGTGAGTCCATGCTCGGCACACTGCCCTCTGGAAGCAGTTCAGGAAGAGCTGATGTGGAATGGAAAGCTTATATTAGAGTATGCATATACGTAATTGATATTGTAATAATTGTATACCACTGCTCCATCAGTAAAACAAAAGTCCTTCTCAGGGCTACTAACTGCCTTTTATCTAGAAAAAAGCTTTTAGGTACTTCAATGTACGAATAGCTGGTGGAGGAAGATAGTTTTGAAATAGAGGCATATAGGCAGGGTTTGTTGCCTTACAGTCCTTCTATAAGTATGCACTGCTGCTGTAACCTAAAAACAAAAGTCCTTTTCAGGGCTATTTAATGTCTTTTATCTAGAAAAAATGTTGTTACCAAGCATTCACTGTAGGGATAGCTGATGGAGGAGGGATAGTTTTGGATTAGAGGCATATAGGTATGGTTTATTGCCTTACAGTCCTTCTGTAAATATACACTGCTGCTGTAACCTAAAAACAAAAGTCCTTTTCAGGGCTACTTAGGCTACTTACTGTCTTTTATCTAAAAAAATGCTTTTACCTACATTCAATGTAAGGATAGCTGGTGGAGGAGGGATAGTTTTGAAAGAGATGCATATTGGTATAGTTTATTGCATTACAGTCCTTCTATAAGTATACACTGCTGCTGTAACCTAAAAACAAAGGTCCTTTTCAGGGCTATTTAATGTCTTTTATCTAGAAAAAAATGCTTTTACCTGCATTCACTGTAGGCATAGCTGATGGAGGAGGTATAGTTTTGGATTAGAGGCATATAGGCAGGGTTTATTGCCTTACAAGCCTTCTATAAGTATACACTGCTGCTGTAACCTAAAAACAAAAGTCCTTTTCAGGGCTACTTAGACTGCTTACTGTCTTTTATGTAGAAAAAAATGATTTTACCTACATTCAATATATAGGGATAGCTGGTGGAGGAGGGATAGTTTTGAAATAGAGGCATATAGGTATGGTTTATTGCCTTACAGTCCTTCTATCATTAAAACTGACCTGGCACTATGATTCCCCAGGTCGGAACGAGTGCGTAGATCCCAACCTTGTACATTTTTTTACTTTATTTAAGTGGTGAAAAAAATTCTGAAATTTGTCAAAAAAAGAATTGCACTTTTGGTGCCATTTTTCCGAGACCCGTAACATTCCCACTTTTTGGGATCTGGGGCTCAGTGACGGCTTATCTTTTGCACAATGAGCTGATGTTTTTATTTATACCATTCTGGTGTAGATGCAATGTTTTGATCATTTCAGTTATTGCATTTCATTGTAATGTTGCGGCGTCCAAAAAAACCTTAATTCTGGCATTTTGATTTTTTTTCTCATTACGCCCTTTACTGATCACATTCATTTATTTTATATTTTGATAGCTCGGGAAATTCTGAACTAGTTGATACCAAATATGAGGCAGTAGTAATGTAAACTTTTTTTTACATTTTTTCATATTGTGTAAACATTTGTTCACTTTTCATTGTTTTCACAAGTCCATTTAGGGGACTTAGGCTATGTGCGCACGTTGCGTTTTTTTGACGCTGCGTTTTTGTGCGTTTTTGGCCGCTAAAAACACATGCGTTTTTACCGTGTTTTGGTGCATTTTTGGCTGCGTTTTGCTGCGTTTTTGATCTCTGCATTATCTGCGTTTTCCCAATGCATTGCATGGGGGGGAAACGAAGAAAAACGCAGGAAAGAATTGACATGTCCATTTTTTTTAAGCTCAAAAACGCAGCTTAAAAAAAAAGTTGTGTGCGGAGAGCAAAAACTCATAGACTTTGCTGCAGTAGCAAAACTATGCAGTTTTGAGCCCAAAAACGCACCTGAAAAACTTGCAAAAACGCCGTGAAAAAACGCACTGTGCGCACATAGCCTTAAAGCTGTGATCTTCCGATCTCTTGTTCTGTAAAGAGCAGGGCATCAACTGTCTTTCTATGAGCACCGGTGCTCAGCCGGCATTCACAGGAAGTACATTATAACAGACATGGGTCATCAGCTGACCTATGGTTGTCATGACAACATATTGGCGCCCTGCAAGCACATCACAAGGCCGTTGATGGAAGAGGGAAGTGACGTGCTGCCCTCTGTCATGTGATAAATGCCACTGTCAGAGATTAACAATGGCATTTAACTAATTAACAGGAGTGGGTGGATTAAAGATTCACCCAAGCCTGTTAGAGACACGTCAGGTAATCACATCAGTCAACATGTGCAGGGAAAGATGTGGGCTCAGCGTGTGAGCCTGCCTTAAAGCAGGGAACACAGCCTATAATGTACCAGTACGCCATAAGTCATGAAGGGGTTAAAATGCACAAGGCGTGCGGTAAGGGACAGGGAAGTGCACGTGCTGCTGATGGTGCAAACAGAGGCTGAGGCCATTGGCCAGGTAAAACTGCCTGTTGGGAGAGCACAATAAACACGCTCATTCACGAGACCTATCTTCCTGTCCCACGTTGCGGGGGGGCACGAGACACCACTCTTGAAGCAAGAACAGTGCAAACAGACGTTTAGTTTGTCAGTCTGATGGCAGATAATGCTTCCAGTATGTTTCACAGCACTCTGGCTACTGAGGCCTACACTATGCCCCATGAAATGCACACAATGATTGAGACTCATGGTACTGCTGAAGAGGAATCAGTCAACTCCCTAAGGTTCGGTCCAGTGATGTTCGTTGGTGCACACTTCTTCCAGCAGGGCAGGCGGAGCTTTTCTGCTGACATGGACCCAAAATCCCTTGACTCCACCAGACGATGTTTTGTCCTTGGTTAGGAATTGCTGACCCTGGGAACGTCTTCACCTTGGTTCGGTACTCGTCAAACAGAGACCATAGAACTCTCACGGTGCGTTTTGCGGTAAGTCTCTCGTCTGGGTGTGTGACGCCGTGGGCAAGCCAGGGGTCACAGGTCATAACACCACCACACCCTACACCCCAGTTAGGAACACCAAGGCTAACCTAAAATCCTTGTTGCCTTCCTCCAGGGGCTGATGTCCACACCAGGGGGTGGGCCAGGCGGTTGGCTCCGCCCACCGAGGAGTTCACAGCCTTGGAGGCGGGAAAACCAGGCAGTTGAAGTCAGACTAGAGTCTGAGAAGGAGTTGAGTTTAGGAGGAGCTAGTGAGAGGAGTAAAGTGGAAGAGACAGTAACAGTTAAGAAAGCCTGAAGCTGGTCTGGGTGTGTGCCTCGGACTGAGACAGCAAGGTCAGCAGACGGCGGTGACTGTCCGCAGGAGCGGCTGACCGGAGGTTGCCGAAAGGACCGCGGACGGGTGGTGGCCCGGCGGTACCAGAGCGGTATACAAAGTGAAGCCAGCACCAGTGGCAGGGGCCTTTCGGATCCCGGCAAGGCTAGGAGTCGCCGTGAATTTGCCAAATCCGTTAGTGAAGGGGACCTCTGGGTCTCCCAACAACCAAGCCCCGATTGAAGGCAACAGTCCAACCGTTGGAGAGAGACACCGCCACCGCCAGGGCACCAGTTTCTCAGGGCCAGCGCCTGCGGGCAAAGTAGGGCTCCTCCGGCCCATAACCAAGTCGGGGAGTGGGTTACCGGTGGGAACCCATCGTTACCATCATCATCTCAGGTGCAGGAAAAGGGACCGTTACCGTCAACTACTGGGGAAAAGCAAGTGCAGCCGTCCGTGGGAACCGTCTTTCCAGCCGTGTGTTTTACCGAGAACTGTGTCCCTGTCTAAGGCTGAGTGAGTACCACAGTGCCGCAAGGCACAGAGCTGCACCCGCGTCCCTGCACCCCACCAAGCCCTGCACCGGCCCCGCCATCCCTCATCACCCACCTCATCACTGGGCCCCGGGACAACTACCCCCTACCCACGGAGGGGAGAACCAACAACTTTGCTGCTCCCTGTCATCAGTCCCCGGGATCCCCATACAGAGCAGCGGTGGTGTCAACAAATCACCACAACCGTGGGTGGCGTCACGGACAATAAACTATGCCAAAAACCAATCCCCTTTCACTCACGGGCGAGGAGCGCCGCTCGAGTCCCCGGGATCCGGCCCATCGCTCGAGCCATCGAGCAGCAGCAGCAGGCCGCAGCAGCCGCAGCGGCAGCCGGACCCGAGCAGTGGGAGAGCGCGGCGTCCCCTCCTCCACCCACGACAACTTGGCGTCACGAACAGGATCTTACCGCTCTGCCGTTGGGTAGAGGTGCGCCTTGTTACCGCCGGAGGTGTCCGGCCAGAAAATTTCAGAAGCCGCCATCTTTGGCGCGAAAAGTTCCCGCTCGAGCGTCTTCCCGAGTAGTGGAGGCGCGAAGGCCAAGACCCCACCCCGATAGAGGAGGGGCTGGAAAGAGGCTAAGGGAGACAGAATGGCGGCCAGCTGCATGTGAGCGCGGCTATAAAAGCAGGGACGCCAGGACCCTGCAGCCATCTTGTTCCTGGGAGAGGCCGCCAGCAACATGTTCATGCCGTCCCGCAACACCGTAGCCCCCGCGCCTGGAACCGCGGCGTGGGTGGAGATCCGGACCGCGCAGCTCTACCAGAGGCTGCAGGTCAAGATGCAGCTCCTCATGGAGGAGTGGGAGACCGACATGGCGGACGTCATAGCGACTGTGCGGAGATGCGAGGAGGAAGCGGAGGAAGGGAGGGTGAGTGACCCACGCTCCGATGCCCTTGAAGGGCCGGTTATCGCGGCTGCGGGACCCGGTCCAAACCCTCTCCCCCTGCTGCCTCCCTCGCCACCCGTCTCAGAAGCCGTGACCCCGCCACTAGGCCCGCTACCACCGCAACCGGTAGCGATACCCAGCATTCCCGCCCAGGCGGGCCGACCTGTAGCCGGAGCCCGTAGTCGACCGGAGGTGCTGCCCTGGAAAGCCCCGAAAATCGAACCGGAGGCGTCCCCCGAGAAAGTCCCCGAGCCGGAGCCGGTGACCCGCTCCGTGCCGAAGGCCCAACTGCGGAAAGCCCCTGTGCCTGTCCCCCACACCTCGGCTGAGGTTGCGCCGGGTTGCCGATACAAAGCAGCGTCTAAGGCCAAGTCACCGCGGGACCTGACGCCCAGAGTACCAGCAGTGGGCAATGTCCAACAGGTCTCGCGGGGCCCGACCCATGCGCCGGAGCTCGCAGCAGCGCCGTACTGGGACAGGGAGCCGGTACCGTTGGGCCTGGAGATTGAAGAGAGGGAAAGAAAGAAGGCGGAGTTGGTGGCCCGTGCAATCCGGGAAAAAGAGAACCTCCCGTCAGGCAACTTTCCGTGTCCGGGGCCCGCTGTACGAAGGGCAGGTGAGGCGGTTTGATGTCCGCCGGGGCTATGGATTTATATATGAACCAGGCCTGGAGGCCGAAGTGTTTATAGCCCGGCGGGATGTGAATGCTCACCTGCCAGAGGAGCATCCCGGTCGTAACCTGATGCCGGGCGACATAGTGCATTACACCCGGCACTGTGGGGAGAGGGGGTGGTTCGCGCTGGATGCTAAGTTAAGGGGCAGCCAGGAGTCCCGTGTGAGCGCTGCGCCCCCTCCCTCAGGTGATGTCGAGGACTCTGAGTAGGGCAGTGGAGCACCATTGCACAGTCCCCGTTGGGACCACCAGTGTGTTTGTTTAAAGTTCTGCAGATGATAAGAAAATGGAACCGAGGATTCACCTGATTAACCGTGATTGGAAACCGCCCGTTGCTGGCACCGTTGTCCCCGTGGGGACCGCTTGAAAAGTAGTTTTGCATAGGAACTTCTATGGACAAGCCCGTGAACTTGCAGGGCAACCACAAACGTTAAGTGGGTTGTAAATAAAAATCTGTTGTTGCAGCTAACCGTTACCGCCTCCGGAGAGGCAGGTTGGAGGGAGGGCCCGCAGTGGAGCAGGCTGGGGCCCAGCCACCACAGGAACCGGTGGCTACCCTCTGGAGGGGAAGCACAGATCCCGCTCGGGTAACTTGGTGCAGGACTGGGGTCAAGGGGTGCTGCCTGGGTTTTAGGGGCAGCATCAGGGCCAGGTTACTTGGGTGGGAGAGAGCGGCAGTAGCAACCGTTTAAAAATGTTTGCAACGTTTAAGTACCGAACCTCCCGATGTGGGATGATGTCATAATTTGTACGTGTGTTATTCTTTTTATATCTTTTCAGAAAATAAAACCGGTGTTGGACGGGCAGCCCGCGGACGGTCTGCATTTTGCTAAGGGGGAATGTGACGCCCTGGGCAAGCCAGGGGTCACAGGTCATAACACCACCACACCCTACACCCCAGTTAGGAACACCAAGGCTAACCTAAAATCCTTGTTGCCTTCCTCCAGGGGCTGATGTCCACACCAGGGGGTGGGCCAGGCGGTTGGCTCCGCCCACCGAGGAGTTCACAGCCCTGGAGGCGGGAAAACCAGGCAGTTGAAGTCAGACTAGAGTCTGAGGAGTTGAGTTTAGGAGGAGCAAGTGAGAGGAGTAAAGTGGAAGAGACAGTAACAGTTAAGAAAGCCTGAAGCTGGTCCGGGTGTGTGCCCCGGACTGAGACAGCAAGGTCAGCAGACGGCGGTGACTGTCCGCAGGAGCGGCTGACCGGAGGTTGCTGAAAGGACCGCGGACGGGTGGTGGCCCGGCGGTACCGGAGCGGTATACAAAGTGAAGCCAGCACCAGTGGCAGGGGCCTTTCAGATCCCGGCAAGGCTAGGAGTCGCCGTGAATTTGCCAAATCCGTTAGTGAAGGGGACCTCTGGGTCTCCCAACAACCAAGTCCCGATTGAAGGCAACAGTCCAACCGTTGGAGAGAGACACCGCCACCGCCAGGGCACCAGTTTCTCAGGGCCAGCGCCTGCGGGCAAAGTAGGGCTCCTCCGGCCCATAACCAAGTCGGGGAGCGGGTTACCGGTGGGAACCCATCGTTACCATCATCATCTCAGGTGCAGGAAAAGGGACCGTTACCGTCAACTATTGGGGAAAAGCAAGTGCAGCCGTCCGTGGGAACCGTCTTTAAAGCCGTGTGTTTTACCGAGAACTGTGTCCCTGTCTAAGGCTGAGTGAGTACCACAGTGCCGCAAGGCACAGCGCTGCCCCCGCGTCCCTGCACCCCACCAAGCCCTGCACCGGCTCCGCCATCCCTCATCACCCACCTCATCACTGGGCCCCGGGACAACTACCCCCTACCCACGGAGGGGAGAACCAACAACTTTGCTGCTCCCTGTCATCAGTCCCCGGGATCCCCATACAGAGCAGCGGTGGTGTCAACAAATCACCACAACCGTGGGTGGCGTCACGGACAATAAACTATCCCAAAAACCAATCCCCTTTCACTCACGGGCGAGGAGCGCCGCTCGAGTCCCCGGGATCCGGCCCATCGCTCGAGCCACCGAGCAGCAGCAGGAGGCCGCAGCAGCCGCAGCGGCAGCCGGACCCGAGCAGTGGGAGAGCGCGGCGTCCCCTCCTCTGCCCGCGACAACTGGACATTCATAGTTATCCCCTACCCCTGTTATTTATTGTAATTCTATCATAGAATCTATTTACTTTTTGACTAGCAGGACTTGTGCTGATGTCATAACCATGTGACCAGAAGGGGAGGGGCCTTAACCAACAGAAAAATGTTTCTTCCTGGTATCAGCTATGCTGGATGAGGCCCCACCCCTTCTGGACACATGGGTATGACACCAGCACAGGTCCTGCTAGTCAAAAAGTAAATTGATTCTATAAAAGAATAAACAAATAACTGGGGGAGGGGATAACTATGAATACCTGCCCCAGATATTATCTGATCCACAGCTGCTGTCACTCAACAAACTGCTAATTTTGCAATCTTTACTTGCTTGGATTTTAAAACCTATACATCCGAGCTGACCACTAAATGTATGTATAGAATCAGCCTGATAGCGCCAGTATAGCACTGGCGTATGGTTATATAGGAAAATCCTGGTGATTGGTGCACTTTAAGACACAGTGCTCCCTGTTTCCTGTGCACTATGGACCGACCAGTTCAGCAGGCACCTCCCCTCTGAACTGAGAGGTTTTGGACTAATTTGGCAAAAAGTGGCAGCAACAGAGAAGGAGAGATAGAAGAGTTTAGGGTAGGGACAGGACAAGTTGGGAATGTGTGTGTGTGTGTGTGTGTGTGTGTGTGTGTGTGTGTGCAGAGAGAGAAGGACGCTGCCTGTCTGAGGTCTGAGAACCATAGTGTTGGAAGATGTACGTTGCCAGCTGCGAGAGACTTACCGCAAGACGCACCGTGAGAGTTCTATGGTCTCTGTTAGACGAGTACCGAACCAAGGTGAAGACATTCCCAGGGTCAGCAATTCCTAACCAAGGACAAAACATCGTCTGGTGGAGTCAAGGGATTTTGGGTCCATGTCAGCAGAAAAGCTCCGCCTGCCCTGCTGGAAGAAGTGTGCACCAACGAACATCACTGGACCGAACCTTAGGGAGTTGACTGATTCCTCTTCAGCAGTACCATGAGTCTCAATTATTGTGTGCATTTCATGGGGCATAGTGTAGGCCTCAGTAGCCAGAGTGCTGTGAAACATACTGGAGGCATTATCTGCCATCCGCCCCCTTAGAAAGGAGGCGGTTCGCCGGTCACAGCGACGCTGCAGGGAAGGTAAGTTCGTGTGACGGGTCCGGGCGATGTTGTGCGACACGGGCAGCGATTTGCCTGTGTCGCACAACCGATGGCAGCGATTTGCCTGTGTCGCACAACCGATGGGGGTGGGTACGCACGCTGGCGATATCGGTACCGATATCGCAGTGTGTAAAGTACCCTTAAGTCTATCAGCATTTCAATAAGAATCTGCATGTATTGGGGATCTTTGACTCAACGCAGGACAGTCATGAATATTTTAGGACCTACCTAACTCCTGGGTTTGGCTGCATTGTCTTCTAGTTTCAACATTTCCTATGGTATCTCATCAAAGTCTAATCTTTGGGCAAGGAATTTTTTCTTTCTCCTCCAGGGACCTTCATAAGAACAGCTAAGTCATAGGTGTCTGCAGTAGGTCGAAACTATTAACCGATTTGGAAAATGAAATCCATAAAAGAGAATACTTTGGGGAGGCGCAGCTTCCATATTCCTATTTCTTTCCCTCCTAATCGTGTGGATCGATCCTCCAGGGTTAGGTTTGGTAGCTGTAAATTACATTAAATTTTCTTGAACCTAAGTGAAGTTGACGGTCTTCTCCTTATGGATAGATATGTCAGCTCCTTGCATAGAAACCTTCGCTACTATGTGAATGCCTTTAAATGCATGCAGAGATCCTGTACATTATGTACTAGGCAGCCTCGTGGTATCAGGAGGCTTTTGATAAAATTGGCTTATTTACACATTAGCAGTCAACTCAGGACACTCGAGCCTCGGAGGAGCCAGATACGCGAAAATTCATTTTAAAATTGATTTTATTAAGAATCACAGGGAGGTTAACTTCTGGAATCCATGATATCTCATCTGCTAATATTGCAATCTAATCCTTATTAGGTCAGTAACTAATGCTTAAAGGGGCTGTCCAGAATTCTAAATGAGGAGCTGCTAATGATTAGTTACTGGTCATGTGAGAAGCTGCAGGTGGCCGCACCTTTTTCCTGCAGTGATCTGGAGAAATGGAGTATTGTGATTGATCAAATTAATGAGGGAAACTTTAAACATGATCATGCAGAGTCCTCCTGAGCTAGAAGGGTAACACGAAACGCTAGGCACTGATGCAGAAATGGATACTGCGGCTTCACGAACAAAGCTTCTTTATTTGGGGATATACAGTACAGACCAAAAGTTTGGACACACCTTCTTATTCAAAAGGTTTTCTTTATTTTCATGACTCTGAAAATTGTAGATTCCCATTGAAGGCATCAAAACTATGAATTAACACATGCGGAATGAAATACTTAACAAAAAGTGTGAAACAACTGAAAATATGTCTTATATTCTAGGTTCTTCAAAGTAGCCACCTTTTGCTTTGATTACTGCTTTGCACACTCTTGGCATTCTCTTGATGAGCTTCAAGAGGTAGTCACCAGAAATGGTCTTCACGTCACAGGTGTGCCCTGATAGGTTTAATAAGTGGGATTTTATGGCTTATAAATGGGGTTGAGACCATCAGTTGTATCATAGTATCATAGTATCATAGTTTTTAAGGTTGAAGGGAGACTCTAAGTCCATCTAGTTCAACCCGTAGCCTAACATGTTGATCCAGAGGAAGGCAAAAAAAACCCCAATGTGGCAAACAAGTTCCAATGGGGAAAAAATTTCCTTCCTGACTCCACATCCGGCAATCAGACTAGTTCCCTGGATCAATACCCTGTCATAAAATCTAATACACATAACTGGTAATATTAAATTTTTCAAGAAAGGCATCCAGGCTCTGCTTAAATGTTAGTAGTGAATCACTCATTACAACATCATGCGGCAGAGAGTTCCACAGTCTCACTGCTCGTACAGTAAAGAATCCTCGTCTGTGATTATGATTAAACCTTCTTTCCTCAAGACGTAGCGGATGCCCCCGTGTTCCAGTCGCAGGCCTAGGTGTAAAAAGATCTTTGGAAAGGTCTCTGTACTGTCCCCTCATATATTTATACATTGTGATTAGATCCCCCCTAAGCCTTCGCTTTCCAAACTAAATAACCCCAAGTTTAATAACCTGTCTTGGTGTTGCAGCCCACCCATTGCTCTAATAATCTTGGTCGCTCTTCTCTGCACCCTCTCCAGTTCAGCTATGTCCTTCTTATATATCGGTGACCAGAATTGTACAGAGTATTCTAAGTGTGGTCGCACTAGTGACTTGTACAGAGGTAGAAGTATATTTTTTTCATGAACACTTATACCTCTTTTAATACATCCCATTATTTTATTAGCCCTGGCAGCAGTTGCCTGACACTGGCCACTAAAGTGAAGTTTACCATCCACCCATACACCCAAGTCTTTTTCTGTGTCTGTTTTACCCAGTGTTCTACAATTAAGTACATAATGATAAATGTTATTTCCTCTACCCAAGTGCATGACCTTACATTTATCTACATTAAACTTCAATTGCCACTTCTCAGCCCAATCCTCCAATTTACATAAATCTCCCTGTAATATAAAATTATCCTCCTCTGTATTGATTACCCTGCAGAGTTTAGTATCATCTGCAAATATTGAAATTCTACTCCGCATGCCCCCAACAAGGTCATTTATAAATATGTTGAAAAGAAGCGGGCCCAATACTGACCCCTGTGGTACCCCACTATGAACTGAGACCCAGTCCGAGTACGTACCATTAATAACCACCCTTTGTTTCCTATCACTGAGCCAGTTTTTAACCCAGTTACACATATTTTCCCCTATCCCCATTATTCTCATTTTATGTACCAACCTTTTGTGTGGCACCGTATCAAAAGCTTTTGAAAAGTCCATATACACAACATCCACTGCATTTCCCTGGTCCAGGCTTGAACTTACCTCTTCATGGAAGCTGATCAAATTAGTTTGACAGGATCGATCCCTCATAAACCCATGTTGATACTCTGTCATAAGGTTATTTTTCTTGAGATACTCCAGTATATCATCTCTCAAGAAATTCTCAAGGATTTTACCAACCGTAGAGGTTAAACTTACCCGCCTATAATTTCCCGGCTCAGTTTTTGTCCCCTTTTTGAATATTGGCACCACATTTGCTATGCGCCAGTCCTGCGGTACCGACCCTGTTATTAAGGAATCTGAGAAGAT
Organism: Anomaloglossus baeobatrachus; assembly: GCF_048569485.1. NCBI lineage: Eukaryota > Metazoa > Chordata > Amphibia > Anura > Aromobatidae > Anomaloglossus > Anomaloglossus baeobatrachus. The sequence goes on from NC_134358.1 coordinate 46,088,240, forward strand.
TAAAAATAATGGTCTATCTATCACAGAACTCAATTCCTGTAGTACTCTGGGGTGTATGCCATCCGGGCCCGGAGATTTGTCAACCTTAGTGATTTCGAGGTGGCGGCGTACTTCCTGCTGGGTTAAGCAGGTAATATTCAAGGGTGAATTTATGGTATCACTGGTCATGTCATCTGCCATGGCATTTTCTTGTATAAAAACCATAGAAAAAAAGTCATTCAGCAGGTTGGCTTTACCCTCATCCCCTTCCACCATTTCACCAAGACTATTTTTAAGGGGGCCAACACTATCGCTTTTCAGTTTTTTACTGTTTATGTAGTTAAAGAATATTTTAGGATTATTTTTACTTTCTCTCGCAATGAGTCTCTCTGTCTCAAACTTAGCTAACTTAATTTGCTTTTTACATATTTTATTTAATTTATAATTATATAATGCCTCATCACTACCTACCCTCTAATTCTTTTAAGGCTTTCTGTTTTTCTTTTATTGCTTCCCTTACAGCTCTATTTAGCCATACGGGTTTCCTCCTATTTCTAGCATGTTTGTTCCCATAGGGTATATTTTCTGCACAAGCCCTATTCAGGATGCTCATAAAAGTCTCCCATTTGCTTTGTGTACTTTTATTACTTAGTACATCATCCCAGTTTATTGCACTAAGATCATCTCTCAACCGTTTAAAATTAGCTTTCCTGAAGTTTAGTGTCCTTGTAGCCCCTCTACTAGACATCTTACTAAAGAATACATGAAAACTTATTATTTTGTGATCACTATTCCCCAAGTAACCCCCAACTTGTATATTTGATATGCGGTCTGGCCTATTGGTTAGTACAAGGTCTAGTAGTGCTCCCCCTCTTGTGGGGTCCTGTACCATTTGTGAAAGGTAATTATCTTTCATTGTTATCAAAAATCTATTTCCTTTGCTGGAACTGCAAGTTTCTGTTCCCCAATTTATATCAGGATAGTTAAAGTCCCCCATAATAATTACCTCTCCGAGACTCGCTGCTTTATCAATTTGCTTTATGAGGAGATTCTCTACCTCTTCCATAATATTCGGCGTGCAGTTGTATTGTGTTGTGCGGAAGTCTGGTGGATACACAGCTGATAGTCCTACTGAATAGACTGTTAGAATTTTTATTATGGCAAGAAAAAAACAGCTAAGTAAAGACAAAACGAGTGGCCATCATTACTTTAAGAAATGAAAGTCAGTCATCCGAAAAATTGGGAAAACTTTGAAAGTGTTACCAAGTGTAGTGGCAAAACCCATCAAACGCTACAAAGAAACTGGCTCACATGAGGCCAGCCCCAGGAAAGGAAGACCAAGAGTCACCTCTACTGCGGAGGATAAGTTTATCCGAGTTACCAGCCTCAGAAATCGCAGGTTAACAGCAGCTCAGATTAGAGACCAGGTCAATGCCACACAGAGTTCTAGCAGCAGACACATCTCTAGAACAACTGTTAAGAGGAGACTTTGTGCAGCAGGCCTTCATGGTAAAATAGCTGCTAGGAAACCACTGCTAAGGACAGGCAACAAGCAGAAGAGACTTGTTTGGGCTTAAGAACACAAGTAATGGACATTAGACCAGTGGAAATCTGTGCTTTGGTCTGATGAGTCCAAATTTGAGATCTTTGGATCCAACCACCGTGTCTTTGTGGGACGCAAAAAAGGTGAACGGATGGACTCTACATGCCTGGTTCCCACCGTGAAGCATGGAGGAGGAGGTGTGATGGTGTGGGGGTTCTTTGCTGGTGACACTGTTGGGGATTTATTCAAAATTGAAGGCATACTGAACTAGCATGGCTACCACAGCATCTTGCTGCGGATTATTCCATCCGGTTTGCGTTTAGTTGGACCATCATTTATTTTTCAACAGGACAATGACCCCAAACACACCTCCAGGCTGTGTAAGGGCTGTTTGACTAAGAAGGAGAATGATGGGGTGCTACACCAGATGACCTTTCCTCCACAGTCACCAGACCTGAACCCAATCGAGATGGTTTGGGGTGAGCTGGACCACAGAGTGAAGGCAAAAAGGCCAACCAGTGCTAAGCATCTCTAGGAACTCCTTCAAGACTGTTGAAACACCATTTCCGGGGACTACCTCTTGAAGCTCATCAAGAGAATGCCAAGAGTGTGCAAAGCAGTAATCAAAGCAAAAGGTGGCTACTTTGAAGAACCTAGAATATAAGACATATTTTCAGTTGTTTCCCACTTTTTTGTTAAGTATTTCATTCCACATGTGTTAATTCAGTTTTGATGCCTTCAATGTGAATCTACAATTTTCAGAGTCATGAAAATAAAGAAAACTCTTTAAATGAGAAGGTGTGTCCAAACTTTTGGTCTGTACTATATACAAAGTCCAAGGTAGTGGTTGAAGAGTCAAGGCTGATTGGAATTTGGGCCTCCTCAGGTACAAGGGTTGTGGCTTGTGTGTGATTGCTAACTCTGCAATCTCTATAACTAAGCCCCTGCCCAGATCTGGAGCTGCTCTTTGCTGACCGAATTGGTCCATCAGCAGAGGACCTCCCTCTCTGACTCCCTTATATCCCTTTTAATAGGCTACCCAGAAAGTGGAATAGACTACCACGGGAGGTAGTAAACTCTTCATCAATGGAAATCTTCAAGCGGAAGCTGGATAAACATATAGCTTGGATGATTTAGGAAAACCTGCACTCGCAGGGGGTTGGGTTGGACCCAATGGTCCTTGAGGTCCCTTCCAGCTCTACCATTCTATGATTCTATGATATAACCAAGAGATGTCCTAACTGCACAACCCATTTGCAAACTATCCCTGTAAAATAAAAAAAACCCACAAAAAATCTGAAATTGTAAGTCCTTTACCTATGTGTCTTCACTTACATGTGGCCCGTTGATGCCAAAAACTGCTCCCATTTAGAGAATGAGGCAGTGTCAGACTTAGACAAAACAGGGTCAACTTGATAAAAGTTTTTTTAATATGCCGAAGTCAAAAGTAATGGTTACAGTCTCTCAATGAGGATACTAGCTCAATGGTTTCAAAGAAGTACGTAGGCACAGATCTTGTTGGTTATTCATCAAAATTGAAAATTGAGGCACAGAGCTTGGCAGTGACACTAGGAGGAGGCATAGGTCTTAGTAGTGACAATACTAGGAAGCACAAAGCTTGGTGGTTACATTATTAGGAGGCACAGAATTGTGGTTACACTACTAGGAGGCACAAAACGTGTCATTAACAATACTAGGAAGCACAAAGCTTAGCAGTTACACTACTAGGAGGCAGTGACAATACTGGGAAGCACACAGCTTGGTGGTTACACTACTAGGAGGCACATAACTTGGCAATGATAATACTGGGAAGCACATAGCTTGGTGGTTACACTATAAGAGGCACAGAATTTGGCAGTGACAATACTAGGAAGCACAAAGATTGGCAGTTAGAAAACTAGGATGCATAGAACTTGTCATTTGCATAACTAGGTAGCACAAAGCTTGGTGGTTACACTACTAGGAGGCACAGAAGTTGGCAGTGACAGTACTAGGAAGCACACAGCCTGGAAGTTACACTACTAGGAGGCACAGAACTTGGCAGTAACAATACTAGAAGCACAAAGCTTGGTGGTTATGTAGCGTCCGACGGGGCAGATGCAATTAACCTGCTCGTCGCCGGGCCGTCGACTGTCGTGGTCATGGGCGGCATAGCCCGGTTCCGTTGCCCCGAGGCGTACAGAAGATGGCAGGGGAGAGATGATGGGGGTAGTAGTGAGGTAAATGTCGTGATGCCACATGTGGAATGCGGCCAGGGAATGGGCCGCCGCTGCTGTCGCTGTCCTCTGGGGCAGACAGTAGTAGCAGCCAGGGATGGTATCGCTCTCCACAGGTTGAGCGGGCCCCGGGGAGGATGATCAAGGGAGCAGTAGTGGGGCGGGGAGTGGCAGTACGAGTAATAAAGAGTCAGAGTCTATAGCTGCGGTTCCAGGTTGTTTACTCACTTTTGTACGGTGCCGCTTACCCAGGAAATACCTGTCACTTGCTATGATGGGCTCTGTCGAACCCGAATCCCTTTAGAGATCAGTCCCGTTTGGTGTTCGGTGGGTTTCTCCTTGTAATCCCTGTCTGTGGATCCACTGGCTTGAAGCTACAAGGGGACCCTGGGTTTCACGAGATGTACTCTTGTCCCTATTTGCAGGTGCCGCGGTTCCGATGTGGGGTCCGGCTTGAAGCGAGGCCCCAGATTATATATGGCACTGTGCTGTGTGGTCAGGGAAGCTTGAAACTTTTCCGGTTCAGACAGATTCTGGAAAACCAACGTGAAGTATGATTTTCCCTAGGGTCCTGCCGCCCTGTGTGGCGTTGGTTCCGAGGGGAGCAGGTTCACTCTCCCCATGGCAACTGTGTAATCTTTCTCCTCCTTCCCACCGGAGCACCAGTGAGGCACGACTGCTCCGCTGCTTTCCTCCTGGAGAACTCTTTAACTGTTGTGTTGGCTCCTGACTTCCCCTACTGGCTGCACCTCCCCTCACCCAGGTCCTAAGCTAGTGGGACTGGGGCCCCTGTTGTGGGCATCCTGTAAATGCCTCTCTGTCGGCGGCCCCGTATTTACCCGACCCTATCCCAGTCCCCAGTGGGAACAGGGCAACCTGATGTGTATTTGAGTGTGTAATGTGGTGAAACTGAGACTGACCTCCTCAGGATCTGGGTTTAGCATTACACCCAATGTTGGGTGCAATACTCTGTGGCGACTGAAGCCTCAGGGGTGCCACAGTTACACTACTAGGATGCACAGAACCTGTCATTTGCATTACTAGGAAGCACAAAGCTGGGTGGTTATACTAACAGGAGTCACAGTACTTGGTTGGCAGTTACAGATATTTATTGGACTCGTCAACAAATAAAAGGTGCAACAAACATAACTTGACATTTACAGGATTTCCAGGTCATTCTTTTCACCACAGGTGGTCTCCTGATAGGGAAGTGGGTGCAATTAATAGATGCAGGTCACTTTTGGCCATGTTTGTTAGTACTTGTCTGAAGTCAATCTTTTAGGTCAGGGTGTTCCTCTGTTATCCCAAGATGCCAAAAGATAATTGAATAGCCGTGCACTGCAACTGTTTGCTACTTCCAGTGCCCCTTCACAATCTCAGACTCCTCTGAGCAGGCTCATTTTTGTAGCAACCCCTACCAGGTCTATGTTACACTTGTTTTGCTAAATAGCTGACATGCAGATAGCTTTTCCAAAGAGGAAGAGAACAGGGTCTCTGTTGCCATCCATTGGAGGTTTTAATCTTAGAAATCAATATTGACCCTTGAGTCTTTGTCGCGGATGGGTGCCACCTCCGCTGCGGCAAAGGGGCTGCTCGAGGGCGCTCGGATCCGGGATTGTGTCTTGGGCTCGAGTGGTGACCGGTCCCGGGGCTCGTGCAACCGCTCGTCTTCGCAACAGTGAAAAAGGGGGGTATTTACAGGGGAGTTAGTTTCTGTCTGTCTGTGACGCCACCCGTGGGTTGCGGTGATGGGATGGTGGCACCGCCGCTGCCTCTTGGGACCAGTGTCCGGGACCGATGGTGTTTGGCAGCAAGGTGGTATCCCCTCCACGGGTAGGGGGAGGTGTAGTCCCGGGGCCCAGGTGTAGGTAGGGAGCAGGGCTGGGGCGCTGTCAGCAGGTTGGACCAGACGACACTGGTGTACTCACGACTAGGAATAATCCACACAGAGTCTGTACTGTAAACCAAGGCCGGATGCCGTTTGCCGTTGGAGAGGTGTGCTGGTCCCACACATGGGTTAGCAAGGTAGGGACCCTTCCTCCTGCACTTGTGTCTTGCTGTGTGTTGATTAGACCCGCTTGGAATGGGAGAAATCCGCTCCCCTGCAGATTTGTACGCAGAGGGAGCCGTTGCCCGCAAACTCTGACCCATGGGATTTAATGGGTTCTTGGCAGACACCCTATCCCCCGAGTTGGGCTGCCGGTTTGCTCTATCTGGGCTTCTCTCTTGAGAAACAAGGCCTGGTACCTTGTCCCACTGGTTAATTAACAAGGGGCCTGAAACTTGCCTTGTCCTAGGTTCCAGGTACCCCGCCTGTGCACGGCCTCCGGACCAGATTCCCGTTGTCGGTACCGGCGGGCTACAACCCTGCCCCGGTCCACTTCAGGTTTCCCGCGACCGGATTTCCATCACCTGTGGCCCTACAGTGCCGGCTGCCACCTAGTCGGTTCTCCCGTTGTCCAAGGCCTCCAACCCTGACCACACTGCAGACTCCTCACTGTTTGACTCAGTCTGCTCGCCTCCAACTCCAAACTCCACTCAGCCTCAACTGAACTGAACTCAAAACCCTGACTGGTTCTCACCCCTTGTCACCTCTAGACCCCTAGGCTGGCGTTCCCATCCATCTGGTCCCGCCCACTGGTATGTCCTGGCTGTCATAGGGGGGGCGACTAGGCTTTGTGGCGGATGCTCCTGTGTGTGAGATGTGGTGTTAATTCTCAAAGAGGAGGCGATTCCTGTACCCTTGGTGGGGGGGACAGTCATCTGTGACTACCTGGTTTTGCCAGGGCGTCACATCTTGATACATGACTTAGGATATAAAGTCAAATCAGAATATTCTCTAAAAGTAAAATATCTCCATTGCAGGCAGCTATTTTGGTTTGGGGATTCTTGTTCCACTTTGAAGCGGCTATTTGCAAATCTTTTTCCCAAGGAACATACTGTAGCTTGGCCTATAAGTCTCTTTAAGTCAACTTTACACTTTTCGTAAGGAGAAACTTTACCTTCCAACATCTCCATCAAGGTCTTCTCACTCAGCGAACCAACCTTTTACTTGAACCTGGAGAAGCTGTCTTTTTAATCTTTGCCCCATTTGAAGGATAGTGTCCCCTGTCCTCTTTTATGCAGTCTCGGTCTGCCAATTTTAACTTACAGAAAGGCGCTTATTTGACATCTATCCTGCGGAAACAAGACCCTCAAAGAGAAGAGGGTGAGTCAGGTACATGCATTTTCTAGCAGCTGTAATTGGATCTTACATTTTTATATCCGTATTATGTGAAATACATTCGCAGAAGCCACAACGATAAATCAGTTCCATATTGCTGAGAAATGTTTCGCAGTTTGTCCTTCTCAGTTTGCTGCCAAGACAAGTAATGCAGTAAAGCGAATTATGTATGTATGCCATGGATGTAATGAGTTTGTCATGGCAAGCGGTCAATATGCCAGATAGCAGCCCCTTCCCCGGCATATTGAGGAATGCTGTTGATATCAAGTGTCTGACATGAACACTTGTATGTGGCATTGTATACATTTGCTGCATATGGCAGGTTCTCTGGTAGGTGCTAATGGATACTTACCTTGGCCCCGTCACTCATAGCTGCTTCTTCATTCATTTCATTTTATTTACCACCACTGGGGTTCATGTGGATCTATTGGCTCAAATGAAGCTATAGCTCGTCCGACAGCTATTCCTACCAACATCCTCTATACACATGCATGCACAGTTTGTCTGAGCATGTGTAGTGCCCCACGGGCAGGCGGTTTACCTACTCGTCGCCGAGCCATCGACTGTCACTTGACACAGGCGGCCTAGCCCGGCTCCGTTGCCCTGAGGCGTACAGGAGATGGCTGGGGAAGGATGATGGGGGTAGTAGTGGGATGAATGTCGTGATGCCACCTGTGGTATGTGGCCAGGGAATGGGCCGCCGCTGCTGTCGCTGTCCTTCGGGGCAGATGGTGGTAGCAGCTATGGGTGGTATCGCTCCCCACAGGTGGAGTAAGCCCCGGGGAGGATGATGAGAAGGGTAGTAATGGCAGGCGTTGAGGAGCGGAACGTCGGTGCCGGTAATTAAGAGAGTCTATGGCTGCGGTTCCAGGTTGTTTACTCACTCGTTGTGCTGTGCCGCTCACCCGGGTAATACCGGTCACCCGTTGTGATGGGTAGTCACCGATGTTGGAGAGAAGAAGAAAGTCCCTTGTCAGAGTGGTCCTTGTAGCTGTGAGGCACCTAGGCTGAGCGGTAGCACCCCCAGCCCTAGACCCTATCAAGAGAGATGGAAGTGGTGTTGTGTCCCAGGACTGATGTCCCGGGTAGACTGACTAGTGATTGTGTGTGTGATGCTCCTCTTCTACCCCAAGTGGAACCTGCCCCAAAGCTGGTTGTCCTAGTGACCGAGAATTCCCATGCTTCGTGATGGCCACTCCCCTGCCTACCCTAGCACAGCTCCGCAGAGATAAGGCTCCTAAGCTGTATGTAATGTGTGAATGTGGAACACCGGTGATTAACTTCCTCCTTACCTGAGGTGAATATCACACCTAACAAAAGGTGCAATACTCTGTAGCGACTGAAGCCTCAGGGGCACCACACATGCATGTATTCTCTATAAAGGTGAAAGGAGAATAAGGTTCTTACACCAATACTCAGATGCTCATTCATCCCACAGCTCTTCCTATCAATTCCCTCTATACACATGCATGCTTAGTTTGTCTTACCATGCATGCATTATCTATAAGCGTGAGAGGGAAATAAGCTTCTGACATCAACATTAGATGCATATTCGTCCGACAGCTCTTCCTACCAACATCTTCTATACATATGCATGCTCAGTTTCTCTGAGCATGCATGCATTCTCTATAAGGGTGAGAGAGGAATAAGCTTCTGACACCGACACTTACATACTCATTCATCCCACAGGTATTCCTACCAACTCCCTGTATACACATGCATGCTCAGCTAGTCTGTTAAGGTACCGTCACACTAATCAACATCGCTAGCAACATCGCTGCTGAGGCACAACTTGCTAGCGATGTTGCTGTGTGTGACATCCAGCAACAACCTGGCCCCTGCTGTGAGGTCGTTGGCTGTTGCTGAATGTCCTGGTCCATTTTTTAGTTGTTGCTCTCCCGCTGTGAATCGCACATCGCTGTGTGTGACAGCGACAGAGCAACAACTGAATGTGCAGTGAGCAGGGAGCCGGCTTCTGTGGACGCTGGTAACCAATGTAAATATCGGGTAACCAAGAAGCCCTTCCCTTGGTTACCCGATATTTACCTTCGTTACCAGCGTCCGCCGCTCTCAGCTGTCAGTGCCGGCTCCCTGCTCCCTGCACACGTAGCTGGAGTAGACATCGGGTAATTAACCCGATGTGTACTGTGGCTAGGGGAACAGGGAGCCGGCACTGGCAGTGTGAGAGCGGCGGACGCTGGTAACGAAGGTAAATATCGGGTAACCAAGGGAAGGGCTTCTTGGTTACCCGATGTTTACCGTGGTTACCAGCGTCCACAGAAGCCGGCTCCTGCTGCCTGCACACGTAGCAGAGTACACATCGGGTAATTAACCCGATGTGTACTGTGGCTAGGTGTGCAGGGAGCCAGCGCTAAGCGGTGTGCGCTGGTAACCAAGGTAAATATCGGGTTGGTTACCCAATATTTACCTTAGTTACCAAGCGCAACATGCTTCCACGTGTAGCGACGCTCCAGCGATCCCTGCCAGGTCAGGTTGCTGGTGGGATCGCTGGAGCGTCGCTTAGTGTGACATCTCACCAGCGACCTCCTAGCAACTTACCAGCGATCCCTATCAGGTTGTATCGTTGTTGGGATCGCTGGTAAGTTGTTTAGTGTGACTGGGCCTTTAGACCTTTATCTTTTATCTCTCTGTATCAGAACAATGCAACCAGCGACTCCATTCAACTCACCCTGGCTGTGGTTTTATGGCAGTCTGCACCCAATCACTGATGCCGACACAGAGGCATGGGTGGAGGAAAGGGGTGAATATTCATTTTGCAATAACGGGCAAGTAATACAGCAGACAGACTGCCCCAATCACGGATGCCAGTGCAGAGGGATGGGCTGGTGAAGGGATGAATATTCATTTTGCATTAACATTCTTTTACCTAGCCGACACACACAGGTAGAAACTTTATGTAGTTTACAGCAACACAATGGGACAGCAATAAAAATTATATATTCTGAAAGGGCTCCCAAACTCTATTTCAAGATACTATTAGTATGATGAATCGAAATTTAGGCTTATTTTTGGAGTAGGGCTTATATTTTAACATACTCCAAAAAAGTCTATAAATCCTGCTATGGCTTATTTTTGGAGTAGGGCTATATTTTAAGCATACTTTAAAAAGGCCAAAAAATACTGCTAGGGCTTATTTTTGGTGTAGGTCTTATTTTTGGGGAAATACAGTAGTGATTGATGGCTGTAACTTCACTCCAGCACTCACTGACATCCGGCTCTGTACCAATGCACTGCTGAGCCGGCGTGTCAGGCTGCCACTAGGGGGAGCTGGAGTCTTGTAGGGAAATACACTACACGGAGCTGAATAAGCCAGGAGGGGAACTCCCAGTGTGCTGAGCATCAGCTGGAAAGCAGAAGTGGGGGATGGTCGGGCAGACCGGGTCATACCCAGTACGGGGAGAAGGAAGACCGGAGGAATGAGCAAAGCTAGGGTCGAGGTCAGGCTGAGGTCAGTACCAGAGGAAGCAACCGAGTGGGGAGGTAGGAGAGGGGAGAACAACCGGGACTTTTGTGAGACGGAAGGAGGTGGGACAGAGGAATGCAGAACGACTAGGGGACAGAACACAGACAGAGACCGAGGGCACAGAGATGGGACGGATCAGGAACACACTTACAGGGACCAGCACTCACAGGCAAAGCAGCGCTAAGCTTATAGCCGGCGCTGGTTCATCGGAGATGACAGTATTTAAAGCATCCAAGCTCCGGAAGTGAGGCCCGGGAGAAGGATCCACCCCCCAGCCATGTGGATGGGGAGACAGAGCCGTGACACGGCGGCTGTCAGTGATTTCCTTGCGGTAGCCAGGTTTTCAGTGCAGCGGTGGTGTGGCAGCCTTCTATTATATTTGCAGTTTTATAGTGTTTGGGGATATGACAGGTCCACATTAAGCAATCTTAAAAAAATTATTTCAGTCGACAAACAAGTGTTTTGCTCATTCGTTGCGTAATTGACAGCCTGTTTACAGTGCACCATTATCGGGAACAAGCGGTCCTCGTTTCCAATAATCAGGCAGTACAAATGCACCTTTAGCCAATATTCCGTACTCAAATAGATGACGTCAAAAGACCCCCTTGGCTCTGATCATACACCGTGTTGCTCCTCATAAATGCAACCCATGATGAAAGTATAGGCACCCGAGTATTCATGTAAGAACCAAGAAGACATTAGGAAATTCGTAAGGGAAGTCTTGCCGTTCTTGCATCACCATCAACCAAATAAATCATTTATAAAGCTGTTACATTATATTTATATTACAAACTTTTTTTAAAAAAGAAAAGAACTTGTGATGGGAAATACTGGATGTTTTGATTTCATACAAGTTCTGTGTCTAAAAGTAAGTGAACTCGGTCTGTAAAAAGCGGATTTGTTAGAGAATAAACATTCACATTTCCAATCTGACTCTTGGCAGGAGACGTTCAGAAATAAGTAATAAGTGAAGTGTCATGTGTTTCCAATTAACTCTCTGGGCAAATTAAGGCGAAAAAAACCCCCCATATCTGATTATATTTATAGCGTTTCCTATTAGAAATAGTCATTTATTTACAAAACAATAATTTACAGAAAACATTGTCTTTAGTGCAGAGACGTTTTCTTTACTTTTGTGTTTTTTGTTGTTGTATATAAACAAAAAAACCTAAATATATGAATATCTAATGATGCCAATAAAGGGGTATTATGCTTTTAAATTAAATGATCATGTAGAGGTCCCACCGGCTGTGTTCCCCACTGATCGCCAAATTGAGGGGCTCGTGCCCCTTATATTTCCCTGGTATGTCTCTGGCCATAAAAACACAGCCAGAGGGAGTTGAATGGAGTCGCTGGTTGCATTGTTCTGATACAGAGAGCTGAAAGATAAAGGTCTTGCAGCCTGGAGCGACCACTAGAGGGAGCCTGGGAGAGTATTGGATACTGCTTTGGGTTTAAAAGGGTCATTCCCGTCTTAGATAGAGCTTGTAAATTCAAGCAATTTTGCAATTTTCTGCTTATTAAAAAATTAATCTGTTCTTGAAATATTAAAGGGGTGGTTCATCCATATTTTTTATTGTCTAGTTCGATATTATATTGAGAAACAATGTTTCTCTCAAATACCTTGTGTTGGCAATAGTGCCTGTGAGAGGCACTATTGCAGACCGCTGTTCCCTGCTCTGGTGACGTCACGTCAAGTTCCGCACACGTCACATCCGTGCGGGCGGCTGCAGTCTTCCTGACTCACTGAGCTGTGAGCGGTGTTTCACCGCTCATCACAGCCCATCTGCTCCCTGCTCCCTCTTCCCTCACAGCAGAACGCTGCAAGCAGTAGGCGCGCTATGCTGTGACAAGCGGTGAAACACCGCCGTCAGCTCAGTGAGTCAGGAAGACTGTGGCCGGCCGCAGGGATGTGACGTGTGTGGCACTTGACGTGATGTCACCGGAGCGGGGAACAGCGGTCTGCAATAGCGCCTGACACAGGCACTATTGCCAACACAAGGTACTTGAGAGAAACATTGTTTCTCAATATAATATCGAACTAGAAAATAAAAAATATTGGTGAACCACCCTTTTAAGACTTTTTGTCATGGAGTATGTAATGACAGAACAGGGGTTCCTAAACTGGCCCTCAGACTCAAAAACCTGTGCTATCCCTTATCTTGGAGGTAGGCTTGATGGTGACCAGGTCTGAGCCCCCAGCATGGCCCTGTCTCCTGTCTGTGCCCTGATCTTACTCCCCCCACCCAGGGAGCTTGCTGGAAACCCAGAAACAAAACTCCACAGAAAAGACACAGATGAGGGAGGACAAAACGTTGTACACACTGCACTCAAACACAAAGAAGGGACAATATGTGTACATGGGAATAAAGAAACGAGTAGGGAATAAACTCACAACAGGGGAATGTTAACACCACGCAGAATAGCAACGGCAGTTCACCATAAACAAAATAACTACTGAGACCGGGATCGCTGAAACTATCTTCGGCGGTGTCCTACTACACTCCCCAGCCATAAATAGGAAGAGACTAGCTGTGGATGGTAATTAGCAGCTCAGCTCTCAGAAGAGTTGCACACTGCTCCAAAAAGGATTAACTCCTGCACAGCAGAGAGCAGTGAAACAACTCAGCCGATGTCCAGAGCTGAGCACTTAAGGTATACCAGGTTGCCTCCCAAACTCAGCAATGTGAACAGAGTCTGACACCGAATTAGTAATCCATGTGTGCGGATCCGGACAACACATGTCACTTTTCTTTTGTTTACAGCTTGTCGCCTTGTTGACCGACCACCACTGCTAGACAGCAGAACACGTGCAGCGCTTACAAGCTCTTTTCTATTAAAGCATGTTTTGAAGTTGTCCAGGAACTCTGGAGTGTGCTGCTATTGCGCCTGTAAAGCGCTGTGGAATTGAGTAAAATAAATAAATAAATAATAGATTCTAAATGCGGCAAACTTCAGCACAGCACTTACAAGCTAGATAGCAGAGGTGGTCGGTCTCTAAGTGAATCAGCTGTAAACAAAACAATGGCTGCAGATTTTAACAAGTGGCAAATTGCAAAAGTGCTTGTATGTATACGAACTATCTGACAATATCCATCTATAAAGGTGTGAGTAACTACTAAACTCAGGGGTGGGCAATTGATTTTAAAGAGGGGCCACATGAGAGACTATGACTAGTGTGGAGGGCCGAACCAATAGGCTGAAATTAATTATCCTCAGTATTATTTACATATTATTTATAATTATTATTTTATAATTATATTAATTGAATGAATTAATATTGAGCAGAATTAGGTATGCTGGCACTGCCCTATATACCCTATGAGCCCTTTGCACAACCTCCTATATACTCTGAGCCCCCACACAACCTTCTATATACTCAATGAGCCCCCACACAACCTCCTATATACTCTATGAGCCCCCACACAACCTTCTATATACTCAATGAGCCCCCACACAACCTTCTATATACTCTATGAGCCCCCACACAACCTCCTATATACTCAATGAGCCCCCACACAACCTCCTATATACTCTATGAGCCCCCACACAACCTCCTATATACTCTATGAGCCCCCACACAACCTCCTATATACTCTATGAGCCCCCACACAACCTTCTATATACTCAATGAGCCCCCACACAACCTCCTATATACTCTATGAGCCCCCACACAACCTCCTATATACTCAATGAGCCCCCACACAACCTCCTATATACTCAATGAGCCCCCACACAACCTCCTATATACTCTATGAGCCCCCACACAACCTCCTATATACTCTATGAGCCCCCACACAACCTTCTATATACTCTATGAGCCCCCACACAACCTTCTATATACTCAATGAGCCCCCACACAACCTCCTATATCTTCTATGAGCCCCCACACAGCCTCCTATATACTCTATGAGCCCCATATAGCCCCCTATACACTGTATGAGCCTCCACATAACCCCCGATATACAGTACGAACCTCCACATAGACTTGTATATACAGTACAAGCCCTCACACGGCCCCTCTATATACTCTATGAGCCCCCACACAGCCCCCTATATACAGTATGGGCCCCCATACAGCCTCCTATATACTCTATGAGCCCCCACACAACCTCTTATATACTCTATGAGCCCCCACACAACCTCCTATATACTCTATGAGCCCCCACACAACCTCCTATATACCCTATGAGCCCTCTGCACAACCTTCTATATACTCTGAGCCCCCAGACAATCTCCTATATATTCTATGAGCCCCCATACAGCCTCCTATATACTCTATGAGCCCCATATAGCCCCCTATACATTGTATGAGCCTCCACATAACCCCCTATATACAGTACGAACCTCCACATAACTTGTATATACAGTACGAGCCCTCACACGGCCCCTCTATATACTCTATGAGCCCGCACACAGCCCCCTATATACAGTATGAGCCCCCATACAGCCTCCTATATACTCTATGAGCCCCACACAACCTCCTATATACTTCATGAGCCCCCACACAACCTCCTATATACTCTATGAGCCCCCACACAACCTCCTATATACTCTATGAGCCCCCACACAATCTCCTATATACTCTATGAGCCCCCACACAACCTCCTATATACTCTATGAGCCCCCACACAACCTCCTATATACTCTATGAGGCCCCACACAATCTCCTATATACTCTATGAGCCCTATATAGCTCCCTATACACTGTATGAGCCTCCACATAACCCCCTATATATAGTACGAACCTCCATATAGACCTGTATATACAGTACGAGCCCTGACACGGCCCCTTTATATACTCTATGAGCCTCCACACAGCCCCCTATATACAGTATGAGCACCCATACAGCCTCCTATATACTCTATGAGCCCCACACAGCATTTAATAAACAGTATGAGCCCCCATACAGCCTCCTATATACTGTATGAGCCCCCACACAGCATCTTATATACTCTATGAACCCCATGTAGGCCCCATATACCGTATAAGTCCCACATAGCCCCTTATATACCGTATGAACCTCCAAATAACCACCTATATACAGTATGAGCCCCCACAGACCCATATATACAGTTCTAGACCAAATACGGCCCCTCTATATACTTTATGAGCCCCCACACAACCTCCTATATACTCTATGAGCCCCCACACAGCATGCTATATACTCTGAGCCCCCACATAGCCTCCAATGTACTTCATGAGTGCCACATAGCCCCCTATATACAGTATAAGCTCATATACATGAAAAAAAGAAAGAACATCACATTCTCGCCTCTCTCCAGTTCTCCCGCCGCTCTGCTGTACGGACCCTCTGCACAGCTGTCTCACATGCTGATTGGTGGAAAAAGATTCTGGTGGTCCCTCCTCTACCAATATATTCGGAGCTCTTCACATCCTGCATATACAGAAGAGGTGACATAGGGCGGCAGTGGGGTGGCGGGGAGGGCATGGTGTTACACGCGACCCACTGCTTTGAACTCTTCTGTTGTCTCACTACGGATTTTGCCACTTATCTGAGAACAGCAAGATGTAAAGACATGGACTCTGATTCCAGTAATGTTTCACTTACTGGGCTGCTTGCTGTAGTTTTGGTAAAAATACAGTTTTATCAGCAGGAGATTATTACTAGATGACTTGTAAACCTGCTCCTGATTACATGATCAAAGAGCAGAGGCTCCCTTAAAGGGGTTGTCCCATGGTTAGTCAATCAATGACGATCCACTGGAGCGCCTGCATCTGGCAGAGAAAAGCCTTGCAGGATATTACAATAGCCCCAGAATGACATAATAAAATGTAGTTTACCTGCAGCCACCACTAGAGGCAGTATGCACTGAGCTCAGCAGCTCCCCCTGGTGGTGGCTGGAGATAGACAGAATTTTATCTTGTCTATGCAGAGTATTTAAAGCTCCAACTGCGATCAAGATCTATCTGGAAAATTAATTCACACAAATTTTTGGATTTATTTAGCTCAACCCCTTCACAACCTAGGACGTTCCGTTACATCCTAAATCATATCTGGGGTGATTCCTGCACATATCCGCCGATTTGAACAGCAGATATGTGCGGTTAACAGGCGTGGGTGGATCAGCGATCACCTGCGCCTGTTAACCCCTTAAATTGCGCTGTCAGAATAAATGGAATGCTGCATTTCTGCTGATCAGAGCTGTGGAGCTCTGATCAGCAGAAATGAACAGGCGATCAGATAGTGGATCCATAAAGTCCCCTAGGGGGACTAGTAAAATAAATAAAAAAAGTGGAAAAAAAAAATTAAAAAACCTAAAAGTTCAAATCACCCCATTGAAAATTAAACAATAAAAAAATTAAAAATATACACACATTTGGTATCGCCGCGTTCAGAAATGCCCGATCTATCAAAATATAAAATCAATTAACCTGATTAGTAAATGTCGTAGCGGCAAAAAGAATCCAAACGCCAAAATTAAGTTTTTTGGTCATCGCAATTTTTGCACAAAATGCAATAACAGTCAATCAAAATGGCGCATCTGCACAAAAATAGTACCGTTAAAAACGTCAGCTTGAGATGCAAAAATTAAGCCAGCCAGTTTTTTTGGACAAACTTCTTTTTTGTAGATAAAAGTAAATGTCGCGGGCGGAGGAGGGGACGCTGCGCTCACCCACTGCTCGGGTCCGGCTACTGCTGCTGCTGCTCGGTGGTGGCTCGAGCGGTGGGCCGGATCCCGGGGACTCGAGCGGCGTTCCTCGCCCGTGAGTGAAAGGGGGGGTTGGTGTGTGGTTTGGGGAGATATTGTCCGTGACGCCACCCACGGTTGTGGTGAAGTTGTGACACCGCCGCTGCTTTGGACGGGGATCCCGGGAGCGATGACAGGGAGCAGCTTGGATGTTGGTTCTCCCCTCCGTGGGTAGGGGGTTGGTTGTCCCGGGGCCCTGGTGAGGGTTTTAGGGATGGCAGGCGGGTTACGGGGCCTGGTGAGGTGCAGGGTCGCGGGGGCAGCGCTGTGCCGCACGGCACGGTGGTACTCACTCAGCCAGTAATTCACACAGAGTCTCTGGTCAATCAAACGGCTGGACGGACGGATCCCACAGGCGGCTGCGGTTGTTCTCCTCCCGGCAGGTTGATGGTGACTGCCTTTCCCTGCACCTGTGTTGTGTTTACGGTTCCAATGGCTTCCCACCGGTAACCCGCTCCCCAGCTTGGATGGATGCTGAGGGAGCCCCTTTTGCCCGCAGGCTGTGGCCCTGGGAACTGTAGCCTTGGCGGTGACTGTGTTTCCCTCTATGGTGTGAGCTGTTGCCTTCAATCGGGTCTTGGCGGCCGGGAAACCCCGGAGGTTCCCTTCGCTAACGGATTTGACAGGTTTTACGGCGACTCCTAGCCTGGTCGGGGTCCGTAGGCCCTGCCGAATGGTGCTGGCTTCTCTTCACTCCCCGATCCGGTACCGGCGGGCCACCGCCCGTCCCCGGTCCTTATGGTTCACTCCAATCAGACTCTCCTGCAGACGGTCACCACCGTCTGCCAACCTTGCTGAGTGCCCGGGCCACACACCCGGACACGGTCAGTCTCCTCTCCTACCACTTCACTCTCTAAAACTGTTCTGAAACTCTTCCCGCCTCCAGGACTGTGAACTCCTCGGTAGGCGGGACCAACCGCCTGGCCCACCCTCTGGTGTGGACATCAGCCACTGGAGGAAGGCAACAAGGATGTGTTTGACTTAGGTGTGCCTAGCCAGGGTGTGTTGGTGTAGTACCTGTGACGACCTGGCTTGTCCAGGGCGCCACATTCCCCCTTAGTAAAATGCAGACCGTCCATCACCGGTTTTATTTTCACAACTGAAAAAGAATAAAACGGTAAAACATGTAAAAGCATCATAGACATTTTACAACGGTACGGCTTCCGCTCTTCTCCCACCCAAACAACCTGGCCCTGATGCTGCCCCTAAGAAGCGGGCAACACCCCTTGACCCCAGTCCAGCACCAAGTTGCCCGAGCGGGTTCTGTCTCTTTCAGGGGACCCGCGTCCATGGGGACCCCTGAACCCCCGGAGGATTGCCACCGGTTACGGTAGTGGCTGGCCTGGGCCATCTCTTTCCTCCAGGCCCATCCTCCCAAATCAGCCTCTCCGGAGGCAGCAACGGTTCCAGCCAACTAACATTTTTATTTACATGCCACTAAGTTTGTGGTTGCCCTGCAAGTTCTCGGGCTTGTCCGTAAGCAGTTCCTTACGCAAGGTTTACAGACAGTCCCTACGGGGACAACAGTTGCCGTCAACGGCCGGTTCAATCATGGTTCAATCAGGTAAACTTCTTCGGTTGATTTCTTTACTTATCATTCAAAACTTTCAAACTGGTACAGGTGGTCCCAACGGGGACAACTTGCGGCGGGGCTCCGCTGCCATCTCCCTGACTCTTCCTCTGAGGTGGTCTCATCCTCTGCTACCAACATTTCGAACATGCAGTGGCAGGCCTGCTGGGAGAGGGGCGCCCGGTATCCATTCCCACAGTTGCGCGGACTATAGAAAACCACCGGCTCTCCTTCATAGTGGAGGCGCCCACTCGCCTCCTCGAACTCAGAGGGGGGACCGGTGCCAGAGTCATTATCAACTGTCTCTGCGCCAGGCAGGTCGCCGCCAGCTGCCGCAGTCTCCGGGTTTCCGGCACTCAGCATGCCAGGTTTTTCGGTGATAGCGCGGGGCAGCAGGTCAGGTTGATCAATGCTGAGGCGTCCCATAGGTAATGGCAGGGATGATACGAGGGCCGAGACTGGGCCGGGCCCCCCAGCCGCAGTGGCCGGTGCTGGTAGGACATGGGGGCGTGGGTCACCCGTCGGTTCCATCACATCTGCTCCCATCCCAGACATCGGGGCAGTCGCAATCAGCATTTCTACCTCATTGGTCCACTGCTCCATCATGAGGTATATTTGGTTCTGCTGGCGGTGGTTGAATTCAACTACTCTGGCCTTCATCCACGCTAAAGTCCCGGGCTCAAGCTCAGCGCCAGGTGCAATCCTTGCCGGGGCCTCTGATACGTCTTCGTTAAGGGGCCGCGGTCTCGGCGGCTTCCACAGGAGCGGTTCAGGGTGGCCCCGAGCGTCTGCAGCCGATTGGTCCGCTCGGGCGGACAGGCAGGGTACCGCTACCGAATGGGCGGGTAGCGGGCCTAGTGGCAGGGCGGCAGAGGCTAACACGGGTAGCGGGTAAGGCGACAGGGTGAGCGGGTACAGGCCGGACCCCTCAGCCGCAGTGGCCGATCCCTCGGGAATACAGGGGCGTGGGTCTCTTACCCGCTCCTCCATATCTCTCTCCACCTCACGTCTTCGCATAGCAGCCACCACCTCCGCCATGTCGGCTTCCCACTCCTCCAGGACGAGCTGCATGCGGGCCTGCAGACGGTTACTCAGCGGGGCGGTCCGGTCTTTCACCCACGCCGCGGTGCCTGGCGCGGGGACCATGGGGTTGTTGGTCGGACTGTGCATATCAGCCATGGCGCCTTCCAGGAACCACAAGATCGCAGAGTCCCGGCTTCCCTGCTTCCACAGCCGCGGGCTACATGCGGCCAGACGCCATCCGTCCCCCTTAGTCTTTTTCCAGCTCCTCCTCTACAGGGGCGGGGTTTTGGTTTTCACGCCTCACTACTCGGGAAGACGCTCGAGCGGGGACTTTTCGCGCCCAAAATGGCGGCTTCTCCAAATTTTCAGCTGGACACCTCCGGCGGTCACAAGGCGCACCTCTACCAGACGGCAGAGCGGTAAGATCCTGTTCGTGACGCCAAGTTGTCGCGGGCGGAGGAGGGGACACTGCGCTCACCCACTGCTCGGGTCCGGCTACTGCTGCTGCTGCTCGGTGGTGGCTCGAGCGGTGGGCCAGATCCCGGGGACTCCAGCGGCGTTCCTCGCTCGTGAGTGAAAGGTGGGGTTGGTGTGTGGTTTGGGGAGATATTGTCCGTGACGCCACCCACGGTTGTGGTGAAGTTGTGACACCACCGCTGCTCTGGACGGGGATCCCGGGAGCGATGACAGGGAGCAGCTTGGATGTTGGTTCTCCCCTCCGTGGATAGGGGATTGGTTGTCCCGGGGCCCCAGTGAGGGTTTTAGGGATGGCAGGCGGGTTACGGGGCCTGGTGAGGTGCAGGGTCGCGGGGGCAGCGCTGTGCCGCACGGCACGGTGGTACTCATTCAGCCAGTAATTCACACAGAGTCTCAGGTCAAACAAACGGCTGGATGGATGGGTCCCACAGGCGGCTGCGGTTGTTCTCCTCCTGGCAGGTTGATGGTGACTGCCTTTCACTGCACCTGTGTTGTGTTTACGGTTCCAATGGCTTCCCACCGGTAACCCGCTCCCCAGCTTGGATGGATGCTGAGGGAGCCCCTTTTGCCCGCAGGCTCTGGCCCTGGGAACTGTAGCCTTGGCGGTGACTGTGTTTCCCTCTATAGTGTGAGCTGTTGCCTTCAATCGGGTCTTGGCTGCTGGGAAACCCCGGAGATTCCCTTCACTAACGGATTTGACCGGTCTTACGGCGACTCCTAGCCTGGTCGGGGTCCGTAGGCCCTGCCGAATGGTGCTGGCTTCTCTTCACTCCGCGATCCGGTACCGGCGGGCCACCGCCCGTCCCCGGTCCTTACGGTTCACTCCAATCAGCCTCTCCTGCAGACGGTCACCACCGTCTGCCAACCTTGCTGAGTGCCCGGGCCACACACCCGGACACGGTCAGTCTCCTCTCCTACCACTTCACTCTCTAAAACTGTTCTGAAACTCTTCCCGCCTCCAGGACTGTGAACTCCTCGGTAGGCGGGACCAACCGCCTGGCCCACCCCCTGGTGTGGACATCAGCCCCTGGAGGAAGGCAACAAGGATTTGTGTTTGACTTAGGTGTGCCTAGCCGGGGTGTGGGGTGTGTTGGTGTAGTACCTGTGACGACCTGGCTTGTCCAGGGCGCCACATAAACCTATACATGTTTGCTGTCTATAAATTCATATTGACCTGAGGCATCACACAAACACATTAATTTTACTATATATCGAACACGGTAAATAAAATACCCCAAGAACTATCGTGCAATCGTGCTTTTTTTTTTGCAATCTTTCCACACTTGGATTTTTTTTGCCGTTTTCCAGTAAACTATATGGTAAAACCCATGGTTTTATTTAAAAGCACAACTCGTCCCGCGAAAAAACAAGCCCTTATATGGCAAGATTGACGGAAAAATGAAAAAATTACGACTCTCGGAAGGAGGGGAGCAAAAACGAAAAATGGAAAATCGTCTGGTCATGAAGGGGTTAAAAAAATTGATGTTGAAGGCTGGAGGTTCCCTTTTATCTCCTGATTTTGAAATGATTACGGTATATTCACCATTTCCCTGTAGATTTTTGTTAGAGCCTCCATATTATTTTGTGCCAAAAAGTACATTGTACACGAATCTCTCCCAAAATTTCCCCTTCTCCATAAATCACGGCAGTTTTGTTTGTTGCTCCGCGTACGTGAAGTCTTCCGCTCCAAGTCAAGCATTTTAGAAAACAAACAGCCGATGTCTCCTCTCATATTTCGTGTGCATCGACTACAATAAAGAGTCAGTGTATCCTACTAGGAATTGTTTACCAGCGGAGTAATGAAAACCTCCTGACTGACGTGAACATACAAATTATTTATTTAGGTCCCGGTTGTAAGCTTACTTGTCAGAAGATGGCTCCAAATTAAAACCAAAAGTGAAGCCTTTCAGTGTCCTTCAGGAGTTCTGCTCCGGACATTGTACCATTATTTTAGAAATCTTATATTTTGACACAACTCTTACAATCAATATGTCACCTAGTAAAACTAGACAGAAGGGTGCTTTACACGCAGCGACATCGCTAGCGATCGCACCCGCCCCCGTCGTTTGTGCGTCACGGGCAAATCGCTGCCTGTGGAGCACAATATTGCTAGTACCCGTCACACGGACTTACCTACCTTGCGACGACGCTGTGGCCGGCGAACCGCCTCCTTTCTAAGGGGGAGGTCATTGCGGCTTCACAGCGACGTCACACGGCAGCCGTACAATAGAAGCGGAGGGGCGGAGAGCAGCCGCATGAAAGTCACGCCCACCTCGTTGCTGGAGGATGTAGGTACGGTGTTGTTCGTTGTTCCTGGGGTGTCACACGTAGCGATGTGTGCTGCCTCAGGAACGACGAACAACCTGCGTCCAAAATCAGCAACGACATTTGGAAAATGTCGACGTGTCAACAATCAATGATTTGGTGAGTATTTTGCATCGTTAGCGGTCGCTTGTATGTGTCATATGCAACGACGTCGCTAACGAGGCCGTATGTGCATCATGAATTCCGTGACCCCAACGACATCTCGTCAGCGATGTCGTTGCGTGTAAGCAGAGAGAGAACATGCAGTGATCAGCTATCTGAAAGCCCTCTCTCTCAGGGAGGCAGAGCAGAGGAACCACCAAGTGCAGTTCGGTTCATACACCCTTTCCTTACCTGGGACCAGGCGAGTGGATGGCTGAGGACCCCTATGCTTGAGTGAGCGGACAGCACCAGTTTGGAGGCTGCAGGTCCATTAGCCTGCAGAGACCTGGAATGGGAGAGGTGGCTAGCCGTGATGATGTACAGAGCCCTGCAGCTTCGGGTGGCAGAGTAATGGGTCCCAAGAGCTCCAGAGACAAGGAGGGGACCACCACACGAGAGCACAGGGGAAGAAAGCCCACAGGCTGCTCTACAGGACTCAACCTCTGCCCTGCCTGGGAACGACACAGAGTCATTGCAGAATATGAAAGAACTATGAGTAAACAAGATAGATCTGAAACCCGCAACCCAGTGACTCTAACTCTGATTGTCGTCGCCTTGTGATCTGGTGATTCCCAGTTTTTCGTTCTCCCTGCCAGGGGCTGCTCCGCCTGTGGGGAGCGATATCTTCCTGGCTGCACCCCAACATCTCCCCCGGCGAGGTACCATGCAGCAGCGGCCTTATCCATGGCTGCACACCACAGGTGGCATAGTCGACATCATCCGTTCCACTCCTGGAGGAGGAAAGGTCGGAGGAAGGGTGCGCAGCGGAGGAGGCCGGGACCCCAGTCACCACCGTAACCGGTGACTACCTCTCCAGGAACAGTCCTTGCTAGCGTCCCCTTTATTGTGCACCACAGGGCCACGGAACGGGTCAGGCCACAACTTCCACAAACCACTGGCCCGGCGACGGGTATACAAGGTATGGAGGTAAGCTCCTATCTTGTGCTCCGTGGGGTGTCACACGTCCGTGATGTGTACTCCTCTGCTCAGCCTGAGCCTCCTGGTGCATGAATTGAGCACTGGGAGTCCTAGGATGAGCCGCGCTGGAGATGTTTCCTACTCTGCTCAGCTTGAGCCTCCCGGGCAGCAGCAGCGTACAGCCGCGTGGGAACAGCTTACAGCCAGCCAGAGCCTCTGTTAGTATGTAAGCAACTTTGAAAATGCGTGGATCCGGATTTTTACACTCCGGGTCCACTCAGCCCTACCAGTAAACCAAAATCCAACATTAAAGAGAACCTGTCACCAAGATTTTCCCTTATGAGATGCGGCCACCACCAATGATCTCTTATATACTGCATTCTAGAATACTGTATATAAGAGCCCAGGCCGCTCTGTAGAACGTAAAAAACTCCTTTAAAATACTCACCTAAGGGGCGGTCCAGTCCGATGAGTGTTGCTGCTCTCCGTTTGGCACCTCCTCCATCTTGTGCGATTGCCGTCCTCCTTTCCAACCCCGTGTGCATGATGCATGAGGCCTCCATTGCTCTCCTGCGCATGCGCACTATGATCTGCTCGTCTGAAAGCAGAGCAAAGTATTGTAGTGCACATGTGCGGGCGATCTTTGACCTTTTCTCACGACTGCGCATTACAGTACTTCGCTCTGGCCTCAGCAGGGAAGATCAAAGTGCGTAATGGAGGCCTCTCTGTAAATGAGGTAGGATGCGTCATGCACACAGGGTTGGGCAGGAAGATGGTGATCAGAAGAAGAGAGGAGCTGCTGGACCGAGATAAGTGACACCCATCGGACCAGACCGCCCCCCTAGCTGAGTATTATAAATGTGTTTTTTTACGTTCTGCAGAGATGCCTGGGCTCTTATATACTGTACTAGAAGGTGGCCCGATTCTACGCATCGGGTATTCTAGAATTTACGTATTGTGTAGTTCATGTATGATTTTTGTTATATATATATATATAGAGATGTTGTTGTGTGAGTTACCAAGTGTTGGTGTAGGGGCTGTACATGTTCTGGGTGTTGTCTGGGTGTGGCGGGGGATAGGAGCGGTGTTGTATGTGTGTTGCGTGTGTTGCGTTGTTTGTGGAGCGCTGTGTGTCTGTAGCGTTGTGTGTGTGTGTGTTGCGCGGTTTGTGTGGGGTGTGGTGTGCTTTGGGGGGAGGTATGTTTTGTGCAATGTGTGTTGTGCGGTATGTGCGTATATTTATGTATGCCGCGGTGTTTGTGTGTTGGGTGTTGTGTGTGTGCGGCGTTGTCTGTGTGTGTGGGTGTCTGTGTAGGGCGGTGTTTGTGGTTCCCAGTGTGTGTGTGGTGTGTTGTGTGTGTGTGTTGGGGGGAGGATGTGCACCTCCCATCGTGCTCCATCCCCCATGCTGCGCACCCCCCATCGTGCCCCATCCCCCATGCTGCGCACCCCCCATCGTGCTCCATCCCCCATGCTGCCCACCTCCCATCGTGCTCCATCCCCTATGCTGCCCAGCCCCCATCGTGATCCATCCTCTATGCTGCGCATTCCCCATCGTGCTCCATCCCCCATGCTGCGCACTCCCCATCGTGCTCCATCCCCCATGCTGCGCACTCCCCATCGTGCTCCATCCTCCATGCTGCGCACTCCCCATCGTGCTCCATCCCCCATGCTGCGCACCCCCCATCGTGCTCCATCCCCCATGCTGCGCACCCCCATCGTGCTCCATCCCCCATGCTGCGCACCCCCCATCGTGCTCCATCCCCCATGCTGCGCACTCCCCATCGTGCTCCATCCCCCATGCTGCGTACTCCCCATCGTGCTCCATCCCCCATGCTGTGCAGCCCCATCGTGCTCCATCCCCCATGCTGCGCACTCCCCATCGTGCTCCATCCCCCATGCTGTGCACTCCCCATTGTGCTCCATCCTCCATGCTGCGCACTCCCCATCGTGCTCCATTCCCCATGTTGCGCACCCCCCCATCGTGCTCCATCCCCCATGCTGCGCACCTCCCATCGTGCTCCATCCCCCATGCTGCACACTCCCTATCGTGCTCCATCCCCCATGCTGCGCACTCCCCATCGTGCTACATCCCCCATGCTGCGCACCCCCCATCGTGCTACATCCCCCATGCTGCGCACCCCATCGTGCTCCATCCCCCATGCTATAATAGTTCTCCTATTATACTCAGAGAGGAGTATAATAGGAGGACTATAATAGGAGGAGTAGTCCTGGGGAGAGAGGAGTATAATGGCGGCTCCCTGCACATGTGTACCGGGAGCCAGTGTACGCTGGTAACTATGATACACATCGGGTAACTAAGGGACTAAGGTACCAGCATACACCGTCTCCGTCACGATCCCAGCAGCGCAAGGTTATGTCTGGCGATGCGTGCGGAGGGCCGGGGCGAGCGGCCAATCCATGCGGAGGGTGGGGCCAGGCTGAGGCGAGCGACCAATCCGTGGGGGGGCGGAGCCGAGGCGAGGCGAGCGGCCAATCCGTGCGGGGGGCGGGGCCATGGCGAGCCCAGCGGCCAATCAGCTTTGTGTCACCGTAAGGACACAATTTTGGAGCAAGACAGACAGACAGAATAAGGCAATTATATATATAGATTCTAGAATGCTGTATATAAGGGCTCACTGGTGGTGGCCACAGCTCATAAGGAAAAAAATGGTGACAGGTTCCCTTTAAAAGGAAAATCTTTACTTGTCAGAAGGGTTCCTTAACACAAAGCTGTTAAAGAAGATGTCCACAGCTGGAAAACCAATCTTAAAGGGGATCTATCACCAGGTCAAAAGTGCCCAGTTTTGTCTCTTTTATGTTCCCTGCTTTTCCCCTGACCATTTTGTTTATTGTGTTTTGTAAATCCGCAATACGGTTCCAGAGATGTGAGCCATTTTATTTAGTGTTCATTTTTATGGTCTTTGCTAAGTGGGCGGTGCTCAAGGGATAATTATGCAGAGCAGCCCATTGACATGACCCTCTAGAAAACCCTGTCAGCCACACCCCCTTGAAAAATACCTTAAGCATTAGCACCAAATAGAAAGACCCATATCTCTGGAACTGTATGGCAGATTTTTAAAAAATAAAAACATAAGTATTCAGTGGAGCAGCAGGAATAAGAAAAGGAACTGTATCGTTTTTTAAATGTGTCTTTTAATAGCACCAATATGCAGAAGAAAAAAAAAATGTGTACTTACCTCCTCCTGAACTGACTTTACTCCTCCATTGTCAGTGCAATACCTGGTGGCTGTGAACAATGGTTACATAAATTACCATCGTTCCCAGCCACCAGCTCTTTCGGCAGCTGTGAGGCCCAGAAACCTTAAAGAAGCCTTTAAGATAGCCATTAAGGGAGCCTTTAATGTTCCTGGAGTTCCCAGCTTCTAGGCCTTCTGAAGGCTGTGATCTCTTACCAGAGTTTACAGCCTCCAGATCTCCCAGCAGCTGGGAACTCCAAGAACCTTAAAGGCTCCTTTCAAGTGACTGGCTTGATAGCTGCCTTGAGACCTGGTGTCTCTGAACTCTGGTAACCTAAAGGTTACCAGTGTTAACAGTCACTGGGTCTCCTGGAAGCTGTGATGCCTGGAAACCTTAAAGAAGCCTTTAAGAGAGCCTTTAAGGGAGCCAGAGTTCACAGCCTCCAGATGTCCCAGCAGCTAAGAACTTCAGGAACTTTAAATGCTCCCTTAAAGGCTCTCTTAAAGGCTTCTTTAAGATTTCTGGGCATCACAGCTTCCAGGAGACCCAGTGGCTCTCACTGGGGCTAAAAACAATTTGTTTGGTTGCTGTATGTAAAAATCACAAACAAAAGTCACCCACCTTCTCCAGAAATGCTGTATTTATGGCTGGCTGTATGTGGGTGAAGAGCCAATTGACTTCCACTGTACTCGTTACTTGAGTTGCACCCGTCAGAGCATCCAACCAGTTTGACTTAAGTATAACGCACTCCAGCACTTTTGCGTGAGCAAATATTTTTTGACCACTGCTAAAATTGTCTGTGACTACCAAAAATATAAGGGATCGACAAAAGCAAATCAGGAAAATGCTTCTCTGTGTTGGCCAACGTTACGTAGATACAGGGCCAAGGGAGCAAATTAGATCTTTGCACTGTGTGAAGCAAAGCAGAGATATAACACAGGGACTGTAAATAAAGTATGGTTCAGTGCACGAGGGCAGCAGTGGTCATCAGTCACAGCCGCTGGGATTGACTGTCTGCCAACCAGGCAGCCACTGAAGAGCCAAACTGAGAAAAGCTAAAGTGACACATTATCCTCGACTGCTTTATCTTCTACTGATCAGGCTCGGACCCACACAGAGTTGATCAAGATCCAACCAAATATGTCAGAAATGGATTCAGACAAGTAGTATAATACAGCTTAAAGGGAAGCGATCCGAAGAACATGACCTATTGTTTAAATAAGGGTTTGTGTTATTTTTATTTATTTTTGGCAACTGTTTATTTTTTTTTACAAATAACAATCTGTAATAAAAACAAAAAAAATCAATCTTGCAATTTTGATACTGACCACTGAGGGTTGTGTAGACTCTATCTGTCAAGACACGGACTAAAGGCCGCTTTACACACTGTGATATCGGTACCGATATCGCCAGCGTGCGTACCCGCCCCCATCGGTTGTGCGACATGGGCAAATCTCTGCCCGTGTCGCACAACATCGCCCGGACCCGTCACACTACTTACCTTCCCTGCGATGTCGCTGTGACCGGCGAACCGCCTCATTTCTAAGGGGGCGGTTCGTTCAGCGTCACAGCAACGTCACTGCAGCGTCACTGAACCGCTGCCCAATAGAAGCGGAGGGGCGGAGATGAGCGGGACGAACATCCTGCCACCTCCTTCCTTCCACATTGTGAACGGGAGGCAGGTAAGGAGAGCTTCCTCATTCCTGCGGTGTCACACGGAGCGATGTGTGCTGCCGCAGGAACGAGGAACAACTTCGTTACTGCTGCAGTAACGATATTTGAGAATGGACCCCCATGTCGCCGATGAGCGATTTTGAACGTTTTTGCGACGATGCAAAATCGCTCATAGGTGCCACACGCAACAGCATCGCTACAGCGGCTGGATGTGCGTCACAAAATCCGTGACCCCAAAGAGATCGCTGTAGCGATGTCGTAGCGTGTAAAGCCCGCTTTAGGAAAGGTCCGGCGTGAGGAAAAACACACAACAGATAGGAGTTTTAACAAGACAAACA
This sequence comes from Anomaloglossus baeobatrachus, assembly GCF_048569485.1. NCBI lineage: Eukaryota > Metazoa > Chordata > Amphibia > Anura > Aromobatidae > Anomaloglossus > Anomaloglossus baeobatrachus. Next base: position 46,117,066 of record NC_134358.1, read on the forward strand.
AGGGGTATACTGAGGATATTTTAACAACAGGGTGGGCTCTGATGCTAGTCCGAGGGAAGATGGACACCTCTTCTGCTGTACCCTGCACTCCTAGCCAGTCCCTATACAGGTTCCTCACTTGTCGCCGAGAACGAACCTGAAGCCCTAAGAGACCCTGCAGCAAGCCCTGGCTAGTGAGTGGGAAGGTAAGGATCATTACTCCCACCACTGCACTAAAAGAACAAACCAAGGGAAGGTAATACAGACAGGGGGAAAAACAACAACAGACTAACTCCAACAACAAGGCTGCAGTCAGACACCAGTACTGCAGCCTACACCACAACCAACAGCAAAGACTCCAGCAGCTCCATCCACCTCCAGAATCCTAACGGCAAAAACAATAACCAGCACCCTCTGCTAGAAGAAGAGGGTATATAAAGGGACTGGGAGTAGTCAGAAACCGATAATACTTGACCAAGAGTTATAAGTTGCTGGCAAGTTAAACTGACATTAACCCTTGCCACAGCCAAAAAAAGAAAACATGTTTAATATGTAGAGTCTCAGATGACAATGAGAGACTCCTGTAGTCCTGATCCTGTCACTAGTCTCAAATACAAAGAGACAGCTGTGACACTAACTTCCTATTGTTTAAAGAAACAACACATGTACATGGCCACAATGGTCAAACCTCAACTGCATCTTTTGCATTAAAGGGGTTGTCTGGCTGTTACTGCAGACTTATGAATCATCACAGCGTGCAGTGTGCATGCTGTCAGGATTCTCTGATATCGGCGGTGATGTGACTGGAGTATGCTATTTGCATACATGTAGTGACATACCAACAAAACTTGTGCTGTCTCACCCAATAGGCCAGCCCTGTCTTGTTGGAATGTGGACGTATACAAATCAAATACTTAAATCAAGAGATGCCTGAAGATTCCTGACAAGCTCGGACAACCCCTTTAAAGTATCTTTACTAATAAGCAAAGGTGATTGTGCATTAAGGAGGAGGAAGATCGGGTGTGACATTGTCAAGGGAGGAATTTGGGTGAAGACTGCTAATGGTATCTTTATACAGGGAATTCAGAGACGGTGCCATATTAGCTGTATACAGGTCGGCAATGCGTCCGTGGGGCCCCACGATGATGGGCGCCAAACTGTCAAGGGAGGAATTTTGGTGAAGACTGCTAATGGTATCTTCATACAGGGAACCAGAGACGGTGCCGTATTAGCTGTATATCAGTGCTGATATATCAATGTATCAGACAATGAACACACAGACATGTTCTCTCCTTCAGCCAGCGCCATCAACTGAGCTCGTGTATTGGAAGAAACCCAATTATACAGTTTGCATCTCCAACCTTGAAGCTAGAACAAGGGAGTAAGGAGTATTTCACTCCCTAATTTCTCCCAGCATATTATAAAACATATCTTTGTTTCTTGTACATTCTTTTTGTGTGAACATTACTGATATGACTTTTACTCATCGTTAAAAAACTTCCATCGTTTGTACATCTGTTCACTCATATATACAAAGCTATACAGCTTTGATTATATTATAGGTCTGTGCAATTGCTACATAGACAGACAGATAATTATGCTACTACATCTACAGTTAGGTCCAGAAATATTTGGACAGTGACACAATTTTTGTGAGTTGGGCTCTGCATGCCACCACATTGGATTTGAAATGAAACCTCTACAACAGAATTCAAGTGCAGATTGTAACGTTTAATTTGAAGGTTTGAACAAAAATATCTGATAGAAATTGTAGGAATTGTACACATTTCTTTACAAACACTCCACATTTTAGGAGGTCAAAAGTAATTGGACAAATAAACCAAACCAAAAAAAAATAATTTTATTTTCAGTATTTTGTAGCGAATCCTTTTGAGGCAATCACTGCCTTAAGTCTGGAACCCATGGACATCACCAAACGCTGGGTTTCCTCCTTCTTAATGCTTTGCCAGGCCTTTACAGCCGCAGCCTTCAGGTCTTGCTTGTTTGTGGGTCTTTCCGTCTTAAGTCTAGATTTAAGCAAGTGAAATGCATGCTCAATTGGGTTAAGATCTGGTGATTGACTTGGCCATTGCAGAATGTTCCACTTTTTTGCACTCATGAACTCCTGGGTAGCTTTGGCTGTATGCTTGGGGTCATTGTCCATCTGTACTATGAAGCGCCGTCCGATCAACTTTGCGGCATTTGGCTGATTCTGGGCTGAAAGTATATCCCGGTACACTTCAGAATTCATCCGGCTACTCTTGTCTGCTGTTATGTCATCAATAAACACAAGTGACCCAGTGCCATTGAAAGCAATGCATGCCCATGACATCACGTTGCCTCCACCATGTTTTACAGAGGATGTGGTGTGCCTTGGATCATGTGCCGTTCCCTTTCTTCTCCAAACTTTTTTCTTCCCATCATTCTGGTACAGGTTGATCTTGGTCTCATCTGTCCATAGAATACTTTTCCAGAACTGAGCTGGCTTCATGAGGTGTTTTTCAGCAAATTTAACTCTGGCCTGTCTATTTTTGGAATTGATGAATGGTTTGCATCTAGATGTGAACCCTTTGTATTTACTTTCATGGAGTCTTCTCTTTACTGTTGACTTAGAGACAGATACACCTACTTCACTGAGAGTGTTCTGGACTGCAGTTGATGTTGTGAACGGGTTCTTCTTCACCAAAGAAAGTATGCGGCGATCATCCACCACTGTTGTCATCCGTGGACGCCCAGGCCTTTTTGAGTTCCCAAGCTCACCAGTCAATTCCTTTTTTCTCAGAATGTACCCGACTGTTGATTTTGCTACTCCAAGCATGTCTGCTATCTCTCTGATGGATTTTTTCTTTTTTTTCAGCCTCAGGATGTTCTGCTTCACCTCAATTGAGAGTTCCTTAGACCGCATGTTGTCTGGTCACAGCAACAGCTTCCAAATGCAAAACCACACACCTGTAATCAACCCCAGACCTTTTAACTACTTCATTGATTACAGGTTAACGAGGGAGACGCCTTCAGAGTTAATTGCAGCCCTTAGAGTCCCTTGTCCAATTACTTTTGGTCCCTTGAAAAAGAGGAGGCTATGCATTACAGAGCTATGATTCCTAAACCCTTTCTCCGATTTGGATGTGAAAACTCTCATATTGCAGCTGGGAGTGTGCACTTTCAGCCCATATTATATATATATATAATTGTATTTCTGAACATGTTTTTGTAAACAGCTAAAATAACAAAACTTGTGTCACTGTCCAAATATTTCTGGACCTAACTGTATATTTGAATTATTTACATACACAGATATTCTTATTACGCTTAAACAAACAAGCTATAGCTCAGACCACCTTCACAACATTATCTCTTGTGCTTGGAGGATCCTGTGTTATCAACTGTGCATAGAGCTGCTACTTGTCATTTTAATTCTTCCTCTGCTGATAAGGAAACTGCTGAAAATTACTCCTGAAATGGGAAGTCTAAAAATGTACAATCCAACACAGTAAAGGATACCATTTCACCATGAAGTGATGATATAAATAGCAAACTTGAAAAAATAAAGGCATATACATATTGTCATCTAATTCAACCTATCATCCTGTAGTGTTGGTCTAGAGAAAGGCAAATATCATTTTTAAATGGAACCAATCACCAGGATTTATCTATATAACCTAAAGCCAGTGCTATACTGGCACTATTATGCGGGCATCACATGATACGATCTATCGTGCGATCGCACGAGCGATCGTACCCACCCCTGTCATTTGTGCGTCACAGGCAATTAGTTGCCCGTGGCGCACAAAGTCGTTAAACCCCCGTCACACGCACTTACCTGCTGAGCGACGTCGCTGTGGGCGGCGAACATCCACTTCCTGAAGGAGGTTGGGCGTTCGGCGTCACAACGACATCACACAGTAGCCGGCCAATAGAAGCAGAGGGGCGGAGATGAGCGGGACGTAAACATCCCGCCCACCTCCTTCCTTCCTCATAGCCGGCGGGACGCAGGTAAGCTGTGTTCATCATTCCCAGGGTGTCACACGGAGCGACGTGTGCTACCCCGGGAACGATGAACAACCGGCGCAGAGAAGATGAAACAACTTTTTGAAAATGAGCGACGTGTCAACGAGCAACGATAAGGTGAGTATTTTTGCTTGTTCACCGTCGCTCGTAGCTGTCACACGCTACGATATATCAAACGATGTCGGATGTGCGTCACTTACGATGTGACCCCGCCGACATATCGCACGATATATCGTTTCGTGTGACGCCCGCATTAGGCTGAGTCTATACATACCTGTAGTGGTCAGCTCGGATGTTTAGGTTTTGAAATCCAAGCAAGTAAAGTTTATAAAATAATCAGCTTCTTGAGTGACAGCAGCTGAGGATCAGATAATATCTGGGGGGGTATTCATAGTTATCCCCTCCCCCTGTTAGAATTAGCATAAGTATTATACAATCAATTTAATGTTTGACTTGCAGGACCTGTGTGAGGTCATAGCCATGTGACCAGAAGGGGTGGAGCCTCAGCCAGCAGAAATATGTTGCTTCCTGATATTAGATTTGTTCCCTGAGGCTCCACCCCTTCTGGCCACATGGCTATGACCTCTGCACAGGTCCTGCAAGTCAAACATTAAATCGATTGTATAATACTTATGCTAATCCTAACAGGGGGAGGGGATAACTATGAATATATTATCTGATCCTCAGCTGCTGTTACTCAAGAAGCTGATGATTTTATAAACTTTACTTTCTTGGATTTGAAAACCTATACATCCGAGCTGACCACTACAGGTATGTATAGAGTCAGCCTGATAGTGCCAGTATAGCACTGGCTTTAGGTTATATATGAAAATCCTGGTGGTTGGTTCCTTTTTACAGTAAAAAAATAAGACAGAAAATAATTCCTTACGGATTCCAAATATAGAAATGAAATTAGAGGGTTATTCCAGCTGTTTTCACTTCAGTATTAGGACATGACCAGGTTGGTGACATCACGACTATTCACAGCTGTCAAGACGCCTTAGGAAGCTGACCGAGCACAGCAAGGTATGTAGCCAGAAGACCAATTTGTGCCAACTTGGTTTCTCTAAGCGAATTAATGGGCTCAGTGTTCAGCAGTGAAGCAGTTCTGTGATCTACCAGCTGATGACATGGATCCTAGGTTGAATTCATGTAGAATTAATTAATCTTGAAGCAGCTCTGTGGTCCTCTAGCTGGAACTATAGATCCTAGGCTTAAGTCCTGTAGAATTAATTAATCTTGAAGCACCTCTGTGGTCCTCCAGCTGGAAACATAGATCCTAGGCTGAAGTCCTGAAGAACAAATTAATCTTGAAACAACTCTGTGGTCCTCCAGCTGGAACAGTAGATCCTAGGCTGAAGTCCTGAAGAATAAATTAATCTCGAAGCACCTCTGTGGTCCTCCAGCTGAAACAGTAGATCCTAGGCTGAAGTCCTGAAGAACTAATTAATCTTGACGCACCTCTGTGGTCCTCCAACTGAAAACATAGATCCAAGGCTGAAGTCCTGAAGAACAAATTAATCTTGAAGCAGCTCTGTGGTCCTCCAACTGGAAACAAAGATCCAAGGCTGAAGTCCTGAAGAACAAATTAATCTTGAAGCAGCTCTGTGGTTCTTCAGCTGGAACTGTAGATCCAAGGCTGAAGTCCTTTAGAAAATAAATCTAGCAACAGCAGCAAGGGCCTTTCTATACCCCTCAGTTCTCATTTCATGGTTTTGAACCTTACAGGATTGGTGGGAGATGGCTGATCTCTCATTGGTCACTAATTCAATCTGACTGCATAATTTTCTTCTGAATTATATAGTGAAAAGGGCTAAGGCAATCCACATTTATCAGGCAATAGGGCTCCGCTCAGTCTGACTTGAAACAATGGCTAACTTCTCTTGATTTACCAAACAAAAGAACAATATGTCTGCATAAATTAAGAACAGTTCACCCCCATACAAGTGGCCTGATGTGGAGTCGTCACAAGGGGTTAAAAGTTATTTCAGCTAAGCAACCATAACACAACAGTCTCAACGCATTTTGCCTCCTTTTCTTGGATCCTATAATATTATTTACCTTGGCAGCAGCTGCCTGACACTGGTTGCTAAAGATCAGTTTGCTGTCTGTCCACTAATATTCCCAAGTCCTTTTCCCTGGCAGTTTTATCCATGATTATCCCATTCTCCAAGGGTATTTTCTATATTAATTACTTTACACCGCTTAGGATCCTATCCAAAGTATTTTACTATTTTATTTATTTCTTTTACAAAATTGCAGCAAAATATTTTCCTTTGCTGTAGAAGATATATTATCAGCTTTTTGGCATGGACATCCTATGCATATTAGGACTTTGGTTATTAAATCATTATATTGTTTTTCAAATATTCTAAGGTTCATTAACTCCGCCATCCCTGTAGGCATTAGGTTGTCTTCTGGCTTCGAATAGAAGGTAAAAGAACATTTTGTAACTATGACCAATAGATCTAAATATCCAACAAGGTTGCATTAGTATTGTTAGTAATGTCCCTATACAGCGGATATAAAAAGTCTATATACCCCTGATAAAATTCCAGGTTTTTGTCATGTAGAAAAATCATACCAAGAAGAGTCACTTCAAGCTTTTTCGACCCTTAATCTCACCCATAAGCTGCACATTAACCTGAAATCTTTTAAGGTGAAAACAAATTAAATTAATGTGTTTGTATAAGTATGCACACCCTTAACCTAATACTTTGTTGAAGTCCCCTTTCAATTTATTACAGTAATCAGTCTTTTTTTGTTGGAGTCTATCAAATGGTGCATCTAGAATTGCCGATCTTTGCCCCCTCTTTCTTGTAATAGTTCTAAATATGTCAGAATACGGGGCACCTCCTGTGTACAGCGCCCTCTTCAGGTCACTCACAGAATTTTGATTGGATCCAGATTTGAGTTCTGGCTGGACCATTACCAAAGTTTGATCTTTTTCTGATGAAGCCATTCTGTTGTTGATTTGGAGGTCGCTTACGGTTCTTGTCCTGCTGAAAGCTGAAATTCTTTTTCATTTTCAGCTTTTTATGAGAGGTCTAGAGTTTTTGATGCAGAATTGACTGATATTTGGAATTGTTGATCATTCTGTCCACCTTGACTAAAGCCCCAGTTTCAGCTGCAGAAAAATAGACCTAAAGTATAATGCTGCCTCTACCATGCCTCACTGTGGGGATGATGATCTTTTGGTGATGTGCAGTGTTGGCTTTGAACCAAATATTCCTTTTGGAATTATTGTCAAAAAGACAACCTCGGTCTCATCAGACCATAACATGTTTTCCCACATCAGATGCTTTTGGCAGATTTTAGGTAGGGTTTGGGAAACCATAGCCAAACTTGTATGTTTTTCTTTGTAAGGAGAGGATTTCGTCTTGCAACCCTTCCCAAAATGCCAGACATACAGTGCCATTGGTCATCTCTCAAAAATTGATGAACAGTAAAGAAGAAAATTGTTCCAGGAGTCTGGGAAAATTTAACTCGCCTGATCCCTATTCACACCTCAGACCTTGAAACACTAATGAGTCTTATAATGCTGACAAGGGAAAATGGCTAATTGGGCACAATTTGGCCATTTTCACTAAGGGGTACTTTGCACGTTGCGACATCGCTACTTCGATCTCGTCGGGGTCAAATCGAAAGTGCCACACATCCGGCGCCGGTAACGACGTCGCAACGTGTAAAGCCTAGATGCGCCGATAAACGATCGCAAAAGCGTCAAAAATCGGTGATCTGTGTAGTGCTGGTCATTTCCATAATTTCGCTGCAGCGACAGGTACAATGTTGTTCCTCGTTCCTGCGGCAGCACACATCGCTGTGTATGAAGCCGCAGGAGCGAGGAACATCTCCTTACCTGCCTCCTGCCTGCAATGAGGAAGGAAGGAGGTGGGCGGGATGTTTAAGTTCCACTCATCTCCGCCCCTCCGCTTCTATTGGCCGCCTGCCGTGTGACGTTGCTGTGACGCCGCACAACCTGCCCCCTTAGGAAGAGCGACGTCGCAGGACAGGTGAGTCCGTGTGAAGCTGGCATAGCGATAATGTTCGCTATGGCAGCTATCACAAGATATTCCATCTGCGACAGGGGTGGGGACTATCGCGCTCGGCTACAATCGGCTAGCGATGTCGCAGCGTGAAAAGTACCCCTTAGGGTTGTATTCACTTTTATTGCCATCAGTTTTGACATTAATGGCTGTGTGCTGAGTTATTTAGAGAGCACCAAATTTACACTGTTATACAAGCTGCACACTGACACTGTACATTGTACCTCAGGGTCAGATCCTCAGTGTTGTCCCATAAAAAAACATAATAAAATATTTACAAAAATGTGAGGGGTGTACTCACTTTTGTGATATACTGTATGATGAATACGGGAGATTATTGCACATGCAATACACAATCGGGACTTAGGAAGAAATTCCTGCTACTCCCTTAATGCTGCGGTAGGCCTCTTTGCAATCTCCCGGACCAATTTTCTTCTTCTCTTTTCATAAAATTTTGAGGGACACCAAATATCACTGTTGTGCCAAATTTAAGCTTCTTGATGAAGTCTTCATAGTGTGGACAACATTTTTTGTACCTTTTTTCCGACTGATAACTTTCAATAATGAGATGCCTTTGCTGTGTTGTAAGCTGTTTACATACTATGACTTTTGCTGTAAAATGCAGCTAAAAAATGTCAGAAAAATTCTCCTTGAACAGCTAAACTTTATATGGGGTTAATCAGTTTCACTGTAAATTCTAGTGCCTGTGCACTGACTACTATGTAACAGGAGTGTAAATGTGATTTATCAATGCTAAACCATTTGGCGTTCTTATGGAGAAAACCCATTTCTTTAGGCACCAATAGCAGACTAAAAAAATTGTTTCTTTTATTTAACAAAAAAAGGTATTTTCTGGGGTCAAAAGGAATAATTTAATTTTTATGCCAATGGGTCAAGAGAGCCATATGTCCAATCATATGTTTCACCAGCTATCGCTTTCCGTTAGATGGTAGACTCCTCTTGGCACTTTACAATTCGTGGTGCTCCCTCAAGGCTCATTTCACAATTCAGGATGTAACATTATATACCCATCTAGTTGCGTATTAAGTGTGCAAAGAATGATGGGACTTCCAAAATATAGATATCTGGGGAGTTATCAACTACTAGAAGCCATTAATTTTATAGCGGGATATAATATATGTGTATTTGCGCAATAAATCTGTTTAAAAGTCTGTTTCCTTGCTTTGTATATACTTGTTTTGATCAACTGATCCTTTATAGCCCTCAAGAAGGTTCATGAGTGATAAGTTTACACTTGTTAATGGCTCATTAGTTTCTATACAAGTTAATGGTATTCTCTACTACTAAAGAACTATAAATAATGGCTTCTGACTTAAACTGGCCACCAACCTTTGCTAATCTGTCATTCAGGACTTTTTGGACAAACTCATATATTGTATGAAATAGGGCAAACAGTTTTTACAGGTTCTGGAAACAATCTTAGTAGAAAGTTGACTATCTCAATAAGTCACTAGTAGAGATAGGCGAACCCGCAGATGTTCGGTTTTAGCAGGTTTTTAATAAAAAAGTTCAGTTTGGGATTGGACTTGATATATGGCTATGGGGACCTGATTTTTTGTGATATAAAATGGTGTTAGTAAGACCTAGGACACCTATACTTACCGAGTTTCAGCAACACCATTACTTGAGGAGGAACAACTTCATGCAAGGTATAATTACAAAAATCTCTCAGTGTCTGACAGTAATACGCAAAAAATACTCTCTCATAGGGCATAAGCAGAATATATAATATCTGTCAAAAATTGACATCAAATAGACCCGTAAAATACCATCTGATTAGCCCTGATGCACAAATGTTACACGCCACGTATGAGTTTACAAAATGTTAATAAAGTTGATCCATGTGAACGAACACTCTACAGAGCAAGTAGATGGTAGATGGAAACAGAACAGCATGTCTATAATAATGATAACAGATGTAACACTGCATTGACTGTAAAAAAGCATGGACATTCAATGATGTAATGGGGGGGTCAGGAATCAAAGGTAAATACTAGTAGGTAATGCCATAACTAAGGGGTAATTTGCACACTACGACATCGCTAGCCGATAGTAGCGATGCCGAGCGCGATAGTACCCGCCCCCGTCGCACATGTGATATCTTGTGATAGCTGCCGTAGTGAACATTATCGCTACGGCAGCTTCACACGCACTTACCTGCCCTGCGACGTCGCTCTGGCCGGCAACCCGCCTCCTTCCTAAGGGGGCGGGTCGTGCGGCGTCACAGCGATGTCACACGGCAGGAGACCAATAGAAGCGAAGGGGCGGAGATGAGCAGGATGTAAACATCCCGCCCACCTCCTTCCTTCCGCATAGCCGGTGGAGGCAGGTAAGGAGATGTTCCTCGCTCCTGCGGCTTCATACACAGCGATGTGTGCTGCCGCAGGAACGAAGAACAACATCGTACCTGTCGCTGCAGCAAAATTATGAAAATGAGCGACGCTACACAGATCACCGATTTACGACGCTTTTGCAATCATTTATCGGTGCATCTAGCCTTTACACATTGCGACGTCGTTACTGGCGCTGGATGTGCGTCACTTTCTATTTGACCCCGACGACATCGCAGCAGCGATTTCGCAACGTGCAAAGTACCCGTTACACTCAAAAAAAAGTATGGACAAGAATTATTGTAAATAAGAGTCCCGACACACCACATTATATACACACAATAAGTCACATGCAGATATACAGAATATCCAAAATAGTCACATGCTGCATCTTACCACAAAACACCCTGACGCGTTTCGCCGAGGATTTATCCAAGGGCGCTTGTACCAAATATGAAGTCAGATGGGTTTTTATACCCATAGTTCATTAAACCATCCCTCAATTATCAAGTGCAATTAAAAAGGCTAAGACAATATAATCAATTGGAACATCGCATCATTAACCGCATTGGTGGTTTTAAAAAATGCTACGTCTATTAGCATAATTAGATAATGTGCTTACTTAGTTAATAAGATGTTAATCCTATAGTGTACGAAAACCGAGGGACACAATAGCTTCATACTGCGCATGTGTGGAGCAGCATGAATACTTCTCCCCAGCATGAACTGCATCAAACGTTCCACTCACTGCATGTAACAATAATAGTGTTGCACTTAAATATCAGCGTCCGGAAACCAGAAATGCAGAGTCACGATGCAGTGCATCTAAAATAATCTTCCCCAACAATAGCTGGAAAAAACGTTTTGCTACCCGGAAGTGCTCTAGATGTTGTTGCACATAACAGAAGCAGATGGAACGCATTGCGTTCCACATATGCGGAAGTAACATGAATCGCTCTGTATATAGTGAAAAAGATATATATATATATTTTTGTGCTAGGATAAGTATTGGACTTATAAAACACCAATGCAGTATTACACATCATTAATCTAATATATAAAGCTGAATGTGTGTGTGTATGTATGTGTGTGTGTATGTCCGGGATTGGCATCTGCACCGTCACAGCTACAGCCACAAAATTTTGCACACTCACACGTCTGAATCCCGAGAGCGTCATAGGTTATGTTTTGAGGGGAAATTTTAACCCCGCGCTTTACAGTTATTCGCTAAAAAACCTGCCTCCATTAAAGCGAATGGAGCTGGGAGCCACAGTGCAGCCAGAACTTCAGAAGAATGCGCAGCCACGCCCTTATATGGAATGTTGGCATGTCACAATGCAGCCAGGGAAAGAGACAGACACAGACAGGGAAAGAGGCAGACAAAGACAGGGTAAGAAACAGACATAGACAGGGTAAGAGACAGACACAAAGAGACAGACAAAGAGACAGACTGACAGGGAAAGAGACAGACACAGACAAAGAGACAGAGACAGACACAGGGAAACAGACAGACAGGGAAAGAAAGGGAAACAGACAGACAGGGAAAGAAAGGGAAACAGACAGACAGGGTAAGAGACAGACAAAGACAGGTAAAGAGACAGACAAAGAGACAGACACAGGGAAAGAGACAGACAGGGAAAGAGACAGACAGGGAAAGAGACAGGGAAAGAGACAGACAGGGAAAGAGACAGACAGGGAAAGTGACAGAGATAGACGGAAAGAGATAGATAGACAGGGAAAGAGATTGAGACAGACGGAGAAAGAGACAGAGACAGTCAGAGACAGACAGGGAAAGAGATAGACAGACAAATAGATAGAGAGAGAGATAGAGAGATATATGCAGAGGGGGAGACAGACAGAGAATGGGAGAGAAACAGAGAGACTGTTACTATCCCGGGCGTTAATACATTCTATTTATACATTCTATCCCGGGAATGTTAATACATTCTATTTTGTTAACAACAGTTATTAACCTGGGCAAAGTCGGGTAGTACAGCTAGTAACTATACAGTATATATATATGTGTATATATATATATATATATATATACATATATATATTTTTTTAATTTTTTTATATTTTGCCATATGTATAATCATATAAATATAAAAATGAAATAAGTGCATAAAGCGCGCAGTGCAAATGTGACACACGTGAAAAATTTGGAAAAATTAAATAAAAATGAAATATAATAAAAATTGATGAAAAAAAAGATGTGTTAAAAAATCCAGTTGAAGATGCCCCTCAGATGGTCACTTAAATTTTCAAAGAAAGTACAAAAAATCCATTCCTATATCAATATAAAGGAGTTAACCTAAAATATAAAAGTGAATAAAAAGGTTAAAACAAGCTAAAAGAATGTACGAATCACTCAACATACCAATAAGAAGGTCAAACAGTATTAAAACATTATAGGAACCCTATAGAAATGGCAGATAACTAATGTTCTCATTTAATCCATACGGTACTAAAGTGTTCAAAGTAAAAATCCAACGAGATTCCTTTTGAACCAGGAATTTTTTCCACTTCCCCCCTGTTTGACTTACCATGACTCTGTCAACTGCGCGAATCCGTAACAATGATGGATTGCAATGATTGAACTGTTTGAAATGACGGGGAATGGATGTAAGTTTGGATAAATCGTCTTCATCCCTTGCTGCAGAGATGGCCGAGACATGTTCTCTTGCTCTTCTTCTAAATTGCCTAGTCGTAAGGCCAATGTACCTGAGGTTACAAGGACAAGAAGCCAAATAAATCACCCCCTTTGTACTACAATAATGGCATGTACAATCTTAAATTCCCTTTTGTTATCAGAGTCAAAGACATTTTTTGCTCTCTCAACATTGGGACATGCCACACAGTCACCACAAAGTTTACAACCCCATGGCATCTTGCAAGAGTCCAAAAAAGTTTGGCCTACTTGACCCCTGTGGTGACTGTGTACTAAGAGTAGAGATGAGCGAACCGATCCCGGTTCGGCTCGAGGTCGGTTCGCCGAACGGAGGTCCCGTTCGAGTTCGGTTCGTCGAACGTTCGACGAACCGAACTCTAACCGCATAGGAAACTATGGCAGGCATTCACAAACACATAAAAACACCTAGAAAACACCCTCAAAGGTGTCCAAAAGGTGACAAACAACTCACAACACAACACAAACACATGGGAAAGTGACAAGGACATATACTCATGCGAAAACAAAACAGCTGGACAAGGAAAAAGAGGAGGACACACAGATATATGAGTATATGCAAGGAAACATCGATTCCATTATTGTGCAACTTGAGCCCTGCTCATTTTAGGCTTCCAATCTGGATAAATTGCCTGAGCTCGCCACGTACGCCTTGGGGATATTGTCGTGTCCTGCAGCCAGCGTTCTCTCGGAACATGTCTTCAGTCCTGCTGGGGGTCTGCTGGCAGATAAGCACACGTGTCTGTCCACTGACAATGTGGACATGGCTCTCAGAGGACTTTTCTTCCCCTGGGTGAGCCAGGGGACGGGAAAGGCACGCGTATTTTTGAGAGTGCTTCATGCAAAGCATCTTTTTCATCTTGAAAATTGGGTCAACTGATGGCAGTCAAGTGGGGTGTGTGTGGCCCAGTTAGTGGCAACGAGGGAGACTGTGGTTGGAGTCCCCTCGCTGTGTTTCTAAAAGAACCAAGATGAACAAGTCATGGCTCTCAGAGGACTTTTCTTCCCCTGGGTCAGCCAGGGGACGGGAAAGGCACGCGTATTTTTGAGAGTGCTTCATGCAAAGCATCTTTTTCATCTTGAAAATTGGGTCAACTGATGGCAGTCAAGTGGGGTGTGTGTGGCCCAATTAGTGGCAACGAGGGAGACTGTGGTTGGAGTCCCCTCGCTGTGTTTTACATGATTTTCGAAGGGCATGACATGCCTAAGAGGTTGAGTTTCATCATCTGCAACTTGTTGGCAACAGAAAGGCTGCCTTTACACCCTTTTGAGACCGAGGATTTTCGAGACCTTATGCCCATTGCAGTGCCCCAAGAGCCGATGGCCAGTCGTCACTCCTTCTCCAAGAAAGGCGTGCCCGCGCTACCACAGTAGGTCGCACACAACCTCACCAATTCCTTGAGAAACTCTGTGTGTGACAGGGTGCATTTCAACACAGATACTTGGACCAGTAAGCATGGACAGGGGAGTTACATATTGCTGACTGGGCACTGGGTAACTATGGTGAGAGATGGAGAAGGGTTTGCTGTACAAGTCTTGCCGTCCCCACGACTTGTGTGTCAATCCTTCCTCTGTATGTACAAGTTCCTCCACTGCTTCTGCCTCCTCAACCTCGTGTGGGTCCTCCACCTCGGCCCAAACCCTGTGTGGTCAGGCCACCCTTCCTTGTAACTGCGCCCAAGGAATCCCACACACCTCCTTACTATGCTGGCAGCAGAGCTCAAGGCCATCAGGCGGTCAAATGTTTACTTTGAAATGTAGGGGAAATGTGAGACACCGCTGAGGAATTGTGGACGGTTAGCTCTGGAGAGTGAGACCGAGTTTCATCAATGGTTGTCTCCACTCAACCAGCAGTCAGGGAAGGTCGGGTGCGACAATGATGCAAACCAGTCTGCGACCCTTCTTCAGGGCAATGTGACACACGTGCCTTGTATGGCTCACGTGTTGAACCTGGTTGTCCAGCAATTTTTAAAACACTATCCCGGCCTACATGGCCTTCTGCAGAGGGCACGGTGTAACGCCTGCCTGGATCGACACACTCAGATGGGCTGTAAAGGATAGGCTAGAGGCAAGCCACTCACCAAGCAGGACCCCTAGAACCCTGAAACCCTTTAACCCCATACAGGGATTAGGAATTACACAGGGCCCAAGTTGATCAATACCTGTGGAAGGCTGCAGTTCCAGAGAATAGTAGTCATGCAGGGTCAAAAACATTAATTGAGGAAGAGGAACAGAATGGGATGGCCAGGACTTAATCAGAAAACAAGCAGAGGTGAAATGCGGATCGGCCAACGAGGTACATAAACAGCAAGCAGGAAAAGTAGTCAGGTAACAAGCACACAAACTCATAAAACTGAACTGGGGGTAACAGTAACAAGAGGTTCATAGCTTTGTCTGGCAGTGGTCTGCAGACAGGAGGGGCCTAAAAAAGGGTGTGGTGTCTTCCCATTGGTTGTAGCTGAATGATGGTACTTCATCTGTGAGATACCCACCACCTACATTCAGCCTGTGGTTCTGTATCTGTCAAGGTAACGCAACCCAGTGGGTGACCATAACCTGCGTCCACCTGCGCCGCAGGCATCGACTCCTTTCCCATCATCAGCACTATGCACGAAAGGAACACGTCACCTGGCGACCGGAGTACAAATTGATTGAGTGGACTACGTTGGTGACTTAACAGCCGTGTGCGGCAATGATGCAAACCTGTCTGCGGCCCTTTGTCAGGGCAATGTGACACACGTGCCTTGTATGGCTCACGTGTTGAATATGATTCTCCAGCAATTTTTAAAATACCATCCCGGCCTACATGGCCTTGTGCAGCGGGCACGCTGCTATGTGCTCACTTTCATCCTTCGCACCCAGCAGCTCAACAACTTTCATCGCTCCTGAAGTCTTAGGGTCTGGCGGTTAAACGCCGGAAATGCGATGTTCCGACACGCAGGAATTGGAATCTGCACATTTTGCAGCGTCTGTGGGAGCACCGCAGAGCCCTGCTGAAATACGGTATGACGTATACCCTGGGCTAACTTGATCCAGAGGTGGTGCAGATCACGCTGCTGGAGTGGTGTCAGATCAAGGACCTATGCACCCTTCTACACAGTTTACAAATGTCGACGAAGATGTTTAGCACTGGCGATGCCATTCTCAGCGTGACAATTCTGGTCATCTACAAGATGGAGCACACTGTAAGCATTATTCGGAGTCAGGTGTTGGTCCAAGAGGAAGGGGAGGAAGTACAGGAGGAGTCATATGCAGAAGGGATAATAAGATGTACAAGGTCCATACGTTGAGCGGCACCTATGCGGCAGTCATGGTGGGGGATAGGGATTAACAAGGGCGCATAGTATCAGCAAAAATTGTTGAGGAAGGTGCAGGAGCCCATGAAGAAATGGAGGACGAACTTGCGATGGGCATGGAAGACTCAGCAGATGAGTGAGAGCTTGCTCACATTTTGGTTGTGCGAGGTTGGGGGGAGAGGGCAGAGGAAGGAGGCACGATTCTCACCTCTCTGCCACCAACAAACCAAGGACTTGGTCCTCCTGGATGCACAAGACACATGAGCGCCTTCTTGCTGCACTACCTACAACATGACCCTCGGATTGTACGAATTCGAAGTAATGCTAACTACTGGGTTGCCACACTGTTAGATCCTCGGTACAAGACCAAATTTGGCTAAATAATTCCTGCCATAGAAAGGGACGCACGTATACAGGAGTATCTGCAGAAGGTGGTACGGATTCTTAGATCTGCTTTTATCAGTAAACACCAGTGCTGCACAGAGTGAATCTGAACGCTTTGTCATGGATAGGAGGAAATGGGCTTTTACTTGTCCACATCTGAGGGACCGAAGGCTGGCTGCTGGGCTGAGATGGCATTGAGTACGGTGTCCTTGCAGAGTTGCACTTTTGGTCATATACCAAATGAGTTGAAAAAGGACAGATGCTGGTGGAAAGGGGAACAGGTGTGTTGGAAAGGGGAAAAAAGTTTTTGTCCGTGGGTTTGGTGGTTAAGCAAAAGTAACATTTGATGAAGAAACACCATCTGTTACGGTGGGACTGGCAGATTTGGATAAGGTGGTATATACTATGTTACCGGTATATAACGAAAATTAATAAGAAAAGAAAGAGAAAGGTATATATCCCCATCAGCAGTCAATGTCCACCGTGCTCCCAGATGGAAAAGGAGAGGTTGGCAACTGGAAGGTGAGGTGGAGGATACAGATCTGTGTGGCTATGAAACTAATAGTTGCCTGAACCGAGTTAGACGCCACTCGGATCTTGAGACTGGAAGCCCTGTTAGCGTCACAGGGTCCACACGCCCGCCCAGCCCAGGAACTCCCTGTTAACATCACAGGGGCCATTCAGTACGCTGACCGTGTGCATTGGGGCCACACCTGTGGACAGCAGGCGCAGCAGCAGGCCTGTTAATGCCACTGGGCTGCACAAGCAGGACTTGTAGGACAGGAGCTGGTCTTAACCGTTCTGCGTTACCAACTGTGGTGGCGGCCTGCATCGACGCCCTATCCCTGCCTACCTCTGGCCTAAAGCCGCAATGGGTTGAACACATGGAGGTGTGCTCTTTTGGAGCATAATAGAAGACTGCGCACCTCCTTGTTGTCTCCAGCCCCTTTTATAACCTGGGTCTGCCCCAAACCAGGGTGGACCACAATGCACCTCCTGGAGACAAAAGCAGAGTGATACGTCATGAGTGGCATAAGTAGCGTCCTATTTGGAACCGCAATTTCAATGATGACCTCATGGCTGTCATGACCCAAACACCTCACCAGTCATCGTCTGACCATCAATAATGAGGTGACAAGTCATAGGGGCGGGCCTCTGCAAGCCATTTGGGAGTGGCCTGGCCACATCGTCAGGACACCTGATGCCCTGTGGTCTATATGGGCCCCCCCACATCAGGGGCAGGGCCAAAGAGTTCATTACCGGACCTAGTTTCTGATGCAGTAAGTGCCTGAGCATGGTCAGTTGCATGAAATAGAGTCTCTGAAAAAAGACTATCAGCTTTAGCATGGTGTCTCGGCACAAAACAGGACTTAGACCCGGCACGGAGTGCAAGTACCTGTGCAAAGAGGCTTTTCACACTAAGTGTGGGAGCATGCGCTGTATCCCGAAATGAAGACTTAGCCTCAGGAATGGCACAGTCAGGCTGAGCATACTCACTAGGCGAAACACTGTAGTTAGGCTGCAGCTGGGGTAAATCGGCACACGCATGCGCACTAGCTGCCTCTCCACACTTAAACGTGGAGGAGAAATTGCTCTTCGGGTGTGGACTTGGAGATGCTGTCTATGAACAGAAGGAAAAGCTAAAGGAAGCCTCACTTTCTATCCCTCCGAATTATCAAATGCAGCAATGAATTCCCTGAGTTTGCTATAACATTAGCGTAGCAAAATGTGCATGAGGGTGTCATGTAGAGGTGCTATAAATAGCTTGGCACCAGTGGGACACTAATGGAATACAACAGCCAGTTCTATGATGCCACTAAATGGCAGTATTTTTTGCTATCATTATAGCTTATTAAAAACAGAGCAGGAGGGTGTCATGCAGAGGTGCTGCACATCGATTTGCACCAGTGGGCCACTAATGGAGTCCAACAGCCACTTCTTGTATGCCACTAAGTTTACTCAATTTTTGGTATTATAATGTCTTAGTAAGTAACAATGAGTTTGAGTGTGCAATACAGGCAGACGTGCTGCAAATATCTTTGCACTAGTGGGACTATAGCAAAGTCCAATAGCCACGTTTAGGATGCCACTAAGTTCACTGAGTGTTTGCTAGTATAATGGCTTAGTTATAATGAGTTGGAGTGTGCAATGCAGGCAGACGTGCTGCAAATATCTTTGCACTAGTGGGACTATACAGAAGTCCAATAGCCACGTTTAGGATGCCACTAGGTACACTGAGTGTTTGCTAGTATAATGGCTTAGTTATAATGAGTTTGAGTGTGCAATGCAGGCAGACGTGCTGCAAATATCTTTGCACTAGTGTGACTAGACAAAAGTCCAATAGCCACGTTTAGGATGCCACTAGGTACACTGAGTGTTTGCTAGTATAATGGCTTAGTTATAATGAGTTGGAGTGTGCAGAGGACAGGAGGGTACAGTGCCAGGATTGTGGGGCTCTGGGTAGAGGAATGGAAGCCTGCCTTTCTATTCCCTCCTAATGGGGAAATGCAGTGAGGAAATCCCTGACCTTAGCTACACAGACGCTGTCGCTGTTTTCAGGACCTGTCACCTATGGCTCTGACCCTGCCGGTACGAGCCCTTAAAAGGACTGATGGAAAGTGCTATCCCTATGCTGTCCAGCGCTGTGTATGGAGCGCATACAGCTGTATCGGCGATAGGATTTAGGACGGAGCTGCGCCAGTGATGTCTGACACCAAGGACGCAGAAGAGATAATGGCGTCCGGACGGCCAGATACTCGTTTTTATAATGCAGGGACATGTGACATTGACATCCTATCACACATGCCGTTGCTTCTCTGGCTAAAAGTCCACTTAGCTGTGTGTGTGTCTGGGATTGGCTGACATAATGGCCCTCCCCACTACACGCGCGCGCTTAGGGAAGGAAGACAAGGAAAAAAAAAAAAATGGCGATCGCCATTATACAAACAGGAGTGATCTGAAGGCGCTGTTCACGCACACTATACACTGAAATTTCATAATAGTGTGAGTCACAGAGTGACTTACACTATTACAGCGGAAAGCCAGCTAGGAATTAGCTGTTTTTTTGCTGCTAGAACCGTTCTTGAACGTTTCTAGAACTATCGAGCTTTTGCAAAAAGCTCGAGTTCTAGTTCGATCTAGAACAGGCCCCAAAATCACTCGAGCCTAGAACTGGAGAACCACGAACCGCGCTCAACTCTAACTAAGAGGTCCTTCAGGCTCTTAGATCTTCGAAAGGTGATGTTGGGATCCGATCGATCCGTTGGAAACCCTACTGCTCTCACTGTCTTTTTATGAACTATTTGTTTGGAGAGGTTAATTCATTATTAGCATTATTATGCATTGCTTATATAACGCCATAATATTCCACAGCACTTTACCTATTGGGGCTCAAAACATTCCCTACCAAGTAAGTCTCTGTAGTGTTGTAGGAAGCTGGAGCACCCGGAGGAAACCCACGCAAACACAGTAAAAACATACAAACTCCTTGCAGATGTTGTCCTTGGTGGGATTTGAACCCAGGACCCCACTGAGCCACCATATTATCCCAAATAATAGGGAACTAGCTGGCTTAGAGGCTCTGCCAAAATACTTCATTTCTAGTGCCTTCAGGAACAATGAATGAGCGACCTATAGGCTGACTTGACTCTTGTAATGGTCCTACAGTCACTCCTTGACCTCTTATCACTCATGGAATTTAAGCACCACTCTCTTCTCTGCTCTGACTCCCGCATGGAACACCAACTAGGCATGAAAAGATAATCGAGTCCACTTGCCTGCCTTTTTACTGTCCTATCCAAAACTCTTGTAAACTAATTTCTGCTATCAAAGTACCAGTTTATTTGTTACAGCTTTTTTGGTACTTTCACACCACATCTATGGTTAATTGTATGTATCTCTGCTTCAAAATTTTTTATTGCATTTATATATCTGCTATTCCAGTGGTTGTGTCCCTACAACAAATTACACTGATTGCATATATATCCTCTGCTATACCTGTGGTTAACTGTGTCCCTGCTACAAGATACCTGATTGCATATATATCTCTACTATTCATGTGGTTAGCTGTATCTCTGCTACAAAATACCAGATTGGATATATATCTCTGCTATTCCTGTGGTTAACTGTATCCCTTCTACAAGATATCTGATTGCATATATATCGCTGCTATTCCTGTGGTTAACTGTGTCCCTGCTACAAAATACCTGATTGCATATATATCTCTGCCATTACTGTGGTTAACTGTATTCCTGCTACAATATACCTAATTACTATTTCTGTGTCGCTGTTCAATGATACAAGATATCTGATTGCATATATCTCTACTGTTTATGTTGTTAATTTTGTCCCTGCTATAAGATACCTGATTGCATATATATTTCTGCTATTCCTTTGGTTAACTGTATCCCTTCTACAAGATACCTGATTGCATATATATCCCTGCTATTCCTGTGGTTAACTGTGTCCCTGCTACAAAACACCTGATTGCATACATATCTCTGCTATTCCTGTGGTTAACTGTATCCCTGCTACAATATACCTAATTGCATATATACACTGCAGTTTAAATGTTTGGGGTCACTCAGACAATTTTGTCTTTTGCATGAAAAATCATACTTTTATTTATCAGATGTGTTGCATAATGAATAGAAAATATAGTCCAGACATTGACTAGGTTAAAAATAATGATTTTTACTTGAAATAATAATTTTCTCCTTCATACTTTGCTTTCGTCACAGAATGCTCCTTTGCAGCAATTCCAGCTTTGCAGACCTTTGGCATTCTACGTGTTAATTTGCAGAGGTAATCTGGAGATATTTCACCCCATGCTTCCCCCCCCTCCCACAAGTTGGATTGTCTTAATGGGCACTTTTTGCGTACCTTACGGTCAAGCTGCTCCCACAACAGCTCAATTGGGTTGAGATCTTGTGACTGGGCTGGCCACTCCATTACAGATAGAATACCAGCTGCTTCTTCCCTAAATGGTTCATGCAGAATTTGGAGGTGTGCTTTGGGTCACTGTCCTGTCCTGTTGTAGGATGAAATTGGCTCCAATCAAGCACTGTCCACAGAGTATGGAATGGTGTTGCAAAATGGAGTGATAGCCTTCCTTATTAAAAATCCCTTTTACCTTGTACAAATCTCCCACTTTACCAGCACCAAAGGAACCCCATACCATCATATTACCTCCACCATGCTTGACAGATGGCGTCAGGCACTCTTCCAGCATCTTTTCAGTAGCTCTGCGTCTCACAAATGTTCTTCTGTGTGATCCAAACACCTCAAACCTCGATTTGTCTGTCCATAACACTGTTTTCTAATCTTCCTCTGTCCAATGTCCGTGTCCTTTTGCCCATATTAATCTTCTCCTTTTATTAGCCAGTCTCAGATATGGCTTTTTCTTTGCCACTCTGCCCTGAAGGCCAGCATCCCGGAGTTGCCTCTTCACTGTAGACGTTGACACTGGCGTTTTGCGGGTACTATTTAATGAAGCTGCCAGTTGAGGACCTGTGAGACGTCGATTTCTCAAACTAGAGACTCTAATATACTTGTTTTGTTGCTCAGTTGTGCAGCGTGGCCTCCCACTTCTCTTTCTACTCTGGTTAGAGCCTGTTTGTGCTCTCCTCTGAATGGAGTAGTACACACCATTGTAGGAAATCTTCAGTTTCTTGGCATTTTCTCGCATGGAATATCCTTTATTTGTAAGAACAAGAATAGACTGTCGAGTTTCACATGAAATTTCTCTTTTTCTGGCCATTTTGAGAGTTTAATGAAACCAACAAATGTAGTGCTCCAGATTGTCAACTAGCTAAAAGGAAGGTCAGTTTTATAGCTTCTCTAATCAACAAAACTGTTTTCAGCTGTGCTAACATACTTGCACAAGGGTTTTCAAGGGATTTCTAAACATCCATTAGTCTTCTAACAACATTAGCAAACACAATGCACCATGAGAACACTGGAGTGGTGGTTGTTGGAAATGGGCCTCTATACACCTATGTTGATATTGCATTAAAAACCAGACGTTTGCAGCTAGAATAGTCATTAACCACATTAACAATGTATAGAATGTATTTCTGTTTAATTTAATGTTAGCTTCATTGAAAAAAATGTGCTTTTCTTTAAAAAATAAGGATATATCTAAGTGATCCTAAACTTTTGAACTGTAGTGTATCTCTGTTATTCCTTTGCTTAACTGTATCCCTGCTACAATACCTGATTGCATATATCTCTGCAATTCCTGTGGTTAACTGTGTCCCTGCTACAAGATACTTGACTGCATATACAGTTAGGTCCAGAAATATTTGGACAGTGACACAAGTTTTGTTATTTTAGCTGTTTACAAAAACATGTTCAGAAATACAATTATATATATAATATGGGCTGAAAGTGCACACTCCCAGCTGCAATATGAGAGTTTTCACATCCAAATCGGAGAAAGGGTTTAGGAATCATAGCTCTGTAATGCATAGCCTCCTCTTTTTCAAGGGACCAAAAGTAATTGGACAAGGGACTCTAAGGGCTGCAATTAACTCTGAAGGCGTCTCCCTCGTTAACCTGTAATCAATGAAGTAGTTAAAAGGTCTGGGGTTGATTACAGGTGTGTGGTTTTGCATTTGGAAGCTGTTGCTGTGACCACACAACATGCGGTCTAAGGAACTCTCAATTTAGGTGAAGCAGAACATCCTGAGGCTGAAAAATAAGAAAAAATCCATCAGAGAGATAGCAGACATGCTTGGAGTAGCAAAATCAACAGTCGGGTACATTCTGAGAAAAAAGGAATTGACTGGTAAGCTTGGGAACTCAAAAAGGCCTGGGCGTCCACGTATGACAACAGTGGTGGATGGTCGCCGCATACTTTCTTTGGTGAAGAAGAACCCGTTCACAACATCAACTGAAGTCCAGAACACTCTCAGTGAAGTAGGTGTATCTGTCTCTAAGTCAACAGTAAAGAGAAGACTCCATGAAAGTAAATACAAAGGGTTCACATCTAGATGCAAACCATTCATCAATTCCAAAAATAGACAGGCCAGAGTTAAATTTGCTGAAAAACACCTCATGAAGCCAGCTCAGTTCTGGAAAAGTATTCTATGGACAGATGAGACAAAGATCAACCTGTACCAGAATGATGGGAAGAAAAAAGTTTGGAGAAGAAAGGGAATGGCACATGATCCAAGGCACACCACATCCTCTGTAAAACATGGTGGAGGCAACGTGATGGCATGGGCATGCATGGCTTTCAATGGCACTGGGTCACTTGTGTTTATTGATGACATAACAGCAGACAAGAGTAGCCGGATGAATTCTGAAGTGTATCGGGATATACTTTTAGCCCAGATTCAGCCAAATGCCGCAAAGTTGATCGGACGGCGCTTCATAGTACAGATGGACAATGACCCCAAGCATACAGCCAAAGCTACTCAGGAGTTTATGAGTGCAAAAAAGTGGAACATTCTGCAATTGCCAAGTCAATCACCAGATCTTAACCCAACTGAGCATGCATTTCACTTGCTCAAATCTAGACTTAAGACGGAAAGACCCACCAACAACCAAGACCTGAAGGCTGCGGCTGTAAAGGCCTGGCAAAGCATTAAGAAGGAGGAAACCCAGCGTTTGGTGATGTCCATGGGTTCCAGACTTAAGGCAGTGATTGCCTCCAAAGGATTCGCAACAAAATATTGAAAATACAAATATTTTGTTTGGGTTTGGTTTATTTGTCCAATTACTTTTGACCTCCTAAAATGTGGAGAGTTTGTAAAGAAATGTGTACAATTCCTACAATTTCTATCAGATATTTTTGTTCAAACCTTCAAATTAAACGTTACAATCTGCACTTGAATTCTGTTGTAGAGGTTTCATTTCAAATCCAATGTGGTGGCATGCAGAGCCCAACTCGCGAAAATTGTGTCACTGTCCAAATATTTCTGGACCTAACTGTATATCGCTGCTGTTCCTGTGGTTAACTGTGTCCCTGCTACAAAATACATGAGTGCATATATATCTCTTCTATTCCTGAAGTTAACTCTATCCCTGCTACAATATACCTAATTGCGTATATACTGTATCTGTGTTAGGCTGCTTTCACACATCAGTTTTTTGCCATCAGGCACAATCCGTCAAAAACATGAAAAAACGGATCCGGCTTCTGTTGCCGCCGGATCCGTTTTTTCCCCCATAGACTTTCATTAACGCCGGATTGTGCCGGTTGGCCTTGCGTTTCATTCATTTTTTGCCGGATCCGGCAAAATTTATTTGTCCAGCGGCCGGATGAAACATTAAAGTTAACGTTTTTGTGTCTGGCAACAAAAACGGATCGCGCCGGATCCGGCTCCTTACGGCGTGTTTTATAATGGAAGCCTATAGACACCGGATCCGGCAACAAAACAAATCTGGTGGTCGGATCCATTTTTTTGAACTGAGCATGCTTAGTATCACACCGAATCTGTCAAAAAACTGAAGGAACTGAAGGAAAAAACTGATGCAACTGATCCGTTTTTTTGCCGGATCCGTCGCATCAGTTTTTTTGCCGGATCGTGCCTGATGCCAAAAAACTGATGTGTGAAAGCAGCCTTAGGCTATGTGCGCACAGTGCGTTTTTCGCGGCATTTTTGCGCGTTTTTTGGGTGCGTTTTTGGCCTCAAAACTGCATGACTTTGCTTCCCCAGCAAAGTCTATGAGTTTTCATTTTTGCTGTCCGCACACAACTGTTTTTTTAAGCTGCGTATTTGAGCTTGAAAAAAAAAATGGACATGTCAATTCTTTCCTGCATTTTTCTGCGTTTTCCGCCCATGCAATGCATTGGAAAAATGCAGCAAAATGCAGAGATCAAAAACGCAGCCAAAACCGCACCAAATCACGGTAAAAACGGATGCGTTTTTGATGCGTTTTTTCGACGCAGGTGCGTTTTTGTGCGTTTTTAGCGGCCAAAAACGCACAAAAACGCAGCGTCAAAAAAAATGCAGCGTGCGCACATAGCCTTCTTCTTTTGCTTAACTGTGTCCCTGCTACAAGATACCTGATTGCATACATATCTCTGCTATTCCTTTGGTTAACTGTATCCCTGCTACAAGATACCTGATTGCATATATCACTGCTATTCCATTCCTGTGGTTAACTGTGTCCCTGGTACAAGATACCTGATTGCATATATATCTTTGCTATTCCTTTGGTTAAAGGTATCCCTGCTACAAAATACCCGATTGCATATATATCGCTGATATTCCTATGTTTAACTGTGTCCCTACTTTAAAATACCTGACTGCACATATATCTCTGATCTCTGCTATTCCTGTGGTTAACTGTGTCCCTGCTACAATATACCTGATTACGTATATAACTCTGCTATTTCTTTGGTTAACTGTATCCCTGCTACAAGATACATGATTGCATTTACTTCTCTATTTTTCATGAATGTAACTGCCCTTCAGCTATATCTACTGCTTACAGCTTTGCTTATGCTTGCTCATCTGGCAATCTGCCGTCCTGGTCCTTGCAGACCACTGAATTGTCTGGTATGTTCAGTTCTGCTGCTTTATCGTCTACGGTGTGTGATTCTCATTCTGACCTACAGCTAACAGAAGGTGTTTCAAGATGCTTTTAATAAACCAGTGAATACTTTCAATGCCGATTAAAACAAAATCAGACTTACACTAACTAATTCTTTTAGCTGTAATATAAAATCTAGGTGTTTTATCAAATGTTCCAACACAAACAGTCTTAAAAAGGCTAAGTAATCTAATATATAAAGCTGAATGTGTGTATGTGTGTGTGTGTGTGTGTATATGTGTGTATATGTGTGTATGTATGTCCGGGATTGTCATTTGCACTGTCGCAGCTACAGCCACAAAATTTTGCACACTCACACGTCTGGACCCCGAGATCGTCATAGGCTGTTTTGAGTGGAAATTGTAACCCCACGCTTTACAGTTATTCACCAAAAAAACTGCCTCCATTAAAGCGAATGGAGCTGGGAGCCACAGTGCAGCCAGAAGAATGCGCAGCCACACCCTTAAATGGAATGTTGGCGTGTCACAATGCAGCCAGGGAAAGAGACAGACACAGACAGGGAAAGAGGCAGACACAGACAGGGTAAGAGGCAGACACAGACAGGGTAAGAAACAGACATAGACAGGGTAAGAGACAGACACAAACAGACAGACACAGACAAAAGAGACAGACTGACAGGGAAAGAGACAGACAGGGAAAGAGAGGGAAAGAGAGAGACAGGTTAAGAGACAGACACAGACAAAGACAGACACAGGGAAACAGACAGACAGGGAAAGAGAGGGAAAGAGACAGACAGGGTAAGAGACAGACAAAGACAGGTAAAGAGACAGACAAAGAGACAGACACAGGGAAAGAGACAGAGGGAAAGAGACACACAGGGAAAGAGAGGGAAAGAGACAGACAGGGAAAGTGACAGAGATAGATAGACAGAGAAAGATAGACAGGGAAAGAGATTGAGACAGATGGAGAAAGAGACAGAGACAGTCAGAGACAGACAGGGAAAGAGACAGACAGACTAAGAGATAGAGAGAGAGAGACAGAGAGATATATACAGAGGGGGAGACAGAGAATGGGAGAGAAACAGAGAGACAGTTACTATCCCAGGCGTTAATACATTCTATTTATACATTCTATCCTGGGAATGTTAATACATTCTATTTATACCTTCTATCCCGGAAATATTAATACATTCTATTTTGTTAACAACAGTTATTAACCCGGGCGAAGGCGGGTAGTACAGCTAGTATAACATATAAATATGACATTCTTATCGACTTTATATACCTCTATGCACCGTATTTAGACATCTTTTTTCCTCCCTTGTTATGACCGTATCTATACTAGACCTGTAGATTGATGACATGAGATACTTATGGGGATCTCCAGTGCAGTCATGATAAACAATGGCAGAAGATGTAAGATGAACACACCGATGTGCTGTATTCTGGATTTATTCCAGGAAAGGATTACATCACTAGCAAGACTCAAGAAACATCAAAATAACAGCAGACAAATCACAGGAATGATAAAGTCCAGTTTCGCGGCTTGGGTCTATTTGCATTTCTGGATGTCAAACTGTATAGACAAAGTAGACAACTCACCGCACTTTTATGGGTGGAGGGCTCACTGTCCCATTTACTGTAAAATTGATATACGTGAGAAAGCCTGCACCTCATAAAGAGCAAAATTACAATAAAAATCGTGTTATAAATCACAGGTTTTATAGCGAGAACTTCTTTTTAAGTTCTTCACTTTGGCCGGAGTGTTGTAAAGTTTGGCCAGCTTTGTGATTGGACATTTATGAACTACATTTCTAAAACTGAGAGGTGGAAAAAAAGTTTAATTTTGAGGTTGACGCTATAAAATATTATGTTGAGTATAAACCACAGCTCAGTATAATCATTTTAGGAAAATCTTGTGGAAAAATATGAAATTACCCTAAATCTAATTTATAGAGTCAACTTGTAGTTGCCGTTGCCATCCATTGCTCGATACTAGTGGAACTATGCGGCTTGGTGGGCACACAATGATGTCATCATGCCACTGTGATGATATCATCAATACAATATACTCAGATGTAAAGATGTTGGCCACTACTTTTGCATGGATATCCAATCCTTTCATCAATGTCTGATCAGCTGGGGTCCGAAGCGTACCACCCCCACCGATCAGCTGCTTTTGGTGCCGGTGGTGGCAACAAGCAACCGTAAATGCTCAGTTCCAGAGATGTCCTGTCTTCTGGTACTGCAAATCTGCCTCCTATTGATTTGAATAGGAGATAAATGTGCAGTACCCGGCTGCGGCCATTATCAGAAGACGGGAAAGCTCTGGAACTGAGCATTTTCGGATGCTCGTTGCCACCACCGGCTCAGAGAGCAGCTGATCGATGGGGGTTCTGCTGGGCTTCAAGCCCCGGCTGATCAGACTTTGATGAAAGGATTGGACATCAATGCAAAAGTAGTGGCCAACATGTTTACATCCGAGCATATTGTATTGATGATATCATCACAGTGGCATGGTTACATCATTGTGTGCCCACCAGGCCACACAATGAGCATTTCCGGCTGCCTGCTGCCGCCACGGCACCGAGAGCAACTGATCAGCTGAGGCCAATCAGACTTTTATGACCTATCGTAAGGATAGGCCATCAATGTAAAAGTAGTGGCTAACCTCTTTAATAGTGGGACAGACTCGTCAAGTTACCGGCAGGGTTTTTGCACTTTCCCTTCTTTAGGTATATTCTCTATCTAGTATGAGTAAATAAAATCGACCTTTCCATACACACCATTGCCTTCCCACCAGATAACGGGTACCTTTTTGCTCCCAGCAGGGAACAACTATTACGGACGATAACTGAATTCATATGTAGTGTGTAGGTCCCCCTTTTACAGGCATATCAATAAACATTAACTGATATCTAATATAGTTTACAACAGATAATAAAAATATTCACTGCACTAATTTTTTTTTAAGAAGTGTTCCAAGGCTATGTTCACATGACATTTGGACCACAAATTAGTGACTCTATTGGGGTTTTCCATAAAGCCCCGACAATCAGAATTCAGATAGAACCCCAGATGGAGAAATTCACTATATTGAGGCAAATGGAGTCATTTAGTGCTGCCTGGTCTTCGTTTCGTCAGTATCTGGCTTTTTCAGGAGGACACAAAAGTGTGGTAATGGGTTAACATCAACCTTAAAAGAATCTTCCTTTTTCCTACCACTACTAAAATGGACATCAATAGACACCTACATATATTGTCTTCAGCACCTTTCCACCAAACGCTTTACATAACATATCGATTACATGTTATTATGTGTTTCTTATTGATTTGGATATTGCAAACAGGTTATCTTAGATGTATATACAACTTCTTAAAGTGGATTTCTTTTATCTAAAGTGACCATAGAGATTATCCTATAGGATCCAATATAGATAAGCATGGTGGCATTCTATTGCTTTTAATTACCGTAGGAACAGCAGCTCTGAAGTACAAACAACTGCTGCTCTACATAACAAAATGATGAATTATGCACATATAAAGTCTCACTATTTAAAATGGAGAAGTGTATTTAATAAGGATAATGGTAGTTAAAATATCACCCAAACCACAACATATCTCAATACACCGAAGACATAAAGACGCTTTTTACATGAGTTCTTTGTTGATGAGTCAACAAACAGCTCAGATACTTTCAAGAGTTCTCAGCAATTCATCACCTCGGCACTGCGATCCATTCCAGAACAGAAGGATTTATTACTTTCTTTGTCAATACCTTCCAAATGAAATAGTTTGTGTCACGTTGATCTAGACCTCCGTGTGTAGGTGAGAGCAGAGCAGGGAAACGTTGCTAATGACTTAAGTACATGTAAGAGTTTATTGTTGCTGTTGTGTCAGATTTGGTCCAAAAGAAAAATATAATTTACTCATTCAAAGTGTTTGGGTTACAGTAAACTACATAGTGAAGATGGGCGAATCTGAGATCAATTAGAAGTCGGCAGTTCGCTTTAACTTTACAAGAAATTTGATTTGCATCAAATTTCTTCAATGCAAACTGAATGTCTATAATTATGTTCATAGCTCTCTCCAGACCAGGAAGTGTAATAAAAATATGTAAAACGATTTAAAAAAAAAAAATAAAAAAAAATTCACCCAACACTCACCTGTCCTTGCATGCAGCCCTGCTCTGGTCACCTTCTTTAGTCTGGTCATCTTCTTTGGTCTGGTCACCTTCTTCAGTCTGGTCACCTTTTTTGCAACCTCCACTCAAAAATATTATGTATTGCAAAGTGTGCACAGTACCAACATTCCAAGCTGTACTATTGAAAAAATGAGATTTTTGGCAAAAAATTGCAATTTTTCGAGCCACCCCGCCAACGTCACGGCAAATCTCCTGGGGCAGTCCTAACACTAAAATATTTTTATTTAAAGTGTGCCATGTGGCCTCACATATGCAAAATTAGGACTGCACAGCACGTACCTTGTGCTTTTCAGTCACCGTCTCCATGACTGATTCATGGTTGTGGGCGGGACAGGCCCGAGCACATGCTGCTTAGAATAAATAGCCAGTGGACGGGGTTGGATGGCAAGTGTGAACAGCCACCAACCGCCAAAAATCAGGACAGATGGAAAAATAAACATGAGGTGCACTGCAAGATGAGAACCAACTGGGACCCTATATAACAAGAAAAAAATAGCATAAAAACAACCTCCACTCAAAAATATTATGTATTGCAAAGTGTGCACAGTACCAACATTCCAAGCTGTACTATTGAAAAAATGAGATTTTTGGCAAAAAATTGCAATTTTTCGAGCCACCCCGCCAACGTCACGGCAAATCTCCTGGGGCAGTCCTAACACTAAAATATTTTTATTTAAAGTGTGCCATGTGGCCTCACATATGCAAAATTAGGACTGCACAGCACGTACCTTGTGCTTTTCAGTCACCGTCTCCATGACTGATTCATGGTTGTGGGCGGGACAGGCCCGAGCACATGCTGCTTAGAATAAATAGCCAGTGGACGGGGTTGGATGGCAAGTGTGAACAGCCACCAACCGCCAAAAATCAGGACAGATGGAAAAATAAACATGAGGTGCACTGCAAGATGAGAACCAACTGGGACCCTATATAACAAGAAAAAAATAGCATAAAAACAACCTCCACTCAAAAATATTATGTATTGCAAAGTGTGCACAGTACCAACATTCCAAGCTGTACTATTGAAAAAATGAGATTTTTGGCAAAAAATTGCAATTTTTCGAGCCACCCCGCCAACGTCACGGCAAATCTCCTGGGGCAGTCCTAACACTAAAATATTTTTATTTAAAGTGTGCCATGTGGCCTCACATATGCAAAATTAGGACTGCACAGCACGTACCTTGTGCTTTTCAGTCACCGTCTCCATGACTGATTCATGGTTGTGGGCGGGACAGGCCCGAGCACATGCTGCTTAGAATAAATAGCCAGTGGACGGGGTTGGATGGCAAGTGTGAACAGCCACCAAACGCCAAAAATCAGGACAGATGGAAAAATAAACATGAGGTGCACTGCAAGATGAGAACCAACCCTATATAACAAGAAAAAAATAGCATAAAAACAACCTCCACTCAAAAATATTATGTATTGCAAGGTGTGCACAGTACCAACATTCCAAGCTGTACTATTGAAAAAATGAGATTTTTGGCAAAAAATTGCAATTTTTCGAGCCACCCCGCCAACGTCACGGCAAATCTCCTGGGGCAGTCCTAACACTAAAATTATATCAAATTTCTTCAATGCAAACTGAATGTCTATAATTATGTTCATAGCTCTCTCCAGACCAGGAAGTGTAATAAAAATATGTAAAACGATTTAAAAAAAAAAATAAAAAAAAATTCACCCAACACTCACCTGTCCTTGCATGCAGCCCTGCTCTGGTCACCTTCTTTAGTCTGGTCATCTTCTTTGGTCTGGTCACCTTCTTCAGTCTGGTCACCTTTTTTGGCCTGGTCATCTTCTTCAGTCTGGTCGCCTTCTTCAGTTTTGTCATCTTCTTCGGTCTGGTCACCTTCTTCAGTCTTGTCATCTTCTTCAGTCTTGTCACCTTCTTCAGTCTTGTTATCTTCTTCGGTCTGGTCACCTTCTTCATTCTTGTCATTTTCTTCGGTCTGGTCACCTTCTTCAGTCTTGTCATCTTCTTCAGTCTTGTCACCTTCTTCAGTCTTGTTATCTTCTTCGGTCTGGTCACCTTCTTCATTCTTGTCATTTTCTTCGGTCTGGTCACCTTCTTCAGTCTGGTTATCTTCTTTGATCTGGTCATCTTCTTTGGTCTGGTGATCTTTTTTGGTCTGGTCACCTTCTTTTATTTGGTCACCTTCTTCAGTCTGGTCATCTTCTTCGATCTAGTCATCTTCTTCGGTCTTGTCACTTTTTTTCGGTCTGGTCATCTTCTTTGGTCTGGTGAGCTTCTTTGGTATGGTCTTCTTTTTCAGTCTGGTCATCTTTGGTCTGGTCACTTTCTTCAGTCTGATCACCTTCTTTGGACTGGTCTCCTTTTTTAGTCTAATCACCTAATTCTGTCTGGTCATCATCTTTGGTCTGGTCACCTTGTTCAGTCTGGTCATCTTCTTCAGTCTGGTCATCTTCTTCAGTCTGGTCATCTTCTTAGGTTTGGTTATCTTCTTTGACATGGGCACCTTCTTTGATCTGGTCATCTTTGGTCTGGTCATCTTCTTCAGTCTGGTCACCTTCTTCGGTCTGGTCATCTTCTTTGATCTAGTCACCTTCTCTGATCTGGTCACCTTCTTCGGTCTGATAACCTTTTTCGATCTAATCATCTTCTTCGGTCTGGTCCCCTCCTTAGGTCTTGCCATCTTCTTCGGTTCGGTTACCGCTGCGGTCCTCTATGGACTATCTTCATCTGTTGTACTGACTAAGCCGCAACTTTATCGTGTCAAGATGCATAATATGCCATTCTATAGTGTGTTTTATAGCTTCATCAGCTCAAGAAATGTCAAAGATCCCAGGAGTTGGAAGATGCTGAATTTGGCCCACTGATGTGGTGGACAACCACTTTAACCCCTGCTTCATTCATGCCAGGTGTTCAGGATCCCCCTATTCAGGTGACTGATTGGGGTCCCACTGTGTAGATGAAAATTATATACATTCAGAAAGTTTATGAAAAATGGTTGACAACCTCAGTGACCACGTCAGTTGTACTAATGCATTCATACTGGCGGGGCCCTTATGGGGCTCAAGCTTTAATAAAACCGCCATATTTTACTTATCACTGCAGGCGTACTGTACAATAATAGTTTGTTTGGCTGTCAGGAGACGCTGACATGTAAATATTTAGCTCCTTCCCCCATCAGCGCTGTTTTCTTACATGGCTTTTTTTTGGACCTTGTGTGCATGATGGCGTCCAACGCGCCACATCTGTATTTTGATTCTGCGTGTTTATTGGCCTGTGCAGACTGTCTGTGAAGTCAAATAAACACAATTACACTTCTGGTTGATATTCAGCACATGACTGATGTCATAATCAGAACGCACGGGCACGAGATATAGAAGAATAATCCTCCATGTCTGGCCGAGAATGTGCATCATCCGGGCGTTCTGTGAACCAACGGGGCCAGGTCAGTATGTGCAATGTATACTTGGGCGGATGGAGACACCTAAGGGTATGTGCCCACGTAGCAGATTTTCTGCACACAAAACTGCATGTTTTGGCAGGAAAAACGCAGCAGAAAAATGTGCATTTTTTATTGCGTTTATGATTTTTTTCCCGCTTTTTTCATGTTTTGAAGTTATGGAGATCGCGGGGGTATGGCAGAAAAGGAGTAATAATAATATTCCCGGTGGGCTAGGGGACATGGTAATAAAGAAGTAATAATCATATTCCTGGTGGACTAGGGGACATGGCATTAATGGAATAATAATCATATTCCTGGTGGGCTAGGGGACATTGCATTAAAGGAGTAACAATCATATTCCTGGTGGGCTAGCAGACATGGCATTAAAGGAGTAACAATCATATTCCTGGTGGGCTAAGGGACATGGCATTAAAGGAGTAATAATCATATTCCTGGTGGGCTAGGGGACATGGCATTAAAGGAGTAATAATCATAATCCTGGTGGGCTAGGGGACATAGCATTAAAGGAGTAATAATCATATTCCTGGTGGGCTAGGGGACATGGCATTAAAGGAGTAATAATCATATTCGTGATGGGCTAGGGAACATGGCATTAAAGGAGCAATAATCATATTCCTGGTGGGCTAGGGGACATGGCATTAAAGGAGCAACAATCATATTCCTGGTGGGCTAGGGGACATGGCATTAAATGAGTAACAATCATATTCCTGGTGGGCTAGGGGACATGGCATTAAAGGAGTAATAATAATATTCCTGATGGGCTAGGGGACATGGCATTAAAGGAGTAATAATCATATTCCTGGTGGGCTAGGGGACATGGCATTAAAGGAGTAACAATCATATTCCTGGTGGGCTAGGGGATATAGCATTAAAGGAGTAATAATCATATTCCTGGTAGGCTAGGGGACATGGCATTAAAGGCGTAACAATCATATTCCTGGTGGGCTAGGGGACATGGCATTAAAGGAGTAACAATCATATTCCTGGTGGGCTAGGGGACATGGCATTAAAGGAGAATAATAATATTCCTGGTGGGCTAGGGGACATGGCATTAAAGGAGTAATAATCATATTCCTGGTGGGCTAGGGGACATGGTTATTAAAGGAGTAACAATCATATTCCTGGTGGGCTAGGGGACATAGCATTAAAGGAGTAATAATCATATTCCTGGTGGTCTAGGGGACATGGCATTAAAGGAGTAACAATCATATTCTTGGTGGGCTAGGGGAACGAAGAATTAATTAAGGCCTTGTCAATGCTTTGCCAGTAGAAGAATTAATATTAACATTCTTTGTATGCTAGGACAGTGATAACATTAATGATGGCATCCGTAGTTTTATATAGCAGTAATGGGAATACTAACATTCCTGGTGGGCTAGGGCAGCAAAGAAAGTAATGATGACATTGGTAGTGCTATATTGAAATAATGGGAATACTAACATTATCATTATAATAACGTATATTTTTATAGCGCCAACATATTCCACAGCACTTTACAATCAGGTGGGGGGTTGTACAGACAAAAGAAAACAAAATAGCACATAGTTCAGCAGCTACAGTAGGAATGAGGGCCTGCTTGAAAGCTTACAATCTATGGGGAAATAGGGGGGACACAAAAGGTAAAATACGCACACAATAGCCCAGTTGGGCTAGGGCAGCAAAGAAACTAATGATGGCATTGATAGTTCTATATAGAAATAATGGTAATACTATCATTCCTGGTGGGCTAGGGCAGCAAAGAAATTCATGATGGCATCTTTACACCTATATAGCCATAGAGGGATTAGTAATACTATTCATGCTGAGATATAACAGCAAATACATTAATTAAAATATTCTTAGTGCCTTAGCAGTTGTGGGATTAATAATAGTATTCCTGGTGGGTTGGAGAAGCAAAAAAATTAATGATGTTATCCTTAGTAGGATATAGCAATAGAATGATTAATAATAACATTCCTGGTGGGCTAGGGCAGCAAAGAAATAAATGAATGCGTTCTTAGTGCTTTAGCTGTAGATGGATTGATAATAGCATTCCTGGTGGGCTGGGGCAGTGAATAAATAAATGATTTCCTCCTTAGTGCTATTTATCAGTAGAGGGATTAATAATATAATTCCCAGTGGGCTAGTGTAGCAAAAAAATATAATGATGACATCCATAGGAAGACATACCAGTAGGAGGATTAATATTAACATTCGCTGTGGGCTCTGAGTCAGCAAAGAATATAGCAATTATGGGAATGCTAACATGTCAGGTGGGATATGGCAGTTAATTGGTCAAAAAACCTTCCTGGTGGGCTATTGCAGTGGAAGTGTTCGTAATAACATCCCTGGTGGTCTAGAGGACTGGAGCTGTTAGTTGCTTGTAATGAAGGCTGCTTGACTTCTTCCCATCTTTTTCCCATCTGGGGACAGCTCTACGGGTGATCATATAATCTATGATAGTGTCCTGGATGCTGAGAGATCGGTTTATAGAAGCAAGAAGCTTGTTAAAATCCCTGTGGCCAATACTGGGCCCCCTCTCCCTCTGGGCCCCCTCTGCCTCTGGGCCCCCACTCCCTCTGGGCCCTCTCTCCCTCTGGGCCCCCTCTCCCTCTGGGCCCCCTCTCCCTCTGGGCCCCCACTCCCTCTGGGCCCCCTCTCCCTCTGGGCCCCCTCTCCCTCTGGGCCCCCCTACCTCTGGGCCCCCCTACCTCAGGGCCCCCTCTCCCTCGGGGCCCCCTCTCCCTCTGGGCCCCCGCTCTCTCTGGGCCCCCTCTCCCTCTGTGCCCCCCTACCTCTGAGCCCCCCTACCTCTGGGCCCCCTCTCCCTCTGGGCCCCTGCTCCCTCTGGGCCCCCGCTCCCTCTGGGCCCCTGCTCCCTCTGGGCCCCCGCTCCCTCTGGGCCCCGTCTCCCTCTGGGCCCCCCTACCTCTGGGCCCCCCTACCTCTGGGCCCCCTCTCCCTCTGGGCCCCCGCGCTCTCTGGGCCCCCTACCTCTGGGCCCCCCTACCTCTGGGCCCCCCTACCTCTGGGCCCCCTCTCCCTCTGGGCCCCCGCTCTCTCTGGGCCCCCTACCTCTGGGCCTCCTCTCCCTCTGGGCCCCTGCTCCCTCTGGGCCCCCTCTCCCTCTGGGC
Organism: Anomaloglossus baeobatrachus; assembly: GCF_048569485.1. Classification (NCBI taxonomy): domain Eukaryota; kingdom Metazoa; phylum Chordata; class Amphibia; order Anura; family Aromobatidae; genus Anomaloglossus; species Anomaloglossus baeobatrachus. The sequence continues at coordinate 46,154,070 of NC_134358.1, forward strand.
CCCCTCTCCCTCTGGGCCCCTGACCAGAATGATCGCACCCGGTGTCCGCCCTGATTTTACTTTTTATTTTCATTTGGGTCCAGTCAATCAAAAAAAAAGTTTAAGTAAAGTTTTTCTTAGTTTTGTACAAAAGGGCAAGAAAGGTTATTGCTTCCTGCCAAAACACTGGAGAAGTAGATGTAAATGCTGCCAGGTCGTGCTCTACACCGCCAGATCTGCTCTCTAGTGCCGCTACGCTACATATTGCGTGTTCTCGACACTGTTTTACAGTCTCATAAGGGTCCATGTGACTCGCAGACAGGTGTTCTTGTTATTGCCATTACTTCTGACTTTATACACTGCATTCATTAGATTTTTGCTTTTGTATTCCTTATGACAAATATCTTTTTTTTAACCGTTTAGTGATTAATTAGGCCTTTAAGGGGCTGTCCAGCAGTATTACATTTATTTTTACTATGGGGCAAAAGACAAACAGACACATAGCTTCTAAGTGCCTCAATGTCCGGCCTGAAGGAGATTGCTCTGCTCCGCTCTGTAGATGGGGCAGAGCAGACAACATCATGATGATTGACAGCTGGCTCCCTGCTGCATAACTGCGGAGAGCCGACTAACCATCAGCACGACATCGGCTGTCCCAGCCCGTCTACAGAGCAGCCGGAAGAAGAAGAGCTGCTCTGTTGATGTGAAGCAGAGGTCCATAACTGCGCTGAGCCGGGGATGGGGACAACAGACAGGTAGGTGGCAACAGTGTTCCAAACACCATGATGGCCACATAATAGTCCCAACATTATGATGGCCACACAGTAGTCCCCGCATTATGATGGCCACACAGTAGTCCCCACACTATGATGGCCACACAGTAGTTCCCACATTATGATGGCCACACAGTAGTCCCCACACCATGATGGCCACACAGTAGTTCCCACATTATGATGGCCACACAGTAGTCCCCACACCATGATGGCCACACAGTAGTCCCCACACTATGATGGCCACACAGTAGTTCCCACATTATGATGGCCACACAGTAGTCCCCACACTATGATGGCAACACAGTAGGTCCCCACACAGTAGTCCCCACACTATGATGGCCACACAGTAGGTCCCCACACAGTAGTCCCCACACTATGATGGCCACACAGTAGTCCCCACACTATGATGGCCACACAGTAGTCCTCACACTATGATGGCCACACAGTAGTCCCCACACTATGATGGCCACACAGTAGTCCTCACACTATGATGGCCACACAGTAGTCCCCACACTATGATGGCCACACAGTAGTCCCCACACTATGATGGCCACACAGTAGTCCTCACACCATAATGGCCACACAATAGTCCCCACACTATGATGGTCATACAGTATTCCTCACACTATGATGGCCACACAGTAGTCCTCACACCATAATGGCCACACAATAGTCCCCACACTATGATGGTCATACAGTAGTCCCCACACTATGATGGCCACACAGTAGTCCCCCCACTATGATGGCCACACAGTAGTCCCCACACTATGATGGCCACACAGTAGTCCTCACACCATAATGGCCACACAATAGTCCCCACACTATGATGGCCACACAGTATTCCTCACACTATGATGGCCACACAGTAGTCCTCACACCATAATGGCCACACAATAGTCCCCACACTATGATGGTCATACAGTAGTCCCCACACTATGATGGCCACACAGTAGTCCCCATACTATGATGGCCACACAGTAGTCCTCACACTATGATGGCCACACAGTATTCCTCACACTATGATGGTCACACAGTAGTCCTCACACCATAATGGCCACACAATAGTCCCCACACTATGATGGTCAAACAGTAGTCCCCACACTATGATGGTCATACAGTAGTCCCCACACAATAATGGCCACGCAATAGTCCTCACACTATGATGGCCACACAGTAGTCCTCACACTATGATGGCCACACAGTATTCCTCACACTATGATGGTCACACAGTAGTCCTCACACCATAATGGCCACACAATAGTCCCCACACTATGATGGTCAAACAGTAGTCCCCACACTATGATGGTCATACAGTAGTCCCCACACAATAATGGCCACGCAATAGTCCTCACACAATGATGGCCACACAGTAGTCCTCACACTATGATGGCCATACAGTAGTCCCCACACTATGATGGTCATACAGTAGTCCTCACACTATGATGGCCACACAGTATTCCTCACACTATGATGGCCACACAGTAGTCCCCACACCGTATTCCTCACACTATGATGGCCACACAGTAATCCCCACACCATAATGGCCACACAATAGTCCCAACACTATGATGGTCATACAGTAGTCTTCCCACTATGATGGTCACACAGTAGTCCCCACACTATGATGGCCACACAGTAGTCCCCCCACTATGATGGCCACACAGTAGTCCCCACACTATGATGGCCACACAGTAGTCCTCACACCATAATGGCCACACAATAGTCCCCACACTATGATGGCCACACAGTATTCCTCACACTATGATGGCCACACAGTAGTCCTCACACCATAATGGCCACACAATAGTCCCCACACTATGATGGTCATACAGTAGTCCCCACACTATGATGGCCACACAGTAGTCCCCATACTATGATGGCCACACAGTAGTCCTCACACTATGATGGCCACACAGTAGTCCCCCCACTATGATGGCCACACAGTAGTCCCCATACTATGATGGCCACACAGTAGTCCTCACACTATGATGGCCACACAGTATTCCTCACACTATGATGGTCACACAGTAGTCCTCACACCATAATGGCCACACAATAGTCCCCACACTATGATGGTCAAACAGTAGTCCCCACACTATGATGGTCATACAGTAGTCCCCACACAATAATGGCCACGCAATAGTCCTCACACTATGATGGCCACACAGTAGTCCTCACACTATGATGGCCACACAGTATTCCTCACACTATGATGGTCACACAGTAGTCCTCACACCATAATGGCCACACAATAGTCCCCACACTATGATGGTCAAACAGTAGTCCCCACACTATGATGGTCATACAGTAGTCCCCACACAATAATGGCCACGCAATAGTCCTCACACTATGATGGCCACACAGTAGTCCTCACACTATGATGGCCATACAGTAGTCCCCACACTATGATGGTCATACAGTAGTCCTCACACTATGATGGCCACACAGTATTCCTCACACTATGATGGCCACACAGTAGTCCCCACACCGTATTCCTCACACTATGATGGCCACACAGTAATCCCCACACCATAATGGCCACACAATAGTCCCAACACTATGATGGTCATACAGTAGTCTTCCCACTATGATGGTCACACAGTAGTCCTCACACTATGATGGCCATACAGTAGTCCCCACACTATGATGGTCATACAGTATTCCTCACACTATGATGGCCACACAGTAGTCCCCACACTATAATGGCCACACAGTATTCATCACACTATGATGGCCACACAGTAATCCCCACACCATAATGGTCACACAATAGTCCCCACACTATGATGGTCATACAGTAGTCCCCACACCATAATGGCCACACAGTAGTCCTCACACTATGATGGCCACACAGTATTCCTCACACTATGATGGCCACACAGTATTCCTCACACTATGATGGCCACACAGTATTCCTCACACTATGATGGCCACACAGTAGTCCCCACACCATAATGGCCACACAATAGTCCTCAAACTATGATGGTCATACAGTAGTCCTCACACTATGATGGTCATACAGTAGTCCTCACACTATGATGGTCATACAGTAGTCCTCATACTATGATGGTCATATAGTAGTCCCCACACTATGATGGTCATACTGTAGTCCTCATACTATGATGGTCATATAGTAGTCCTCACACTATGCTGGTCATACAGTAGTCCTCATACTATGATGGTCATATAGTAGTCCCCACACTATGATGGTCATACAGTATTCCTCACACTATGATGGCCATACATTAGTCCTCACACTATGATGGTCATACAGCAGTCCCTACACTATGATGGTCACACAGTAGTCACCACACTATAATGGCCACACAGTAGTCCCCACATTAGTCTGATCACTAACGATGGTGGCTTCTGATCACTAATGGTGGTTGCTTCTGATCACTAATGATGGTTGCTTCTGATCACAAATGATGGTAGCTTCTGGAAGCTCCTGGGCCACAAATTAAAATCTAAACTTGGGTTCACACCTCCCAGGTGCTATATAGTATACTGATGCCTTCTCATTTGGTTAAAGGGGACTGTAGGTCCTCTAAGACACCATGGTCAAGCTAAACTTGCTACCTCTTCATCACACTTATAGAGCGATCTTCCAGTGTTTATGGAACGTTTCTTCCACAAAGGAGGTATAGAAGAGGTGTGGAAGATAAGTGGAGAGGCCATGGTCTGAAAATAAAGACCATGATTAGGGCAGCAGGCTGAAACGCGTAGGTCACTTGCATTGACACTGTAATATCTCCACAGTGTGAACAACAATTTTTTGTACAGATTTTTATTTGGACATATCATGTTAATAAATGTTACGTTTTAAGTTGTTGGATGTCCTGGAATAACGCTGGATTATTTGTTCTATTTTGTGAAAATAAAAAAGTGGCTATGAGGAAAAACACAGAATAGTGCCGATTCCAGTTGGAATATGTAAGGACATTTTAGATTTTCAGAAGCAAAAAGATGTTCCTTTTTCAATGTAGTAACAGTAATATGAAAACAATACAATGGAATAATAATAATAATAATAATAATAATAATGCCATAGTTACTGAAGAAATTGACCTTCAGAAGTGTGATTCTTGGCAAATCTTATCAGAGATCCTTCTTGAGATGGATCCAGCTTCTCCACAACATGTGGTTGAACATGGTGTGATCCTTGAAACCATTCGTATCCAACTAATGCGCCTCTCTGCTGAATGCGATACAATATTTCATGCCAAGTAAATGGTCATAGTAAATACGTAATAAAATAAGAAGAGGAAAATGAAAAACATTCAGGATAAAGGATTCAGGCGTTTTATAATTAAGCTAAGTGGGAACGGAATGAAAGTAGATGCGTAACTTACTGGAAGTTCCGTTAAAAACAAGTCATATACAGTACTTTGTTGGTCCTTGCTGGTCTTTGTTTACGTCTTTGCAGTGGGGACATCATGCGTGTGACCCCCCCTTCACCTCTGAGGCCAGAGATTGCCTGCAGTTATCACATGGGTTGAAAACAGCCCTCGGTCCATCCACTTCCTCCACCAATTCTACATTTTGTTACGAAGTCACTTATAACCAACAATGTTGTGTACTGAGGAAATCATCCAGCCCTGATATAAAGCTGTTATAGTATCTGCCATTACTACCTCTTGTGGTCGGCATTCCACAGTCTGACTGCTCTAACTGTAAAGAACCCTTTCCTATTTAGCTGCCGGAATCGCTTTTCTTCCACTCGCAGTGATGCCCCCTGGTCCTTAGTATTGTCTTTGGAAGAAATAACTCATAATCTTTCCCCTCCGTACATCTCCGAACTACTCTCCCACTACACTCCAACACGTCACCTCCGGTCCTCCCAAGATCTCCTCCTCTCCTCCTCTCTCATTCGCTCCTCACGCAACCGACTCCAAGACTTCTCCCGAGCATCCCCAGTCTCCTGGAACTCGCTGCCTCAACACGTCAGACTATCCCCTACCCTTGCAAATTTCAAACGGAACCTGAAAACTCATCTGTTCAGAAATGCCTACAATCTACAATGAACTCGCTGCCGCCCGACCACCGTGCGGAGCTGCCGCCCGACCACCGTGCGGAGCTGCCGCCCGACCACCGTGCGGAGCTGCCGCCCGACCACCGTGCGGAGCTGCCGCCCGACCACCGTGCGGAGCTGCCGCCCGACCACCGTGCGGAGCCGCCGCCTGACCTACACCCCACCTATTGTCTCCTCCCCATAATCCTATAGAATGTAAGCCCGCAAGGGCAGGGCCCTCTTCCCTCTGTACTAGTCTGTCTACTGTAACTTGTATACGTATTTTGTATGTAACCCCCTTCTCATGTACAGCACCATGGAATTAATGGTGCTCTATAAATAAATAATAATAATAATAATAATAATAATGTGCCAGTCCTTTATATTGACCACACATGTATTTATACATATAAATGAGATCTCCTCTGAGACATCTTTTTTCTAAGCTAAACATATCTAACTTTTTCAGCCTCTCATCATACGGGCGGCCTCCATTCCTTGTAGTAGTCTAGTTGCCGCCTTTGAACTGTCTCTAACTTCTGAATGTCCTTTTTAAAATGTGCAGCCCAAAACTGGATCCCATATTCCACATGTGGCCTTACAAGTGATTTATAGAGGGGTAACAATACGTTGGGATCACGGGATCTAATCTCTCTTTTTATACACCCTAAAATCTTGTTTGCTTTAGCAGCTGCTGCTTGACATTGATGCTGCTGCTCAGCTTATTTGTAATGAAAATACCCAAGTCCTTCTCCTGTTCTGTAGTCCCGAGTTTACTTCCATTTAATGTAGACGCAGTTATAGGATTACTCCGTCCTAGGTGCATTACTCTACATTTATCAACATTAAATCTCATTTGCCAAGTATCTGCCCATTCTGACATCTTATCCAGATCTTTTTGTAATATTGTACTATCAAGGTCAGTTTTTAATATCCTACATAGTTTGGTGTCATCAGCAAAGACTGACATTTTACTATCAATCCCATCCACAAGGTCATTAATAAAGAGATTAAAAGGAATTGGTCCTAGCACAGATCTCTGCGGCCCCCCCCACTGCTGACTATAGCCCATTTAGAGAATGTGCCATTTATGACTACTCTTTGTTTCCTATCTTTTAGCCAATTCCTTACCCAGTTGCATATAGTTTCCCCTAGTCCTTGCTTCTGGAGCTTTAGTATAAGGCTATTGTGTGGTACAGTATCAAATGCCTTTGCAAAGTCCAAATAAATCCCATCAGCTGCATTACCGATATCCAGGTTTGCACTTACCCCCTCATAGAACCCCAACAGGTTGGTTAGACACGACTTATCTTTCATGAATCCATGCTGTCTGTCAGATATATTATTTTCTGCAATATATTTTTGCATGTCATCCCTTAAAATGCCCTCAAAAACTTTGCATACTACTGATGTCGGGCTTAGACTGGACGGTAGTTGCCTGGATCTACCCTTTTACCTTTCTTAAATATCGGTACCACATCAGCAATCCTCCAATCCTGAGGCACCAACCCTGTTACAAGCGAGTCTAAAAAGATGAGATACAGCGGTCTGTCGATTACGGAGCTCAATTCCCTTAGTATCCGTGGATGAATGCCATCTGGCCCTGGGGATTTGTCGATGTTTAATTTACTCAGACGTAGGCGTACGTCTTCTTGTGTTAAATTAATTATATCTGGTGGGGAACTTTGATTTTTCACTTGTTAAATGATCCATGGAACAGTCAGTTCCTTGGTGAACACAGATGAAAAGTGCCTACATGATATACAAGAAAAATAAACAAAACCAGCAAGGAGTCAGGACGGCTAGAGCATAAGGCGCACAGAAGAACTTAATGGGTGGGTATTATTTCCTTTTTTTATTTTATCACATTGATTTCTCTTAGGTTAGCTGTTTTTATAAATCCTAAGGCTCCTATACCATGTTTCTATATGTATGAGCTTATGGCACCATGAAAAGCAACACATATCAAGAGAAAGAAGTGCAAGCGAAATATCCAAGATCTAGCCACATCTTTATTAATGCATCTAAAATAAAATAGACCATATAGACAATATAAATATAGACACAACACAAGAACATAAGAACATAGACAGACGACTTAGCCAAGAAGTGGAGACCACACAAAGTTATAGAGCGGGATCACCGAGCGCTGAGGAGCAGAGGCCAAAAAAGTCACCACCACTCTGCTGACCCCATAACTGCAGAGTCCAGACCTCCTCTGATAACATCAGCACAAACACTGCGCCCGCTGGGAGCCTCATGTTCAAACAGCTGCACCAGCCATACATCACCAAGCACAATGCTCAGCCGTATATCACCAAGCACAATGCCGAGCCATAGATCACCAAGCACAATGCTGAGCCGTACATCACCAAGCACAATGCCGAGCCATACATCACCAAGCACAATGCTGAGTCGTACAGCAATAAGCACAATACCGAGCCATATATCACCAAGCACAATGCCGAGCCATACATCACCAAGCACAATATGAGCCATACATCAGCAAGCACAATGCACAGCCGTACATCACCAAGCACAATGCCGAGCCGTATATCACCAAGCACAATACCGAGCCATACATCACCAAGCACAATGCCGAGCCGTACATCACCAAGTCCAATGCTGAGCCATACATCACCAAGCACAATGCCGAGCCGTACATCACCAAGCACAATGCCAAGCCGTACATCACCAAGCATAATGCCGAGCCGTACATCACCAAGCACAATGCTGAGCCGTACATCACCAAGCACAATGCCGAGCCATACATCACCAAGCACAATGCCGAGCCGTACATCACCAAGCACAATGCCGAGCCATACATCCCCAAGCACAATGCCGAGCCGTACATCACCAAGCACAATGCCGAGCCGTACATCACCAAGCACAATGCCGAGCCATACATCCCCAAGCACAATGCCGAGCCATACATCCCCAAGCACAATGCCGAGCCGTACATCACCAAGCACAATGCCGAGCCGTACATCACCAAGCACAATGCCAAGCCGTACATCACCAAGCACAATGCTAAGCCATACATCACCAAGCACAATGCCGAGCTGTACATCACAACCGAGCACAATGCCGAGCCCTACATCACCAAGCACAACACCGAGCTGTTCATCACCAAATACAATGCCGAGCGTCACATGGAGTGGTGCAAGGTCGCCACAACTGGATTGTGGAGCAGTGTAAACATGTCCTGTGCAGTGAAAGATCACGCTTCTCTATCTGGCCTCTGATGGATGGGTTTGTGCTTGAGGAATACCAGGAGAACACCATTTTGTGTCAATTGTAAGATAGATGGAAGAGGGACAGTACTGTGGAGGTTCTTTTTTGTTTTTTTCTTTAAGGTTGTCCCAAGTCCCTTAGTTTCAGTGAAGGGAAATCTTAATCCTTCAGCACCAGAGCTTTTGGACAATTAGAGCTTCCTACTTTATTGGAACATTTTGGGAAAGGCCCTTTTATTGTTCCCCATAACTGTGCCCATTACACAAGGTCCATAAAAGCATGGTTGGGGAAGGTTAGTCTGGAAGAACATGCCCGATCGCACAGAGCCCTGACCCTAATGCTATATAACACTTTGGGATGAAGAGATTATGAGCATGGCCCACTCCTCCAACATTAATATCTACCTTCATAAATGCTCTTCTAGATAAATGGGCAACATTTTTCCCCATTGCGTCATCAAAGTGGACAACTGTACCTGCATTAGATGTTGAAGTGGTCCCTTCCTTTTCCCCCTGAGCTCCTGTGCACATGCACAGCTTGCACTAATGATAAATCCACTCCTGGATGGAGATCATGCTGCTCATGGGCACTTGGAGACAAAATTGACCTGGCTCAACCTTCTCGTTTACTACTGGATGATGAGAACTTGTGCAATTGGAGCCACTGGCACAATCATGGGAAGGTCAGTTTGATCTTTACTGTGGAAGTCCCTTTGTACTGTGTATGTAGTGCAACACAGATTTTTATTGGGTTGGATCTGTCAACTATCTCATGCTTATGCCTCCATGATACTCTTCCAATATTGTCCATGATTGGAAAGAAGGATATCACCGAGAATCAGGGTAACAGAAGATGGACCTCTAAGCTTACCCTAAAATTGGGACCCTAATCTGTCCCTTATCCCAGAGGTAAGCTTGATTGTAGCTAAATCTGGGACCCCACCATATCCCTAACTCCTGTTTAAGCCCTGATCTAACATCCCCTCTTCCCCACCCAAGGAGAGGTCCGGGACTAGAGAATCAAACCCCACAAATAACACAGACAGAGCAAAGAACCAGAAATCATGCACACTGCAATCAGACATGAGGGAGAGACAATACAAACCCAGGAGGAAATAAACACAGGGAGGAAATAAACTAACAACAAGGATATTTCCACAGCACACAACAGATCACCAAGTTCTGGATCACTACAAATAAGGACCAATGTGCAGGAGCAATGCTGAAGCTATATTCGGCGATCAACCATCGGATCCAGAACCTTATAAAGAGTGAAGGTGGCTATGAATGGTCATTATCAGCCTGAACTCAGGAAGTTCACAAGCCAGCAGGAATTAACTCCTAAGAGACCTCAGGCTGATTATCAGACTCTGAGGTGTGAACATAGTCCAACGTCGCCATGACACCCAGCCAGTGCAAAGCCGAACACCTCATAACAGAGGATGATATATACAGGATTCTCACCTACCCAATCCTTTGTGGTCAAAGATGTGTCTGTTGGTCTCTTACCCCATTGCCTTACGAAAATAATTATGAACGACCCCAAGTCCAGAAGATTACAAAGAGTTTGGCCATGAAAGTTGTTGCGTGAATGTCAATGGACAGTTCAAAGTACTGTATATCTAATGGAGATCAGATGGCTTATGTAGGCAACTAGACTGGACTTCTTAAAAAAAGAACCCTCTTTAAGGATCTACAGTTAGGTCCAGAAATATTTGGACAGTGACACAAGTTTTGTTATTTTAGCTGTTTACAAAAACATGTTCAGAAATACAATTATATATATAATATGGGCTGAAAGTGCACACTCCCAGCTGCAATATGAGAGTTTTCACATCCAAATCGGAGAAAGGGTTTAGGAATCATAGCTCTGTAATGCATAGCCTCCTCTTTTTCAAGGGACCAAAAGTAATTGGACAAGGGACTCTAAGGGCTGCAATTAACTCTGAAGGCGTCTCCCTCGTTAACCTGTAATCAATGAAGTAGTTAAAAGGTCTGGGGTTGATTACAGGTGTGTGGTTTTGCATTTGGAAGCTGTTGCTGTGACCAGACAACATGCGGTCTAAGGAACTCTCAATTGAGGTGAAGCAGAACATCCTGAGGCTGAAAAAAAAGAAAAAATCCATCAGAGAGATAGCAGACATGCTTGGAGTAGCAAAATCAACAGTAGGGTACATTCTGAGAAAAAAGGAATTGACTGGTGAGCTTGGGAACTCAAAAAGGCCTGGGCGTCCATGGATGACAACAGTGGTGGATGATCGCCGCATACTTTTTTGGTGAAGAAGAACCCGTTCACAACATCAACTGAAGTCCAGAACACTCTCAGTGAAGTAGGTGTATCTGTCTCTAAGTCAACAGTAAAGAGAAGACTCCATGAAAGTAAATACAAAGGGTTCACATCTAGATGCAAACCATTCATCAATTCCAAAAATAGACAGGCCAGAGTTAAATTTGCTGAAAAACACCTCATGAAGCCAGCTCAGTTCTGGAAAAGTATTCTATGGACAGATGAGACCAAGATCAACCTGTACCAGAATGATGGGAAGAAAAAAGTTTGGAGAAGAAAGGGAACGGCAAATGATCCAAGGCACACCACATGCTCTGTAAAACATGATGGAGGCAACGTGATGGCATGGGCATGCATGGCTTTCAATGGCACTGGGTCACTTGTGTTTATTGATGACATAACAGCAGACAAGAGTAGCCGGATGAATTCTGAAGTGTACCGGGATATACTTTCAGCCCAGATTCAGCCAAATGCCGCAAAGTTGATCGGACGGCGCTTCATAGTACAGATGGACAATGACCCCAAGCATACAGCCAAAGCTACCCAGGAGTTCATGAGTGGAAAAAAGTGGAACATTCTGCAATGGCCAAGTCAATCACCAGATCTTAACCCAATTGGGCATGCATTTCACTTGCTCAAATCCAGACTTAAGACGGAAAGACCCACAGACAAGCAAGACCTGAAGACTGCGGCTGTAAAGGCCTGGCAAAGCATTAAGAAGGAGGAAACCCAGCGTTTGGTGATGTCCATGGGTTCCAGACTTAAGGCAGTGATTGCCTCCAAAGGATTCGCAACAAAATATTGAAACTAAAAATATTTTGTTTGGGTTTGGTTTATTTGTCCAATTACTTTTGACCTCCTAAAATGTGGAGTGTTTGTAAAGAAATGTGTACAATTCCTACAATTTCTATCAGATATTTTTGTTCAAACCTTCAAATTAAACGTTACAATCTGCACTTGAATTCTGTTGTAGAGGTTTCATTTCAAATCCAATGTGGTGGCATGCAGAGCCCAACTCGCGAAAATTGTGTCACTGTCCAAATATTTCTGGACCTAACTGTAGGTGACATAATAAATGATCAGGATATTGATATGGATATCATCTATGGATATCATCTATTTTAGTTGATGAGAACATTTCCATGGTAGATTCTGTCTTTAGGATTACATTCGAACTTTTAGAATCTGTTTTTCTTGTTGACCAGAAGAACGGAAGGCTAATTTCTGACCTCTCCCTCCGACAGCTGCTGCTTGACACGCCGAGCCCTCAGTTTATCAGTAGCTCAGACTAATCCCTGCTATTCTGATCCCTATAGATTTAGATTAAAGGCCCCGTCACACTAAGCAACATCGCTAGCAACATCGCTGCTAACGAACAACTTTTGTGACGTTGCTAGCGATGTTGCTGTGTGTGACATCCAGCAACAACCTGGCCCCTGCTGTGAGGTCGCCGGTTGTTGCTGAATGTCCTGGGCCATTTTTTAGTTGTTGCTCTCCCGCTGTGAAGCACAGATCGCTGTGTGTGACAGCGAGACAGCAACAACTAAATGTGCAGGCAGCAGGAGCCGGCTTCTACGGAGGCTGGTAACCACAGTAAACATCGGGTAACCAAGAAGCCCTGTCCTTGGTTACCCGATTTTTACCTTTGATACCAGCCTCCGCCGCTCTCACTGTTAGTGCCGGCTCCTGCTCTGTGCACATGTAGCTGCAGGACACATCGGGTTAATTAACCCGATGTGTGCTGTAGCTAGGAGAGCAGGGAGCCAGCGCTAAGCAGTGTGCGCTGCTCCCTGCTCTGTGCACATGTAGCTGCAGCACACATTATTATTATTATTATTATTATTATTATTATTATTATTATTATTATTTATTATTATAGCGCCATTTATTCCATGGCGCTTTACAAGTGAGAGAGGGTATACGTACAACAATCATTAACAGTACAAAACAGACTGGTATAGGAGGAGAGAGGACCCTGCCCGCGAGGGCTCACAGTCTACAGGGAAAACAGCATTTTCCTTTGTCCTGATGAAGAAGGCGGACATGCCTTTGAAACGCGTAGACTTGGCCTAAATAAAGAAAATATAGCAAGGAATTCATCACATCGTTTGGCTTCATGGTTTTAGCGCAGTGTTAAACCCGACTTTCTTATCCATTCATGATTCCCTGTTGCATCATCGGGGCTGCTGCTTGACCATTTTCTGCATACATAGGAGTTGTGCCTGTCACAACTTCCATAGGTGAGCACCTGTTTTCATTTTCTAAGCCTGCATTGTTTGCCAGATAAGACCCTATGTGCGCTTTTCTCTCCACAGCATTTTGAGTCTACAGGGAATGGGTGATGGTACAATAGGTGAGGACAGAGCTGGTTGCTGGGCTGAGGGCTATTGTAGGTTGTAGGCTTGTTGGAAGAGGTGGGTCTTGAGGTTCCTCTTGAAGCTTTCCACGGTAGGGGAGAGTCTGATGTGCTGAGGTAGAGCGTTCCAGAGTATGGGGGATGCACGGGAGAAATCTTGTACACGATTGTGGGAAGAGGAGATAAGAGAGGAGCAGAGAAGGAGATCTTGTGAGGATCTAAGGTTGCGTGCAGGTAGGTACTGGGAGACTAGGTCACAGATGTAGGGAGGAGACAGGTTGTGGATGGCTTTGTATGTCATGGTTAATGTTTTGAACTGGAGTCGTTGGGCGATGGGAAGCCAGTGAAGGGATTGGCAGAGTGGCGAGGCTGGGGAGTAGCGAGGGGAGAGGTGAATTAAGCGGGCTGCAGAGTTTAGGATAGATTGGAGGGGTGCAAGAGTGTTGGAAGGGAGGCCAGAGAGCAGGAGGTTGCAGTAGTCGAGGCGGGAGATGATGAGGGCATGCACTAATGTTTTTGCAGATTCTTGGTTAAGAAAAGCACGGATCCGGGAGATATTTTTGAGTTGTAATCGGCATGAGTAATTAACCCGATGTGTGCTGTACTAGGAGAGCAGGGAGCCAGCGCTCAGTGTGCGCTGCTCCCTGCTCTCTGCACGTGTGGCTGGTCACGGGTTGCTGGTGGGATCGCTGGAGCGTCGCAGTGTCACATCTCACCAGCAACCTCCTAGCAACTTACCAGCGATCCCTATCGTTGTTGGGATCGCTGGTAAGTTGCTTAGTGTGACTAGACCTTTACAGAGGTACATGTCTCTTTGATGTCAGACGTTACTAATGCGTTGACTTTTACCAGATGAATTCGACTCTTGGATCCAGATATTTGTCATCATGTGTTAAGCTTTGCCTTAATTCCCCGGATCTGAAAGAGAAATTCTTCTAAAGCTATCAGCAATCATTCATGACTGATACAAGCCTATACATATATTTTATCTATCTATTGTACTTTTGACATTTTTATGTTATTTTATGTCAGAGAGAATCAAATCTGGATAAATGACCCTTCCAACGTCTTCGAGCAAAATAGCATGGTGCAACTTTCTGTTTTTGTTTTTTTAAAGAAGGTGAATTAAAAGTAATACTAACAAATAATATTAAAGGATTCATCCCCTTTCAGAAAAAAAATATTGTATAGGCTATGAGTGCAAAAAAACCCAAAACGAGTATTATTTACCCTCCCTAGGTCCAGGGCCAACATTCTGAGCCCTTTTTTTTGTCTTTGACTTGTTTACCAATTTTCTAGCTCAAAAAGTCATAATTTTCACTAAAGTGCGGCAATATCTATGCCAAATTATCTGGCGTATATAAATTTGGAAATCGAAATATATTTGTGCAAAATTTTAAAAAAAACCTTGTGGATGTAATGTGAAAAAAAAATGTAAAAAAATTAATTTTCTATAACTACTTTTTCAAGACACTTTAAATCTGGTGGTCTGCATGTTTCACAAATTTCCTATTTCACAGGCGCTATCACTAACTTTCAGTTGCACACACTAACATAAGGGATTCTTGTTCTCTTGTCTCTATGTAGTATAAAGTGGGGAAAAAAAAGTATTTAGTCAGCCACCAATTGTGCAATTTCTTCCACTAAAGCCTGGTTTACACACTACAATATATCTTACGATGTGTTGGCGGGGTCACGTCGTAAGTGACGCACATCCGGCATCGTAAGGTACATTGCAGTGTGTGACAGCTATGTGCGATCGCGAATGAACGGTAAAACGTTCATCGCACGCACGTCGGTCATTCCTCATGAATTGAACGTCAGGTTGTTCATCGTACCCAGGGTTGCACACATCGCAGTGTGTGACACCCCGGGAACGATGAACAGATCTTACCTGCGTCCTGCGGCTCCCGGCCAGCAATGAGGAAGGATGGAGGTGGGCGGGATGTTTACGTCCCGCTCATCTCCGCACCTCCGCTTCTATTGGCCGGCTGCCGCGTGATGTCGATGTGACGCCGAACGTCCCTCCCACTCAAGGAAGTGGACGTTCACCGCCCACATTGAGGTAGTATGGACGGGTAAGTACGTGTGACGGGGGTTAATCGTTTGTGCGGCACATTCAACAAAATTGAACGTGCCGCACATACGATGGGGGCGGTTACGATCGCATACGATATCATATGCAGAATCATAACATGTAAAGCAGGCTTTAAAAAGATGAGGTTGGCTTGTAATTGACATCATAGGTAGACCACAACTATGAGACATAAAATGAGAAAACAAATCCAAAAAATCACTGCGTCTGATTTGGCAAGATTTTATTTGCCAATTATGGTGGAAAATAAGTATTTAGTTGCCTAAAAACATGCAAGATTTCTGGCTCTCACAGACCTGTAAGTTCTTCTTTAAGAGGCTCCTCTGTCCTCCACTCATTACCTGTAGTAATGGCACCTGTTTGAACTTGTTATCAGTATAAAAAACACCTGTCCACAACCTCAAACAGTCACACTCCAAACTTCTCTATGGTGAAGACCAAAGAGCTGTCAAAGGACAGCAAACACAAAATTATAGCCCTGCACCAGGCTGGGAAGACTGAATCTGCAATAGGCAAACAGCTTGGTGTGATGAAATCAACTGTGGGAGCAATAATAAGAAAATGGAAGACATTCAAGACCACTGATTATCTCCCTCGACGTAGGGCTCCATGCAAGATCTCACCCCGTGGGGTCAAAATGATCACAGGAACGATGAGCAAAAATCCCAGAACCACACGGGGGGACTAGTGAATGACCTGCATAGAGATGGGACCTCCTTAATAAAGGCTACCATCAGTAACACACTATGCTGCCAGGGACTCAGAATCTGCCATGCCAGACGTGTTCCTCTGCTTAAGGCCCCACTCACACTTGCACTATTTTCACACAAACGGAATCCATCACTGCTGTATTACAGTTCATTTATTTACAGTGTAAGCGCGACACCATGTGGACACATGCGGATAGTGCATGAGTCATGCTGTCGTTCTTCCACTGTAAATAAATGAACTGTAAACATTAGTGACGGAGTCCGTTTGCGTTGAAACAACGCAGATGTGAAACCAGCCTAAGACAGTACATGTCCGGGCTTGTCTGGAGTTTGCTAGAGAGAATTTGGATTATCCAGAAGAGTATTGGGAGAATGTCATATGGTCTGATGAAACTAAAGTAGAACTTTTTGATAGAAACACAACTCGTCGTGTTTGGAGGAGACAGAATGCTGAGTTGCATCCAAAGAACACCATGCCTACTGTGAATTATGATGGTGGCAACATCATTTTTTGGGGCTGTTTCTCTACAAAGGGACCAGGATGACTGATTCGTGTACATGAAAGAATAAATGGGGCCATAGATCGTGAAATTTTGAGTGCAAACCTCCATCCATCAGCAAAGGCATTGAAGATGAAATGTGGCTAGGTCTTTCAGCATGATAATGATCCCAAGCACACCACCATGGAAACGGAGCAGTGGCTTCATAACGAGCATATGATGGTCCTGGAGTGGTCTAGCTTCAAATCTCAACCCCATAGAAAACCTTTGGAGGGAGTTGAAAGTCTGTGTTGCCCAGCGACAGGCCCAAAACATCACTGCTCTAGAGGAGATCTGCATGGAAGATTGGGCCAACATACCACCAACAGTATGTGCCAACCTTGTGAAGACTTAGGGGCACTTTGCACACTACGACATCGCAGGTGTGATGTCGGAGGGGTCATGTCGAAAGTGACGCACTTCTGGCGTCACACTTGACATCGTAGTGTGTAAATCCTAGATGATATGATTAACGAGAGCAAAATCGTCGTAATTGTATCATCGGTGTAGTGTCTGGGAATTCCATAATTATGCGACTGCGACAGGTACGATGTTGTTCCTCGTTCTTGCGGCATCACACATCACTGTGTGTGAAGCCGCAGGAGCGAGGAACATCTCCTACCTGTGTCCTGCAGCTTACACTGGCTCTGCGGAAGGAAGAAGGTGGGCGGGATGTTTACGTCCCGCTCATCTCCGCCCCTCCGCTTCTATTGGCCGCCTTCCGTGTGATGTCGCTATGATGCCGCACGACCCGCCCCATAATAAGGAGGTGGGTCGCTGGCCAGATCGACGTCGCAAGGCAGGTGAGTCCATGTGAAGCTGCCTTAGCGATAATGTTCGCTACGGCTGCTATCACAAGAGATCGCTGCTGCGACGGGGGCGGGGACTATCGTGCTCGGCATCGCAAGCATCAGCTTGCGATGTCATTTTGTGCAAAGTGCCCCTTACAGAAAATGTCTGACCTATAACAAAATATTGAGATGAACTTTTGTTATTGACCAAATACTTATTTTCCATGATCATTTGCAAAAAAAATCTTCAAAATCAGACGCGGTGATTTTCTGGATTTGTTTTCTCATTTTGTCTTTCATAGTTGTGGTCACCTATGATGTCAATTACAGGCCTAACTCATCTTTATAAGTGGGAGAACTTCACAATTTGTGGCTGACTAAATACTTTTATTCCCCACTGTATTCCTAGAAGTATCAGCAGCATGGAGGACATTATACCGTAATACTCAACAGTAAAGCAATTAATCTAGTACTGGGGTGAGATAAAACACTTACTAGAAAATGTCTGTGTGTATGTGTCTTCTTCTTTCTCTCTGCTCCTTCCCCCTTCTCCTCTTCATAGGCTTTGTAGACTCCTGTCCGTATGTAGTAAATTTTAAGAAGCAGCATCATGGAGGACATTATATAGCAGTACTGAGTAATGAAGCAATTAATCTTGAACTAGAGTGAGTTAAAACACTTACTAGAAAGGGTCTGTTTGTGGATGTGTCTACCTTTCTCACTCTGCTCCTTGTACTCTCCTGTCTTTGTAGGGCTTGGGGTGGCAAGAAAACTGCTGAAATGGATGAAAGCAGCACTCAACTGGAATGGGAACCACATGGGGAAAATACCTGGACACATCTCTGATTAATACATAGTTGCGGGGAAGTAAATAAATAAACAATTTTAAAAACAGCATGTCATCCCCCCATAGAGTATGACTGCCCGCTGTGACTGCAGAGACTAAGCCACGGTCAGCTGAACGTTCCCACCTGTGACCACAAATCACATGAGTGATGTCATTGCTCATTTTTTTTTCAGGAGGTGCAAATTTGGTGCTAAAATCTGGTGCACACATTACAGCACCAAATTTGCACTTCCTGGCAGAAAAACAGTTTTTTTTGCATTTTTGGGCCAAGAGATGCTAATTTGGTGATGACATTTTTACACCATATTTATGCACCCAATCTACACCTCCTGGCAAAAAAAACCCAAACATGTTTTGTACCCATTATTTTTGCCACGGTTTTGATGCGTTTTTTTTTTTTGCCAGAAGGTGTAAATTGGGTGCATGAAAATGGTGTGAACATTTCAGCACTAAATATGCATGTCTTGGAAAAATAAATGCTGTTTTCTGCCAGGAGTTGCAGGTGAGTTCACTGAGTTTAATGGGATCACTTGAGGTCCTCTGAGGTCAGGTTACCTGCAGTCACAGGTGAAAGACCGTGGGCATGTACAGCTATGAACATAAATCACCTGAGCTGCTCAGTCTCTGTCTTGCACTCACAAGGGGAATTGATGGTTTTTAGCCACTCTCTGTGACTCAGATGTAGCATAGCTGAATCAACATGGGACCTTGTGTGGACCTTACATCGGACCTGCAGGGGTGTTTGGCAGGTTAATAAAGTGGTGAAAGAGGGTGTTTTTTTGTATTTTACTCCAAATAAAGGATTTTTTTGGTGTTTGTGTTTATTTACTTTCACTTACAGATTAGTGATGGGGGGTGTCATAGATGCTTGCCATTACTAATCTAGGGCCCAGTGGCTGTTGTGGGCAGCCATTAACTCCTTATTGCCCTAATTTCCACTGCACCAGGGCAATCGAGAAGAGCCGGATAAAGCGCTGGACTTGTCGCATCTAACGGATGCAACAATTCCGGTTAGCTGCAGGTTGCTATTTTTAGGCTGGGAGCGGTCCAATAAGCATGGACATTCGCAGTCTGAGAATACCAGCCCCCAGATATCGGGCTTTATCTCGGCTGGGTATCAAAATTGGGGAGGGCGGCATGCTGTTTTTTTAAATTATTTATTTAAATAATAATAATAAAAAAAAAAAAAGTTGTATGTGATTCCTCTTATTTTGATACACAGCCAAGATAAGCACAGGGCTGGGGCTGCACCCTGTGGCCGTGGGTGTTACGGGGGGCTGTCTGATAATAACCTAAAGGAGTATCAGACAGTCAGGGTCCACCGTGCAAAGACTCTGCTGCAGACTATGGCAGAGTGCAATACTTCTGTTAACTCACAGAAGGATATAATAAGTAAGTAAAGCAATTCCTCCCTTACTTGGAGGGTGTGTGGAATGATCTCTGTTAATAATCACAGAGACAAAGGCAATGTGTGCGAAATGGCACCTACCTAGGTCCGCTCTTCTAGTGGTGCAAAAGAGACGAACAGCAGCGTAAGCCGCACAAAGCTCCTACCTGCGTTCGCTCCACTAGTGTGCGAGGACACGAACCACTAGATATGGCACCTGCCTAGGTCCGCTCTTCTAGTGGTGCAAAAGAGACGAACAGCAGCGTAAGCCGCACAAAGCTCCTACCTCTGTTCGCTCCCCTAGTGTGCGAGGATACGAACAACTGCCAGAAGCAGTATAAGGAACGTTACCCTAGCGGCAACGTCCACCTACGAGTCGAACCACAAGGCCCAGCCAGACCATGTGCCTCATGTCCGCTCCCCTAAGAGGTAAGGATACGGACAGCAGCCGAAGCTGTAAGGTATAAGAACGCTACCCTGCCGGTAGCGCTCACCTAGCATAGACAGAGGAATGCCTAGAGGAACGCGCACAGAGCGTCTACTCTTATGCATGAACCAAGAGGACTGAGCGCCATGCGGCGTGTGTCAGGGTCTTATATAGACTCTGTGCCTCATCCAAGATGGAGGACACCAGAGCCAATCCGCTGCCAGAACGACAGGAGTGACGTCATGCTGGCCTATCACCGAGCAAGGCATCACAAGCACATGACCAGCGACCAATCAGCATAGAAGGTGTCAGAGACATGTGACCTCGTGTCAGCGATGATGTCACCCGCACATGTGCAATGGCTCCAAGATAGGACTTAGTCTCCGGCGCTCGCACATGTGCAGTAGCAAGAAATCTGGACTTAGTCTCCAGCGCTCGCACATGTGCAGTAGCAAGAAATCTGGACTTAGTCTCCAGCACTCGCACATGTGCAGTAGCAAGAAATCTGGACATAGTCTCCAGTGCTCGCAGCAACCGTAACAGTACCTCCCCCTCAAGGGCCCCCCTCCCGGCGACGCAGGTAATCGGCAACTAAGTCGGGAGCATGGACAGCCTCCTCAGGCTCCCAAGAGCGATGTTCCGGGCCGTAACCCTCCTAATCTATCAAGAAGAACCTGCGCCCTCTAACCATCTTAATACCAACTATGGCTCGTACCTCATAGCTAGAGCGAGAGGAATCAGAGGCAGGAGAGTGCACTTCATGAGCGTGAGGTAAAATAGCCGGCTTTAGCAGTGAGACATAGAATTTGTCATGAATCCTAAGATGGACGGGTAACTTCAATTGGTAGACTACAGGATTTACCTGTCGAAGAACCTCATAAGGACCCAGGAAGCGAGGAGCAAATTTGACAGAGCTCACTCTAAGTCTCACGTGTTTTGCAGAGAGCCACACAAAGTCCCCTGGAGAAAAGACAGGAGCCGGGCGACGAAACCGATCGGACACCGTCTTCATACGGTCCTTAGCTGCTTGGATCGACTCTTGAGTCCGATCCCAAACCTCTCTGGCATTAGTTGCCCAGTCGGCCACAAGAGGAGGGGGTGCAGCAGCGGGAAACGGTACCGGTACCCTAGGGTGTTGCCCATTATTAAGTACAAACGGTGTCTGCCCAGTGGCCTCAGCCAGCAAATTGTTAAGGGCAAATTCTGCCCAGGGTAGGAGGGAGGACCAGTTATCGTGGTTCTCAGCAACAAAGTGTCGAAGGTATATAATCATAGATTGATTGGTACGCTCAACCAAACCATTGGTCTCCGGATGGTATGCCGAAGAGAGATTCAACTCAATTTGCAGAAGGCTACAAAGATCTCGCCAGAAACGGGAAGTAAATTGCGGGCCTCTATCACAAATGATACGATCTGGCATCCCGTGAAGCCTAAAGACATGCTTGAGGAATAGTTTGGCTAGTACCCTGGAAGATGGGATTCTCGATAACGGTACGAGAGGAACCATCCGGGAGAAATGGTCCGTAATGACCCACACAAATCTATGTCCCTGTGAACATGGAAGATCACCCACAAAGTCCATGCCTACCACCTCCCATGGTCTATCTGGCACTGGTAAAGGATGCAAGAGCCCAGCCGGTCTCTGCCGTAATGGACGGTTGTGAGCACACGAGTAGCAGGAACCGACATATCTCTTGACGTGGCTGGCTAAGTGTGGCCACCAATACCACCTCTCCAGTAACTCTCGTGTCCGCCTAATACCAAAATGCCCACCCACCTTTGAGGTGTGGGCCCATGACAGTATATCATTCTGTCGATCAGGCGGAACAAAGGTCTTACCCGGTGGGATTTGGTCTAACGTCACAGGGGAGAGCGTATGAAAAACCCTGGAGGGAAGGATAAGACGAGGTTCATCAATCTCTTCCTGGGTAGAAACCATAGAGCGAGACAGGGCGTCTGCCTTGTTATTCTTACTCCCAGACAGATAGTTGATGGAGAAGTGAAAGCGGGAGAAAAACAAGGACCAGCGGGCTTGGCGAGGATTCAGACGCTGAGCGGTTTGTAAGTACGTCAGATTCTTATGGTCTGTATAGACCTGGAAAGGATGTTTCGCTCCTTCCAGCAAGGGACGCCACTCCTCCAAGGCTAGTCTCAAGGCGAGCAGTTCCCTATCCCCAATGGTATAGTTTCTCTCTGCCGGTGAAAAGGTTTTCGCAAAGAAGAAACACGGCCTTTTTCTACCTGCACCGTTCTTTTGATACAAGACTGCACCAGCACCCACTGAAGAGGCATCAACCTCTAAGAGGAAGGGCTTACTCTCATCGGGTCTTTGAAGAACGGGAGCAGTTGAAAAGTGTCTTTTTACTGCCTCAAAAGCATGAGATGTCTCAGTAGACCAGGCTTTGGGATTAGCACCTTTCTTAGTCAAGGCCACCAAAGGGGCCACCAAAGTAGAAAAATGGGGTATGAACTGCCTGTAATAATTTATGAATCCTAAGAAGCGTTGCACCGCCTTCAAGGAATGAAGTTCGGACCATTGCAGGACAGCAGAGAGCTTCGCAGGATCCATAACCAGGCCCTCTTGTGAGATAATGTAACCCAAAAAAGGCAATGAGGACTGCTCGAATACACATTTCTCGAGTTTAGCAAACAATGAGTGCTCCCTTAAACGGGAAAGGACACGAACGACATCCTGACGATGAGTCTCCAGATCAGGAGAAAAAATCAGGATGTCGTCCAGATACACCACTACTGAGGATAACAGTAAATCCCTGAACACATCGTTTACGAAGTCCTGAAATACTGCGGGTGCATTACATAACCCAAAAGGCATGACGAGGTATTCATAGTGACCGTCTCGGGTGTTAAAAGCGGTCTTCCATTCGTCACCCTTTCGAATTCGTACCAAGTTATACGCACCCCGCAGATCCAACTTCGTAAAAACTTGAGCTCCTCTCAGTCTGTCAAAGAGCTCCGAAATTAAAGGTAATGGGTATTTGTTCTTTATTGTGATTGCGTTGAGATCCCTGTAATCTATGCAGGGACGCAAATCACCCTCTTTCTTCCGAACAAAGAAAAACCCAGCTCCCGCGGGAGAGACAGACTTACGAATGAACCCCTTCTCTAAACTCTCTCTTATATAGGTCGACATGGCCTCCGACTCAGGTATCGACAGGGGGTAAACCCTGCCTTTAGGTGGAACCGAACCTGGGATAAGGTCTATGGCACAGTCATACGGCCTATGGGGTGGAAGAACCTCAGCACCCTGTTTGGAGAACACGTCAGCGAAATCCAGATAGGGTGTAGGTATGGGAGAGAGATCAGTAGATGCAACCGCAATGACCTTAGGTGGTAAGAGAAGACATCGGGACTGACATTTCGAACCCCAACTAATAATGCTGTCAGACTCCCAGTCAATGTGAGGAGCATGAGTATGAAGCCATGGGAGACCCAGAAGGACGTCGTCTATACCCTCAGGCAAAACAAGAAAATAAATCTCCTCTATGTGACCCTGAGACAGGGAAAGGCGCAAGGGAACTGTCCTCAATGTAATGGAGTCAGACAACATAGTTCCATTAACAACACGGACAGGAATAGGCGCCTCTAACATGATAGAGGGAATATTGTGTCCCTTTACAAATCCTGAGGACACAAAAGTCCCGTCAGCTCCGGAATCCACAAAAGCCATAATAGGCCATGTATTCTCAGATAACAAGAGCTGACCTGGGATACAACACTTAGAGGGTGCAGAAGACGTCTCTAGTAACCCCCCTCTAATGGTTACTAGGCCAGGGAGTTTCCCTGACGACTAGGACACTTGTTGGCATAGTGCCCAGCCTGACGACATACGTAGCATATAGGATGACCAGACTTGCGTAGTCTGGAAGACGTATGACCTAACTCCATAGGAGTGGGAGATGTTTCAGATGCTGAGGAAGATGGTAGTGGACCCTCAACAACTGGAATAGCCCGATGCTTAGGGCGTGAGGAAGAGACCTCGAGTCTACGTTCCTTATGGCGTACATCGATCCTCGTTGCTACTGTGATCAAGTCGTCCAGAGAAGCAGGGACCTCACGAGTAGCAAGAGCATCCTTGACATAGCCTGCCAACCCTCTCCAGAAGATAGGAATCAACACCTTCTCTGGCCAATCTAGTTCTGCCACCAGAGTTCTAAAAGCAATGGCATACGAACTAGTGGATAACGAACCCTGAGATAGATCTAACAGTCTCAGGGCCGCATCATGGGTAACCTGCGGACCCATGAATACCGCCTTAAGAGCATCAAGAAAGTCTTGATGTCTCAGAGTAACCACATCAGAGCGCTCCCATAGGGGAGTCGCCCATTCTAAGGCTTTGTCCTGAAGTGTTGAGGAGAGCCATAAGATGAAATACTTAATTAACCTCATGACAAGGGATTGTGGGAAATATGTCGATTTGCCTTACATAATTCAGGTTTCAGATCATATACATGACACAGATATAAAGGTGGCTGTCATTGCCTGTTTCTCCACACCTTGCCTGGAATGCAAGGAATGTCCAGGTGTAAGAAGATACCATATAAGAGAAGACCAACCCAAAGATCAGATGACATTACAGACCAAACCATCCACCAGATGACGTCCCTCCCATCACCATCACCATGGATCCATCCAATGATGTCATAGACCCGCCTACAATGACGCTTACCAATCAGCTCATGGACTAACACATTGTTCGACCCACTGACCAATGAACACATCCGGACATGCCCCTTTGCAAGGTTATATCAGAGCAAGCTCAGTTGTAATAAAGCAGAGCATGGGCTGACTTCTGTCGAGGAAAGATGAATATCCGACAGTGTCTGATCTCATTTTTCAAGCATGCACTCGATCCACACCAATTAGGCCAGGCAGTAGGCAACTAGTGATCTCTGGTTAAGAGTTCACCTTAACATTATTGGTGCCCAACGTGGAGCCAATAGACGGAGACACCTGAAATCCTGATGAACCAGCAACTGGAATGGCATGACGTGCTGGACACCCCAGGAAACTGATCACTTCCTAACGAGAGTATGGTAGGTCTGCTGATTTTTCATAATCTGTAGTCTTCCCGTGGTCTCGGTGGGGTGTGTGGCACTGATTGCCTGACTGTGTCCGGTTTGTTGGGGTATCTGTTGACGGGCAGACGGGTCTCACGGCTATTGGCCATATTAATCTCGGAAGAACCGTCACATATTCAGTTGCCTGCTGTCTGTTGTGTGTATTTGTGAAGAGGGGAAATTAAGAGAGCATGTGGGTTTGTGAGTTCTGTTAGTTGTCGCCTGTGATATGGTTTGTGGTTCTAGTGGAGACTTAAGTAGTTAATACGGTTTGGTACAAGACCTAGAGATATAGCGCAGGTTTTAATTAGTCAGGTTAGGCACGTGTTTTTCACGGGCTCTCAAATTTGTTGATATGGTAAAGGATTTTGTCTGTGGTATAGTATACGGCTGTCGCCTGTGGTACAGTTTATGGCTCTGTAAGGAAATACGTGGGACTGCTGGTACGTGGTAATCTTGGGGCCTAGCGCAGTGTAGCGTGGAATGGCTGGTACGGATACCATTGGGGCATAGCGTTTAAGTTGCGCATTGTGGCTGGTACGTGGTAGTCTTGGGGCCTAACGCTGGACGTGAAATGGCTGGTACGGATACCATTGGGGCTTAGCGCAAGCTTGGGTGATATAATTGGTATGAGGTGCCTTGGGGTCTAGAAAAAGCGCTGGACGTGAATCGGCTGGTACGGGCACCTTGTAGCCAGGGGTGACACCATTGGTGTCTTTATGAATTCCGGACCATGTAGAAACTGGGCAGGGACACTGTGACGAGGCGCCTGCTGCAGACTTAACAAGAACTTTACTTAGTGTTCAAGTTGTGTGTCAGTTGTGAGTCATCTCCTCCTGTTTTGGTTTGTTGGTTTTGTTGGTGTTGTTTATCTAGAGAGAAAGATGGAAAAATTGATGAAGCGGTGTCTAGTTGTGGTCGGAAAAAAATCCGGATGAGTGGACTGTGTTGAGATGTGGGGACTCTAGGCCGCAATCCTGTGATAAACCATGTGCTAGTCATGGAGGCAGACATTTTAGGTAAGATTTTAAAATGGTGGACGAAGCACATGGCTACAGCATGATTGAGACAAAGAAAACAAAGTGAGTCAGGGGATGTGTGAAGAAGACCATGTGCTCTGTAAATGTTTGAGCAATGGATTGGATGGAGTACTATATACTTAGACCGAAAAATAAATTTTTATCTATAATTAGACTTAGATCTGGGACATATGTGTGTGTATAAATATATATATATATGTATAAGTACAGACTATAGAAAATGGGGAGACAGAGTTTGAGCAGATGTGAGGTCAGTTTTCCCTTTTCTCTGCCACATGTTCCCACAGATTTTAAAATGGTGGATGAAGCACATGGCTGAATGGAGTAGTACGTACTTAGACAGAAAAATTAGTGTTTTTAACTGTAGTTGGACCAGGACTGTGGATATGTAAATCTGTGTGTATATGTATAGAGTATGGAATATAGGCAGGAAGGATAATTGGTTAAACTTGTAAGTTTAGCAGAAGTAAAATCAGTATCTCCCTTCCCCCTCTCATGTGGTTCAACCGCCCTTACACAAAGAAGCCATGTGCTATTCTGGCAGTGGCCATTTTGTTAGTAAATCTGTATGAAGCCCTCCAGTGAAGTTGACAAAACTACAGCCACTGAATAACATGAAGTGTTAGTAAATGTTCATAGCACTAAAAGATGGAATATTGAATGATTGGGGAGTTGTGGAAAACACTTAATGTAGATCCAGTGTGCAGGTTGGATTGAGTCAGGACAGTCACAAGGAGGAATATCTTATTAATTAATAAGCAATAAAATTAGAAAAAAACCTTTAAATAACGTACCTTTGCAGTAGAGGTCATGATAAAGAAGTAAATAATAAATATTTCCGTTATGGATCTGATAGATTTATCCTGAGAGTTGCATGTTTTAAAGAATAAAAATAAAGAAATAAATCAACAGAAGAAGGGAAATGTGACTAGTCTCCTGCAGCTGAGGAAGCCTCTTTCCATCTGGTTTTGGGGGGAGGAGCAATCTTAAAAACTTGTGGAACAGGGTTTTTTTGTCTCCCTTTGGAATCTATTGTGAGAGCAGCCCAAAAGAAAAAAAAATAAAAATAGGGGCTTCCTGCATTTAATTCATTGCAAATTATATTGGAAAAAGGTCATTGACAGTAGTTTTATTTTACTAATTTTATCCCAAAGAAATAAAAGTCAACTGTGGACATGTTTACATTCATTGATAGCTTTTCAAGCATAGAGGTCTGTTAGATAATTTTTCTATGGCAAATCAACATTTTGTTTTCCCACATGGCCAGTTTATTTGTTCTAGATTCTTTTATCCCTTCAAGTTATAGGACAGTATCACAGAGATGCTGATAATCTCCTCAATGTTTCAAATATGAACGCCCCTACATCCAATATCCAGAGGTTGTGCTACGTTATTATTATAGTTATTATTAATAATAATAATAATAATAATAATAATAATAATAATAATCATAATAATCATAATAATTTATTAATAATTACAATAATTTGATTTAAGGAATGTGGATTATTTATGGAATTCTGTGTTTTATATTTAATGTATTGAATAATCTGCTTTCTTTTTATAGAAAGAATGATTGCAATGCAGATTTCTGTGGTCCAAGCAAAGGTTATAAAAGCCATTGAAAGGGTTTTCCATTATTAAGTTACAGATAAAAACAATATTTCTGCTGTTCCTGATTAGGTACAATCTATACAATGTGACTTTTATGCCTAAATATAGAGCTCCGGGGCCACACACTTTTTGAATCTAATTATGTTTTGGATAATAGATTCATAAAGGGGGGGGAAGATGATGTGGAAAGTCACACGTATTATTTAAGATTTTAATTTGTTCATCGATTGAGTTTTTCTATTAAGTTGTCTTTATATTTTTATCTGTAAGGAGGATACAGCAGACACACATATCTCATGATTGCTCTGATGTAATAAGAATCGTCAGGTTTTGAACATGTCTCAGATGAGGCCATTGCTAATGCAGATTTTGAGTTTTTCCGTAGATGGATCCAGATACCAAGATGCTGGTTGATTCTGCACTGGATATGCTGAGGTTACGCAACATGAGGTATTAAAAATCAAACCACTCCTCTCCCATCGTAATAGGAGAACGAGATGAAGATTTGCGATCACTGTGGTTTGTAGAGCGGAGGGGGGTAAGATAGTCAAAATGTGGATATAGGCAGCAGCCGGAGGAGATGCTTGCACAGGTGCACAACAAAGAAGCAGTGAATGGGCCTAGAGTTGAGAGTCCTTATACAAAGCAGACCAGTACCTCGGTGGCTCCTGTCACGTCGTCCGTGACATTGGTCACTCCTTGTGTTCTTAAATCCTTACAGGAACAAGCGATTCAGCAAGGAACGGAGTGTGAGACGCAGGGAGCCAGTGACTGAGGAAGGTCTGTGGATAAAGGGCGGTAAGCTTTCTCTGCCGTGAGCGTTCTACTCAATAATGGCCCAGGTAACCTATGTGACAAAGGTGTTGGGATGGACAAGATATGGGCGGCACCACTGCTCAGTACCCAGGTGGCCAGACACATCCAGTCTTGTAAGACGTGTGTCTATTAAGGTAGAAAAACTGTAAAGACCTCGTAGAAACACCCCCCTCATCCGCTCTACTGCTCCGGTGATTGCAGATTAGTCATATACATCTACCATGAGTAGGTTTATATGAGTTTTGTGCGTGTTGAGTGAATTTCTTTTCAGGTCTGCTCTGAAACATATCCAGTGTGGAAAACATTACTGCTGAAAAACTCATGATGCTGGTGGTATGTAAAGTTGGAGTTCCTAAAAAGTGGTAAAAAGTACATATTCTATAGCACAGGTCATTATAAAGATCTTACAGTACCTGGGGATGCCCCTGATGAACCCATCTGCCACTGCGAAGAGGGGAGAAATGCGTTGCGCTTCTTTCATGCTAAGTGTCTGATAAATATGCGTTTATTTTATTAGCCTGAGTGTGAATTGGACAGCGGAGGGTCTGTGATTGGACGAGATCTCCTCATGACTTTACCTGGCCTTATTATTATATTGATACAGTGGGTACATGTTATACATGTGAGATATTTAGTTTATTTTAGGGTTTGGTTCTTGAATTTGCTGTATCATATTGATTTAAGCTACCAAACAGCTATGTAAATACAGAGTGTGAATATTTAATCTTTGGGAATGACTTGGATATATATAATTGCATATTGACGCCTCTTTATCCCCTGCATCTCACGGTTTCTACATTCCCTCACTGACATTAGCAGCACGTATTAGCTTAGCAGTGTAGGGATAGGGAGGGTGAGCCGTCGGTGAGCGGGGGCACCAATTCGCCTTACAGGGTGCCGACCTCCGCTGCGAGGTAGGGAGAGTTTAGGGCTATTGCCCCAATCCCTGCCCCTCCTTTATTGGAATATTTAATTGTGTCTATAGTCAAATGGGTGTGTTGTTTGGAATTTTAATGATTATAACATAAACATGTAACGGTCCACAAGATAATAGTGAACGCTGCAAATCATGTAACAAATGTTCGTTTTCCTTTAATAATTAGATCTTTATATAAAGTATTTTTGGTTTAGTACCTAGAACGTGATTATATTTCTCACAGATACTGCAGATACAGTGTGATATCCTGACCAGTGATGTACGAGCCGTATACAACTGCCTGTATAGTGTGTTAAATATGTGTATCCTCCAATTCCAGATCCTAAATCAGTGTCAGGAGCACGTGGTCTCCAGCCAGGAGACTGGGTGATCCTAAAAAGACAAGTCAGAATGAGCCATGAGTCAGAATCAGATGGACCGATCCAGCTTTTCCCAACCACAGCAACTTCCATGAAGCTTGAGGGAAAACCCATCTGGAGACAACAGCCGCTGTAAAGATTCATCATACCAGCAGAATGAGGGTCACAACACACATAGTGCTGGATTATCTCACATAGAACCTTATGGAGAATTTCTAGATTGGGGATGATACATGGGAAATAACCATAAGGGAACAATGGGTACAGGAACATTACACAAATAAGGGCTCATGGTGGGAAAGACATTATCTGACCTGAACCAATCAATTATTTTAAGGGTTTAAGTGACTTAAGGATAACATACACTTATAGGTAAGTGGTATTGTTTTATTTGTTGGAATTTGAAGCCGTAAAAGTGCTACTCTGTGTTACTGAAGGTAATCGGATCCATGTGTAAGGGAAATCTTGTTAAAAGCCTCCTGGTGGTAGATTATAGACCCGAGACAAGAAGAGATCCATTAGTGTTGTGATACAATCAGGTGTATTCGGGTAGAAAAGTCTTGAAGACGTGGACAGCACTTGGATATTGACTGAGAATCAGTCTTTCAGAAACAGTAACGCTAAAAGCTGCAGCATAACGGTAAGAAGCTTATTCTTACAATTGCCTTACTCTTTCTAATCGATTAATCTCAAAATCTGAGTGAGCTCTTCAGCATCAAATAGTCTGTTCTAAGGACTGGGACATTACCTGTGCCTCTGTGAACTGTGTGTGCGGGATGTGATCAACTCTCTGATCAGCAGTCTGTATCAGTGGGGGAAAAGGCTTAGTATTGCTTGTATAGCGGATAGCAAAACGAAAAAAAAAAAAGGTTGCAGTTAAAGCATTAGAGCTGATGTGTTAGAGGACCACGGTAGGGTCAGAAGGTTAATAAAGTATTTAGGGGGGACTATTGAGGAGAGCCATAAGATGAAATACTTAATTAACCTCATGACAAGAAATTGTGGGAAATATGTCGATTTGCCTTACATAATTCAGGTTTCAGATCATATACATGACACAGATATAAAGGTGGCTGTCATTGCCTGTTTCTCCACACCTTGCCTGGAATGCAAGGAATGTCCAGGTGTAAGAAGATACGATATAAGAGAAGACCAACCCAAAGATCAGATGACATTACAGACCAAACCATCCAGCATGGATCCACCAGATGATGTCCCTCCCATCACCATCACCATGGATCCATCCAATGATGTCATAGACCCGCCTACAATGACGCTTACCAATCAGCTCATGGACTAACACATTGTTCGACCCACTGACCAATGAACACATCCGGACATGCCCCTTTGCAAGGTTATATCAGAGCAAGCTCAGTTGTAATAAAGCAGAGCATGGGCTGACTTCTGTCGAGGAAAGATGAATATCCGACTGTGTCTGATCTCATTTTTCAAGCATGCACTCGATCCACACCAATTAGGCCAGGCAGTAGGCAACTAGTGATCTCTGGTTAAGAGTTCACCTTAACATTATTATAATGTTAAGGTGAACTCTTAACCAGAGATCACTAGTGCAGTAGCAAGAAATCTGGACTTAGTCTCTAGCGCTCGCACATGTGCAGTAGCAAGAAATCTGGACTTAGTCTCCAGCACTCGCACATGTGCAGTAGCAAGAAATCTGGATATAGTCTCCAGTGCTCGCAGCAACCGTAACAGTGGGCTTTATCTGTGCTGGGTATCAGAATACAGGCGTCCCTACTCCAATTTTTTTTTATTCATTTATTCTTACTGTACGATATACAGCCGCAGACTGAGTCTGTGATTGGTCAGACATGCTGTCACGCAGGCTGGGGGCGTGTCTGGCTGCAACCAATCACAAACACCAGTGGGTGTGGAAAGCAGTGAATATTCAATGAGGGTTAGGAAGTGAATGCGTGACCTGGAAGCAGTGTATAGCCATGATGGAGGCTCGGTAAGTACAGTGCATGCGCTCATATTCCCCCTATCCCTTCAACCAACATTTTAATCTCCGGATTCTGGTCCCCATAGACTTATATGGGGACCGGATTCCGGACTGGAACCGAATTTTTAAAAGAAGAGAACAGGTCCTCCGATCCCAGTTATCTGCGAGTCCGCTCATCTCTAATTATCCCTATGGTGGGAACAATATCGGTAATACCGAGTTTGGGAATAATGTGCCTGTCAGGCGCAGGCTAGACAAATACCTATAATATCTAATTTTTTCAATTTCAGTGATCTAAAAGTGATCAGAGACCTTCATAGGGATGCAATAAAAGAGACTACACATTATCAGGTGCAAAACAAACCCATTTACTCAACATAAAAGTAATAACTCTGAAATACACACATTTCAAAACTCCCACCAAATAGCCCCCAGTTATAACACATAACGTTATTAATAAGAGAAAAAATTGGCAAAAAAACATAATTTCATTCATAAAACAAGCTAAATAAACAATTGGGAATGACTAAAACCAGAAAATACCAACCTTATAAAGTGTGATGTGTTCGGGAACAATGAGCCTGAGAAGCCAGCGCAGGTATATCTGCCCTCCTGAAGCTCTGAAGACCAACTGTGGTATCAGGTTTCACACAGCAGCTAGAGCCAGGAGACTACCTGGAGAGAGGGGTTTTTCTGAAAATCTGGTGAGGAGGGAGAAATGAAAGTAAACGAGAAGCGTCTGTCAGGCACATTAATCCCAACATAGGGTTAAGAGTCTATAGCGGAGTCACAGAGGAATTAATGGCCCCTGGTGGCCGTTGGTTAGTACTGCAGGCACTTAATTTTCCCAATATCCATGCAATGTATTGCCTTATACATTGTTATTGAAACAGAACTGCAGCTGTAAACAGAATGTTAGTATATGCAAAAAGGTTAATGGTGGATTCCAGTTAGCTGCATGTTCCTCATCACCTTACAAATTGCGCAATTTTTCTACATTAATTTCAGCCAACATGACAAATCATAATGATTCATAGTTAAAAATTAAAGTAAATATAATAAGTCAGTAAATCCCACCCAGGCCTAAGACACTTTTATTTCATTAATTCCAATTGCTGTAAACAGGAAATTAGAACTTGAGAGAACTGAATTCAGGACGTTACTATTTCCAAGGATTTGGGGAGTCACGTGACCTTTCTTTTAAGAGTCAAATTCTGCCGTCTGCGTTGGTTTAATTCACGGTTTTGAATTACTAAAGAACAGATAGAAGTATATAGTCTTTGCGGAACGAACTGGAGTGATTTTTCTCAAAACGCACATTTATCTTAGCCTAAAAAGTTTTTAATATAAACACGATCCTCCTTCCTGGCCTCTCCCAAACATGGCTGCCATGTCTGAAGACATCTGAGATCTGCTGCCTCTGACAGACAAATTACAAAGAATAAAGCACAAATGCAAAATATTAAATTATTGTTTTCCCTTATTGTTATGCTATTATTACTGTTATTATTTAATTTACACTGATGAGCAAAAGGGTAACAATATTTTGCCCTTTTTAATTTCAGGTTCCATATCTCACCATCCACTACAGCTTTGAGCGTGAGACGACCTTCATTTTATAGACAATCATCTTGGCTATCTCATACATAATTGTGATTTACAGCTATTTAGCATATGATTAGTTATGCAGATTCTTGTCATATCACTGCATTGTTACTGTTTTGCTCCTGGTGTTTTAAAAATCCTGTTCCTACTGTATACTACAAATTACAACCTGTTCTCACACTTACTGATAGCTCAGAGTGTTATTAGGCTGATTCCTTATCAAAAGGTCACTGGTTCAAATCAAGGAGCCATGAAGAAGATTTCCCAAGAAGAGAAAAACAACGTCATCCAACTCATCGATAGCGGTGTCTCAGCCCAAAAAATTGCCAAACTGCATCATGTGAGGCCATGACAGGTGGAAAAAAATGAAATGCATTACTTCCATCCATTCAAAAGCCGAGAGATGGATGCCCAGACAAAATATCGGAGCCAACAAGTCGCCCCATCACAAGGTTTATTACTTTTGGTGACAAACATGGCAGTGGAGACGCTCATCTGCTTCATAATAGTGAGATCGCAAACGTTCATACAAGCAGCGGGCAACACACATTACAAAAGTCTGGAATGGTGGGCCGAAACAAGGTGAAGAAGCCTCAACTTCAATAGCATCATAAGAAGCATCGGCTCAAGTTTGTAGAAAAGTGGAAAGTAGAAGATTGGGTGATTTGGAGCTATAAGATGAAAGTCAATAGATGGCTCTGATTGGTGCAAATGGGTCGGAAAGAAACAAGGGACAAAGGAGCTAATGGATTGAGAAATAGAAGGAACTGTCAAGTTCGGTGGAGGAAGCCTGATGATATGGGGGAGTTTCATAGCTAAAGGTGTTGGATACTTGACCAGGATCGATGGTGGTTGCAATGCTGAGCTATATGAGAGGATTAGTGATGAGCGAGTACCAAAAAGCTCGGGTGCTCGAGGCTCGGGCCGAGCATCCCAAGATACTTGTGTACTCGGCCCGGGCACCGAGCCCAATGTTATCCTATGGGAGACCCGAGTATTTTTCTGAAATGACCCCCGGCAGCATGTAGAAACCCTAAAAATGTCACAAAAGTCTCATAAGAGTGCTCAAATTACATGGCAACAGCATGGGGAAGACCCCTTGAAGCATTTATCACTCAAATTTACAGCTGTGAATAATTTTGTCCGCGTTTTACGCCATTTTTACAGTATACACACACCCACCGGCTGCTGTGTTTGGGTGCAGTGAGACACCTGTCACTCAGCGTGGGGGCGTGTCTCACTGCAACCAATCATAGGCGGCGAAAAGCAGGAAAGCAGGGAATACGAGATTGATTAATGAGCGGTCGGCTTTTTCAAAAGAGGAAAAGCCGCCGGAGTTTAGTGAACAGCTGTGCAGCGCCGCGGCAGTAATCGGGGAACGGTAAGTGTGAGAGAGGGGGGAGACTGACCGACAGACTGTGAGAGGGGGACAGACAAGACAGAGAGAGACCGACAGAGCGAGACCGACCGACGGGAGATAGAATGAAAAAAAAAATGACGGATCCAGGTAACCTCACTGACAGCTCAGCTGATCGCGCGGCTGTCTTCAGTTGCTGCGTGGAGGTGACAGGAGCGGCGGTGTATTCTGCAGCTCCTGTCACCTTCATGCAGCACAGCTGGATGCGACGCTGGAGGACTGAGGAGTACGCCGGACATGGAGGGTTTGTCGGGGTTAATAAATTGGTGATGAGGGACTTTGTTAGTGTTTTTTATTTCTAATAAAGGATTTTTCGTGTGTGTGTGTTTTTTAACTGTAATTTACAGATTAATCATGGAAGGAATCTCGGGGAGACGCCTGACATGATTAATCTAGGATTTAGTGGCAGCTATGGGCTGCCATTAACTCATTATTACCCCGATTTGCCAACGCACTAGGGTAAATCGGGAAAAGCCGGGTACAGTCCCAGAACTGTCGCATCTAATGTATGCGGCAATTCTGGGCGGCTGCTGACTGATATTGTTAGGCTGGGGGGCTCCCCATAACGTGGAGCTCCCCATCCTGAGAATACCAGCCTTCAGCCGTATGGCTTTATCTGGCTGGTATTAAAATGGGGGGACCGCACGCCGTTTTTTTAATTATTTATTTATTTATTTTACTGCACAGTATAGACACGCCCACCGGCTGCTGTGATTGGGTGCAGTGAGACAGCTGTCACTCAGCGTGGGGGCGTGTCTCACTGCAACCAATCATAGGCGCCTGTGGGCGAGGAAAGCAGGAAATATGAGATGGCTGTGTGCAGAGCACAGCGCGCCCGTCGGTATAAAGGCTCGGTCACGCTGTGTAGGCCGGCCAATCACTGCAATTCCACAACTAACGGGGCTGTGGCATTGCAGTGGTCTGCCAGCCAATCCCTGCATGAGGGCTGGCTCTCAAAAGAGCGCCAACATGCAGGGATGAAGACCACGAGTACAGCACGAGTATTGTGAAATTAGTCGGTAC
Organism: Anomaloglossus baeobatrachus; assembly: GCF_048569485.1. Taxonomy (NCBI): domain Eukaryota; kingdom Metazoa; phylum Chordata; class Amphibia; order Anura; family Aromobatidae; genus Anomaloglossus; species Anomaloglossus baeobatrachus. The sequence goes on from NC_134358.1 coordinate 46,190,354, forward strand.
CCGCCGAGTAGCCCGAGTACAGTGATACTCATGCGAGTACCGAGTAGTGACAAGCATAGTCGCTCATCACTAGAGAGGATCCTACAAGACGAGTTACTTCGTGCACTCAAGTACTGTGGATATGAAAAGGACGACATACTGTTCCAGCAGGACAATGACCCGAAGCATAAGGCAAGATTGGAGAAGAAATGGTGTAATGACAATGAAGTAGAGGAGCTGGTATATCCCACAGTCTCTCTCAATCCAATCCAACACTTGTGGGTAGAGCTGAAGTTTTTCTGTATATATCACCAAAAGAGCTGACCTGTATACACCAACATTGGGAACACGGAGAAGAGACCTGGGATCAGATTTCGGATGAGACATTCTTGAATCTGATCGAGAACATGCCCAGAAGGATTGAGGCAAAGGTGAAAGACAAAGGTGGATTTACAAAATACTAACAGAATAATGAAACTGGACCAACACGAGCAATTGTCCCCAATCAGGAAACAAATCAGTGGTTCATGGTTAAAACAATGATTTTTATTACATAAATTAAAAAACACACATCTTAAAAAAACAGAAATATCCTGTAGGGACACTATTAATTCCCAGAAAACATTTGTTACATCCAGACACAAGTGAGGCTATATACAAAAATTACAGAAACTTCCATATGAGTGGCAGAATACCATAAAGCAGTGCTGCTAGTAAGACCATACATGTACTGAAATACACATTATATCCATAAAGCTGCCCATACATGGAAAGAGCCTGATAGCTACAAAGTATACACTGCCCTGATGTAACAAGAGGTCATCTCAAGGCTAACGCCTCAATAGCTACCTGATGAATAACCTGGATCCGGGTAAAGCGTCCCTGCACCCCAACGCCGTTTCGCCCTTGCTTCTTCCGGGGGCCCCTTCATCTTTTCATGTATGGGCAGCTTTATGGATATAATGTGTATTTCAGTGCATGTATGGTCTTACTAGCAGCACTGCTTTATGGTATTCTGCCACTCATATGGAAGTTTCTGTCTTTTTTGTATATAGCCTCACTTGTGTCTGGATGTAACAAATGTTTTCTGGGAATTAATAGTGTCCCTACAGGATATTTCTGTTTTTTTAAGATGTGTGCTATTTAATTTATGTAATAAAAATCATTGTTTTAACCATGAACCACTGATTTGTTTCCTGATTGGGGACAATTGCTCGTGTTGGTCCAGTTGAATTTAGTGGCATGAACATATGGTCAGGTGAATTGTTGATTAAGAATAATGAAACTGTAGATTTTTAGGAGCAAAACAGTAAAAATGCAGTGACCGGACAAGAATCTGTATAACTAATCATATGCTGAATAGTTACAAGTCACATTTATGTATGAGATAGCCAAGATGATTGTCCATAAAATGAAGGTCTTCTCAGGCTCAAAGCTGTAGTGGATGGTGAGATATGCAACCTGAAAGTCCAAAGATCAAAACATTGTTACCCTTTTGCTTGTTAGTGTATTACTTTTCTCACCTATGAAAGTTTTTATCTCTCTATGCCTGGATTTAATTCCAGATAACTGGTGTTCCGTTCTGTCCTCAGAGAGTCCAGGCTGGAAAGAAACAAAAGAGTACATTCAAGCCAGTTTGGTCAAGCAATGGTAAATGAATAGTTGAACCAAAATCTGGACCAATAACTGATGGTAAAGTTGAATTGATGAATTCATTGAAACGGCACCTGGTGCACCAACAACTGCTAGGAAAGTTGCATTGTGTTGCCTCAAGTGTGCTTATAGTTCGATTTCTTTAATAGAGGGCAGTCCTCTGTTCAGGATGATCTTCTCTTGACCAAAGGTGGAGAATGGCTGGTTACAAAAAGGAATCTCTCTCTTTGGAGGACCTGTCCAGTCTAGTATTACACGGACAACCTATTAATTTGTGTGGAAGCTGAAGAATTCTTTATTTTTCCTATGATGGTGCTACAAGAAAATGAAACACTTACTGTACGGTTTTCAAACAAATTATGGCTGATTACTTGGGGTCTTAACAGTGGGACACTTTGTCATCAGTTTATTGACAATAACCATTTTAATAAGAAGAGATTATTAATGATGGGTGAATAGTAACTATTCGTGTTCGGATTATTCGTAATGAATTCCAAAGTACTATTCTGGTATTAGTCATGAATAATGAACCTAGTGCAAGGCACTGGGGAAACTGAGAGTTTTTCTTGTCATAATGAATACTGGAATAGTGTGATGCTACTCACTACTTACGGATAGTATAGACAGAAGGGTAGTCAGACATACCGGTGTCAGGAAATAGGAGGACACGTCAGGACACAGGGTTACAGTAAGCAAAAACGCAATCAAGTCACAGGCGGAGGGTCAGAGTTCCAGGAGAGCACGTATTAATTCAGGGAGCAGACAGAGATGTGGTCAGGTAATGGTCTGAGGTCAGAAACCAGGAGGTAACGACAAGAACAGGGAGTGGGCAGAGAGGAGTCAAACAATGGTCCAGGGTCAAGAAACGTAGATCAAAGCACAAGCATAAACACAAGCCAAGAGCACAACTGCAGAACCAGAGAGTACAACTGACAAGGTTCTGGGAGAACATGCTCAGTAACAAAACAGCAATTACAAGGAAGGTGGAACACCTGAGTAAAATTACCTCCCTGAACCTGCATGGAATCCTGCGCTGTCCAAAAACCTGTCAGCTAGTCTTCAAAGAAACACAGCAGAGCATCTCCAAATGCCAAATGCTCTGCACAAAGGAAACATGTCACTGGCGGCTCTGTGATTCAGGAAGGCACAGCAGAGGATCACTTTTGTGAAAGATGCTCTGCACAGAGGATTCGTGACAAATAGTACTCAGTATTCAGTAAGCATTATCCGAGCCCAAATAGTTATTATTCCCCCATTGTGAGAGACCAGCTCAGTAGCTCAACCCTAAGCAAAGTCATTGAGGGAAGCTTTGGGGGAATTCTGCCATCGGATTAGTTACTTTTATGAATATTATTATACATATATAATATTATTATTGTTCATCATCGTTTATTCTTTTAATTATGAAGAGTTTGCATAACTTATAAACAAAAGGCATAATTTACCATGAATAATGGTCATCACTCATACATATGGACATTCATTGTGTATGTACTTTTGATAGGTCAGGAGGTCATCCAGGTATATCGATGATGTATCATCCAGTTCATGGTTTACCTAGTGATGGTAAATCATCCATCCTACTATCTCATTGAATGGACTTGTTTAATTATTAAGTGGCTGGCTGCTATACACCTACTCAATACCATGGTGGAAGAACAAAGACTGCACTATGAACATGACTCTCATTGGAACTCTAATCTTTCGTATTTTGATTTGTCATACAGCCATTTAACCAAAATAAACACAAATATTGATTGGCTACTTGGAAGCATCATTTTTTGGCCAATACAAAATTTTGGAATATTTGGTTGTAGTAGTTCCTGATTAAAATGCTAATTTTAGGTTGATGAAGAAAACCCATTTTTAGATGCCCTATTAGGATATTAAGAGTCAAGAGAGTGGGTCATCAACCTCCATCACAAAACCAAAACAAAAATGCAGATAGCGTCTGTTACAATGGAAGACTCAAAATGTGCATGCAACTCATTAACTTCAATGGTCACCATGGAATTCTTCATTTCCACAATTGAGGCGATGTGGGCAAACAGAATACCATTAGTGGCCTTCTATTACAGTGTTCAGCTGAACAGGTATGACTTTTGAGGGGAGGGATGTTGTTTGTGTGACGCCCTGGCTCCGCCAGCTGGTGACACACAAAATAAAAAGCCAACAAAACCCTAGTCAACCCCCCAGGGTAGGAAAGGCACACCAGTGGGCGGGACCAGACAGAAGGAAAACGCCCACCTAGGGGTCTAGAGAACCCAGGGCGGGAAAAGAGTCAGTTCAAGTTTAAGTTTTAAGTGGAGTGGAGTGAAGCCAGAGAGGAAAGGCGTTGGGGTTGGAGCCCCAGCGTACTGGCTAGGTGGCAGAAGGTGGTTCATGTCTGTCAGGAGACGGGAAGACGACTGCCGGAGATCCGAGGTGGACCGGGACAGGATAGGAGCCTGCCGGTACCGACACTGGAGAACCGACCCGGAAACCGTGCACAGAGGGGGTACCTGGACCCTGAAGCAGAGATCGGAACCACCGACTTTGTTAATTAACCAGTTGAGGACAGGATTACAGGTCCTGTCCCACCCTAAGTCCCAAAAGCAGACCAGCAGCCCACCGAGAGGGATAGGGCATCCTCCAGGGCCCCTTTAGATCCCACGGGTCAGCGTCTGCGGGCAAGGCTCCCACCCGTTGTTCTGGGAGCGGACTCCCGTGTTCTATACCGAGAAGCCCAAGGAGAACTAAGAATAATGCAGAGGAAAGTGACACAGACCATCACCCCGGGTGAGGGACCAGAATACATCCGGCTGCGGCGGCCGGCCACCAGCACCTTGGTTTACCGTTGGACTTGTGTGATTCATTTGACTGTGAGTACACTGGTCTGACCGGGTGCGCCAGCCCCTGCAATCACCATCCTCAGCACAGGGACACTGAGCCCCGGGGCATCCATCCCTACCCACGGAGGGGTTAATACCAAGCTGCCATCCTATCGCCCCCGAGTGCTCCCCAACAGCAGCGGTGGTGCTACATCTCACCACACACCATGGGTGGCGTCACCAAGTTATTATGTGGTGCCCTAGACTAGCCAGGTCATCACAGATACTACAACACACACCCCCACCCTGAGACAGGCACATCAGCCAGACACACAGGCAGGGCCTGCGGACCCCGACCAGGCTTGGAGTCACCACTAGAGGTCAAATCCGTCAGTGACCGGAACCCCAGGGGTTTCCTAACACCCAAGACCCGATTGAAGGCAACCGTCCGACCAGCAAAAGGAAATACAGCTACCGCCACAGCTAGAGTTCCAAGGGCCAGAGCCTGCGGGCAAAAGGGCTCCTCCGGCACATATACACGCTGGGGAGCAGGTTACCGGTGGGAATCCATCGGGACCGAACATACACAGAGGTGCAGGGAAAGGCAGCCACCACCAACCGTCCGGGAGAAGTCACAGCAGCCGGCTGCGGGACCCGTCCATCCAGCCGTTTGATTTACCAGAGACTTTGCGTACATTTGTGGCTGAGTGAGTACAACCGTGCCGTCCGGCACCGCGCTGCGCAGTCCAGGCGACCCTGCACCTTGCCAACCCTGCCTCCCTGTCACCTCACCGGGCCCCGGGACCACCAACCCCCTACCCACGGAGGGGAGAAACAACATCCCAGCTGCTCCTTACCATCGCTCCCGGGATCCCCGTCACCAGCAGCGGTGGTGTCCAACCTCACCACAACCCGTGGGTGGCGTCACGGACCAAATCCCCAAACCAAACTACTCCCTTTCCCTCACGAGCGAGGAGCGCCGCTCGAGTCCCCGGATCCGGCCCACCGCTCGAGCCACCGAGCAGCCATCGCAGCAGCGCCGGACCTGAGCGTTAGCGAGCGCAGCGCAGCGGACGTCCTTCCCCGCCCGCGACAATTACAGCAATCCCCGTATATATACGTCCCCTTTTATTTGAAGTGTCCGCGCGACCCCAGGGTCCGGAGAATCCCTCGAGCCACACTGCGGATCCGGATCCAAGCAGCCTGGCTGCTAATAACGTGGGGGCTGATAATCCAATTCCGATATCCAGAAAGCAAGGAGGCTGTGGGAAGAAAAGGCGCAAATAGGGTCTTACCCGGTATAACAGTGTGAGGTGAATGTGAGAAGGGACACTCACCTGATAAGGTTGTGACAGTCACAACCCCTTTGTCAGCATAAAAGTAACGTGGAAGGCAGCAGTCCCGCGAAACGGAGTAATTACGGACAGCAGGAGAAAAGCAGGTTAAAGTACCGCGCCAAACCACAGGAGTACAGATGAAATTAATAGATCTCTTTTCTTTATTTTCACAGGTCTACGCGTTTCAAGGACATATCCGTCCTCTTCCTCAGGACAAATGCAGAGAATACTATAGCGAAACAGAGGCTACAGGCTCTCATATATGTGTAAGAAAAAAGCCACGTATGCATTAATTGCGTCATCAGCCTCCCCGTGACTCATAGGCACGTGGAGGAGTGAATAAAGTTCAGAACAGAAAAAAAGAGAAAAAAGAAGAAAAAAAAAGGAAAAAGAGAAAAAAAAGAGAAAAAAAAAAGGGGGAGATGAAAGCAAAGAAAAAGAAAGAGGATAAAGAAAAAAGTGTGGAAAAATGAAATAAATAAATGAATAAAATATAGTGATTGGGACTCAAATGTCATTAAAAAACTGTGTGGGAACCTACGGATCCACAAAATAATATGTGCATGTCTTAATAAAAATATGTGTGATGAATTTAATAAATGAACAAAAATGTGCTATGATGGTTATCACTATCTTTTGAAATAGCATATAGAAAATGTGAAAAAAACTAAATGAAGGATCAACGTAAAAACATGACATAGGATCGCTGTGCCAGAGCAGTGTGAGCAACTCTGCGGTAGAAAGATTTACAAGTGAAAAAACAACGGGGCGGGAGCGGTGAACACCCGTTATAGGAGCAAATAGAAGTTGACAGCGTGGGAAAAAATGATGTGCGCCTGCGCGAAAGGTGAAGTGAGGTGAGAGCGTGCAGGGAAAGGAAACAGTGAGCTGACCGCGGATTATTATCTACACGGCTTCTACCCCCCCTTTTTTGTTCCTTTTCGCGCAAGCGCAATGTCCTTTTTCCCACGGTATTAACCTCTAGTCACCCTTTCGCGCAGGCGCTCACTGTTTCCTTTCCTGCTGCCGGAGATCCGAGGTGGACCGAGACAGGGTAGGAGCCCGCCGGTACCGACATCTGGACCCTGAAGCAGAGATCGGAACCACCGACTTTGTTAATTAACCAGTTGAGGACAGGATTACAGGTCCTGTTCCACCCAAAGTCCTAAAAGCAGACCAGCAGCTCACCAAGAGGGATAGGGCACCCGCCAGGGCCCCTTTAGATCCCATGGGTGAGCGTCTGCGGGCAAGGCTCCCAGCCATAGTTCTGGGAGCGGACTCCCGTGTGCTATACCAAGAAGTCCAAGGAGAACTAAGAATAGTGCAGTGGAAAGTGACACAGACCATCACCCCGGGTGAGGGACCAGTATACATTCGGCCCCGGCGGCCGGCCACTAGCACCTTGGTTTACCATTGGACTTGCGTGATTCATTTGACTGTGAGTACACTGATATCCCCCGGTCTGTCGGGCGCGCCGACCCGTGCAATCACCATCCTCAGCACAGAGACACTCAGCAATGGGGCATCCATCCTTACCCACGGAGGGGTTAAAACCAAGCTGCCATCCCATCGCCCCTGGGTACCCCATAACAGGTGCGGTGGTGCTACATCTCACCATGCACCATGGGTGGCGTCACCAAGTGGTGACAGCAATCCCCGTATATAAACGTCCTCTTTTATTTGAAGTGTCCGCGCGCCCCCCCGGGTCCGGAAAATCCCTCGAGCCACACTGGGGATCTGGATCCAAGCAGCCCTGCTGCTACTGACATGGGGGTGGCACACTTGTACCAGTCAGGTGGGGTGGCAAAGGGATTGGGGGGTAGAGGTAACAGTCTCTTCAAAGCACTGTGCCCCTTTTGGCACTGTTTTATAAATGTCAGAATTGCCGATGGGAAACCGGAGTTTGAAGCAACACCTCTGACACTGATCATCCAGCCAGACGAGTTCTAACTAACATTCATAGTAGGTAGCCGATCGAATGTTATTTACAGGCTCCTCTATGTAAACAGCACAGTGTCTTATGAGGAACAGATTGTGATTTCTGGCAGGGACTGGTGTTTATGTGTGATGTCACTTGGACATTACAGAACCCTCTCTAGAGTTTAAGGTTCCATCTATTGTTCCCATCGTGTCACCGCTGGAAGACTCTGTTGATGAAAGTCAAAACCATTTGGATTTCTTGATGTTATTATTGTCCCCTCACTATTAGTTACACCAGCTGATCGTTTTCCAGGCATGCTGTAATAATAAGATGTTAAAAAAAGGGTCTGAATATTAAACAACTAAACTTTTTTTTTAAATGTTATTGATGATCAGTCAGGGAAAAGTTATTTAAATTTGAACTGTACTCCATTACCTTATGTTGCTTTCTTTTCTTCTGATTCCATGTTGAAAGTGCTGTTTTATCCTCCTGGTCCAAGCACTTATTGTAGCTGTTCTGAACTGTAGGTTGAGGAAATATCTATTCCCCTGTGTGAGTGTCTTTTCTTCCATCTCCCATGCTCAGACATTATTTACTAAAGCGGGCTTTACACACTGCGATATCGGTCCTGATATCGCCAGCGTGGGTACCCGCCCCCATGTGTTGCGCGACAAATCGCTGCCCGTGCCGCACAACATCGCCCAGACCCGTCACACGTACTTACCTTCCCGGCGACGTCGCTGTGACCGGCGAACCGCCTCCTTTCTAAGGGGGCGGTCCGTGCGGCGTCACAGCGACGTCACTGAGCGGCCGCCCAATAGCAGCGGAAGGGCGGAGCTGAGCGGGACGTAACACCTCCTTCCTTCTGCATAGCGGCCGGGAGGCAGGTAAGGAGAGCTTCCTCGTTCCTGCGGTGTCACACGGAGCGATGTGTGCTGCCGCAGGAACGAGAAACAACCTCGTTACTGCTGCAGTAACGATTTTTGAGAATGGACCCCATGTCACCGATGAGTGATTTTACACGTTTTTGCAACGATGCAAAATCGCTCATCGGTGTCACACGCAACGGCATCGCTAATGCGGCCGGATGTGCGTCACAAATTCCGTAACCCCAACGAGTTCGCATTAGCGATGTCGTAGCGTGTAAAGCCCCCTTTACTCTCTCTATATTTGATCATGGAAGAGCCGATGAGAGAAGCTCACACAGGAGAATGGAAATTTGTTAGACCTGCAGTTCAAAACAGCTACTCTACGTGCATGAAGAAAGCAAATAAAACAGCCCCTTCATCAAAGAGTTTAGGAGAGAAGGAAGCAACATATGGTAATGGAGTACATTACAAAGATTTGTAACTTTACAGTCTGATTGATAATGAAATAAAAAAAAGTTTAGTTATTTTAGTTGCGTTTTTGAAACTTGATGAGAATAAAAACTTCAAGAATGCTGACTTCACATAGTCACCTTGGCTAACTCAATACAAGAACCTCTCCAAGGAACAGACAGTGCAAATGTGGCCATGGCAAACAGATTAAATATTGTTCTGTTGCCTTACAAGTACAATACCGAGCATCAGATAGCGTGGGGAAAAGCCACCAACATAAGACTGTGGAACAGTGGAAACGTGGTCTAGTCATTGAAAGATCTCACGACTCCTTCTGGCATCTGATGAATGAGTCTGGAATTGGTAAATGCCCAGAGAACGATACTCGCCTAATTGCATTGTGCCACCTTTTAAGTTTGGTGGAGGAGGATAATGCAATGGGATAAGTTAAACAAGTTGAGGAGGAAATTATCTCTAAAAGGCATATATTTTAAGAAGACACATTTCCTTTGTATTTTAGGCAAAAAATATTTTTATATTTTACATTTTTAATTTAACAAATAATGAAAATGGGCAGATGCTAAAGTTTGGACACTTTGCATAGTTAGTACCTAGTAGCACCCCCTTGGCAAGATATTCTTTTCTTAAAATTATATGCCTTTTTTTCCCACATATACATTTAACAATTGTGGTCAAAAAGTTCTATTTTAACCTCAGGGTTTGATTACAAAATGCACCAGTCTTGTTTAGATGTTATTTTGCAGATTTCTGATTCTGAATTTTATGGTGAGGATGCAGGAGAGGTTTTCTCCTAATGACTCTTCCGTGAAGGCCATGTTTGTGCAGTTGTCTCTGAAAAGTAGAACAATGTCCACAACTCCAGAATCTGCTAAATCTTCCTGAAGGTCTTTTGCAGTCAAGCAGGGGTTCTAATTTGCCTCTTTAGCAATCCTATGAGCAGCTCTCACAAAAATTTTGCTTGGTCTTCCAGACCTTATCTTAACCTTAACTGTTCCTGGTAACTGCCATTTCTTAATTACATTTCAAACTGAGGAACAGTCAACTTGAAAATACTTTGCTATCTTCTTATAGTCTTCTCCTGCTTTGTGGGTCTCCACTATTTTCATTTTCAGAGTGCTAGGCAGCTGGTTTGAAGAACCCATGACTGCTGTTTGGTTGTACAAAGTTAGACCAGGCTTGGTTTTTAGAAAGCTGTGAAATTTGCATCAGCTGACTTTTCCTAAGGATAGTTAACAAGCCATAACATAAGGCTAATTAAGGGCTGAAGATCAAGGCACCTTTACAGAACGTCCCTTTATGGCAGTAATCAGGATTAAACATTTATAAGGGGTGCTTCACACACAGTGAGATCGCTACCGAAATCGCTGCTACGTTACGGTTTTGGTGATGCAACAGTGACCTCATTAGCGATCTCGCTGTGTGTGACACTGAGCAGCGATCTGGCCCCTGCTGCGAGATCGCTGCTCGTTACACACAGCCCTGGTTCGTTTTCTTCAAAGGCGCTCTCCCGCTGTGACGCACACATCGCTGTGTGTGACAGCGAGAAAGCGACGAAATGAAGCGAGCAGGGAGCAGGATAACGAAGATAAACATCGGGTAACAAAGGGAAGACCTTTCCCTGGTTACCCGATATTTACCTTCGTTACCAGCCTCCGCCGCTCTCGCTGCCAGTGCCGTCTCCTGCTCTCTGCACATGTAGCTGCAGTACACATCGGGTTAATTACTCCCGATGTGTACTGTAGCTAGGAGAGCAAGGAGCCAGCGCTAAGCAGTGTGCGCGGCTCCCTGCTCTCTGCACATGTAGCTGCAGAACACATCGGGTTAATTAACCCGATGTGTACTGTAGCTAGGAGAGCAAGGAGCCAGTGCTAAGCAGTGTGCGCGGCTCCCTGCTCTCTGCACATGTAGCGACGTTATGATCGCTGCTGCGTCGCTGTGTTTGACAGCTAAGCAGCGATCATAACAGTGACTTACAAGGTTGCTGTTACGTCACAGAAAATGGTGACGTAACAGCGACGTCGTTGTCGCTGTCGCTATGTGTGAACCCAGCAGGGGCATTGAGTTACGTTTGTATTCTTTATTGTGTGCTCTTTGAACTTTAGATAGCTTTGCACATTTGGCACAGTAGGACCATTTTCACATGGGCATTGTTGTATCAATGAAGGTGCTAAAAAAGGGTACATTTCAAATTTGTATTCATCCATTACAAAGCAGTCCGGTTCGATTTCCCATGATATAGTATTTTTCTTGTTGGTTTTATATGGGCCAAGATCAAGTCAAGTCAACATCTACAGTGAGGAAAAAAAAGTATTTGATCCTCTGCCGATTTTGCAAGTTTTCCCACCTACAAAGAATGGAGCAGTCTGTCATTTTTTATTAAGAAAAAGAAAAAGCCAGCACTAAATGTGCACTTCAGCACTAAAATTCCAAACTGTACTTATTATAAAAAGTTTGAGATTTTTGGCAAAAAATTGCAATTTCTTGAGCTGCCTCGCCACGTCACGGCAAATCTCATTTGAGGCAGTCCTACACTAAAATATTTTTATAAAATGTGCCATACGGCCTCACATATGAAATAGTAGAACTGCTCTTAGCAGCACTCACCTGGTCTATTTCAATCCCGTACCCATGACTGAGTCATGGCTGTGGGCGGGACAGGTCCAAGCAAATGCTGCATGAAGTAAATAGCCTGTGGACAAGGCCTGATGACAATGTGAACAGTCACCAACCGCCAAAATCTAGACAGATGGAATACATCCCAAAAATAAAATATTAAAATAAATAAAAATATTTTAGTGTAGGACTGCCTCAAATGAGATTTGCCGTGACGTGGCGAGGCAGCTCAAGAAATTGCAATTTTTTGCCAAAAATCTCAAAATTTTTACAATCAGTACAGTTTGGAATTTTTAGTGCTGAAGTGCACATTTAGTGCTGGCTTTTTGTTTTTTCTTCATTGAATTGGTCGGTGGCTGACCCCCACCATGCTGTGCACCCCAATTTGGGATGTATTCCATCTGTCTAGATTTTGGCGGTTGGTGACTGTTCACATTGTCATCAGGCCTTGTCCACAGGCTATTTACTTCATGCAGCATTTGCTCGGACCTGTCCTGCCCACAGCCATGACTCAGTCATGGGTACGGGACTGAAATAGACCAGGTGAGTGCTGCTAAGAGCAGTTCTACTATTCATATGTGAGGCCGTATGGCACATTTTATAAAAATATTTTAGTGTAGGACTGCCTCAAATGAGATTTGCCGTGACGTGGCGAGGCAGCTCAAGAAATTGCAATTTTTTGCCAAAAATCTCAAAATTTTTATAAGTACAGTTTGGAATTTTTAGTGCTGAAGTGCACATTTAGTGCTGGCTTTTTGTTTTTTCTTTTTTTGTCATTTTTTATTGTACGATAACTTCATCTGTGACAGACAGAATAAAAAACAAAATCAGAAAATCCCATTGTATGATTTCTAAATAATTAATTTGCATTTTATTGCATGACATAAGTATTTGATACAATAGAAAAAAACAGAACTTAATATTGGTAGATACCTTTGTTTGCAGTTACAGAGGTCAGACATTTCCTGTAGTTCTTGACCAGGTTTACACTGTAGCAGGGATTTTGGCCCAGTCCTTCATACAGATCTTCTCCAGATCTTTCAGGTTTCGGGCCTGTTGCTGGGCAACATAGAGTTTCACCTCCTCCAAAGATCTTCTATTGGGTTCAAGGCTGGAGACTGGCTAGGCCACTCCAGGACCTTGAGATTCTTCTTACGGATCCGCTCCTTGGTTGCCCTGGTTATGTGTTTTGGGTAATTTTCATGCTGGAAGACCCAGCCACAACCCATCTTCAATGCTCTTAGGGGCACTTTGCACACTACGACATCGCAGGCGCGATGTCGGTGGGGTCAAATCGAAAGTGATGCACTTCCGGCGTCGCTCTCGACATCGTAGTGTGTAAAGCATTTTTGATATGATTAAGGAGCACAAAAGCGTCGTAATCGTATCATCGGTGTAGCGTCGGTCATTTCCATGAATTGGGAAAGACCGATGTTACAATGTTGTTCCTCGTTCCTGCGGCAGCAGACATCGCTGTGTGTGAAGCCACAGGAGCGAGGAACATCTCCAACCTGCGTCCTGGCCGGCTATGCGGAAGGAAGGAGGTGGGTGGGATGTTTACATCCCGCTCATCTCCGCCCCTCCGCTTCTATTGGCCACCTGCCGTGTGACATCGTTATGACGCCGCACGACCCGCCCCCTTAGGAAGGATGCAGGTCGCCGGCCAGAGCGACGTCGCAGGGCAGGTCAGTGCATGTGAAGCTGCCGTAGCGATAATGTTCGCTACGGCAGCTATCACCATGATATCACAGCTGCGACGGGGGCGGGGACTATCGCACTCAGCATCGCAGCATCGGCTTGCGATGTCGTAGTGTGCAAAGTGCCCCTTACTGAGGGAAGGAGGTTTTGGGAATAAATTTTGACATACATGACCCCATCTGTCCTTCCTTCAATATGGTGCAGTCATCCTGTCCCCTTTGCAGAAAAGCACCCCAAAGTATGATGTTTCCACCCCCATGCTTCACGGTTAGGATTCTGTTCTTGGGGCTGTACTCATCATTTTTCTTCCTTTTTGGAATCATCCTTTTTATTTTTGGATTTGATACCGAAAAGTTCTATTTTGGTTTCATCTGACCACATGACCTTCTCCCATGCCTCCTTTGGATCATGAAGATGGTCATTGGCAAGCTTCAAAAGGGCCTGAATATCTGCTGGGGTGAGCAGGGAGACCTTGCGTGCCATGCACGATTTTAATCCATGATGGCATAGTGTGTTACTAACTGTAATATTTGAGCCTGTGGTCCCAGCTCTTTTCAGGTTATTGACCAGGTCCTGCTGTGCAGTTCTGTTCTGATTCCTGACTTTTATCAGAATCATCCTTAGGCTGGGTTCACACATAGCGACAGCGATAACGACGTCGCTGTTACGTCACCATTTTCTGTGACGTAACAGCGAAGTAGTAAGTCGCTGTTATGATCGCTGGTTAGCTGTCAAACACAGCGACGCAGCAGCGATCATAACGTCACTACATGTGCAGAGAGCAGGGAGCCACGCACACTGCTTAGCGCTGGCTCCTTGCTCTCCTAGCTACAGTACACATCGGGTTAATTAACCCGATGTGTACCGCAGCTACATGTGCAGAGAGCAGCACACACTGCTTAGCGCTGGCTCCTTGCTCTCCTAGCTACAGCACACATCGAGTTAATTAACCCGATGTGTACCGCAGCTACATGTGCAGAGAGCAGCACACACTGCTTAGCGCTGGCTCCCTGCTCTCCTAGCTACAGTACACATCGGGTTAATTAACCCGATGTGTACTGCAGCTACATGTGCAGAGAGCAGGAGCCGGCACTGGCAGCGTGAGAGCGGCAGAGGCTGGTAACGAAGGTAAATATCGGGTAACCACCTTGGTTACCCGATGTTTACCCTGGTTACAGCTTACCGCAGGCTGTCAGACGCCGGCTCCTGCTCCCTGCACATTCAGGATCGTTGCTCTCTCGCTGTCACACACAGCGATGTGTGCTTATCAGCGGGAGAGCAACAATAAAAAAACGAACCAGGGCTGTGTGTAGCGAGCAGGGATCTTACAGCAGGGGCCAGATCGCTGCTCAGTGTCACACACAGCGAGATCGCTAATGAGGTCACTGTTGCGTCACCAAAATCGTGACGTAGCAGCGATTTCGGTAGTGATCTCGCTATGTGTGAAGCACCCCTTACCCCTCAAGGTGAGATAAAAATCTAGATACCAAGGACTGGAACTTCAAACCCCTCCCTTATAGAAAAAAGGCAATACATTACTGAATGTGCTGGCAGCACGTCCAGCTCTACCCTCACCTACTGTATCCTTACCCATGCCTTGTAGACTGTGAGCCCTTGCGGGCAGGGACCTCTATCCTCCTGTACCAGTCTGTGACTTGTATTGTTTATGAATATTGTACTTGTCCCTATTACGCATAGCCCTTTCACATGTAAAGCACCATGGAATAAATGGCACTATAATAATAATAATAATAATCATAATTGATAATAATAATATCTTGCATGGAGCCCCAGATAGAGTAAGGGTGGCATCACAGGCTAGGATATATCGGGCGATATGTCGTCGGGGTCACGGATTCCGTGACGCACATTTGGCATCGTTTCAGATATCGTAGCGTGTGACAGCTACAAACGACTGTGAACGAGCAAAAATACTCACCTTATCGTTGCTCATTTTCATAAAGTTGTTCCTCCTTCTGCGCGCTGGTTGTTCGTTGTTCCCGAGGCAGCACACATCGCTCCGTGTGACACCCCGGGAATGACGAACACAGCTTACCTGCGTCCCACCGGCAATGCGGAAGGAAGGAGATGGGCGGACTGTTACGTCCCGCTCATCTCTTCCCCCCTGCTTCTATTGGGCGGCCGCTGTGTGACGTCGCTGTGACGTCGAATGTCCCTCCCCCTTCAGGAAGAGGATGTTCTCTGCCCACAGTGAGGTCGTTCGGGAGGTAAGTACGTGTGACGGGGGTAAACGACTTTGTGTGCCATGGGCAACAAATTGCCCGTGACGCACAAAGTACGGGGGCGGGTGCGATCGCACGATAAATTGTCTTGTGTAACGACGCCCTAAGATTGACAGTCATCTTGCGTTTCTTCCATTTTCTAATAATTGAGCCAACAGTTGTTGCCTTCTTACCAAGCTGCTTGCCTATTGTCATATAGCCCATCCCAGTTTGTGCAGGTCTACAATTTTGTCCCTTGTGTCCTTAGACAGCTCTTTGGTCTTGGCCATGGTGGAGAGGTTGGAGTGTGATTGATTGATTGTGTGGATAGGTGTTGTTTATACAGGTGCAATTAATACCGGTAATGAGTGCAGAGTAGGAGCTTCATAAAGAGAGCTGGCATTCTTGCTGGTTGGTCGGTGATCAAATACTTATTTCATGCAATAAAATGCAAATTAATTATTTATAAATCATACAATTTTCAGGGATTTTTTTTATTCTGTCTGTCACAGTTGACGCTACCTACGATAAAAATTACAGCTCTCTCCATTCTTTGTAGGAAGGAAAACTTGCAAATTTGGCAGCGTATCAAATACTTATCTCCACTGTACATAGACACTTCCGGCCGACTGATACATTAATGACAAGTTATATTATTTTGACCTTTATATGATGTCATCCCATTCTGGGGCTTTCCACTTTAAGGACACCCAAGTTTTCCTTAGAAGAATACATAGGAAGAAAAGTCACTTCCATCAGATTAGCATTGGCTTCACGGTTATTTACTTGACTAAATCCTTCTCAATGGGATAAGGAGACCACCCCAAGGAGCGGACTGCGTGGTGCCGTGTACATGTGGCCACGGACAATAGATGAAATATAGTTCTGTTGTCTTTTGTACAGTCCGGCCAACAAGAAACTTTGCTAGATTAATAAGCACGGTCTTTTTCTTGTACACACCCCACAATGGGACTCGAGAGCTTTATTTATATGCAATTCGATGATCCTAATTTATTGTCTTGGAGTATTTGTTGTGACGATGGCTCCTATTGAAAATTAGGACTTTCCATATTTTAGGTTTTCACCACTTTTGGTGTGTATTAGGTTTCTGTGTCAGCCGTACGCTGAGCCGCGTGTCTGGGACGGAGATGCTGATTTCACAGAATGTTTTCCTCTTCATCAATGACATGAACGGGACTTGGCCTGGAGGAACGGCCGAGAAGAGACGAGCGCGAAGCCAAATCTGTGTCCCTGGGCAATAACTGAAAAGAGCAATTAATGGGAAAAGGTAAACACTGAGCATTGTGCGGCTCACTGACAAAGAGGCAACATATATGATAGAGTATAGTGAGTGCTGATCAGAGGATGCACGGTGCCTTCCCTCTATGCCCTTTATAAATGGCGTACTGAACAAGTAAAAAGTCTCTCACAGGAATGATAGCTATCTTACTACTGCCACCTTGCACCAATAAAGAACCATGGCAAAATAGCCAGACTGAAAATGTAGAGTTTATGTAAACACAAGGTGCAAAAAAGTGATTGAAAGGCGACACAACACAGCAGGGGAAGACAATGAAAATTGCAGACACACAATGGTTGTTGTCAGGGCCGCCACTAGGAATTTCAAGGCCCCATACTGGCAAAATTATGGGGCCCCCTTGAGTCTCCACCCCAGCTCCGCCTCCACCCCGCAAACCTTCCACAGTCCGCCACCACTCTTGGAAAAACATATATATATATATTTATTTATATATATACACACACACACACACAGTCATGGCCAAAAGTCTTTGCAGCCTTGAAGAGTTTCCAGGAAATGAAGTATTTCCCGCATAAAAGTAATAATGCACCCTCTACAACGCCTGCCCCTCTCCATAATGCACCTTCTACATCGCCCCTCTCCATAACACCATAACACATCACCTACACCGCCTCTTTCCGTAATACATGCTCTACACTGCCCCCCCGTCACACTCTGCCCCCCTCTGTCACACTCTGCTACTCACAGGCTACCCCCCTCTGTCACACTCTGCCCCTCTCTGTCACACTCTGCCCCTCACACTCTGCCCTTTTTTGTCACACTCTGCCCCTCTCTTGTCACAGTCTGCCCCTCTCTTGTCACACTCTCCCCCTCACATTCTGCCCCTCTCTTGTCACACTCTGCCCCTCTCTTGTCACACTCTGCCCCTCTCTTGTCACACTCTGCCCCTCTCATGTCACACTCTGCCCCTCTCTTGTCAAACTCTGCCCCTCTCTTGTCACAGTCTGCTCCTCTTTTGTCACACTCTGCCCCTCTCTTGTCACACTCTGCCCCTCTCTTGTCACACTCTGCCCCTCTCTTGTCACACTCTGCCCATCTCATGTCACACTCTGCCCCTCTCTTGTCAAACTCTGCCCCTCTCTTGTCACACTCTGCCCCTCTCTTGTCACAGTCTGCCCCTCTCTTGTCACAGTCTGCCCCTCTCTTGTCACAGTCTGCTCCTCTCTTGTCACACTCTGCCCCTCTCTTGTCACAGTCTGCCCCTCTCTTGTCACACTCTGCCCCTCTGTTGTCACACTCTGCCCCTCCTCTTGTCACACTCTGCCCCTCTCTTGTCACAGTCTGCTCCTCTCTTGTCACACTCTGCCCCTCTCTTGTCACACTCTGCCCCTCTCTTGTCACAGTCTGTTCCACTCTTGTCACACTCTGCCCCTCTCTTGTCACACTCTGCCCCTCTCTTGTCACAGTCTGCCCCTCTCTTGTCACACTCTGCCCCTCTCTTGTCACACTCTGCCCCTCTCTTGTCACACTCTGCCCCTCTCTTATCACACTCAGCCCGTCACACTCTGCCCCTCACACTCTGCCCTTCTTTTGTCATACTCAGTACCCCTCATGTCCTCCTCTTCACTCATTACCTGTCATGTGCCCTCATCTGCTACAGCTACTCAAGTATCTTCTGACTCCTCCCACATGAGTCACATGGGCATGACGTCATCCATAATGCACCTTCTACATCGCCCCTCTCCATAACACCATAACACATCACCTACACAGCCTCTTTCCATAATACATGCCCTACACCGCCTCTTTCCATAATACTTGCTCTACACTGCCCCCCGTCACACTCTGCCCCCTCTGTCACACTCTGCTACTCACAGGCTACCCCCCTCTGTCACACTCTGCCCCTCTCTGTCACACTCTGCCCCTCACACTCTGCCCTTTTTTGTCACACTCTTCCCCTCTCTTGTCACAGTCTGCCCCTCTCTTGTCACACTCTCCCCCTCACATTCTGCCCCTCTCTTGTCACACTCTGCCCCTCTCTTGTCACACTCTGCCCCTCTCTTGTCACACTCTGCCCCTCTCATGTCACACTCTGCCCCTCTCTTGTCAAACTCTGCCCCTCTCTTGTCACACTCTGCCCCTCTCTTGTCACAGTCTGCTCCTCTCTTGTCACACTCTGCCCCTCTCTTGTCACAGTCTGCCCCTCTCTTGTCACACTCTGCCCCTCCTCTTGTCACACTCTGCCCCTCTCTTGTCACAGTGTGCTCCTCTCTTGTCACACTCTGCCCCTCTCTTGTCACAGTCTGCCCCTCTCTTGTCACACTCTGCCCCTCTCTTGTCACAGTCTGCCCCTCTCTTGTCACAGTCTGCTCCTCTCTTGTCACAGTCTGCTCCTCTCTTGTCACAGTCTGCCCCTCTCTTGTCTCAGTCTGCCCCTCTCTTGTCACACTCTGCCCCTCTGTTGTCACACTCTGCCCCTCCTCTTGTCACACTCTGCCCCTCTCTTGTCACAGTCTGCTCCTCTCTTGTCACACTCTGCCCCTCTCTTGTCACACTCTGCCCCTCTCATGTCACACTCTGCCCCTCTCTTGTCACACTCTGCCCCTCTCTTGTCACACTCTGCCCCTCTCTTGTCACACTCTGCCCCTCTCTTGTCACACTCTGCCACTCTCTTGTCACACTCTACCCCTCTCACGTAACAGTCTGCCCCTCTCTTGTCACAGTCTGCTCCTCTCTTGTCACACTCTGCCCCTCTCTTGTCACACTCTGCCCCTCTCTTGTCACAGTCTGTTCCACTCTTGTCACACTCTGCCCCTCTCTTGTCACACTCTGCCCCTCTCTTGTCACACTCTGCCCCTCTCTTGTCACACTCAGCCCGTCACACTCTGCCCCTCACACTCTGCCCTTCTTTTGTCATACTCAGTACCCCTCATATCCTCCTCTTCACTCATTACCTTTCATGTGCCCTCATCTGCTACAGCTACTCAAGTATCTTCTGACTCCTCCCACATGAGTCACATGGGCATGACGTCATCGCAGGTCCTGCACGGGAGCAGATTACAGCGTCCCTGCCTCTTCAGCGCTCATATATTAAATCCCCTCTCCCCTCCCTCTTTGCTAGATGGCAAAAGGATTTGGGAGTTTAAAACAAAACAAAAAAAACTGTTTTAACATGGCCCTGGGAGGTAGCAGCTGGGGGCAACCGCCCCCCTACCCCCCCTGTAGCCAAGCTACTGTTACACACCCAATATTAGTCACCAGTAACCCCCCCTCCTCATTGTCCCCTCCTCAGGTTATTAGTCACCACTCAGGCACCTCCGTACGGGCCCCCACCAAGCTGCTTCTCCTCTTGTATGGGCCCTGGCTGCACTGATGCTGTTCTCCTAGGGGCCCCCACCGCTGCTTCTCTTCGTGAAGGCCCTGGCTGTGCTGCTTCTTTTCCTGCAGGCCGGGCAGGAACTTTAGAAATGACACACACGCGCGCAGTACTGACGTCATCAGGGCGCGCCGCGTGTGTCACAGAGAAAGTGCGGGCAGGGAACAGAGGAAAGATTCCTGCGTTCCGCTACCTGCCCTGAGAATGCGGAGCTGCAGTATCACTCCCTGCCTGGCACGCAGCATGTGACGAGGGCAATCTGACCAGGTCCCCCCGAAGCCTGGAGCTTCGGACAACAGGTCAGATTGCCCTCATTACTGAGGGCGAGCAAGGGCCCCAGCATGACAGCCACGCTCAGAGAATAACCGGCTCCCACTAGGGGGCTGCAAACATAGCCCCCGGGCAGACTTTCACACTTCCACATCAGGCAGCCTGACAGCGCCCCCTCACAGTTGCGCCCAGGAATATGCACCGCCACCCCCCCCCAGACACCGGGTATGCAGCTGCATACTCGGTATATCCAGCACACGTGGTTAATTTGCATGCGATGCAAATTAGCCACGTGTATAGTGGCAAAAGCAACACTGCTGGGGCCCTCTGCTGCAGCTGTGACTGGGGGGGTGGCGGTGAAGAGGGGTGGGTGCCCGGCTTGCTCGGGGCTTAATAAAGCTAAGTAATTGTCCCTGGCACAAACGGGCCCTCCCTCTTCACCGGGCCCCCTCCATCAGTCTCAGTAGTAATGCCCTGATGGCTGCCCTGGTTGTTGTATAAAGCTGCTCATGTGACACTAGGGGGTAAATAAATAAATCACCTGTGTGAACAGTCCCAGTGACACTGAGATGCCAAATACAGATGGTGTGCGGTTTGTAAAAAGTACAAAGGTACAGAGAATAATGTCAATAGAGAATTAGATAATCGCATACAATATCTAGTGGCATCTTCTCCTGCTGGTGCTAAATTCCCTATGCGCGTTTCGGCTTTAGGGCCTTCGTCAGGGAAGGTGTTTTTCACCTTTTTGAAAGTAGATATTCAAGTCAAATTTTGACCCCTTTAAAGGGAATGTGTCATCAGAACATGATCTAAAGGCTGCTTTACACGCGTCAATTTCTAATGCGATCGCATGTACAATCGCACCCGCCCCCATCGTTTGTGCGGCACGGGCAATTACTTGCCCGTGTCGCACAAAGTCATAAACCCCCGTCACACATACTCACCTTCCAAACGACCTCACTGTGGGCGGCGGACATCCACTTCCTGAAGGTGGAGGGACGTTCGGCGTCACAGCGACGTCACACAGCGGCCGGCCAATAGAAGTGGAGGGGCGGAGATGAGCAGGACGTAAACATCCCGCCCACCTCCTTCCTTCCACATTGCCGGCAGGACGCAGGTAAGCTGCAGTTCATCGTTCCCGGGGTGTCACACGAAGCGATATGTGATGCCTCGGGAACAATGAATAACCGACGAGCAGAAGAACGTTCGATTTTTAGGAAATGAGCGACGTGCCAACGAGCAACGATAAGGTGAGTATTTTTGTTCGATCACAGACGCTCGTAACTGTCACACGCTACGATATGTCAAACGATGCCGGATGTGCGTCACTATCGACGTGACCCCGATGACATATCGTTAGATATATCGTAGCGTGTAACATGCCCTTTAGGCTTAATTTTGATTTTTATGTTAATTTTTAATTCACAATAGGTCATGTCACAGCTCACTTCCTCTTTCTGTACAATGACTGATAAAACCTCTATATAAAGTAGATGACACAGGATCCACCATTCACAATAGTCAATGTCACAGCTCACCTCCTCTTCTTCCTGTGCAAAGACTGATAACACCACTATATACAGTAGAAAACATAGGATCCACCATTTACAATAGGTGCGGTCACAACTCACCTCCACCCCCACCTGTACAATGACTAATAACACCTCTAAATATAGTAGATGAAACAGGATCTACTATTCCCAATAGATGATGTCACAGCTCACCTCCTCCCCTTCTGTACAATGACTGATAAAACCTAAATATACATTAGATAACACACAATCCACCATTCACAATAGGTGATGTCACAGCTCACCCCCTCCACCTCCTGTACAATGACTGATAACACCTCTATATACAGTACATGACACAGGATCCACCATTCACAATAGGAGATGTCACAGCTCACCTCCTCCTCCTGTCCAATGGCTGATTAAACCTCTATACACAGTGGATAACACAGGATCCATCATTCACAATAGGAGATGTCACAGCTTCAGTTTCCTCCATTAGGTGACTGTTCATGGACCCTTCTGTGTTACAGCTGATGTTATTGGAGAAGGTTGCGTTTGGCTAAAGATTTTTTTTTTACAACCAGTTTTTCCGTCTTTCTTTATTTTGTAATGGCCGATTCTCATGGAGAATGTGCGGCTATGAAGTTTTGTTTCTGCTATAATGAAGCTTCCATGAGTGAGACACGAGTTTATGAACAATTCTTCCATTTTAGGCGTTTTCAACTTCCTTCCATCGCCGGACACTGATGAGAATGTGATGAAACGTCATCTGGCCATTCTGGAAAATTGCCGTTGGGTCAATGACGAAATTGTAGAATTGACTGGGAATTATGGAGTTTCTGCGAAAGGAATTGGGCAAGAAACGAGTTGCAACAAAATTTGTCCCTTGTAACATTTTTTTCTGATATTTTTTTTTTCCAAAAGGAAGGAAAACTTCATAGCTGCACAGGGTATTGTGCAATCTGCCCTTCTGCACAGTATCCAATCATCCTGATCCTGGTCCTTTGGTGTTGCTAATGTCGCGGGCGGAGGAGGGGACGCTGCGCTCTCCCACTGCTCGGGTCCGGCCGCTGCTGCTGCGGCTGCTGCTGCTCGGTGGTGACTCGAGCGGTGGGCCGGATCCCGGGGACTCGAGCGGCGTTCCTCGCCCGTGAGTGAAAAGGGTGGGGATTTGATTGTTGGGATTTGGTTAATGTCCGTGACGCCACCCACGGTTGTGGTGATATTGGTGACACCACTGCTGCTCTGGACGGGGATCCCGGGAGCGATGACAGGGAGCAGCCTGGATGTTAGTTCTCCCCTCCGTGGGTAGGGGGTTGGTTGTCCCGGGGCCCGGTGATGGGGTAGGGATGGATGGCAGGCGGGCCACGGGGCCTGGTGAGGTGCAGGGTCGCGGGGGCAGAGCTGTGCCGCACGGCACGGTGGTACTCACTCAGCCAATGATGGAGACACAGTTCTCGGTAAAACACACGGCTGGATGGACGGGTCCCACAGACGGCTGCGGTGTTTCTCCTCCCGGCAGGTTGATGGTGACTGCCTTTCCCTGCACCTGTGTAAAGTGTGTACGGTTCCAATGGGTTCCCACCGGTAACCCGCTCCCCCAGCTTAGATATGGGCTGAAGGAGCCCCTTTTGCCCGCAGGCGCTGGCCCTGGGAACTTTAGCCTTGGCGGTGACTGTGTTTCCCTCTAACGGTTGGACGGTTGCCTTCTGTCGGGACTTGGCTGCTGGGAAACCCAGAAGGTTCCCTTCGCTAACGGATTTGGCAAATTCACAGCGACTCCTAGCCTTGCCGGGGTCCATAAGCCCCTGCCGGATGGTGCTGGCTTCTCTTTGCGTACCGGTCCGGTACCGCCGGGCCACCGCCAGTCCACGGTCCTTACGGCTAGCTCCAATAGGCCACTCCTGCAGACGGTCACCACCATCTGCCAACCTTGCTGATCCGTCCGGGCCACACACCCGGACCAACTTCAGGCTTCTCTACTACCACTTTCCTTCCTTCAACTTTCCACTCCAAAACTGATCTGCCTGCTTGTCCCGCCTCCAGGACTGGGAACTCCTCGGTGGGCGGGACCAACTGCCTGGCCCACCCCCTGGTGTGAACATCAGCCCCTGGAGGTAGGCAACAAGGGTTTTTTGTCTGACTTAGGTGTGCCTGACCAGGAGTGTGGGGTGTGTTGGTGTAGTTACCTGTGGCTCCTGGCTTGTCCAGGGCGCCACATTCCCCCTTAGTAAAATGCAGACCGTCCGCGGGCTGCCCGTCCATCACCGGTTTTATTTTCACAACTGGAAAAGATAAACGGTAAAACAGATCACAAGCATAATAACATCTTCCCACATCGGGAGGTACTCTTACTTAAAATGTTGCAAACGGTAACGGCTTCCGCTCTCTCCCACCCAAGTAACCTGGCCCTGATGCTGCCCCTAAGCAAACAGGCAGCACCCCTTGACCCCAGTCCAGCACAAGTTACCCGAGCGGGTTCTGTCCTTTTCAGGGGACCCACGTCCATGGGGAGCCCCTGAAACCCCCGGAGGATAGCCACCGGTTGCGGTAGTGGCGGGCCTGGGCCATCTCTTTCCTCCAGGCCCATCCTCCAAATCAGCCTCTCCGGAGGAGGTTACAGTAAAGCCAACGAAAAACATTTTTATTTACAAACCACAAGTTCGTTTTTGCCCTGCTAGTTCTCGGGCTTGTTCGTAGTAGTTCCTACGCAGAAAAGGCGTCCCAACGGGGACCAGTTGCCGGCCAACGACCGGTGCAAATCAAGCTGACAATCAGGTGAACTTGTCATCAATTATTTACTTATCATTCTTTTAAACGGTACTTTTAACACTGGTGGTCCCAACGGGGAACAACTGCAACGGGACTCCGCTGCCATCACTCGGATTATTCGGCATCGGTTGGGGGAGGGGGCGCGGTGCACACTCGGGCCTCCTGGCTGCCCCTCAGCTTTGCATCCAACGCAAACCACCCCCTTTCCCCGCAGTGCCGGGTATACTGAACCAGCTCTCCCGGCATCACGTTACGGCCAGGGTGCTCCTCCGGCAGGTGGGCGTTGACATCCCGCCGGGCTACAAAAACTTCGGCCCCCAGGCCCGGCTCGTAGATGAAACCGTAGCCCCGGCGGACATCAAACCGCCTCACCTGCCCTTCATACAGGGGGCCCCGGACTCAGAAGGTCGCCTGCCGGAGGCTCTCTTTTTCCCGGATTGTGCGGGCCACCAACTCTGCCTTCTTCCTCTCTCTTTCCGCGATTTCCGGGCCCAGCGGTGTCGGCTCCCTGTCCCAATACGTGGCTGCTGCGAGCTCCGGCGCACGCGTCGGGCCCCGCGAGACCTTCCGGACACTGCCCACCACTGGCGATCTGGGTGGAAGGTCATGCTGTGACTTGGCCTGGGGTGCTGCCTTGCAGCGGCAACCCGGCGCAACCTCAGCCGAGGTGTGGGGAATGGGTACAGGGGTCCTCTCCGCCGGGCCTCCTGCACGGAGCGGTCTGTCGGCTCCGGCTCGGGGGAGGTCTCCGCAGACGCCTCCGGTTCGGGCTTCGGCACCTTCCAGGGTAGCAATTCTGGTCGGTGACGGGCTCCGGCTACAGGCCGATCCGCCTGGGCGGACATGCGGGGTACCGCTACCGGTTGTGGTGGTAGCGGGCCTAGTGGCGGGGCCGCGGTGGCCAATATGGGTAGCGGGGGAGGTAGCTGGGCGAGCGGGTGTGGACCGGGTCCCTCGGCCGCGATGACCAACCCACTAGGGGCACAGGGGCGTGGGTCACTCACCCTCCCTTCCGAAGCTCCCTCTTCCTCGCGTCTCCGCACGGTCACTACAACCTCCGCCATGTCGGCCTCCCACTCCTCCAAGAGGAGCTGCATCTTAACCTGCAGCCGTTGTTGGAGCTGCACGGTCCGGATCTCCACCCACGCCGCGGTTCCAGGCGCGGGGGCTACGGTGCTGCGGGACGGCATGAACATGGCTCTGGTGGCCTCTTCCAGGAACCAGCAACAAGATGGCCGCAGGGTCCTGGCGTCCCTGCTTTTATAGCCGCGCGCTACATGCGGCCAGACGCCATCAGTCCCCCTTAGTGTCTTTCCGGCTCCTCCTCTACAGGGGCGGGGTTTGGGGCTTCGCGCCTCTACTACTCGAGGAGACGCTCGAGCGGGAACTTTTTGCGCCCAAAATGGCGGCTTCTGCAAATTTTCGGCTGGACACCTCCGGCGGTAACAAAGCGCACCTCTACCAGACGGCAGAGTGGTAAGATCCTGTTCGTGACGCCAAGTTGTCACGGGCGGAGGAGGGGACGCTGCGCTCTCCCACTGCTCGGGTCCGGCCGCTGCTGCTGCGGCTGCTGCTGCTCGGTGGTGGCTCGAGCGGTGGGCCGGATCCCGGGGACTCGAGCAGCGTTCCTCGCCCGTGAATGAAAAGGGTGGGGATTTGATTGTGGGGATTTGGTTAATGTCCGTGACGCCACCCACGGTTGTGGTGATATTGGTGACACCACCGCTGCTCTGGACGGGGATCCCGGGAGCGATGACAGGGAGCAGCCTGGATGTTAGTTCTCCCCTCCGTGGGTAGGGGGTTGGTTGTCCTGGGGCCCAGTGATGGGGTAGGGATGGATGGCAGGCGGGCCACGGGGCCTGGTGAGGTGCAGGGTCGCGGGGGCAGCGCTGTGCCGCACGGCACGGTGGTACTCACTCAGCCAATGATGAAGACACAGTTCTCGGTAAAACACACGGCTGGATGGACGGGTCCCACAGACGGCTGCGGTGTTTCTCCTCCCGGCAGGTTGATGGTGACTGCCTTTCCCTGCACCTGTGTAAAGTGTGTACGGTTCCAATGGGTTCCCACCGGTAACCCGCTCCCCCAGCTTGGATATGGGCTGAAGGAGCCCCTTTTGCCCGCAGGCTCTGGCCCTGGGAACTTTAGCCTTGGCGGTGACTGTGTTTCCCTCTAACGGTTGGACGATTGCCTTCTGTCGGGACTTGGCTGCTGGGAAACCCAGGAGGTTCCCTTCGCTAACGGATTTGGCAAATTCACAGCGACTCCAAGCCTTGCCGGGGTCCGTAAGCCCCTGCCGGATGGTGCTGGCTTCTCTTTGCGTACCGGTCCGGTATCGCCGGGCCACCGCCAGTCCACGGTCCTTACGGCTAGCTCCAGTAGGCCACTCTTGCAGACGGTCACCACCGTCTGCCAACCTTGCTGATCCATCCAGGCCACACACCCGGACTAACTTCAGGCTTCTCTACTACCACTTTCCTTCCTTACACTTTCCACTCCAAAACTGATCTGCCTGCTTTTCCCGCCTCCAGGACTGTGAACTCCTCGGTGGGCGGGACCAACAGCCTGGCCCACCCCTTGGTGTGAACATCAGCCCCTGGAGGAAGGCAACAAGGGTTTTTTGTCTGACTTAGGTGTGCCTGACCGGGAGTGTGGGGTGTGTTGGTGTAGTTACCTGTGGCCCCTGGCTTGTTCAGGGCGCCACACTAACAGCTTGGCCAATCAAAATCCTAGGAACACCTTGCACCGCACCCACCAGACACACCATTGGGGGGCCTGAAGGGAATAGGGCCGCCCATATGGGGGTTGGTAGGGGAAAGTGACAAAGTGGAAGGGAGTTGTGTGGCGACTCTCAAGAAGAGAAGTCACAGGTGGAGCAGAGCTCCTGAGTACTAGGTGGCAGACGTTGGTCTGAGCCTGGTAGGATTTGGAACCCCGGTCACAGGGGATTGCGTCAAGGGGTACAGACTGCCGAGAAGGGCAGCCGGCGGCCTTGAGATATCACCGGGCAGGGGCCAGGGCACGACGGGGTACGTGGACCCTAGGCCAGGAAGTAGCTTTACGCGTCCCGGTAATTTACCCAACGGGGGTGAAGACTTCATGATTCACCCCCAACCCGCTCCAAAATCGGGGTACTAGTGCACCGATGGGATAGGACTTTCCCAAATTACAGTCCAAAGAAATCCTACACTTGAACCCTGAGAGCAAGCTCACTCCGTTAGCCATACGGGTGAGCGGGACCCGAATAGTTCCAAACATGAGGGTCCAATAGTGAAAATGTGCCACGGAAAAGGCCACAGGCTAACAGCAACACCGAGGACACGGATCCCAGCGTGCTCACTCTATGCTGTAGCGGTGCTCAGAATTCTGGTTTACAAGCTGTCGGTGTTATTATTCTTGGACTGAGTGAGTACACAGAAAACCCCTTTGCCTCTGCCCAACGGCACCTTGTCACCGTCACCTAATGGGCCCCGGGGCATAAACCCCCTACCCACGGAGGGATTAAAACACCTTGCTGCTACACCACCACCACCGGGCTCCCCCCTCCCCAACAGCAGTGGTGGTATTCCACATTACCACGCACCGAGGGTGGCGTCACGAACTTCCAATTCCTCCTGTACATAGTTTACCGCCTTTAAATCGAGTGGCCGCACGACCCCCGGGTCCGGAGACCCCTCGAGTCACCGCGGATCCGGATCCGAGCAGCCCGGCTGCTGGCACGGGGGCGGCACATTTGTGCAAATTGTTCATCCCAAAATAGGCAAAAGGGTAAACAATTTGTTGAAAAAAATCATTGGAACCAAACACAACCTTCCCCAAAACGTCGGCTTCTACCAACATTCACCTGGTGGTGAAAACCTGACCTACAGACGCCCCAACACCCAGAAAAGGATTCCTGCTCATTTTGAGTTCCCACGGATATAATGTCCTCCTTAAAGGGATATTTATAAAACTAGTAAACAAAGGTAAATAGTTCTGTTGAGGTCACATATTATGAATGACCCTATAACCAAAGGTCAAAGGTCATGATCCCATATCTATTCACAGAGCACAGGAATACAGAGGCCAGTTTCAATATCATCGGCCATAATTTTAAAGTAGAATGAAAAGCAAATACTTCTGATATTAGTGATGGGCAGTCCGGCTCTTTTTGGCTCCACTGATAATAAAAGACATGGATCCTTACTAAATATGTGTTAATGTGCAGGTGAGCTGATGTTTATGGTGTAGTCATCGCAATCCAGTGCACTCAATACCACCGGCTGCAGCCAGTCACTGATAGAGCCGGACACTGGCTGTCACCGGGGATCCGGCGCATATTGCTCCATTGTGCCGCATCGGTAACGGATGATAACCCATCCCTATCTGATACTTTCCCCAGGTGATCCCTTTAAATGCGGCCATGACCCCAATGTTCCATTTATTATAAGGGGACACAAAGCAAATGGCACATTCCGTCTTCTGTCTGGTAAATATACCGCACCCTTCTGTGCCTGGAAAAAAAAGGCATTTCCAGAGCCTCATGGATTAGATACTCAAGAGCCCAGTATCAGTCTTATCTGCGTCCCACACAATCCGCACTTCCTCTTGTCTTTCATCT
Organism: Anomaloglossus baeobatrachus; assembly: GCF_048569485.1. Lineage (NCBI taxonomy): Eukaryota > Metazoa > Chordata > Amphibia > Anura > Aromobatidae > Anomaloglossus > Anomaloglossus baeobatrachus. The sequence goes on from NC_134358.1 coordinate 46,219,720, forward strand.
GAGGTTTCCAGATTTTCTGTATCTTTTCTCCTGGAATGTCCTTATCTGTGCGTCCTCTCTTATCAACGTAAATCCCAGGAATCCCATCCAACAATGCATCTTTCTTTTTTTCTCTTTCTTTCTCTCTCGTCTTTTCTCCTTTTCTTTCCTTCTTTCTTTCTTCCTATCTTTTTCTTTCCATCTTCCCATATCTTTTCTTCTTTCTTTGTCCTTCTTTCACCCTTCTCTTTCTTTCTTTTCTCTTTCCTCTTTCTTTTTTGTCTTTCTTTCACCTCTTTCTTGCTATCTTTCTTTCCTTCATTCTGTCTTTCATTCCTTCCCTTTATCTCTTGCTTGTTTCTTTTTCTTTCAATTTTCCTTCTTTCTTTCTTTCTTTCTTTACTCTTCCCTTTCATCTTTCTTTTTGTTTTTTTTTCTTTCTTTTCTTGCTATCTTTCTTTCCTTTGTTCTGTCTGTCATTCCTTCCCTTTATCTCTTTGCTTGTTTCTTGTTCTTTCAGTTTTTCTTATTTCCTTTCTTTCCTTCCTTCTCCCTTTCTTTCCTTCTTTCTTTCTTCCTATCTTTTTCTTTCCATGTTTCCCTCTTTCTTTGTCCTTTTCACCCTTTCCTTTCTTTCTTTTCTCTTTCCTCTTTCTTTTTGTCTTTCTTTCTCTTCTTTTCCTGCTATCTTTCTTTCCTTCATTCTGTATTTTATTCCTTCGCTTTATCTCTTTGCTTGTTTCTTTTTTTTTCAATTTTTCTTTTTCTTTCTTTTTTTCTCTCTTTCTTTGTTTTTCTTTCTTTCTTTCTTCCTATCTTTCCATATCTTTTCCTCTTTCTTTGTCCTTCTTTCTCCCTTTTCTTTATTTCTTTACTCTTCCCTTTCATGTTTCTTTTTGTCTTTTTTTCTTTCTTTTCTTGCTATCTTTCTTTCCTATGTTCTGTCTGTCATTCCTTCCCTTTACCTCTTTGCTTGTGTTTTGTTCTTTCAGTTTTTCTTTCTTTCCTTCCTTTCCTTCTTTCCCCCTTTCTTTCCTTCTTTCTTTCTGTTTCTCTCTCGTCTTTTCTCCCTTTCTTTCCTTCTCTCGCTTTCTCCCTTTCTTTCCTTTTTTTCTTTCTTCCTGTCTTTTTCTTTCCATCTTTCCATATCTTTTCCTCTTTCTTTGTCCTTCTTTCACCCTTCTCTTTCTTTTCTCTTTCCTTTTTCTTTTTGTCTTTCTTTCTTTTCTTGCTATCTTTATTTGCTTCATTCTGTCTTTCATTCCTTCCCTTTATCTCTTTGTTTCTTTTTCTTTCTTTCTTTTTCTCTTTCTTTCTTTCTTTTTCTTTCCATCCTAGAATGTAATAAACTGCAATATCCTATAGGATTTATCATGTTTTGCTGGATTATATGTTGTATATAAAATCTCCTCATACCCTCTTCTTAGATCAGTGATGGTGTCATCAGTAGGATGTGCCTCCATATTTGCGGACTAGGCTAGGAAGAAAATGAAAACCAATATTAAAGCCCTACTCTACTAGAATACGTACTTACCAGCCGTCATTCTCTGCTGCTCCCAGCGCCGCTACACGCAGGGAACAGATATTAGTGATGCCATTTCAGGGGTGAAAGAATTAAAAACACCGAAAAGATCAACCAATATGGACTGTACAGGATCCATCACAGCCATCAGCGGACAAGTAGAAGACATATACATCAGTACGGCATGTGTGTGCTCTCTGTACTTACATGGTTTCCTCTGGGGTCTTCAGTTTCCTCACATACTTCATACAGTCACTGGAATTTGTCAACATGAGACAGGCACTAATGTAAATGATGACCATCTGTACAGCGCTGCGGAATAAGTTGCCGCAATACAAATGGATAAGATATGTCAGGCAGCCCCTGGGCTGTACGGGTGCCGCACTCATTCGCCAATGAAACTCTGTGTGCCCCAGTGGCTTTGGGTGGGGTCTATGACACATACTTGCTGCTTCGAGCCGGTGTCCACCATCACCCCTGCTGCCAGTCATCAACACAGGCGGATAGTGAGACAGGAAACACCAGAGTTTGATTGACCAAACAGTTTTGTTTACTTTATTCTTTACACCGTTATGACCGATATGGACTTCTTTTCTCTCTCTATGGTGTACAATTCTTCATTCTGTCCCCCGCTATTGTGGATTTCGTCCTCTATACTTCGGGGTTTGCTCCTTCTTCCTCCTTATTCCTCACACCTTCTTCCACTTCTGGCCCAGCAGATACTCTAGCTGGACGATACTCTAAGCCTGCTGGGGTGAGCCGTAGACTCCAGACCTTCAGGGGTTACTTCAGGTTTCCCTCACTGGCCCTAGCACCAAGGCCATGTCCTCTCTCTCTTCATCCCACTGGTCCAACTTCAGGAAGCTGGGTCTTCTGACCTGGCCCTCCCCCACGAATTGCGAGTCCAATGAGGAAAATACATGAAGCACAGCAGGGAGGGGATGTACTGTAAACTGTCTTCTCACCGACGACCATTCTCATAACAGCCATGTCCGCACTCAGACACCTTCCACTGACTGCGCTCCCAGGGTTCTAGTGCTGTGGAAAATGAAGACATGGCCTTCAAAGGTGACCTCTTTTCGCATAATGCTGGCCACGTGCAATCCCTGGGGGCCCTACAGCTTCAAAAAGACTACCTGGATACCCTCTGTAAAGGGGTTGTTTGGCCACAGCAGGTGTCCTTGCTCCACCACACTCCACTCAACAAACACCCAGTCCTGGGTCTTAGACTTCAGCATATATCCATGTCTGGAGGACCATGGGTAGCCACAGAGAGAAGAACAGGGGCGAAGCAGAGGCATAGGCTTCCAGTCAGTGGGATAGGCCAGACAGAGTACCCCGAGAAACAGGGTAGTAGAATCGTAAAAGTGTGGCCATATCTGTCATGAAGGTGGAAGAAGTAATAAACCGTTTTGCCCAGAGTTTTCCATTCTCCTGTGTCTATCTACTACATACATGAAGGCTACCGGCTGCGGGGTTGTGGATGCTGCCCTGAAAAGTACAGTATGTATCGTACACCCCGCTCGAAGTGGTGTACAAGCACTGGCCCTCTCTGGCAAAGCAGAGCGGAGCCTTTACGGCCCGGCGTCCGCACCTTCCTTCACAAGGGAAAATGCAGATGAAGATTTGGCTGAAGTTTCACGTTTTGTGAATGAAATGAAGAACTAAAAAATATATGCATTATCATACTAATAAAGACAAAAATTTAATAAACATTAAAATTGAAAGGGAAAAGTATTACTTTGTGATCATAAAGGAAATTGTTTTCATTTTTGTGTTTATTTTATATCTATTTGTGTGAAACAAAAATATATCGTTATTGTTTGTACATGTCAATTTCCAACCATTGTTAGATCATTTCGAACTAATTATGGTCCAAGTTCTGTAGAAGTCTTTCCTAGAGGTTTCCACTTTCTGAGCCATCGCATGTGACCCTAGTAATTATAGTCACTCTTGTTGCACTAGTAATTTTCGGTAATTTCTCTTGATAAGCCTCCACCCTCCTCTCATTTCCAAATCCTCATTAAAGTTTTACAGAAATAAATTCTGGATTTACATGAAATCCCCCTAGATGCAGCAATGTCCAAATTTGTGTCATATGTATAAGAAACATGAATGTACTCCATCAGTTAATGTTAATGGGTTTTATATGTTGGCAGGTGGAAGTTCCCAAAAGCAAACAATGAAGATCTAATGTAAAAAGAATAAAAAAAATGTAAAATAAAAATAGTAAAGTGAAATTACAGATTGATTTTCCTTTGGGCTTTACATATTCCAGTATGTGATACTAATGAAAAATAAAATAAAAACATGATTTTACAGTACTCTATTGTGAGGGTGACCTAGGGTGGAAGTCACTGTCAAGCATGGTCCTCGGATGCCCACAGGGTGGTGGATATTGTTAAAGTTGTTGTGGTGGACCTGGTTGGGTGTGAGGGTTTGTATGGGGCAGACTGGTCCCGTTGAAGCAGAAGGAGGTGCGAAACGGCCGTTGTCCACTGGGGGCCTGCACCCGGCTCTTTCCCCGCTATTTTTACCTGCACCAAATGAATTAAATAAAGCACTTTGGAATATTGGATGGACTGTGCCGTGGCTTTCTCTCTTTTTGGATTGGATTTGACCTAGGGTGGAAGTCACAGTCAAGCATGGTGCTCAGATGCCCACAGGGTGGTGGATATTATTAAAGTTGTTGTGGTGGACCTGGTTAGGTGTGAGGGTTTGTATGGTGCAGGTCCTACCTTTCGGCCGCAATTGCATGTCTCGAGCGAACAAGGGCCCATCCGCAGTGAAGACAAACACGAACACAAACAGTTCTTAATCAACAAGTCATTTAGTTCAAGACATTCAATTTCACATGTAAGGTAGCGGGCAGATAACTTTACTATATTTTCTTGATACAACTTCAGGTATTCAGCAATAAAGTTCCTTAAGTTCAGTTCCGTATTCAACGGACTCCCTTCATCTTCCCTGTCTCTGGAGAAACTCAAAGGGGTACACTCACTATGGCGGCGATTAAGAGCCAGGCCACCAGATATAGTGAGTTCTAGCATCTCAGGCACTTTCTTTGTATGCCTTATCCTCTTATGACAAGAGTGGGGCAAGGGGGTCACTGTAGTCCCAGCAAAGAGCTCTTTGATCGCAGTCACAGCCAAAGGTTCCATGTCAAAACATGGATCCCTGCTGCATTGGAGATGGGTCTTATCCATGCCAGGAAGGGATAGGGGCCTGGTCTGCAGCACATCCACTAGCAGCTCTGTCTCTAATATTGGAGCCAATTGTAAGTTCTTAGCCCTTTGTTCTCACATGTGAAATTGAAGTCTTTCGGTGGACTTCATTAGACACGCATATTCCTCCTTATTCTCAGAAGCTGGCTTCATTGATGTTTTAAGTCCATTTTCCACCTTCTAGTCTAGCATCATGGTACAGTGCATAAAACAGTGCATAAAAGTCATTATAGCCCCCATCGGCTCCTCCTACCCACTGGGACTTGTCATTTGCAATGGGATGGCACCACCTGACAAGACTGCCTTACTTGTTTCTAGTCCGTTTCCCGTTTCGGCCTGTATGCCTAAATCTATGCTAAGCTTTCTTCTTCTGACCCTTCTCTGCTGAAGTTGCCCGTTCATGGTCAGAACTAGCTTCAAATGATGACCATTTGTAAGTCTGTCCATTTCCTTCAATCATGCTACCCCACAATCGGTGATTTGGTTCAGAGTTACGTTTAACCAATAACTGCAGCCTTTTTAGGTCTAGCATGACTTTCACGTCCAAACTAATGATCTATATTGTTTTAATGGATTTTGTATATGACATTTGATGTCTAAATTTTAACCTTTGGATTTTCTATGAAATACATTTTTCTGCACAACCATACAACTGGAATTTTTGCCTTGTTTGACGTCCAAATTAAACTAAGGTCCAACCCTACCTGAATCTAAGATGGAGTCGATCCCTTTTCCCTAAGGTCTGGCTCTTCCCTCTGTGGGCTAATGCCACAACTTAACTCTTCCTTGCCCTGCAGTCACCTAGTACAGGGCAAGTCCTACCTTACAAAGTCCTAACTCTTATATACTCTATTCATAAATATGCTTGTGTCTTCAGGGGCAGTAACCTGACCACCTCCTTACATTCGTCCCCTCTGTAAGTATGGTTGTTCCCGACCATACCTCCTGCAAGACAAAAAGCATGCAAAGCAAACATTAACATTTTTCTTGTTCCAGCGTCAGGTGCTTGGTTCTCTGAAGTTGGCCATCATGACCCTAATCCCACTCGGTTGGAACCCTAGAACAAAGAGTTCAGTTCAACAAAACCTTTTGGCCAACGGGAGCCCATAGTCCACAGGAACTCACACGTTTTTTTTCTAAACCCAGATGAGTGGATTTGAAAACTATCGATCTCATATAACTCTGTGTTTCTATATATGTCATGCTTTTAGACATTGCACGCACGATCAGATCAACAGATGTCTGATGCACAACAAAGACACTCCACAACAACATCACAAACAAGGGGGACACTAGGAATACAATACCAACAGTGGGCCCTGGAATTAGTGAGAGGGTAGATGGGACACATCCTGCCCTTACCTGCCGCTGTACCCTGCACTCCTAGCCAGACCCTAAACAGGTTCCTCACCTGTCGCCGAGCAGGAACCAGAAGCCCTGAAAAGTCTCTACTGTAGTCCTGCCCACTTAGTGAGTGGGAAGGTAAGGTTCATTAGACTCAACGCTGCACTAATACAACTCGAGGGTAGGTGAGACAAACAGGGAAAAAGCAGGCAACATGGAGAAAATACGACTTCAGGACAAATCCACAGCAGCTACTTCCACCAAGGCGGCCAGAATTCAAATGGTTTTGTATAATCAGCAAAGATTGCTGGGGAACCTTGCTACTTAAATACAATGGGTGGTGGCTACACAGGAACTGCAGCTTTCTTGTACTGCTGGGAAGCTGCTAGCAGCAAAACTGAGATTAAGTGTTAGCGCACCAAAAGAAATGAAACAACATTTAAATGTATAGTCCAAGAGGGAAATAAGGGATCCCAACCCTGAGCCCGTCACTAGTCTCCAAAATACAGAGACAACCATGACAGTACACCTCTCTTAACGGGAGTACTCCAAACTCTCAAGACTAGTAATATCGTTCACCTGAAATGTGAACATCCCCTTCCGGTTACCAAATAAAGACACAACACATTTACAAAGCAAGGACTTGTGGACAACGTCATGGGTGTCTCTCTCTGGCTGATAGGAGCTGAGTTGAAAACCTGGATGGGAATGGATCTTGTCAGTGCAATGAGTCAGACCCCAAGCTTGAGCAATGCAAGAATCCACCAAATTAGCATGGGCTCCGCTGTCCACCAGCACAGAGATCATATCAGTTTTTCCATCAATAACCACCTCTGCTGTTATGGTGAACTGGGACGTGTAAATGGAGGAAATAAACACTGCCTGGTTGCTTCCCTCTATGCAACCAGGAGGACTTGTCTTATTACAAGACTGACTCTGCTTAGGTATTAAAGGACAGGCCCCCAATGCAATGACCCTTAACTTCATAGTAAAAACAAGACCCAGACCCATGATGAACCGCAAGCGATTCCATCTGAGAGGAGGCTCCCCCAAGTGCATTTGTTCGTTGGCTTGCACCACTGGGAACTGCTGCTTGGGAGAATGACAGGGGACAGGGTCTTAGAGGATCTCTCCCTGAGGTGTCGATCCACTCTGATAGCGAGGATAATGGTGGCCTCCAGCAACTCTGGTGCGACATATTGTACCAGAGAGTCCCTAAGCCTACTTGACAAACCCTGACAGAAATTACTCCTAAGTGCAGGTCACTCTATTAATTATCAGTTGCCAATCTCCAGAACTCTGAGCAATACTCCTCCACTAGCTACACCCCCTGCTAGAGCTTTTGGAGATTAGACTCCGCGAGCGTGACACCATAGGGTCACCGTATATGAGAGCCAAAGTAATTTGTACACCGACTGACATGACTGAGAGTCAGATAGCACAGAGAGGCCCAGGACTGGAGATTTCCCCATAACAGAGAGACAACAATCCCTACTCGCTGTTCCTCACTCCCCGAAGAACCAGGGTGGAGCTTGAAGTATGACTTACAAGCTTCCCTGAAGGTGGTGAACTTATCCCTCCCACCAGAAAACTTTCTGGGAGGGCTAGTTTGGGTTCTGGTTTTGCCTGGGCATGCACCGAGACCAGAAACTCAGCAATATGTTGCAGTTGCTGCACAACTTGAAAGCGCATGTCCATGACCTCCTGAGAGAGGACCTGCATCAGTTGTGAGAGCGCTGCAGCCTGAGCCATAAAGACACAGGAAAAATGTGTAGTGTAGCTAACAGTACGGCCCATCTGACATTGGAAGATATGCCTGATTGCCAGTCCACCCGTGTTCACAGGAATACCAACATGGTAGCCATGGGGGCTTCCAGCAGTCGTTTGGCTGCAATAGCAACTTGTTGGCACCCACTCAGGGTGAAAAATCCGTGGAAATATAGAGTGGTGCGAGGCAGTATTCAGGGGGAAGGGATTGACTTTGGATGCTCTGGCATGCTACATGAAAGGACTGGTCCTTGCTGGGTGTGTGGACTTGTGTTGTGTGGGCTGTGAACCTTATATTGCCGCTGGCCACAACTGGATGACGACTCATTCTTGCAAGGAGAACAACGATTCTTTTCAATCAACTCTTTGCTCATTTGTTCATTCTTTGCAACAACTTCACACTCCAGATACAGCACACATATCTGCCAGCATGTTACAATTTTGCAAGGCAGGTTCAGACATACAGTAGTGTAAGTTCCCACTGGATTGCTTCAGATCTTTATGGTCCTGTGAGTCCCAGCACAACCCAGTCCAGTGTTACAGTACAGATTATGAAGGTCATCTTCCCTTCTTGAAGTCACACGTCCAGTTTCCTTAAGGCTGCTTTCACACCTCCGGTTTTAGCAGTGCCGGCCAATCCGGCTTTAAAACCTATGCAACGGATGCGGTGACAATACCGCATCCTTTGCATAAGTTTTTGACATGCGGCCCGTCCGGTTTTTGCCGCTTGCGGCAGGCTACTGAGCATGCGCAGTGGAAAAAACCGCATGCGACGGCCGGATGCGGTGTTTGCTACAGGACGCTGCATGCGGCGTCCATAGGCATGCATTGCACATTGCGCCGCATCGGCCGGATGCGGCGCGATTCGTTTTTTTTGCCAGACAAAAAAACGGGCCAGGCAACGTTCAATCCAGCCGCCACATTACCTAAATCTGCCGCATGCGTCAAAATCCGGACTGAATGCAAGCCCATGCGGCACAATACGGCACTAATGTAAGTCTATGCAAAAAAACCCGCAACCGGCGGCAAAAAAACCCGGTTGCGGTTTTTCTGCAAAGCGACGGATTGTGCCGCACAGGAAAAACCGGATGTGTGAAAGCAGCCTAAGAGTCCCATCATGATCGGAGTAAAGCTTTGCACTTCCGGACGTCTATCAGGAAACAACTTAAGTCATCCACTATGTTCACAACCCAGTTAAGATTAACCCAATACCTTGATGGTTATGGGGCCTGTCCACTAGAATTGTCCTCTGGCTCCTATTGTGTTGGGGTCACTTCGTTCGAAGAGCAGTCTTTTGTTTCAATGTTGTTCAGACTTTGTGACTCTGTTAACACTTCGAGGTTCACGCTATCTTGCCTTCCGTCTTCTCTCCTTTGTTGCCACAAAACACCCACTGTATGTGACCTTCATGACTCACTGACTTTACTTCTGTCACTTTTGCTCTCTAGGTCTTCACCAGAATGAACCATCACATTCACTTGACCCCTCCCATGGTGGGCTAGTCCCAACACTTAACTGTTGCTTACCCTGCTGTCTGTTGCAATATAAACATTACAAACATCACATTACCAATACTTATCACACTACATCACAATACAATACACAGGAACAAATTACAGTACATTAAAACTCATAAAAGACATAGGACATTATTCACATTACACTCTATAACACTATTAGTGTGTTTAGGGTCAGGAGCGTGACAGTCACAGTCCACCACTCTGAAGTGGGGTGTTCATTAACCCCAATTCTGAGGAATATACATAAATCCGTCACCAGAAGCAGAAATGTGCTATGGTCACTGTGTGACTTAATCCCTGAAAATTTTATTCACCCCCTCAAATCATGAAATATCATGAAGCCAACTTTAAAAAAAAAAAATGTTTTCTTTTTCAAGAAAATATTCACAAGTTGAAGGAATATGATGGAAAATACCAGAGGAGAAGAAGCATCTTGTGAATCGAGAATTTAAATGTAGAAGATGAGACACTCATCTAGAGTTTCATTATTGTGGGTGCATGGAGGAGGACTCTGCAGGACGCGGCTGCAGCAGATCACATTTCTCGCAAAGGTCCCTAGAAGTCTTGCGTCTTGACACAGGAGCTTTCTTCCTTTTGATGTTTCTTTGAGATGTTTGAGTTCCAAAACAATCCACCCGAGAATCGGAGAACTGCAAAGTTTTAGTAATGACTAAAGCAGATCACGTTTACTTTATACTTGTCTTTTGGGGAGCAAAGTGAGAATATATATATATATATATATATATATATATATATATATGGTCAACGTAGAGAGCAGACTCAGAACTACAACAAAAACAAAGGAAAAATTAGAGTTATGAAAGTAATAGAGAATATGATTTAAATTTTGGAAGTAAAAATTGTAAATTTGGGCACTGTTCACTTAGGACGATCCTTTGTATGTAGTATAACGTAGGTGGAAATCGGGTATATACCACGCTGATACTCAGTAGTATATTACTCAATTGTATTGTTCCCTTGATGTCCTGAGGAAGGAGACGGTTGTTTCTGAAACGTGTAGACCTGTACGAACAATAAAGGAATCATATTAATATACTATTGAGTATCAGCGCGGTATATACCCGATTTCCACCTACATTATACTACATATGTGTCGCCCTGCACAAGCCAGGGGCCACAGAGCACAACACCTACACACCCCACACTCCCTGCAGGCACATGAAGGTCAGACACAAAACCCTATTTGCCTTCCTCCAGGGGCTGATGTCCACACCAGGGGGTGGAGCCAGGCGGTTGGTCTCCGCCCACCGAGGAGTTCACAGTCCTGGAGGCGGGAAAGACAGGCAGTCTAGTTTTGGAGGAGGAAGTGGAAGGAGGTGAAGTAGAGAGATAGAGTTTGGAGAGGAAAGAGTTCAGTTTTGACAGTGAAAGTGGAAAGAGTAAAGTGACAGCTAAAGAGCCTGAAGTTGGTCCGGGTGTGTGGCCCGGACAGAGCAGCAAGGTTGGCAGATGGTGGTGACCGTCTGCAGGAGTGGCCTATCGGAGTTTGCCGTAAGGACCGTGGACGGGCGGTGGCCCGGCGGTACCGGACCGGTACACAAGGAGAAGCCAGCACTATTGGCAGGGGCTTTTCGGACCCCGGCAAGGCTAGGAGTCGCCGTCCAACCGTCCAACCGTGAAGGGGAGACACCGCCACCGCCAAGGGCAACCGTTTCCCAGGGCCAGCGCCTGCGGGCAAAAGGGGCTCCTCCGGCCCACATCCAGGTCAGGGAGCGGGTTACCGGTGAGAACCCATCGGAATCAACATAGAACATAGGTGCAGGGAGAGACAGTCACCACTAACCTGCAGGGAACAACAACACCGCAGCCGTCCGAGGGACCCGTCCATCCAGCCACTTGTTTTACCGTGAACTGTGTCATCATCATTGGGCTGAGTGAGTACCTTCGTGCTGCCCCTGCGACCCTGCACCTCACCAGGCCCCGCAACCTGCCTGCCATCCATCCCTACCCCATCACCGGGCCCCGGGACAACCAACCCCCTACCCACGGAGGGGAGAACCAACATTCAAGCTGCTCCCTGTCACCGCTCCAGGGATCCCCGTCCAGAGCAGCGGTGGTGTCACAACCTCACCACAACCGTGGGTGGCGTCACGGACAATATCCCTAAACCCAAACCACCCCCTTTCACTCACGGGCGAGGAACGCCGCTCGAGTCCCCGGGATCCGGCCCACCGCTTGAGCCACCGACCGAGCAGCAGCAGCAGCAGCCGGACCCGAGCAGTGGGTGAGCGTCCCCTCCCCGCCCGCAACAACTTGGCGTCACGAACAGGATCTTACCGCTCTGCCGTCTGGTAGAGGTGCGCCTTGTTACCGTCGGAGGTGTCCGGCCAGAAAATTTCAGAAGCCGCCATCTTTGGCGCGAAAAGTTCCCGCTCGAGCGTCTCCTCGAGTAGTGGAGGCGCGAAGGCCAAAACCCCGCCCCGATAGAGGAGGAGCCGGATAGAGGCTAAGGGGGACGGAAACAAGATGTCTGCGCCCGACGGAGCTGCTGGAGGAGCGGCGGTCGCAGCCGCAGTGGCACCCGTGGATGGGAATGGGCCTGCCCAGGTCCCGGCCGCGCTGGCGGGGGGTGCCGCGGTCCCAGCTCTCGCTCAGGTGATGCCGTTCTCCTTGCCCTATGTGCCCGGAGCTACCTGGCTGCCGCAGTACGACGGGAAACCTGATGCGTTACAGGTCTTCCGGAAGAAGCTTAGCCCACTCCTAGAATTGTACCCCCTGACTGATAAGCAACGTGCAGCGGTAGTGCTGGGGCAGCTAACCGGCGCGGCTGAGCAGGAGGCGAAGACCTGGGCCGAGGGGGACCGGTTCTCTGTAGCCACCATCTTTGAGAAACTACAGACTGCCTTTGAGACCTGTACCGAAGCCGAGCTGAGGATGCAGTTTTACCAATGTCGGCAACAGCCTGTGGACAGCATTCGGGACTACGCTTTACGTCTGCAAACCGCCCTACGCACACTGAAGCGGGTGGACACCATCAATGAGGCGGACAGCAACAAAATGTTAGTAGAGCAATTTGTGCAGGGGATGAGGTCCTCCGAGGACAACTCCGGCTGTGGGCCCTAGAACACCCTGATGTGGACTTTGCTGTGTTAAAGGAACAGGCCATTAAAGCTCTGCAACCCCCAGCTTCGGAAGTCTTGGAACCAGCCCCGTGGCCAGTTGAGACGGCCCCCGCCGTGGTGGCCCCTGCCCTACCAGCATCTCCCGTACCTACAGCTCCAAGCAGCACGATGGAAGAACTGGCTGCTCAGGTCCGCCGCATGGATGGAGACCTCGCCAAGATCCTCGCCGCACTCCAGCCTCAGACCAGATCCCAGCCTCCGGCAAAGATACAGCTCGCCGACCGTCCTGAGGACGTCCCCTGGATGCAGCGGGGAAGAACCAATGACTCACGGTATGGACCCCCGATTTGTTACAGGTGCAGCAAACCCGGCCACTACTCCCGACGGTGTCCGTTAAACGAGCAACCCCTGGGGCCACGGGCTAATCCTCAGGAGTAGAACCCCATGGCCCCCCAGACTGGCGGGACCAGTACATCGGGGCCCGGCCTATCATTCCCGTGGCTGTGGATGGCATACCGGTGATGGCTCTCCTGGACACTGGATCACAGGTAACCACTATACCATACACACTGTATCAACGGTATTGGGGGAAAGACGAGCTGGCTCCCCCAGATGCTAGTATAACACTGATTGCTGCTGATGGACTCCTATTGACCCAAGTGGGATACAAACAAGTGTCCATGACTGTGGGGCGAGCTGAACTGCAACACCAGGGTATGATTGTGATAATGAATGAACCCAGTGATCATAACCCGAAGATAGTGCTAGGAACCAATGTGATGGAGCACTGTAAGAATGATGTGCTGACCCTACTGCAGCAGCTGGCTGCCACGGCGGCGGGGAGTCGACAGAGAGCTGTGCAGCGTGAGATCCGAGCCTTGATGTACCGCCAGCATGTGAACTCGACAGGAGGAGAGATTGGTGGGGTGAGAGTGATGGATGTTGCGCCGTTGATTGTACCCCCTAGGAGCGAGATGATGATTTGGTGTAGGGCAGCAGTAGTGCCCCAGGGACGTGACTACCCTTCCATGATAGAGCCCATGCCCTCCGAGCACTGGCCCACAGTAATGGCCGCCCGAGGGGTGGTAGATATAAAGAAGGGGAGAGTGCCTGTGAGGGTGCTGAACTGCGGGGAGGAAGAAGTCAGGCTTCCCCGGTATGCTACACTTGCCAAGTTGCTCACTCTGGATCCCCACACCATCCGCGAGGCAGTTCCCCCAACCTCACCACCGACTGCCAGCACTCACCTGCCCCAAGGGGAGTTAGATGAGTGGCACCAACAGCTACATGTAGGCACTGACAATACCCCTACACATCACAAAGAAGGGGTATACCGGGTGGTACGGGAGTATGAGCAAGTTTTTAGCAAACATCCCCTAGACTTTGGGCAGGTTAAAGGGGTCCAACACCATATTCCCACCGGTGAACACCTCCCTATCAAAGAGAGGTACAGGCCTATTCCCCCTGCACACTACCAATGTGCCAAGGACATGTTGAGGAACATGAAGGAGGCAGGGGTCATCAGGGACAGCTGTAGTCCCTGGGCCGCCCCGTTGGTACTGGTTAAGAAGAAGGACGGAACCATGCGGATGTGTGTGGATTACCGGAAGATTAACCAGATAACGCATAAAGATGCTTACCCACTGCCCCGTATTAAAGAGTCTTTGGCCGCACTGAGAACTGCAAATTACTTCTCCACCCTTGACCTCACCAGCGGGTACTGGCAAGTGGCTGTGGCACCGGAGGACCGGGAGAAAACTGCCTTCACCACCCCAATGGGGCTCTGTGAATTCAATAGTATGCCGTTCGGGCTGTGCAACGCCCCTGGAACCTTCCAACGGCTGATGGAGTGCTGTCTGTGGCATCTAAACTTCGAGACCGTCCTGTTATACCTGGATGATGTGATTGTGTACTCCCAGACGTATGAAGCCCACCTGGAGCACCTGGCCGAAGTGTTCGCGTCCCTTGCCAAATACGGGATGAAGTTGAAGCCCTCCAAGTGTCACCTGCTGAAACCCAGAGTGCAGTACCTGGGGCATGTGGTGCGTGCAGAAGGTGTCGCCCCCGACCCCGAGAAGATCACTGCCATCCAAGACTAGCCGAGACCAACCACAGTGAGGGAAGTAAGTCAGTTTCTGGGTCTGGTGGGGTACTACCGGCGCTTCATCAAGGGGTACACGAAGATGGCTGCCCCTATGCAAGACCTCCTCGTGGGACAGACCAAAGGTGGTAGACCCATCGGAGCCCCACTGGTGTGGGAAGAGAGGCATGAGGAATCCTTCCGTCAACTGAAGGCGACCTTGACCGGAGAGGAGATCCTGGCGTATCCCGATTACAGCAACCCATTCATCCTCTACACCGATGCCAGCAATGTGGGCTTGGGGGCAGTCTTGTCCCAGGTCCAAGATGGGAAGGAAAAGGTGATTGCTTATGCTAGCCGAAAGCTCCGACCGACTGAAAGGAATCCTGAGAACTACAGCTCTTTCAAGCTCGAGCTCCTGGCGCTGGTGTGGGCTATCACCGAGCGGTTCCGCCATTACATGGCCGCAGCAAAGTTCACCGCTTTCACGGATAATAATCCGCTGACCCACCTGGACACGGCCAAGTTGGGCGCGTTGGAACAGCGGTGGGTGGCCAGGCTAGCCAACTACGATTTCACCATCAAATACAGGGCCGGTCGTGCCAACGTTAATGCTGATGCACTCTCTCAGATGCCCCACTTGTCAGAAGAAGGGTGCGAGGATGACGACCTCGAGGAGATCGAGTTGCCTGCATTTCACCAGCCACCAACTGAGAAGGTGCATGTCCACCAGCAACGGGCGAATCTGGACCCGCTGCCCAGTCAGGAGTGGCAGGAAGCTCAAAACCAGGCGCCCGCTGTCCGCCTAGTTAAGATACTGGTGGAGCAAGGTGCTGCTGGAATAGACCCTGCCGCCCCGGCTGAAGCCCAGCGCCTGTGGCGAGAACGGACCTGGTTGTATCTACACCAGGGGAAGTTGTACCGTGAGCTGATTAACCCGAAGACTCATGAGAAAATCCGCCAGTTGGTGATTCCCCAAGCTAATGTGCCCACCGTTCTACAAGCGTACCATGATGGTGCCGGACACTTCGGATGGAAGAAGCTGGAGATGCTGTTGAGGGAGCGGTTCTATTGGAGTGGGATGCGGGAATCTGTAGAGGCCTGGTGCCGAGAGTGCGGTCCTTGCACGCTGAGAAGGAAGGACGAGGCCAGCCAGAAGGCGCCCCTACACCCGATCCTTACACATCAACCGCTGGAGCTGGTCGCCCTGGACCATGTAAAGCTCACCCCCAGCCGAAGTGGGTACACCTACGCTCTAACCATAGTAGACCACTATTCAAGGTTCATGGTGGTTGTCCCAGTCAAAGACCTAACTGGTCGTACTGCCGCTAGAGCGTTCCAGGCTTATTTCTGCTGACCACATTGATACCCTGAGAAGGTGCTTACTGACCAAGGCCCGGCCTTTGAAGCGGAGGTGTTCCATGTGTTTTGCCAGTTGTACGGCTGCAAGAAGATCCGGACCACCCCTTACCATGCCCAGACCAATAGCATGTGTGAGAAGATGAACCACTTGGTCCTGAGCCTCCTCAAGACGTTGCCGCTGGAAGAGCGGAACCTGTGGCCGGAGAAGCTACCCGACTTGGTCGATATGTACAACAATATCCCTTCCAGCTCAACGAAGTGCACCCCAGCATACCTGATGAGGGTTCGCCCCGGTCGGCTACCGGTGGATCTGGACATGGGATTGGAGGCCCCAGAAGCACTCCCTTCGACAGCTGAATGAGAAACTCGGCGGAGGGTGCAATACCGACAGATTCAAGAATATGTCGAGAAGAACTTGAGTCGGAGTCGGGAACAGCAAGAGCAGCGCTTCAACCAGAAGGCGTCTGCTGGCCCTTTCCAGCCTGGACATGTAGTGCTGAAGCGGAAGAGGAGAACCCACAAGCTGGATGATCAATGGGAACAAACCCCATACGTCATACAGCCCACAGGATGGGAAGATGGGAAGGCCTACCAGATCAGTCGTGACCAAGGGGGCACTTTGGCCACGGTTTCCCGGGACCATCTAAAAAGGTGCCCACCAGCATTGAGGGCAACGGCTGAAGTTCCGGTTCCTCCACCAGTGGAGAAGGCAAAAGAGGTAATCCACACTGTGATGGGTGACTTCCCAGTGGACTGGCCTACACAGAACGGCGCGGTGATTCTTCCAGTGATACTGTTCCCACAACCCGTGGATGAAGAAGTGATGGAGGTGGTCAACCGTGAGCCAGAGCCAGTGCCAGTGCCCAGGGATGAACCTGTGCCCAGCTCCCCTATGCCTCCGCCTGCCCCACACGATAACAGGGAAGAGAGACTGATTGTTCCCTCTCCCCCGCTGCCTGTCACCACTGACACCGGACCCCGGAGGAAAATGAAAATTAATAATTGCTGGAAAGTTACCTGATTTACTGCTGATTGAAACCGGTCGTAGCCGGCAACTGGTCCCCGTTGGGACCCCCTTTACAAATTCACATAGCAACTTCTATGAACATGCCTGAGAACTTGCAAGGCAACCACAAACTTGTGGCCTGTAAATAAAAATGGTTGTTGCAGCTCCACCGTTACCGCCTCCAGAGAGGCAGATTGGAGGAAGGGCCCGCAGTGGAGTAGGCTGGGGCCCAGCCACCACAGGAACCGGTGGCAATCCTCTGGTGGTTTCAGGGGTTCCCCATGGACGTGGGTCCCCTGGAAAGGACAGAACCCGCTCGGGCAATTTGTGCAGGACTGGGGTCAAGGGGTGCTGCCTGTTGCTTAGGGGCAGCATCAGGGCCAGGTTGCTTGGGTGGGAGAGAGCGGAAGCCTTAACCGTTTACCGTA
The DNA here is from genome assembly GCF_048569485.1 of Anomaloglossus baeobatrachus. NCBI lineage: Eukaryota > Metazoa > Chordata > Amphibia > Anura > Aromobatidae > Anomaloglossus > Anomaloglossus baeobatrachus. The sequence goes on from NC_134358.1 coordinate 46,237,035, forward strand.
ACGTTTAAGTAAGAGTACCTCCCGATGTGGGAAGATGTTATTTTAATTGTATTGTGTGTTACCGTTTTTCTATTTTTATAGTTAAAAAGAAAAATAAAACCGGTGATGGACGGGCAGCCCGAGGACGGTCTGCATTTTGCTAAGGGGGAATGTGTCGCCCTGGACAAGCCAGGGGCCACAGAGCACAACACCTACACACCCCACACTCCCTGCAGGCACATCAAGGTCAGACACAAAACCCTTGTTGCCTTCCTCCAGGGGCTGATGTCCACACCAGGGGGTGGAGCCAGGCGGTTGGTCTCCGCCCACCGAGGAGTTCACAGTCCTGGAGGCGGGAAAGACAGGCAGTCTAGTTTTGGAGGAGGAAGTGGAAGGAGGTGAAGTAGAGAGATAGAGTTTGGAGAGGAAAGAGTTCAGTTTTGACAGTGAAAGTGGAAAGAGTAAAGTGACAGCTAAAGAGCCTGAAGTTGGTCCGGGTGTGTGGCCCGGACAGAGCAGCAAGGTTGGCAGATGGTGGTGACCGTCTGCAGGAGTGGCCTATCGGAGTTTGCCGTAAGGACCGTGGACGGGCCGTGGCCCGGCGGTACCGGACCGGTACACAAGGAGAAGCCAGCACTATTGGCAGGGGCTTTTCGGACCCCGGCAAGGCTAGGAGTCGCCGTGAAGTTGCCGAATCCGTTAGTGAAGGGGACCTCCGGGTTTCCAAACAGTCAAGTCCCGACAGAAGGCAACCGTCCAACCGTGAAGGGGAGACACCGCCACCGCCAAGGGCAACCGTTTCCCAGGGCCAGCGCCTGCGGGCAAAAGGGGCTCCTCCGGCCCACATCCAGGTCGGGGAGCGGGTTACCGGTGGGAACCCATCGGAATCAACATAGAACATAGGTGCAGGGAGAGACAGTCACCACTAACCTGCAGGGAACAACATCACCGCAGCCGTCCGAGGGACCCGTCCATCCAGCCGCTTGTTTTACCGTGAACTGTGTCATCATCATTGGGCTGAGTGAGTACCTCCGTGCCGTGCGGCACAGCGCTGCCCCTGCGACCCTGCACCTCACCAGGCCCCACAACCTGCCTGCCATCCATCCCTACCCCATCACCGGGCCCCAGGACAACCAACCCCCTACCCACGGAGGGGAGAACCAACATTCAAGCTGCTCCCTGTCACCGCTCCCGGGATCCCCGTCCAGAGCAGCGGTGGTGTCACAACCTCACCACAACCGTGGGTGGCGTCACGGACAATATCCCTAAACCCAAACCACCCCCTTTCACTCACGGGTGAGGAACGCCGCTCGAGTCCCCGGGATCCGGCCCACCGCTCGAGCCACCGACCGAGCAGCAGCAGCAGCAGCCGTACCCGTGCAGTGGGTGAGCGCAGCGTCCCCTCCCCGCCCGCGACACATACTGTATACCTCGGGGCTGCTGCTGATACCACTACTGAATGTGCTTCATAGGTTTGTGACTTTTGTGGCGCCCTGGACAAGCCAGGTCGTTACAGGTACTACAACAACACACCCCACACCCCGGCTAGGCACACCGAAGTCAGACAAAAATCCTTGTTGCCTCCCTCCAGGGGCTGATGTCCACACCAGGGGATGGAGCCAGGCGGTTGGCCCCACCCACCGAGGAGTTCACAGTCCTGGAGGCGGGAAAAGGAAGTCAGATGAGTTAGGGAAGTGAAGAGTGAAGTGGCAGTAGAGGAGACTGACCGTGTCCGGGTGCGTGGCCCGGACACATACAGCAAGGTTGGCAGACGGTGGTGACCGTCTGCAGGAGGGGCTAATTGACGTGAACCGTAAGGACCGGGTACGGGCGGTGGCCCGGCGGTACCGGATCGGGGAGCGAAGAGAAGCCAGCACCATTCGGCAGGGCCTACGAAACCCCGACCAGGCTTGGAGTCGCCGTAAAACCGTTCAAATCCGTTAGCGAAGGGAACCTCCGGGGTTTCCCAGCAGTCAAGACTCGATTGAAGGCAACAGCTCAAACCGTGAAGGGAAATACAGTCACCGCCAAGGCTACAGTTCCCAGGGCGAGAGCCTGCGGGCAAAAGGGGCTCCCTCAGCCTCCATCCAAGCTGGGGAGCGGGTTACCGGTGGGAAGCCACCAGAACCGAGAACACAACACAGGTGCAGGGAAAGGCAGTCACCGCCAACCTACCGGGAGAAGAACCACCGCAGCCGTCTGTGGGACCCGTCCATCCAGCCGTTTGTTTTACCGGAGACTTTGTGTTCATCATTGGCTGAGTGAGTACCACTGTTCCGTGCGGCACCGCACTGCCCCCGCGACCCTGCACCTCACCCCGTAACCCACCTGCCATTCCTCCCTCACCGGGCCCCAGGACAACCAACCCCCCTACCCACGGAGGGGAGAAACAACATCCAAGCTCCCTGTCATCGCTCCCGGGATCCCCGTCCAGAGCAGCGGTGGTGTCACAACCTCACCACAACCGTGGGTGGCGTCACGGACAATAAATCCCCACAACCATTCCCCTTTTCACTCACGGTCGAGGAGCGCCGCTCGAGTCCCCGGGATCTGGCCCACCGCTCGAGCCACCACCGAGCAGCAGCAGCAGCCGGACCCGAGCAGTGGGTGAGCGCAGTGTCCCCTCCTCCGCCCGCGACACTTTCACAACCTGAAAAGGTGAGTGTACCGTAATCCCTTTGTGTCTGATATCCTTACCGGATAAAACCCTATTGCGCTCTCTTCCACAGTACTATCTTTCTGAATCCTTTGTATGTAAAAGACTGCATAAAAAATACCTACTGGGATCGTATCTGCTAAAAGTTTCTTTTTTTAAAGAACTTACATTTTTGCATTTGGGGCTAAAAATAATATTTGCAATTGGAATGACCTGTCCATGGATAGGACAAAAGCAAATCGGTGGACACTGATATCTGGCGCACACAACGATCGGCTATTTTTGCTCCAGGGTTGATCGGATTTGAACAATTTGTACAGCACTGCTCTGTTCACAGTATAGCGGTCTTTGCTAGCCGTTGTCGGCTACCGCAGCACTGCTAGTCTTCAGGAGAATCGGAGCTGTGCTTCAGTACTGGCGAATGCTGCCACACCTTGACTGGACCTGGGCTTACCGCTGAGTCAGACTTGGGGTCTGACTCCGTGCACTTGTCTGTTTACCGCTGACCACCACCGGAGCAAAAAACAGCTGATTGGTGGGGATCCAGTTGTTGGACTCTTCCGATCTGCTATTGATGACCTACCTGTTATTATGTCATGAATACTATATGCCTGGACAGCCTCTTCAAATAGATATATTTCTTAATGTTTTTTTCTTTTAAGAAATTTTACATTTTATGCTTATTTTTAAAACTTTTTTTTATTTTTTCTGTTTTATTAAGTGTCTTGAAAGAATGATCATTTTATTTCTGGAATTCTTCTTTGTTATCCTGTCATCGTTCTCATATGTGCTCCGTGGTAGGGCTTCATAGGAATACTAACATGGCAGACAAAGGACTTTTATTACACCCCTGGCTGCATTGTCAACTCATCCGCTCCCCACAATTGCATTGTTCGGGACTGTGGAGGCTCAGCTTGATCGGTTGCAGGGCGAGGTGATCACCAGAATGGTTTTCATTTAAAGTTTAGCTAGTTTATTTAGGTTTCATAAACCACTAGTAAAAAAATAACAAATTTAGCCTTTGTTCGATATAAAGGAAGAAACAAAACTTAGCAGTCCATATATTGCTGCAGGATCTGCCCTCCCAGGTGAATATAGGACTCTTTTAGCACGAGCTCTCTGGTAGAGATATGCATGTGTGGCGCCCTGGGCAAGCCAGGACGTCACAAGCACTACACCTCCACACCCCACACTCCCGGTCAGGCACACCGAAGTCAGACAAAAACCCTTGTTGCCTTCCTCCAGGGGCTGATGTCCACACCAGGGGGTGGGCCAGGCGGTTGGTCCCGCCCACCGAGGAGTTCACAGTCCTGGAGGCGGGAAAAGTAGGGAGTTGAGTTTTGGAAGTGAAAGTGAGAGGAAGGAAAGTGGTAGAGGAGCAGACAGAAGTGGTCCGGGTGTGTGGCCCGGACGGATCAGCAAGGTTGGCAGACGGTGGTGACCGTCTGCAGGAGAGGCCTATTGGAGCTAGCCGTAAGGACCGTGGACGGGCGGTGGCCCGGCGGTACCGGACCGGACCGGTACGCAAAGAGAAGCCAGCACCATCCGGCAGGGGCTTACGGATCCCGACAAGGCTAGGAGTCGCCGTGAATTTGTCAAATCCGTTAGCGAAGGGAACCTCCTGGGTTTCCCAGCAGCCAAGTACCGACAGAAGGCAACAGTCCAACTGAGAGAGGGAAACACAGTCACCGCCAAGGCTAAAGTTCCCAGGGCCAGAGCCTGCAGGCAAAAGGGGCTCCTTAATCACCCATCCAAGCTGGTGAGCGGGTTACCGGTGGGAACCCATTGGAACTGTACACACTTCACAGGTGCAGGGAAAGGCAGTCACCATCAACCTGCCGGGAGGAGAAACACCGCTGCCGTCTGTGGGACCCGTCCTTCCAGACGTTTGTTTTACCGGAGACTCTGTGTACATCATTGGGTGAGTGAGTACCACCGTGCCGTGCGGCACAGCGCTGCCCCCGCGACCCTGCACCTCGCCAGGCCCCGTAACCCGCCTGCAATCCATCCCTACCCCATCACCGGGGACCCGGGACAACCAACCCCCTACCCACGGAGGGGAGAACTAACATCCAGGCTGCTCCCTGTCATCGCTCCCGGGATCCCCGTCCAGAGCAGCGGTGGTGTCCCCAATCTCACGACAACCGTGGGTGGCGTCACGGACAATATCAAATACCCACAATCAATCCCCACCCTTTCCACTCACAGGCGAGGAACGCTGCTCGAGTCCCCGGGATCCGGCCCACTGTTCGAGCCACCACCGAGCAGCAGCAGCAGCTGCCGGACCCGAGCAGTGGGAGAGCGCAGCGTCCCCTCCTCCGGCCGCGACACACGCTTCTATACACACAGTTCCTGAATGAATCCACAGGGCTTCATTTTACCCCTTGGACCACTGGATTAGCGGCTAGCAAATGTGGTACCAATATTCAAAAAAGGGTGCAAAAGGGAACCTGGAAACTATAGGCCGGTAAGCTTAACATCTGTTGTGGGTAAAATGTTTGAAGGGTTTTTAAGGGATACTATTATGGAATGTCTCAATGTTAATAACTGTTTAACTCCATATCAACATGGATTTATGAAGGATCGCTCCTGTCAAACTAACCTGATCAGCTTCTATGAGGATGTAAGCTCTCACATGGACCGAGGAGAATCATTGGATGTCATTTATCTCGACTTCGGTAAAGCATTTGACACTGTCCCACATAAAAGACTGCTAAGTAAAATGAGAAAGCTTGGGCTCGGGGAAAATGTGTGTAGATGGGTAGGTAGCTGGCTTAGTGGTAGAAAACAAAGAGTGGTTATTAATGGTGCATACTCAGATTGGGCCAGGGTTACTAGTGGGGTGCCACAGGGGTCTGTATTGGGCCCCCTACTATTTAATATATTTATTAATGATCTGGTGGATGGTTTACAGAGTAAAATATCAGTATTTGCAGATGATACAAAACTATGTAAGGTAGTTAACACAAAGGAGGACAGTTTGCAACTACAGATGGACTTGAGTAAATTGGAGAATTGGGCTGAAAAATGGCAAATGAGGTTTAACACAGATAAGTGTAAGGTTATGCACATGGGAAGGAGAAACAGATGCTACGATTACTTACTAAATGGGAAACTGCTGGGGAAATCAGACATGGAAAAAGACTTAGGCATCTTAGTGAATAAGAATCTAAATTGGAGTGCCCAGTGTCAGGCAGCAGCCACCAAAGCAAATAGGGTGATGGGATGCATTAGAAGAGGTCTGGGGGCACGAGATGAAAACATCATTCTCCCTCTGTACAAATCACTAGTCAGACCACACTTGGAGTATTGTGTGCAATTTTGGGCGCCGGTGCTGAAGAAAGACATTACTGAACTTGAAAGGGTTCAGAGGCGGGCTACTAAAATAATAAATGGAATGGGTGCATTACAATACACGGAAAGGTTATCAAAATTAGGTCTATTTACTCTAGAAAAGAGAAGACTTAGGGGAGACCTAATAAATATGTACAAATATATCAGAGGGCCATATAGAGATCTCTCCCATGATCTGTTTGTACCAAGGACTATAACAAGAACAAGGGGGCATTCTTTTCGATTGGAGGAAAGAAAATTCCTACATCAGCATAGAAGAGGGTTCTTCACGGTAAGAGCAGTGAGGCTCTGGAACTCTCTTCCTGAGGAAGTGGTGATGGCCAACTCACTGAATGAATTTAAGAGAGGAATGGATGCATTTCTTGTTAGCAAAAGTATAGAAGGTTATAAATAGCATAATCTTACAGGTAGATAGAAGAGCGACCAAGATTATTAGAGGAATGGGGGGGCTGCAATACCAAGACAGGTTATTAAACTTGGGGTTAGTTAGTTAGGAAAAACAAAGGCTTAGGGGGATCTAATCACAATGTATAAATATATGAGGGGACAGTACAGAGACCTTTCCAAAGATCTCTTTACACCTAGGCCTGCGACTGGAACACGGGGGCATCCGCTACGTCTTGAGGAAAGAATGTTTAATCATAATCACAGATGAGGATTCTTTACTGTACGAGCAGTGAGACTATGGAGCTCTCTGCCGTATGATGTTGTATTGAGGGATTCACAAGTAAAATTTAAGCAGAGCCTGATCGCATTAATTGAAAAATATAATATTACCAGTTATATATATTGGATTTTATGACAGGGTGTTGATCCAGGGAACTAGTCTGATTGCCGTATGTGGAGTCAGGAAGGAATTTTTTTCCCCATTGGAGCTTATTTGACACATTGGGGTTTTTTTGCCTTCCTCTGGATCAACATGTTAGGCTACGGGTTGAACTAGATGGACTTAGAGTCTCCCTTCAACCTTAAAAACTATGAAACTATGAAACTATGAAACTATGACCACATCCTAGGGTAGAGATATGTGAACAGGCATCCTACCCATCTCTTTGACTGTTCATAAAAACCGAACCCTGTTATGGCCCATTAACATGCTGGAGCCTGCTTCAAGGTTAATATCACTGAGGCTATCAACCCCCATGAAACATATCTCTGTTCCAGGATTTTACCAGTGAAAATATTAAATATCCCACCACTCTGCCCAACCAGGGGGCTTTGCACCTTCTGTTATTCAGCAGTGAATCTTCAAAAAAGCAGCAGCATTACCGTGTAATTTCCTGAGCCTATGCTCTACATGGAAGCTAAAGTCCTGGAGCGCTAAAAACCACCTGTTCACCTCGGAATTTGTCCCCTTCCTTTCACTCATCCATCTCAGGGGCACATGATTTCACACTAAATTGAATTTTCAGCCTAAAGGGGGCTTTACACGCTACGACATCACTAATGCGAACTCGTTGGGGTCACGGAATTTGTGACGCACATCCGGCCGCATTAGCGATGCCGTTGCGTGTGACACTGATGAGCGATTTTGCATTGTTGCAAAAATGTGCAAAATCGCTCATCGGTGACATGGGGGTCCATTCTCAAAAATCGTTACTGCAGCAGTAGCGAGGTTGTTCCTCGTTCCTGCGGCAGCACACATCGCTCCGTGTGACACCGCAGGAACGAGGAACCTCTCCTTACCTGCCTCCCGGCTGCTATGCGGAAGGAAAGAGGTGGGCGGGATGTTACGTCCTGCTCAGCTCCGCCCCTCCGCTGCTATTGGGTGGCCGCTCAGTGACGTCGCTGTGACGCCGCACGGACCGCCCCCTTAGAAAGGAAGCGGTTCGCCGGTCACAGCGACGTCGCCGGGCAGGTAAGTATGCGTGACGGGTCTAGGCGATGTTGTGCGGCACGGGCAGCGATTTGCCCGTGTCGCGCAACAGATGGGGGCGGGTACCCACACTAGCGATATCGGGACCGATATCGCAGTGTGTAAAGCCCACTTAACAGGCAATGCCTTAAATTGTCAACCTCCCATTTAATGGCTAAGCACTCCTTCACAATGGAATAGTTACCGTATTTTCACAGAATTAGAGTTTCCTACTGAGGTACAGTATTGGATGTTCCTCTCCATTCACTTCCTGACATAATACGGCTCCCAACCTGTGTCCATCTGGATCACAAATTTCTCATTGAAGTCGGTTGCCACTGACGCATCCACGGGGTTGGGAGCTACTTGTTACCAGGCTGCAGTGGTGCTCCTGGGTCGCTGCGGTGGCCTTGCCTGGTTCCGTGACCCTGGCGGTGTCAATAAAAGACGGGAACAGGGATCATGGCAGTAGTTGTTTGTGACACCACCTGTGGTGCGCGGCCAATATTAGCCGCCGCTGCGGGACTTCTTCTCTGGGGCGGATGACAACGCAGCTCGGATGCTACAGCTCTCCACAGGCAGAGCTCAGGCCCCAGGGAGGAAGATGATGGTAGTAGTTGACTACGGCGCAGGGGTGCGATGTTGAGAGTGTCGGCAGTGATGGGACAAAAAACAGGATTTATAATGGGTGCGGCACAGCTTCACTAAATGTACCAATCTAAAAAACCACAGAGTCCAAGCAGTCATATGCAAAACGTGAAAAAGTTTTATTTGTACACACTTTAAAACACAATTATAAAGGAGGAGACTCAAAAAAAGAATAAGAAAAGTCCCTCCATAATGCAGCATGTATACACCATGAGACCTCAGATGTTAGTATATAAAGCATGAACAGGCTGACAAAAACCATTGGTTTGCACTATACATAGTGAAAAATACAATCCTGCAGTCATATTTGGTGCAAAATAAAGAAAGCCTGCTGATAATTACCAGAGTAGTATGAATCAGAGGTGGTGTAACCGCCCACACGCCCCACGCATGTGGGCGGTTTCACCACCTCAGGTATACCCCTGAGGAAGCCTCTCAGGTATACCCCTGAGGAAGCCACTCATGGTGGCATAACGCGTGGGGCATGTGGGCGGTTACACCACCTCTGATTCATGCTACTCTTTTTTTGAGTCTCCTCCTTTTTAATTGTGTTTTAAAGTGTGTACAAATAAAAACTTTTTCACGTTTTGCATATGACTGCTTGGACTCTGTGGTTTTTTTAGATTGGTATGTGGCGCCCTGGACTAGCCAGGTCGTCACAGGTAACACTCACACACCCCCACCCCCACCAGACAGTAACATTAGCCAAGCACAAAACCCTTGTTGCCTCCCTCCAGTGTCTGATGTGCACACCAGGTGGGGCGGAGCCATGCGGTTGGCCCCACCCACCGAGTTCACAGGCCTGGAGGTGGGAAAAGCTGACAGAGTTTGGAGGCGAAAGTGAGAGGAGTCAAGTGAAGAGTGTCTGGGTTTGTGGCCCAGGCACTGACAACAAGGTTGGCAAACGGTGGTGGCCGTCTGCAGGAGTGGTGATGCAACGCGGAACCGTAGGACCAGGGTTGGGCGTTGGTCCGCCGGTACCGACCGGGGAGCGAAGTGAAGCCAGCACACACAGGAAGGGCCATCTACCCCGACCAGGCTTGGAGCCGCCGACAATAGTCAAATCCGAGTGTGACCGGAACCCCAGGAGTTTCCTAACAGCCAAAGACCCGATAGAAGGCAACCGCCCACACCGTGAGGGTATACAGCTACCACCTAAGGCTAGAGACCCAAGGGCCAGCGCCTGCGGGCAAACGGGCTCCTCCAGCATCCATACACTGGGGAGCGGACTACTGTTGGGGATCCATCGTAGTCAAACAAGTACATCAAGGTGCAGGGAAAGACAGCCGCTATCACCTGTCCGGGGAGAGACACTGCAGCCGGCTGCGGGACCCGTCCATTCAGCCGTTTGGTTTACCGAGGACTTTGTGCATCTCTTACTGAGTGAGTACACCCGTGCCATCCGGCACCGCGCCGCGCTGTCCCTGCAACCCTGCACCTCACCAACCCTGCCTCCCCGTCCCACCACCGGGCCCCGGGACCACCGACCCCTACCCACGGAGGGGGAAAACAACATCCCAGCTGCTCCCCACCATAGATCCCCGTCACCAGCAGCGGTGGTGCCCATCTTCACCACAACCCGTGGGTGGCGTCACGGACTAAATCCCCCAAACCAACCACCCCCTTTCACTCACGGGCGAGGAGCGCCGCTCGAGTCCCCGGATCCGGCCCACCGCTCGAGCCACCGAGCAGCAGCAGCCGCAGCAGCGCCGGACCCTAGCGTTAGCGAGCGAGCGCAGCGGCGGCGTCCTCCCCGCCCGCGACAGGTACATTTACTGAAGCTGTGCCTCACATACCCATTATAAATCCTGTTTTTTGCTTCTGTGCTTATGGCTGGTGGCACGTTTCCTATTAACCCTATGGTGGTGCCATCCTTACTAATGTCGTTTCTCTTGGCAGTGATGGGACAACACAGATGGTGCAGTTCAAGTTCTTTTACTCATTTGGAACACACTGCCATTGGAGTGCTGGGCTGCGCTGTGAAGGGCTTTAGCCGATCCCGGATACTTCGGCGGTCCAGGCCGGTCTTTCCTTCTGTGCATCTCCTTTCAACAGTTACCCTCCACCCAAGCTCCTGGGCCGTGCAACGGGTCACGGGTGCCTTCTGCACTCCCCACGAACCCTGGGATCCCCCTTCTTTCCTCAGAAACCGAGTCAAGCCTCCTGCTCCAGAACACGGGCCCCGAACTCTCTGTGTCTTTGCTTGTTCCTGAGTCCATTCAGTGCGTCCTGACGCTTGCTGGGCTCAGAGCCGACTGCTCGCTGGTGCCAGTAGCACCTGCTGGAAACTAACTACTGTGTGAGTGATGGCTCCTAACTTCCCCTGTTGGTTCCCTACCTCCTGGGTTCCTGAACTAGTGGCCAAGAGGTCCCATACCTCGTGATGGCCACTCCCGCACCTACCCTAACCCAGTCCCAGTGGAAGAGCTCCAGTGTTTATGTGTTGGATGAGTGTATTGGTGGTGGTGACCGGTGAGGACCTCCTCCATATCCGAGATGAATACTGCACCTTGGGTGAAGTGCAGTACCATTTGGGGCCAGAAGCCACAGGGGCGCCACACCACCAAGACCAGCTGTTTACAGAGGGCTAGCTTAATTTCCTGGAAAGTGGTCTCCGCTTCTGAAGTCGATTTGGTCACAAATGATTTTTTACCCTTAAGGTGATTGGTCAGGCATGGCGAAGTTAGGGATAAACCTAGCTCATGAGGCTCAATAAGAACGTCATGTTCTGTGACCTGAATAGAGAGAGGGGTAGCGCATATGAGAAGCACTCGTGGAATGAATTTAAATTTATATTATGGAATTGCTCACCTGAAGAGGTTGTGCGCCCTCGCACAACCCCGGTGGTAGGTATGTGATTCCTCAGGAGTAGAGGGCTGTCTCCACTGGTGGCGTTACCGTTGCTGTGCTGGATGAGTCCGGGTTTGGTATCGCTGCTGGCTCCTGAGATTCACCGGAACCTTGGATCCTGGAGCACCTGTGCGATCCTCCGTCCTTCAGCTGGGTTGTTCAGGTTAGACCTGGTAGGTCCTGATACTCTGAGCGGCTCTAACCGAATTCCCTTATAGTGAGCATATAGTAGATAAAAAGTTTCGGTCTGGTTGAGCGCTAGTAAATGGGCTGCCAGTCTGGTGAGATAATTAGCTTTATTATTAAAAATAATAATAAAAAGCTCCTGTTTTTACACAACGCGTTTCAGCAAAATCACTGAGGAAAGCTACAGTGATTTTGCTGAAACGCGTTGTGACAAAACAGGAGCTTTTTCTTATTATTAATAATAAAGCTAATTATCTCACAAGACTGGCAGCCCATTTATTAGCGCTCAACCAGACCAAAACGTTTTATCTACTGTGACCTGAATATCCAGTGGTAAAACTTAGAAGAGGTCTTCGTTTCAACGGAGCAACTTCTGGCACTTCTATTTTTGAGCTGGTGACTATGTCTCTGCTACCATTACCATCTTCAATGTTGGCTTCCATCTTGGCCAACAGTCATGGAGTTTCCATAGCTTCCCTGTCTCACCACGGCTTGATCAGGTTATCGTGGTACACCTGGTAGGGCTTTCTTATTTTAGGTTAGTGGCTTATAGTTCACTTCGCCAAGTTTTTTAACCACTTGGTATGGCCCCTGCCACATGGCAAAAAATGTACTCTCCATAGGGTTGAACAACACTAAATTCTCAGGGCTGAACTGTCTCACGGTTGCCAAGTGTTTGTACATCTTTGCTTGAACCTCTTGAACCTGGATGCGACTCTCTTTCATGATGGGCATCACCTCTACAGTCCTCTACTGCATCCCATTCATGTGCTCTATGACACTCCAGTGGGGTGTAACCTCTACTTCCCAGGTCTCCTTCACTATGTCAAAGAGTTCACGAGGATGTAGGCCATACAAAGGTCTAAGTGAGAATACCAGGTAGAAACCTGGGGAGCTTCTCTGATGGAAAATAGTGGATAAGGCAATAGACAGTCTCTGTCTTGGCCATCCTTCTCCACTACCTTCTTGAGCATGGTTTTCAAAGTCTTGTTAAATCTCTCTACGAATCCGTGCGTCTGTGGGTAGTATACTGAACTCCTCAGTTAGGTGAACTGCGGAGCTTTTCACAGATTCATCCTGACCTTTTACATAAAGGTAGTCCCTTGCTCCATTAGGAAATGCTTCGGTAGTCAAGTTCGAGAGAAGACATGGACCAACTCCAGGGCTATATTCTTAGCCAAAGAGCTTCTCAATGGTACTGTCTCCGAAAAACCGTGTTGCATAGTCCAGAACCACCAGGACATACTGAGATCCTCTGGCATACTTAATCAGGGGTTCCACTAAATCAATAGAAATGAAGTCAAATGGAACTGCTATGATGAGTAATGGTACTAAGGGACTAATAAAATGAGTGACGGGGGAGGTTAACTGGCATGTGGGACAGAATCTACAGTAATTCATAATCTCACAGCTGGGCCATTAGAACCTCTGGAGGATTCGTTCCTGGGTCTTATCTACCTTTAGATGTCCCCCAAGACATGCGTTTGGGCCATATCACACATATTACGCCTGTAGGGCCCTGGTACTAGCAATTGCTTAACCACTGGGTATCGACTCCCTTTTCTCGAGCAACCCCATTCAGTACCATAACATCAAACACCACTTTTATAGTTAGGTCCCTAAGTTGGGTGGTTTATTTCTAAAGTCACTATAGCCCCAGGGTAGTCCTTAGTGTCCCTGTGGATTTAAGCAGACTACCACCATTTTCTTTGGAATCAACTGGTAAGGGAGTGTGGCTTTCACCAGGGTCACCAAACTCCCCGAGTTCAACAGTCCCGTCAGGGGGTAATCCGTTCATTGCCTTGGGACATGCCTCGTCAGGTTGAGACAACACACAGTATGCAGGGTAAGCATAGTATGAACAGTGCCAAGTCATGCTGCAATCTATCAGTTCGATTGTCATAGGACAGTGGGTGGCTAAGTGCCCTGGGCCGTGACATCTCGAACAAATGACGTCATTAGCTAAAGTCTTCGGTAATACCTCAGCCACCCCTTGGGACTTTGGATGCCGTCCATATGTGGCTCTAGTACCCTTCTTGTTGGCCTCATTTTGGGAACTTCAGTATGTAGGTGCTATGACCTCTGGCTTCCCCAAAAACCTCTTGACCACCTCGCACCTTTTCACCAAGCCCACTAGGTCATCAACATTTCTGGAATCTCCTTTTGCAACTCAGGACTGCACTGGCCTCGGAAGGGAGTGAATCAATCGGTCCATGACAACCCACTCCATCATCTGTGCTGCGGTGGAGCACTCAGGATGCAACCATTTTTTTCATTTTCAACTTAACATTCTTTCACTTCTTGCAAGGCCAGGTCATAATAAGCCTTTGTGACTCACAGGTTAAATATGGAACCAGCATCTCCGCCCACTGCTCCGGTTGCCACTTTTCCATGTGGTCATCTTTTGCATTGCTCTCCTTACTGCTTTCCGGATGTGTGGATCATCACCTATATACTAGGGGACGGGGCGTTCTTCCTGCCACCGATTGCCTCATCTATGAAATTCATCTGCCACTCCAGAGCCTGCTTCTGCTGTTGCTGCTGCTCAAATGCCCGTTGCTGCTGGCGCTGCTCCTGCTGCTCCCACTGCTGCTGTTGCTGGATCTGTTGGATCAGTAGCCTGTTGGTCTCCTAGAGGGCTTGCTCCAGCTGTTTATTCAGGTCCTCCATGCTGTCCAACTGCGCTCCCAGACTTATGCTCGCCTTCACTCAATAACATACAGTGTGTCCGCAGCAGTCCTACATGCTCCCTGGGAATCTTGCGCGCACTTCTAGCACCAATTGTGGAGGCTCAGCTTGATCGGCTGCGGGTCGAGGTAATGAGAGGAATGGTTTTCATTAAACTTCAGCTGGTTTATTTAGGTTTCATAAACCAGTCAAAAAATAGCAAACTCCAAACAAACTTTGTCCAACATAAAGGAACAAACAAAACTTAACAGTCGATATACTGCTGCTCAGGTAAGTATTCATCTCTTTTAGCATGAGCACTCTGGTGGAGATTTGCACCTCTCCATACAGACAGACACCTAAATGAATCCACAGATCTCCACTTTACCGCATGTATGACACCCCAGGGTAGAAATATGTGGATAGTCATCCCATCCATCTCTTTAACCTGTTCACAAAAATGCGGCCTTGTCATGGCCTACTATCTCTCTCAGCATTTAACATGCTGGAGCCTGCTTCTGGGTCATCATCACTGAGGCTATTGTCGCGGGCGGAGGAGGGGACGCTGCGCTCTCCCACTGCTCGGGTCCGGCCGCTGCTGCTGCTCGGTTGGTGGCTCGAGCGGTGGGCCGGATCCCGGGGACTCGAGCGGCGCTCCTCGCCCGTGAGTGAAAAGGGGATTTTGATTGTGGGGGGGGGTTTGATTATTGTCTGTGACGCCACCCACGGTTGTGGTGAGATTGGTGACACCACCGCTGCTCTGGACGGGGATCCCGGGAGCGGTGACAGGGAGACGCTTTGTTGTTAGTTCTCCCCTCCGTGGGTAGGGGGTTGGTTGTCCCGGGGCCCGGTGATGGGGTAGGGATGTGTGGCAGGCAGGTTACGGGGCCTGGTGAGGTGCAGGGTCGCGGGGGCAGCGCTGTGCCGCACGGCACGGTGGTACTCACTCAGCCAATGATGAGGACACAGTTCTCGGTAAAACACACGGCTGGATGGACGGGTCCCACAGACGGCTGCGGTGTTGTTTCCTCCCGGCAGGTTGATGGTGACTGCCTTTCCCTGCACCTATGTACAGTAGATGGTTCCAATGGGTTCCCACCGGTAACCCGCTCCCCAGCTTGGATATGGCTGGAGGAGCCCCTTTTGCCCGCAGGCTCTGGCCCTGGGAAACGGTTGCATTGGCGGTGGCGGTGTCTCCCTCACTTGGTTGGACTGTTGCCTTCTGTCAGGACTTGGCTGTTGGGAAACCCAGGAGGTTCCCTTCACTAACGAATTCAGCAAATTCACGGCGACTCCTAGCCTTGCCGGGGTCCGTAAGCCCCTGCCAGATGGTGCTGACTTCTCTTTGTGTACCGGTCCGGTACCGCCGGGCCACCGCCCGTCCACGGTCCTTGCGGTAAACTCCGATAGGCCACTCCTGCAGACGGTCACCACCGTCTGCCAACCTTGCTGATCTGTCCGGGCCAGACACCCGGACTAACTTCAGATTGCTCGACTACCACTCTCCTCCCTCTCACTTTCACCTCCAAAACTAATCTGTCTGGTTTTCCCGCCTCCAGGACTGTGAACTCCTCGGTGGGCGGGGCCAACCGCCTGGCCCACCCCCTGGTGTGAATATCAGCCCCTGGAGGAAGGCAACAAGGGTTTTGTGTCTGACTTTGATGTGCCTGCTGGGAGTGTGGGGTGTGTTGGCGTTGTGCTCTGTGGCCCCTGGCTTGTCCAGGGCGCCACATTCCCCCTTAGTTAAATGCAGACCGTCCGCAGGCTGCCCGTCCATCACCAGTTTTATTTTCACAACTGAAAAATATAGGAAAAACGGTAAAACACAGATTACATTTATAATAACATCTTCCCACATTGGGAGGTACTCTTACTTAAACGTTGCGTAACGGTTACGGCTTCCGCTCTCTCCCACCCAAGCAACCTGGCCCTGATGCTGCCCCTAAGCAAACAGGCAGCACCCCTTGACCCCAGTCCTGCACAAGTTGCCCGAGCGGGTTCTGTCCTTTTCAGGGGACCCACGTCCATGGGGAACCCCTGAAACCCCCAGAGGATCGCCACCGGTTCCGGTGGTGGCTGGGCCCCAGCCTGCTCCACTGCGGGCCCTTCCTCCAATCTGCCTCTCCGGAGGCGGTAACGGTAGAAGCCAACAAACATATTTGATTTACATGCCACTAGTTTCTAGTTGCCCTGCTAGTTCTCGGGCCTGTTCATAAGGAGTCCCTTATGCAAAACTTGGTGAAGGGGGTCCCAACGGGGACCAGTTGCCGGCAACGACCGGTTCAAATCACGTTGACAATCAGGTGACATCTCGGTAGATTATTCACTTATCATTTTCCAAAACTTTAAACGGTACTTTTAACACTGGTGGTCCCAACGGGGACAAGGACAACAGTATTCCGCTGCCATCACTCTGAGTCCTCGGTATCACTTGGGGGAGGGAGCGCGGTGCACACACGGGCCTCCTGGCTGCCCCTCAACTTCGCATCCAGCGCAAACCACCCCCTCTCCCCGCAGTGCCGGGTGTATTGCACCAGGTCCCCTGGCATCAAGTTGCGGCCTGGGTGCTCTTCTGGTAGGTGGGCGTTAATGTCCCGCCGGGCTATGAAGATCTTGGCCTCCAGGCCTGGCTCATATATGAAGCCATAGCCCCGGCGGACATCAAACCGCCTCACCTGCCCTTCATACAGGGGGCCCCGGACACGGAAGGTCGCTTGTCTCAGGCTCTCCTTCTCCCGGATTGTACGGGCCACCACCTCTGCCTTCTTCTTCTCCCGTTCTGCGATCTCCGGGCCCAACGGTTCCGGCTCCCTATCCCAGTACGGTGCTGCTGCGAGCTCCGGCGCACGGGTCGAGCCCCGCGAGACCTTCCGGACACTGCCCACCACTGGCGATCTGGGTGGAAGGTCCCGCGGTGACTTGGCCTGGGGTGCTGCTTTGCAGCTACAACCCGGCGCAACCTCAGCCGAGGTGTGGGGGATGGGCGCAGGGGCTTTCTTCCGCTGGGCCTTCTGCATGGAGCAGCCTGTCGACTCCGGCTCGGGGGAAGTCGCTGTACATGCCTCCGGCTCAGGCTTCTGGGCTTTCCAAGGGAACACCTCCGGTCGACTACGGGCTCCGGCTACAGGTCGGTCCGCCTGAACGGACATGCGGGGTATCGCTACCGGTTGCGGGGGTAGCGGGCCTAGTGGCGGGGTCACGGCAGCCAGGACGGGTAGCGAGGGAGGCAGCAGGGCGAGCGGGTTCAGACCGGGTCCCGCAGCCACGATGACCGACCCACTAGGGGAACCGGGGCGTGGGTCACTCACCCTCCCGCAACATCCTCCTCGCATCTCGGCACAGTCGCTATGACCTCCGTCATGTCGGTCTCCCACTCCTCCAAGAGGAGCTGCATTTTGACCTGCAGCCTCTGTTGGAGCTGCGCGGTCCGGATCTCCACCCACACCGCGGTTCCAGGCGCGGGGGCTACGGTGCTTCGGGACGGCATGTACATCTTGCTGACGGCCTCTCCCAGGAACAAGATGGCCGCAGGGTCCTGGCGTCCCTGCTTTTATAGCCGCGCTCACATGCGACCAGCCGCCATTTCGTCCCCCTTAGTCTTATTCCGGCTCCTCCTCTACAGGGGCGGGGTTTTGGCCTTCGCGCCCCCACTACTCGAGGAGACGCTTGAGCGGGAATTCTTCGCGCCCAAGATGGCGGCTTCACAAATTTTCCGGCCGGACACCTCTGGCGGTAACAAGGCGCACCTCTACCAGACGGCAGAGCGGTAAGATCCTGTTCGTGACGCCAAGTTGTCGCGGGCGGAGGAGGGGACACTGCGCTCTCCCACTGCTCGGCTCCGGCCGCTGCTGCTGCTGCTCGGTTGGTGGCTCGAGTGGTGGGCCGGATCCCGGGGACTCGAGCGGCGCACCTCGCCCGTGAGTGAAAAGGGGATTTTGATTGTGGGGGGGGGGGTTTGATTATTGACCGTGACGCCACCCACGGTTGTGGTGAGATTGGTGACACCACCGCTGCTCTGGACGGGGATCCCGGGAGCGGTGACAGGGAGCAGCTTTGTTGTTAGTTTTCCCCTCCGTGGGTAGGGGGTTGGTTGTCCCGGGGCCCGGTGATGGGGTAGGAATGTGTGGCAGGCAGGTTACGGGGCCTGGTGAGGTGCAGGGTCGCGGGGGCAGCGCTGTGCCGCACGGCACGGTGGTACTCACTCAGCCAATGATGAGGACACAGTTCTCGGTAAAACACACGGCTGGATGGACGGGTCCCACAGACGACTGCGGGGTTGTTTCCTCCCAGCAGGTTGATGGTGACTGCCTTTCCCTGCACCTATGTACTGTAGATGGTTCCAATGGGTTCCCACCGGTAACCCGCTCCCCAGCTTGGATATGGCTGGAGGAGCCCCTTTTGCCCGCAGGCTCTGGCCCTGGGAAACGGTTGCATTGGCGGTGGCGGTGTCTCCCTCACTTGGTTGGACTGTTGCCTTCTGTCGGGACTTGGCTGTTGGGAAACCCAGGAGGTTCCCTTCACTAACGAATTCGGCAAATTCACGGTGACTCCTAGCCTTGCCTGGGTCCGTAAGCCCCTGCCAGATGGTGCTGACTTCTCTTTGTGTACCGGTCCGGTACCGCCGGGCCACCGCCCGTCCACGGTCCTTGCGGTAAACTCCGATAGGCCACTCCTTCAGACGGTCACCACCGTCTGCCAACCTTGCTGATCTGTCCGGGCCACACACCCAGACTAACTTCAGATTGCTCGACTACCACTCTCCTCCCTCTCACTTTCACCTCCAAAACTAATCTGTCTGGTTTTCCCGCCTCCAGGACTGTGAACTCCTCGGTGGGCGGGGCCAACCGCCTGGCCCACCCCCTGGTGTGAACATCAGCCCCTGGAGGAAGGCAACAAGGGTTTTGTGTCTGACTTTGATGTGCCTGCAGGGAGTGTGGGGTGTGTTGGCGTTGTGCTCTGTGGCCCCTGGCTTGTCCAGGGCGCCACACTATCAACCTCAGTGGAATATATCTCCCCTCCGGGATTTTATCAGTGAGCATCTTATAAGGACTAATGACAGGGGCCACCTTCTATATCTACCTGAGGAGCGAGCACAACACGTCCATCTAAAATGGGATCTGGTAAAAGCTAGAACACTGTAGTATATCTGATACGGGGTCTGTGGTGCGTATCATGATACAAGGAGCTTTCTAAAGTTATGCAGTTGATTTACTCACAGTCCAATTTCATAATATCAAGGAACATTGCGCCCAATGCATCGTTTTACGTTAATTCTGTACTGATGTAACATGGATTAACATGGTCTTGAGGGCGAGGCGTCACCGGGCAGCAAAATTAGGCAAACCACAAGCTCATCGTAACGGAGCACTTTGATATCAGTGCCAGCAGAACTTATATACAGTGGAGGGCAGAGCTAATAGTTGGTAATTGGATGCAGATTCAATAAACCAAGGAAGGATGCGGAGTGCCTGGGGGCTCTATCAGCTATCCAGCTGCTGCTATGAGTCAGCAGAACCCCCTACGTTGGCAAAGAGAAATTACAGGGTTGCATCTCAAAGGATTTTGTAGCCTGTAATCAGAAGAAATCCTGCAAGTTCTTTATCTCCAAACCTAGAGTACAGTAAATGTATCAATGCGTGAAACACAAACCAGGGATTTGTTCTTCGTGCAACATTGTTCTACCCAGAGGCCTCCATAGAAGAGCGAGGACCCCATAGCGAAGATCATTATGGAAATGTGATGTCTCACCTCCTGAGGTGGATCCTCAAGCTCCTGGTCTGGATGAGCAGCTGTTATGCAGTAGGACACAAGATATAAAGGCAACAGAGTAATACAGATGGAACAGCGGAGGCAGTTGTGGCCGGTGGCTGGAGGAGCTAGCTGGAACCATGGGAGCCGAAAAAACTGGGCTGAAGATATGGCAAAATACATGACAGGGGTGTACTCCACAAGGAAGCAGAATGGAGAGGACTCAGAGATGAAGCAGAGGTGGTTCAGAGTTATATCTGATTTAATGCTGTAGCAAACATAACGCAGCTTTGAGATACCGGTGTTGCAAAGCTGAGTTGCACAAGAAGATCAGAGGCAGACCTAGACCAGCAGCATAGCAGAGCTGAGTTTGTAGTAGAGTCCAATGCCAAGCTAGTACAGCAGATCTGAATTGTAGTAGAGTCCAATACAGAAATTGTAAAGCAGTACAGCAGAGCTAAGGAGAGCGCCAGCCCCCCCCCCCCCCCCCGAGCGACAGGCTAGCAGTGTGATTATTTTAAGCAGATGATGATGAATGGATTGGTCTAGCACCAACATATTAAAACTTCACTTTCTTGTGGGAGGTAGTGACCGGCTCAGTTTTGCAAATATATGAAGGTAGTCAATGGCCACAAAGCTCCTTGAAGTTAGTAGGGTTAGAGTACCATAAATCAATCTAGGATGACAAGTAACAAGAGATATAAGTGCTGATATTGTGAAGCCCCGCGAACGCTGTGTCGGTGCATTACCTTCAGGGACTCCACTGGCTCAGTCTGGTCACAGGTAGGAAACCTTCTTGTAGGATTGTCGTGACGCCACTCTCAGAATTGCGGTCAGTGGGGACCGCCACTGCAGGTTAAGGGATGCCTGGGGCTGATGGTGGGTGCAGTTAGTTGTAATAGCCTCCTGAGAGTGAGGCAAGCCCCAGGGCCCTGTGTAGGTGTGTAGAACCACAAGGCGCAGAATAACTCCACACAAGCAGGATGTCTTTCAGGGGTTTTACTCACAGTTGATGGCAGGGTGAGTAACCCGGGCGTAGCTGGGATGAACCAGGCTGGAACCAGGTATCCTTCAGGCTGACTGATGATGGTGACTACCGACTCGCCTTCCTTAGCCCTTGGTGGTTTGGGGTAACCCCGACTTTTAGTCCCTATGGGGGTCACCCAGGGAAGTTGCTGAAGCCTCTCTCCCCTTCGTTTGGTTGCCGTTTGCTTGTCGCCTGGTGTGCTGTTCTATTTGTCTTAGTTAAAACTGTTATTTAATGTTTTTCATGCCTGTCTCTGCTGCCATCTACTGGTCAGACTTTTCAGCTCCTCTGTTTCTTTTGCTCAGCCCATGGGAGTGTCTGATGACCCTCTTGCATCACTTCCTGGCTTGTCATTCCAGTCAGAGCTTTTGTGAGAGCAACATCCCTTACTTGAGCTACTAGGAGCAAAGTCTTCTGACCACACGTAGTAGCTACAGAGGCAAGCATCACTCGAGATTTCAATGCCAGGTACTTGGATTACTGCACTCTGCATGTCCTGACCTTTGGAGAAAATAAACCACCATTGTTTCATCTCAGCATGTGCATGTTTTCACTCTGGAGTGCTCAAGGTCCTGTCTGCCCCACCTATAGGAAAAACGAAGGTAAGACTCTCACAACCTCTCACAACTACGCACCTTCCATCGCCTTTAAGTGGGGACAGACCAGTCAGAAGACTGCTTAAGAGCTCAATACCCCGGCTACAGATCCCTAAGAGCCCTGTAACTTCCCCTGTAATCTGCCTAGCAACAAGCCTTGTGCACTAGTCTGCCTGCACAGTGCATGCCTGGACAAGCCTAAGGGGAAGCTCTCCCACCTGCCACGTCCTGTGTCACCTCTGCTTGCATTGTAAAGGGACAGTTTATGCACCTGCTGTTTCTCTCCTGCTATACTCCTTCTATAGACTTGCAGTACATTATACCTCATTACTGCACACCGCTGCACTGCGAACCCCAAGTTTTACTGAAGACACCTTGGGAATCTCATCAGGGAGTCCTTGCAGAGCTGCACAACGATTTTTGGACCCCTATTCAAAAGTCAAGTTTCTTAAAGAGACAGTACACCTTATATAAAAATGGCCGAAAAAGACCTCGGACAGTTCCCCACTGCTGAAACAGAGCAAATACAACCTGATACTGTCCATTATGAAGCCCAGGAGGCAGAGCCCATGCTTTCAGCAGACCAAGTTGTCCGACCGAAGCGCTCTTCCAAACCCACGATAAAGGCCACTGAAAACTATCACACTATGAAAGATGAGCTATGTGAACACCTGGAAGAACAGTGGGAACGAGTCACCTATTACATGTCAAGACTTGAATCCTCATCAGGTGATGCCACATGCTTACAAGCCGCTCTGGAACGGCTGAACACAGCTCATGAAAGATACAAGAGACTGTCAACAAGGTACATTACCTTTCTAAAAGACTCTAAAATTGACGAAGCGCTTTCAGACCTGAGCAAGGCAGAAGAGGTGGACAAAGAAAGAGATGCCAAGGTGCAAAATGCCATAGACAAGGCAGAACACCGTATCTCTCACCAGCAAGAAACCAGATCACACCGATCAACCTCATCTAGACGTTCCTCTCGGTCATCCGGGTCATCATCCTCAAGAAGCTCAGCCCTGAGCGACAGGATACTAGAGGCCCGCATAAGAGCAGAGGAATCCAAGGTGAGACGTTCCTTCACAGAAAGAGAAGTAGAGGAAGAAGCCAAAAGTGCAGAAGCGGAGGCTCGGATAAAGATTCTTCAGTCACAGATGGAAGAGGAAGTTGCGCTAGCTAAAGTGAGACTACTTGAGCAAGCATTGATCCAAGGTCCTGATCCAGCTGACTCGCCACCACTGGAAGCAGACAATCCAGTTGATCGCACAAGAGACTATGTACTGAATCAGTTACCTGTAGCAACCCCGGTTTGCAGTACCGTCCAAGCCGACAACACCGAAACCTCCAACTTACCTCTACCAGTGCCAGTGCCACCTAAAGCACCCAAGCAAATTAATAACAGTCACCAAAAGGTGCCCTCTCAAACACAGCCACCACAGCAAGATGGCAACCAAGTGTTTCCTGACCCACTTCCACAGCTCAAGCAGCGGTCATCAGAATCTACAGAGGCTAAACCACAGCTCAACCCTGCAGCAACGTCATTTTACCCGGGAACATCTCATCCATTCATGCCAGGCAGCCCATACGCCCCAGGGGCATCACGAGTCGTCGTGGCAACAAGTGGTGAGAAATCAGATATGTCTGAGTTTGCCAGGTTCATGGTGAGCAGAGAGCTAATCAACACTAGTCTCACGAAATTCGATGATCGTGCAGAGAGCTACAGGGCCTGGAAAGCAACTTTCAAGGCAGCCATCGCAAATCTCAACTTCACTGCGGAACAGGAGCTCGACCTCCTGATCAAGTGGTTGGGCCCAGGCTCTACAAACCGTATCAAGAGCCTCAGAACCGTCTATGTGGGACAAGCAGAAGCAGGTCTCGCTGCTGCATGGCAGAGACTGGAACGCACCTTTGGCAGCGCAGAAGCAATAGAGAAAGCCCTATTCAAGAGACTGCAGGACATCCCAAAGATCAACCTTAAAGAAGTCCACAAGCTTCAAGACCTAAGTGATCTGCTCATGGAGCTGGAGCTCGCCAAAAGAGACCCTCGTCTGTCTGGGCTGTGCTACCTGGATACAGCTCATGGAGTGAACCCAATCGTGGTGAAGCTGCCATACAGTCTGCAGGAGAAATGGGCAACGTCAGTCTCAAGGTACAAAAGAATGAATGACGTCACCTTTCCCCCATTTATTCAGTTCTGCAAGTTCATTGATGAGCAGGCCCAGATGAGGAACGACCCCAGCCTCGACTTCCTAGAGTTCAACACTTCGGCAGCTGCAACATCATCATCATCAAGGTATGAAGGTGCCATACACAAACGCAGAGACATTAAGAACACTGTGAGTGTCAGGAAGACTGAGCTACCATCACCTGCAGCACGCACAGATAAACAGAACACCATCTCATCACGAGATAAGTCTTTCAATCAAGAATGTCCCATCCATAAAAAACCGCATTCACTGAACAAGTGCAGAGGGTTTAGATCTAAAACCCTACAGGAGCGCAAGAAAGTCCTCACAGAGCTTGGGATCTGTTTCAAATGCTGCGCATCACTTGAACACATGGCCAAGGACTGTAAATCCATTGTCAAGTGTGAGGAGTGTCACAGTGAAAAACACGTTTCAGCCATGCACCCAACCCAGCTAGCTAGAGACACACCGGCTGCAGTCACCACCACTCCCACTCCAAGTCATGGCGGGGAGCCCAAGAATCAGACTGACACCACCACAGCCGTCTCCTGCTCATGCTCAGAGGTATGTGGAGAGGGCCAAACACAGAAATGTTGTGCCCGAATATGCCTCATCAAGGTTTATCCTGAGGGACATCCAGAAAAGGCAATGAAGGTGTGAGGCAAATCCCGGGATATGAAGATGAATTATGACTCCAGTCATAATCCCTCATCACTCCCTGGCAGTGCCCCCTCCCTTCTTGTTCTCAGTGTTCCCCTTCTGCACCTCCATGGCCATGTCCTGTGATATGGAAATTAGGTGGCTTGGGGACAATGGACACAGGATGACTCCCTGCCGTGACCCTGTAGTGGGGGCTGCTAGCTAGTTAGCAAGGCTATGGAAATAGCCAGACAGAACGACTCCAGTAAAAAATGGTTCATATCTCGCAAGCCATATTTCCGATAAATATGGCAACCATAAAAATGGTGTCTCCGCATGCGGACGATGCTGGCACACCCTTTTTATGGGAGCAGGACATTGGGAAATGCCCCAGGCGTGATATCAGCCAATGGGGAACTGGCAGACAGGTCATGAGTCCCCTCGTTCTGTAGCTAAATTCATAACTGTCACAATGAGAGCATTGGCGTCCGCCTACGACGCTCCCAGGCAAAGTTATGGCCCATATTCCATGTTGTGGATTGTCCATAACTCAAGCCAGGGGTGGAGCAGTGCTCCCTCTGAGGTCACTAAGGTAGGAGGGGACCTGGATTTGCCCAGGTTGATAACCCTACTTCGGCCATTTTCCAGTGTTCTTTTCGCTGGGGGCACGTGTAGGAAACATCTGTGGGAAGGATCCTAGAAACCTGGGTACAGCGCCCCCCTGTGGCCAGACGCAACAAGGTAACTGCTGGAACTGTGTATGCCTGTTTGTAACCCATGCTTTGATTGTAACTGTACTCTGACATATGTATATTCTGTAGATTCCCTATTGTATATATTGTAGTTTCTAGTGTGCTTTAGGCTGATTAAATTATATAATTAACCTTGGGCTGTTCTGTTATCTCGATCTTGAATCCCACGTCTGTGTGTTCGGCTAATAGTTACCGTAAATCGGTTGGTGGCAGCGAATTGTGCCAAGGATTATTGTGGGGAGGCCAGTGAGATTCGGGGAGATTTTATATATTCCGCCCGCGGAGGTCGGGGGAATATATACCTTACTCTCACCGGGGACCCTTCAATAATCGGCATAAGTAGTATAGCGGCCTCCTTGCTTATGGTCGGGCAATTCCATAATTGGCCTGACTATAAGAGGGGCGCTCGAGAGCGCGTCACGTGCTCTGTCTGTCGGTCGGGAGGTATAAAGGAGGGGTGACCCCCACTTGTTACCCCCCGATTGTGACGTACTGGTAGCCAGCGCGGGGGATTTCTGAGTGACCCCCCCGGTGGTTTGTGACATATTGGTGGCATAGCGGTGGGATCGAGATAATAGTGTGTGTGAGTGTGAGACCCATACTCCCAGACACTAAAGACTGCCTGCAGCAGCTGTGGCTGCTGGGGTCTTCAGACTAGCTCAACACTAGAGTGTCAGAGTGCAGATACTGTAAGGTGTGTGGAGGCATCAGGTGTCAGTTCTGTGTCAGTGACCAAAAGTCTGCAAGAATGGCTGATGGCACCAGGAGCAGAGCTATGCAACTGGCCAATGCTAAGGCAGGAGCCGAAGAGAGGGAGGACGGTGCTGTGGACAGCAATGAGGAGGTTGCCCACGAGTCCTCCAGGAGCTCGACGCCAGAAAACCGTTCTGCCGAGGACATTGCGCAACCTGGCACTGCTGGACAAGATGAGGAGGAGCTCACCCAAGGTTCCTCAACGAGCCAGATGCCAGCCCTCCGCTCTGAAAGGGACAGTGAATCGCCTAGCTCTGCAGCGTGCCGCAGATCACCACGTGCCATTCCACCGAGCCTGGGAGGCTCGGATAGCCTTCTTCAAATGGCTATGGCCCTTCTCCAGGCTGGAGACCAGAAGGGCTACAAGGAACTCCTGGCAGAGCGCAGGGCAGAGCGGCAGGCAGCGCGTGACGCTGAGGCTGCGGAGCGGCACGCAGAGCGTGAGGCTGCGGAGCGAGAGCGGCAGGCAGCGCGTGAAGAGCGAGAGCGACAGGCAGACCGTGACTACCAGCTGCAGCTAGCTCAGCTCCGGCCCTCATCAGCCACATGTGACCTTCGAGACACCAAACTTCCAAAGGTCCGTGTTGAGGACTTCCCAGTGCTGGAGAAGGATGGAGACTTGGACTCTTTCTTGACTGCTTTTGAACGGACTTGCTTGCAGCACCATCTGGACAAGGACCAGTGGGCCAAATACCTGACCCCCCGTTTAAGGGGTAAGGCCCTGGATATCCTTGGGGACTTGCCTGCTGAGGCAGATCAGGGCTACGACACCATCAAGCGGGCCCTGATCCAACAGTACAACCTCACTCCAGAGTCCTACCGCAAGAAGTTCCGGAGCCTACAGAAGGGACCAAAGGACTCCTGGGCTGACCACCGGCGGGCACTTGCCCGAGCTGCCGACCACTGGACCCAAGGCCTGCAGCTTTCCACCGGACCGGAGATCCTGGACTTGTTCATCACGGAGCAACTCTTGTGGAACTGCCCTGAGGATCTCCGCCAGTTCATCCGAGACCAGAAGCCAAAGGGGTCCACGGCTACAGCTGCCCTTGCCGATGACTACACCAACAACCGGGCCCCTGAGGCCAGGAGAGCGGCCACCAGCAGCACCTGGAGAGGGGGTAAGATGAATTCGGCGACTGCCCCACCTGCCCCTAGACTGCAGGGGGTGTCCCCCTCAACTCCCCTCTCCAGGCCCGTGGCGGAACCAAGACGGTGCCACCAGTGCAACCTACCTGGACACTTCAAGGCCATGTGCCCTCAGCGTCCCAAGGCCCCGGCTCCGTCCCCGTCCCAAGGGCCGCCCAAGGTGTATTGTGTGGGTGGGGGTGGTGGTAGGTCCCTGGACAGCTTCCAACCTGTCACCGTCGGCCGGTCTGTGACCATAGGACTGCGAGACAGCGCCTCGGAGGTGACTCTGGTGCGGCCTGAGATGGTGTCCCCCCAAGACTTGATCCCTGGAAAAACCCTCGCTGTCTCCGGGATTGGAGGCACTGACCCGGCGCTGCCTGTTGCTGACATTTATGTGGACTGGGGCGCAGGGCGGGGGGTGAGGGAGGTGGGGGTAACTGATCGGATCCCTGCAAACGTGCTACTTGGGACAGATTTGGGGCAGATAACCTCCCAGTTTGGGCCCCCGCCAAGGGCTGAACCTTCAGCCCGTACTGACATGACTCCTAACAATGTTAATGTGTTATCTATGAATGATGTAAGGGAGGAGGGAGTGAACTCTGATATTTCTGCTTGCATAGACACCATAGACACACACTCAGCTGCAGCTGTGACAGGGGAGGGGGTCAGAGAAAGGTGTGACAATGCCTCTACAAGTAACCAGCCTGTGAGCTGGGATCTGTTGCCCTCTGCAGGGATAAGCAGAGAGCAGGGTGCTGCAGGGGGAGGACCAGTGTGTGGGGTGGGGGCTACCACAGCAAATGTGGGGTCCCCAGAGATTTCACAGCGGGGTTCTGTTGCTGCAGGAGGGGAACAGGCAGGTGAGATTGGGGCCGGTCCAGGAGCGGAAGTGCTCCCAGGTAAGATCTCGGTGCATGGTTCCCCCACAACCGGGGTGTCAGGAAGCCAGGTAGGTCTGCCTGAACCGGCGACTTGGTCAGGAACGGAGGAGGAGCAGGCACGACCCACGGTCGCAGCGGCTGTGGCCGCTGTCACCCGCAGTGGGAGTGCTGGAAGCCAAGGGGCCTCCCGGAGGTCCGATAGCTCTTCCCCTTCTGACCAAGTGGCAGCCGAGTCAGGTGGAGGCCAGGACACAGGTCCCGGGGTACTGACTGAAGATGTGACAGTCTCGTCGATTCTGGCCACATCTAGTCAGGGGTTTCAGGCAGCGTTAGAAGCTGACGACAGCCTGAAAGCTCTTAAGGAGCAGGCGGCACAGCCTCCCTCGGACTCGGACCCGGAGCGAGTGGTCTGGGACCAAGGACGGCTGTACCGGGCCACGGTCCAGCAGGGTTCACCGGAGGCGTGGCCCAGGGACCGACAGTTGGTGGTACCCTATCCGTTCCGGACGGAGTTGTTGCGGATCGCACATGAGATTCCGATGGCCGGACACCTAGGGATCGCTAAGACCAAGGCCAGGTTAAACCAGCATTTCTACTGGCCAAAAATGGGGGCCGATGTGGCTGCCTACTGCCGTTCGTGTGAAACCTTTCAGAGAGTGGGGAAGGCGGGGCCACGCCCCAAAGCCCCACTGGTATCTCTGCCAATCATCGATGAGCCTTTCAGGAGGGTGGCTGTGGATCTGGTCGGCCCGCTGGCCATCCCCAGCAGCTCCGGGAAACGCTTCATACTGACGGTAGTGGACTATGCCACCCGGTACCCAGAAGCAGTGGCCTTGTCGTCCATTCGGGCTGACAAGGTGGCCACCGCATTGCTGGAGATTTTCTCCCGAGTGGGTTTTCCCCAGGAAATGCTCACTGACCGGGGGACCCAATTCATGTCCCAGCTGATGGAGGCCCTCTGTAAGCAAGTCCAGGTGCGACATCTGGTGGCCAGCCCGTACCATCCACAGACTAATGGCCTGTGCGAGCGGTTCAATGGCACCTTAAAGCAGATGCTTAAGATGTTGGTCGACTCCCATGGGCGTGACTGGGAGCGGTATCTCCCACACCTGTTATTTGCTTACCGGGAGGTTCCACAGGCCTCAACAGGATTCTCACCGTTTGAGCTCCTGTACGGGCGACGTGTGCGGGGCCCCCTGGCTCTGGTGAAAGAGGCTTGGGAAGGGGATTTGGCCACCCCTGGAGTGTCGGTTATCGAGTATGTCATGCGCTTCCGGGACAAAATGCAGGCCTTGACGCAACTGGTACACGACAATATGGCTCAAGCCCAGGCCGATCAGAAGCGTTGGTACGACCAGAACGCTTGTGAGAGGACCTACCAAGTGGGTCAAAAGGTGTGGGTACTGGTCCCCGTACCACAGGACAAGCTTCAGGCAGCCTGGGAAGGCCCATACCTCGTGTACCAGCAGCTCAACCCTGTAACGTACCTGGTCACCCTGGACCCTGCCCGTGGAAGGCGGAAGCCCTTCCATGTGAACATGATGAAGGCACATCATGAGCGGGAGGCATGTGCGCTCCCCGTGTGCAACCTGCCCGAGGAGGGAGAAGCGGAAACCCTCTTGGATATGCTAGCCCAGGTTAGGGCAGGCGGATCCATTGAGGATGTGGAGGTTGGCCACCAGCTCTTGGAAGACCAACGGTCCCAGCTGTGGGCCACCCTCCTCCCCTTCCGGGGGTTGTTTACCAACCAGCCCGGAAGGACTGACTTGGCTGTCCATCACGTGCACACTGGGGATCATCCCCCGATCCGGCGTTCAGCATATCGGGTCTCCCTGGAGGTGCAGCAGCACATGCGCCAGGAGATTGACGAGATGCTGAAGCTGGGGGTGATCCAGGCATCCAACAGCGCTTGGGCCTCGCCTGTAGTCCTCGTCCCTAAGAAGGACCGAACCACTCGGTTCTGCGTGGACTACAGGGGGCTCAATGCGGTCACGGTCGCCGATGCGTACCCAATGCCACGCATCGATGACCTGCTCGATCAGTTGGCCGGGGCTCAGTACCTGACCATCATGGATCTGAGCCGGGGATATTGGCAGATCCCCCTGACTCGCAAGGCCAGGGAACGCTCTGCCTTTATTACCCCATTTGGACTGTACGAGTCCACGGTGATGCCATTCGGGATGAGGAATGCCCCTGCCACTTTCCAGCGGATGGTCAACACCCTGCTCAAGGGACTTGAAGGGTACGCGGCCGCGTACCTGGATGACATTGCCGTCTTCAGTCCCACCTGGGAGGACCACCTAGAGCATCTAGCACAGGTGCTCAGGCGGATCCACCGGGCAGGTTTGACCATCAAGCCGGGAAAGTGTCAGCTGGCCATGAGCGAGGTCCAGTACCTCGGTCACCGGGTAGGTGGGAGAACACTGAAGCCCGAGCCTGAGAAAGTGGAAGCCATCGCATCCTGGCCCACCCCCAGGACCAAGAAGCAGGTGATGTCCTTCTTGGGGACCGCTGGGTACTATAGGAGGTTTGTTCCATGCTATAGTAGCCTGGCAAAGCCCTTGACGGACCTCACCAAGAAGAAGCTGCCCTCTGCAGTCGATTGGACAATGGACTGCGAGACAGCCTTCCGGGCCCTAAAGGACGCCCTGTCCAGCCCGCCCGTGCTACAGGCAGCCGACTTCACGCGGCCGTTTGTAGTACAGACCGACGCCAGTGACTTCGGCCTCGGTGCGGTGCTCAGCCAGGTGGACTCTGCGAGCCAAGAGCACCCAGTCTTGTACCTGAGCAGGAAGCTGTTACCAAGGGAAGTTGCCTATTCCACGATGGAGAAGGAGTGCCTGGCCATAGTGTGGGCCCTGCAGCGTCTGCAACCCTATCTATACGGGCGCCACTTCATCGTGGAGACGGACCACAATCCCCTCAGCTGGTTGCACACCGTCTCTGGGACGAATGGGCGATTGTTGCGATGGAGCCTTGCGCTCCAGCAATACAACTTCACCATTCGCCACAAAAGGGGCCGTGACCACGGTAACGCAGACGGGCTGTCCCGACAAGGAGAGGTCGCGGACGGGCGCACGGGGGAACACCGGAGTGTGCTGCCCCCTAGCGCCCTCAAAAGGGGGGAGGTGTGAGGCAAATCCCGGGAAATGAAGATGAATTATGACTCCAGTCATAATCCCTCATCACTCCCTGGCAGTGCCCCCTCCCTTCTTGTTCTCAGTGTTCCCCTTCTGCACCTCCATGGCCATGTCCTGTGATATGGAAATTAGGTGGCTTGGGGACAATGGACACAGGATGACTCCCTGCCGTGACCCTGTAGTGGGGGCTGCTAGCTAGTTAGCAAGGCTATGGAAATAGCCAGACAGAACGACTCCAGTAAAAAATGGTTCATATCTCGCAAGCCATATTTCCGATAAATATGGCAACCATAAAAATGGTGTCTCCGCATGCGGACGATGCTGGCACACCCTTTTTATGGGAGCAGGACATTGGGAAATGCCCCAGGCGTGATATCAGCCAATGGGGAACTGGCAGACAGGTCATGAGTCCCCTCGTTCTGTAGCTAAATTCATAACTGTCACAATGAGAGCATTGGCGTCCGCCTACGACGCTCCCAGGCAAAGTTATGGCCCATATTCCATGTTGTGGATTGTCCATAACTCAAGCCAGGGGTGGAGCAGTGCTCCCTCTGAGGTCACTAAGGTAGGAGGGGACCTGGATTTGCCCAGGTTGATAACCCTACTTCGGCCATTTTCCAGTGTTCTTTTCGCTGGGGGCACGTGTAGGAAACATCTGTGGGAAGGATCCTAGAAACCTGGGTACAGCGCCCCCCTGTGGCCAGACGCAACAAGGTAACTGCTGGAACTGTGTATGCCTGTTTGTAACCCATGCTTTGATTGTAACTGTACTCTGACATATGTATATTCTGTAGATTCCCTATTGTATATATTGTAGTTTCTAGTGTGCTTTAGGCTGATTAAATTATATAATTAATCTTGGGCTGTTCTGTTATCTCGATCTTGAATCCCACGTCTGTGTGTTCGGCTAATAGTTACCGTAAATCGGTTGGTGGCAGCGAATTGTGCCAAGGATTATTGTGGGGAGGCCAGTGAGATTCGGGGAGATTTTATATATTCCGCCCGCGGAGGTCGGGGGAATATATACCTTACTCTCACCGGGGACCCTTCAATAATCGGCATAAGTAGTATAGCGGCCTCCTTGCTTATGGTCGGGCAATTCCATAATTGGCCTGACTATAAGAGGGGCGCTAGAGAGCGCGTCACGTGCTCTGTCTGTCGGTCGGGAGGTATAAAGGAGGGGTGACCCCCACTTGTTACCCCCCGATTGTGACGTACTGGTAGCCAGCGCGGGGGATTTCTGAGTGACCCCCCCGGTGGTTTGTGACATATTCCACCAATATGTCACAAACCACCGGGGGGGTCACTCAGAAATCCCCCGCGCTGGCTACCAGTACGTCACAATCGGGGGGTAACAAGTGGGGGTCACCCCTCCTTTATACCTCCCGACCGACAGACAGAGCACGTGACGCGCTCTCTAGCGCCCCTCTTATAGTCAGGCCAATTATGGAATTGCCCGACCATAAGCAAGGAGGCCGCTATACTACTTATGCCGATTATTGAAGGGTCCCCGGTGAGAGTAAGGTATATATTCCCCCGACCTCCGCGGGCGGAATATAGAAAATCTCCCCGAATCTCACTGGCCTCCCCACAATAATCCTTGGCACAATTCGCTGCCACCAACCGATTTACGGTAACTATTAGCCGAACACACAGACGTGGGATTCAAGATCGAGATAACAGAACAGCCCAAGATTAATTATATAATTTAATCAGCCTAAAGCACACTAGAAACTACAATATATACAATAGGGAATCTACAGAATATACATATGTCAGAGTACAGTTACAATCAAAGCATGGGTTACAAACAGGCATACACAGTTCCAGCAGTTACCTTGTTGCGTCTGGCCACAGGGGGGCGCTGTACCCAGGTTTCTAGGATCCTTCCCACAGATGTTTCCTACACGTGCCCCCAGCGAAAAGAACACTGGAAAATGGCCGAAGTAGGGTTATCAACCTGGGCAAATCCAGGTCCCCTCCTACCTTAGTGACCTCAGAGGGAGCACTGCTCCACCCCTGGCTTGAGTTATGGACAATCCACAACATGGAATATGGGCCATAACTTTGCCTGGGAGCGTCGTAGGCGGACGCCAATGCTCTCATTGTGACAGTTATGAATTTAGCTACAGAACGAGGGGACTCATGACCTGTCTGCCAGTTCCCCATTGGCTGATATCACGCCTGGGGCATTTCCCAATGTCCTGCTCCCATAAAAAGGGTGTGCCAGCATCGTCCGCATGCGGAGACACCATTTTTATGGTTGCCATATTTATCGGAAATATGGCTTGCGAGATATGAACCATTTTTTACTGGAGTCGTTCTGTCTGGCTATTTCCATAGCCTTGCTAACTAGCTAGCAGCCCCCACTACAGGGTCACGGCAGGGAGTCATCCTGTGTCCATTGTCCCCAAGCCACCTAATTTCCATATCACAGGACATGGCCATGGAGGTGCAGAAGGGGAACACTGAGAACAAGAAGGGAGGGGGCACTGCCAGGGAGTGATGAGGGATTATGACTGGAGTCATAATTCATCTTCATATCCCGGGATTTGCCTCACAGAAGGTGTATGCCATCATAGACGACCAAAGCAACCGGTCCCTAGCAGGAACCAAATTCTTTGAAGCCTTCGGAATTAATGGACCATCAGAACCCTACACCTTGAACACCTGCTCAGGTCGCATTGAGACTAGCGGCAGAAGAGCCCAGGGATTCATTGCTTCTCCTATCAATGGGAAGACTGAAATACCTCTACCAACGCTCGTTGAATGTGACCAAATACCCAGCCACAGGAATGAAATTCCTACCCCAGAAGCTGCATTTCATCAACCACACCTAAGACACCTCGCTAGTGTTATTCCACCTCTGGACAATAACGCAGAGATTCTACTCCTGCTCGGCAGAGACAATCTAAGGGTACACAAGGTGCGACAGCAGTGTAATGGGCCTGACTATGCACCATACGCCCAGAGACTGGACTTGGGATGGGTAGTCATAGGAAATGTGTGCGTTGATCGATCAGAAATTGATTCCTTCAAGACTTATGTGCATGGAGATGGGCGCACAACCTGCTTAAAGCCATGTCCTCATCACTATGAAGTGAAAGAGAAGTCTCCAGACACAATACAGCTACCTGACATCGCTTCTTCTCTGCATATCGACAACTTGGGAAGATCAGTCTTTCTCACAACCAAGGACGACGATAAAGTAGCCTTGTCAGTAGAGGACAGAGAATTCATCGGAATAATGGACTGTGAGTTTTCTAAAGACAAAACCAACCATTGGGTCTCTCCATTACCCTTCCGATCTACCAGGGTAAGACTCCCAAACAACCGAGCTCAAGCTCAGACCAGATTTAACTCTCTTCAGCGTTCTATGAGCAGCAAACCTGAAATGAGAGAACATATTGTTGCCTTTATGGACAAAATATTCCGCAACAACCACGCAGAACCTGCTCCATTCTTGAAGAAGAACGAAGAGTGTTGGTATCTGCCTTCATTCGGTGTATACCACCCACGAAAACCGAATCAAATCAGGGTTGTCTTCGACTCCAGCGCCAAACATGAAGGTGTATCCCTTAACGATGTTCTCCTCACAGGTCCTAACCTAACAAACAACTTGGTAGGAGTATTGCTGAGGTTCAGAAAAGAGCTTGTCGCCATCACTGCCGATATTGAACAGATGTTCCACTGTTTCCTAGTCAGAGAGGACCACCGGAACTTCCTCAGATTTCTGTGGTACAAGGATAATGACACCAATAAAGAGATGGTGGAATATCGTATGAGGGTCCACGTGTTTGGAAACAGCCCTTCACCCGCAGTTGCAACCTATGGTCTCCGGAGAACCGCATTAGAGGGAGAGTCCGAGTATGGAACAGATGCCAGAGGCTTTGTTGAGAAAGACTTTTATGTAGACGATGGGCTCAAATCACTACCCACCGAGGAAGAAGCCATTGATTTGCTCAAAAGGACTCAAGGCATGCTGTCCCAGGCAAAACTCAGGTTACACAAAATTGCTTCCAATAGCCTGACCGTAATGAGAGCCTTTGAGTCGGGTGATCACGCCCCTGGATTCAAGGACATTGACTTGGGGCTAGACAGTCCACCCGTGCAGAGGAGCCTGGGCATCAGATGGGATCTTGCAGCCGACTCCTTCGGATTTCAAGTAAGTTGCTCAGACAAGCCATTCACAAAACGTGGTGTCCTCTCTATAGTGAACAGCTTGTTCGACCCACTGGGATTTGTGGCGCCTATCACTATACAAGGCAAATCCTTGCTGAGACAATTCTCTGAAACCGTCAAGGACTGGGATACCCCACTCCCTTCTGACAAACAGCAAAAATGGGAAGCTTGGAAACAGTCGTTGTGTGGGTTGAACAACATCCACATCTCAAGATGTTATCTCAAAATCTCCCTCACCTCTAGCATAAAGAAGGAACTGCACATCTTCTCAGACTCCTCCACAGAAGCTATAGCAGCAGTTGCATACCTGAAAGTGACAGACCCCAACGGACAAAACTACGTTGGATTTGTATTTGGCAAGGCGAAGCTGGCCCCGAAGCCCGACCATACCATTCCCAGACTGGAACTCTGTGGCACCGTTTTGGCAGTGGAAATTGCCGACTTCATACGACAAGAACTGTGTGTCGAAATAGATGAGGTCCAATACTACACTGACAGTAAGGTCGTTTTAGGTTACATCTACAATCAATCAAGACGATTTTATGTGTACGTCAGTAACCGCATTGAAAGGATCAGGAGATCCTCCAAACCAGAACAATGGCGTTATGTACCATCTGAACTGAATCCAGCAGATCACGCAACTAGACCTATGTCTATAAGTTCTTTTGCTAACTCTTCTTGGCTTACGGGTCCAGAGTTCCTGCTGAGACAGTCAGAAGAAGGTGTCCAGGAAGCCTTCAGCATCCTAGATCCAGACAACGATCCAGATGTCCGAGCTGAAGTCAATACCCTGGCCACTAGTGCAGAAAAAACTTCCAACCTCGGTTGCCAACGTTTTGAACGTTTCTCCAGCTGGATGAGGCTCGTCAGGACTGTCGCTAGGTTAGTGCATATCGCCAGATGCTGTCGTACTGACCTTAAAACCAAAGACTGTCATCGCTGGCATGTCTGCCATAAAGCCCTTTCTGCTGAGGACATCTCCCATAGAGAGCGTCCCTACAGGATGAACGCTACCGGACCTGAACTTTAAGCCATCCTTCTTGTTTTGGACTCAATTGAGCTTGTTTTTGCATTTAACATGCCTTTCCTTTCAGGTTGTATTATGGACTCAATAGTGAAATCCCCAAAGTAAATTTCAGACGGGGAGTGTGCTGTTCTATTTGTCTTAGTTAAAACTGTTATTTAATGTTTTTCATGCCTGTCTCTGCTGCCATCTACTGGTCAGACTTTTCAGCTCCTCTGTTTCTTTTGCTCAGCCCATGGGAGTGTCTGATGACCCTCTTGCATCACTTCCTGGCTTGTCATTCCAGTCAGAGCTTTTGTGAGAGCAACATCCCTTACTTGAGCTACTAGGAGCAAAGTCTTCTGACCACACGTAGTAGCTACAGAGGCAAGCATCACTCGAGATTTCAATGCCAGGTACTTGGATTACTGCACTCTGCATGTCCTGACCTTTGGAGAAAATAAACCACCATTGTTTCATCTCAGCTTGTGCATGTTTTCACTCTGGAGTGCTCAAGGTCCTGTCTGCCCCACCTATAGGAAAAACGAAGGTAAGACTCTCACAACCTCTCACAACTACGCACCTTCCATCGCCTTTAAGTGGGGACAGAACACCTGGACCAGATCACTCCAGCTGCTTGCCTCCTGTGAACTATGGGCCCTAACTGTGGCTACGTAGCTGCGGCTTTTGGGTGTTGTGGTGTGGGCTTTGAGGGCCCCACACCGGCAGGTTTAGCGAGGAAAGGTAGATCTATCCCCGCTCCGGGATCTGCCGCCCGTTTGGGCCTGGTACTCCCTAGCAGTCTCCTTACTTCCCACTCCGTGCTCTCTCTTTAGCTGAAGATGGATTTCGGGTAGCACTCCTAGGTGACCGTTCTCCCCCGTCGGTAGCCACTGCGCGGGCGCTGTTAGACTGCAACAGCCCCAGGGGTCTGCTCTCCTCGGAGCTCCCTGGACTCTGCCCTAAACCGGCTCACTGCTCCTCCTCTCCTGTTCTTGCCTACGCCACCTAGCAACCAGGCTCTCTTACCACACCCCTTGAGTGGAGATGGAGGCTTTTGGCCCCCTCCACTATTCCAGTGGAGGTGAAGGCTTTGCCCCCTCCTGGGATCCCCAGGGGTCCTCCCAAAGGTACATGTGTGAGACCTGATCACTATGCGCCTGTGTAGTCACACCTCGGTCAGCCTTCTGGATTACCTGTATTGTACTGTCCCCAGCATGGGTGCAGTACTCAGTGGTGCCTGACCAGGTCAGGGGCGCCACATTCCCCCTTAGTTATCACCAGCACGTCCTCGGGCTGCAAGACAACATTTTAAAATGCATAAAACATTAAAACATGGTAAAACATCTTAAAACCACCAGGTACCATACATCACCACCCTCCACCCACAAGTCCGTTAACCCACCCAAACCCTTTCAGGAGGCAGGTCACCGGTTTCTTTTGGTAACCAGGTCTGGGCCATCCACTTCCCCAGACCTTTCCTCCAATCTGCCTCTCCCGTTGGCCGCGCCTTCAGCCACTTCTGGCAGGATGTAGAGGCGGCTTTCATGGTCTAGTGGTCTTCAGGGCATACCTGGCCTGGTGAAGCCGCGCCTTCAGCCTCTTCTGGCAGGATGTAGAGGCAGCCTCCACAGTTGGTGCTGACCAGGTACCCTCTTTGTGGTGGAGAGCCAGGCCCCATAAACAGGCATGCTCTCTGGTTGCAGGTAAGCCAAGGCCCTATATACGGACGTGCTCCCTGGTTGCAGACGAGCCAAGCCCCTAAACAGGCTGACTCTGCTGGTGGTGGTGCCCTCTGGTGTAACTATTTACACTGCGAGAGTTTGTGGCTATAGCCAGTTCATAGCCTTAAGGTTCATTTCTCACATTAGTTTATGTGGGCACATCTCTTAAACAGTAACGTTGCAAACTTTCAAACTGGTCAAAACAGTAACTTGTTGTACTTCTTACTTTATGCAGATTCCTCCTCACCAGGGCTTGGGCCTGTAGGGCTGCGGCACCTGCTGGTTTCTCGATCTCTTTCATCGTCCGTAGTGGTCTCATCGGTGGGTTCTTTGTCGGTTCTTTCTCTATCTCTGTCTGTTTCTTTTTCTTTAGGACATGGTGTAACATCTAGCGCATACCAGCCTCTTTCTCCTTGATGCATGGTAAACTGCACTGTGTCTCCCATCCTTAGGTTCCTTCCAGGATGTCCTCTGGGCAAATGAGTTCTAACGTCTCTTCTGTTGACAAAAATGCCTTCTTTCATACCAGGTGCTACTATGAAGCCGTATCCTGATTTTAGGCTAAAATCTTCCACTACTCCTCGACAAAGGGGTCCTCTGACCTGGGCTTTGGCTCTTCTCAGGAACCGTTTCTCCTCTAGGTCTCTGGCCGTTATTTCATCTCTCTGCTCTGGGGACTGCGGTGCAGGGAAAGACTGGGTTCTGTTACGGCGCCGTGTCTTGCGGACTGGATTCTGCGAGGTACAGCTTACAAGCTCCCAGGTGAGGCTTTTGGGCAGATCTTCTTCAGCGGAAGGTATCGGGTCTTCTTCGTCCCAGCGGGAGTATGGCAACATCTCTGGCTCGGGGTATGAATCCACTGCTGATGGCTCCGGGATCAGCTCCTCAGCTTCCTGGCCTCCCCTCCCCCTTAGTTCTTCCGAACACTCCTGTTGTGGCAGCGCCGGGGATGGGTGGTCATCAGCAGGCCCGGGCGGGGGACTCTTTGGCGTGGTTGCTGCAGAAGTCGCCTTGGGGGTATGCGGAGGGAGCAGATACCGGTCCACCATCTCCTGTGGGAACTTGGCCTCCAGGTCAGCCTTCAGTCTCCA
Source organism: Anomaloglossus baeobatrachus (assembly GCF_048569485.1). Classification (NCBI taxonomy): domain Eukaryota; kingdom Metazoa; phylum Chordata; class Amphibia; order Anura; family Aromobatidae; genus Anomaloglossus; species Anomaloglossus baeobatrachus. Next base: position 46,276,083 of record NC_134358.1, read on the forward strand.
GTATTCGGGGTCCGCACCTATCAGGGACGTCCTAGCAGGGACTTCTCTAGACTGGGGAGCGGTGTCTGCTCTGGCCTTGCAGGCCGGGGTGAACAATGGTACGTCTGTCTTGTCTTGGCGGGCCGCGCCTGGCATGGCGGCGGCCTGGTCTTGGCGGGCCGCGCCCGGCATGGCGGCGGCCTGGTCTTGGCGGGCCGCGCCTGGCATGGCGGCGGCCTGGATCAGCGTCGCTGTTGCAGCTGGCGTCTTAGCGGGCTTCGCTACTATGGCCGGTTCTTGGCGGGCCGGGCAGGGCATCGCTGCGGCGGCCTGGATCGGCGTCGCTGTCGCGATGGGATCTTTGCAGGCTGGGCTGGGCGTCGCTGCAGCGATCTGGGCTTGGCGGGCCGCACCTGACGTGGCGGCGGCCTGGTTCAGCACCTCACTTGCGGCGCGGACGAGCGTTGCTGCTGCGGTGGGGTCTCGGCGGGCCGGGCCTAGCATGGCGGCGGCCTGGGTCAGCGTCACACCTGCGGCGCGGATGAGGGTCGCGGTGGCAGCCGGTTCTCTACGGGCCGAGCAGGGCATCGCTGCGGCGGCCTGGGCTTGGCGGGCCGCACCTGGCGTGGCTGCGGCCTGGTTCGGCGTCGCCGCGCCGGGCGCCTCTTCAGGGACCGCGGGCGTGGCAGCAGGGATCGGGGCACTCGCGCTGGCAGGGGCAACACTGGACTCACCCATCGTTGGCAGCATCGGGGTCTGAGTCGTCACCGTCCGGTCTGGCACTCGGCGCGCGGCTCTCCCCTCATAGGCCTGAACCGCCGCGGTCATTTCCAGAAACTCCGCACGTCCCTCTCTGATCTGCCTTCCGACCCTGGCCTCCAGTTGATCGCAGAACTCGGCAAGCTCCCGACACCACCAGGCAGTGGAGCCTGGCTCTGGGTCTCGGTGTTCAGACGTCATTTTCTCTAGCAGCAGACTTCTGGCTCCCTTTCTGTCCCGACGTCTCTGAACGCTTCCGCTCTCTTCACTGGCGAGGTCAGGACTCTGCAGGGGATCTCTGGGTAGCCACACCTCTTCGTGGGCGGTAACTTCTCCCAGCGCGGGCTGCTGTTGTTTTTCAGCGCGCTTTTCATGGTGGCAATATGGCGGCGCTTCCAATTTTTCAAGCGGACCGCCCAGGCACATGGTCACCTGTCTGGACAGGTCTAGTCCTTATCCTGTTCGTGACGCCAGATGTGAAGCCCCGCGAACGCTGTGTCGGTGCATTACCTTCAGGGACTCCACTGGCTCAGTCTGGTCACAGGTAGGAAACCTTCTTGTAGGATTGTCGTGACGCCACTCTCAGAATTGCGGTCAGTGGGGACCGCCACTGCAGGTTAAGGGATGCCTGGGGCTGATGGTGGGTGCAGTTAGTTGTAATAGCCTCCTGAGAGTGAGGCAAGCCCCAGGGCCCTGTGTAGGTGTGTAGAACCACAAGGCGCAGAATAACTCCACACAAGCAGGATGTCTTTCAGGGGTTTTACTCACAGTTGATGGCAGGGTGAGTAACCCGGGCGTAGCTGGGATGAACCAGGCTGGAACCAGGTATCCTTCAGGCTGACTGATGATGGTGACTACCGACTCGCCTTCCTTAGCCCTTGGTGGTTTGGGGTAACCCCGACTTTTAGTCCCTATGGGGGTCACCCAGGGAAGTTGCTGAAGCCTCTCTCCCCTTCGTTTGGTTGCTGTTTGCTTGTCGCCTGGACCAGATCACTCCAGCTGCTTGCCTCCTGTGAACTATGGGCCCTAACTGTGGCTACGTGGCTGCGGCTTTTGGGTGTTGTGGTGTGGGCTTTGAGGGCCCCACACCGGCAGGTTTAGCGAGGAAAGGTAGATCTATCCCCGCTCCGGGATCTGCCGCCCGTTTGGGCCTGGTACTCCCTAGCAGTCTCCTTACTTCCCACTCCGTGCTCTCTCTTTAGCTGAAGATGGATTTCGGGTAGCACTCCTAGGTGACCGTTCTCCCCCGTCGGTAGCCACTGCGCGGGCGCTGTTAGACTGCAACAGCCCCAGGGGTCTGCTCTCCTCGGAGCTCCCTGGACTCTGCCCTAAACCGGCTCACTGCTCCTCCTCTCCTGTTCTTGCCTACGCCACCTAGCAACCAGGCTCTCTTACCACACCCCTTGAGTGGAGATGGAGGCTTTTGGCCCCCTCCACTATTCCAGTGGAGGTGAAGGCTTTGCCCCCTCCTGGGATCCCCAGGGGTCCTCCCAAAGGTACATGTGTGAGACCTGATCACTTTGCGCCTGTGTAGTCACACCTCGGTCAGCCTTCTGGATTACCTGTATTGTACTGTCCCCAGCATGGGTGCAGTACTCAGTGGTGCCTGACCAGGTCAGGGGCGCCACAATATTATAGTAGGCAACTTCTCAAATTAAATGATTATATATCAAGAGGGTCTCCTGTCCTAGGGAGATGTGTGACAGGTTTGGGATCTAAGTCTCACATTGCCTTGTGAGATTCTGGGTTTTAAATGTATTGGCTTTCTTTTAGTGCAGTAAGGGTTAAGGACTATTTCCCTGCTGGTTGTTCCTTGTTACTCCAATCTCATATGCAGCCGGTTTGTGACCACTCCCCTTCCCTTGAAATAGTCACATGTTCCATCACCTAATGCCAGTTATAGTATATCATTATTCTGAGCTGACCCCAATGGAGAGAGGAAGTCTCTAGAAGTTGATGAATCAGAGTCTCTTGCAACCCTAGTGTTGGCTACAATAGTTGGTGTATATCTTTTTTGTCTATGTCCCCCTTTGTGCCTTCCTTCCCCTGTCTCTTATTACTGTAGTTATAAAGTCTAGTTCACTCACCAGCCTCGGCACTATTCAGGGTGAGTGGAGGGACAGTGAGGAAGGAACTAGGCACGAGATGGCGACAAGGGGAAGGACTTGTATAGAGACATTAGGGAAGCTCAGGGTTCAGACACAGATTAGTGAGAAGGGGACCAGTTCCCCACTCCCTATCATCAAGGTCTTCCTCTACCTTTCCATCCCCATTGTAACCTCAGTGTTGCACTATGTGCTGGATGTCCCCTTGCCCTAGCATGACATTAAAGATAACTAGCTGTAATACCCAGCGTTGCCCATGATATTAACTGTGTCTGTCTCACTATCTTTTTGTCTGTCTGTCTCTTTCCCTGTCTATTTCTTTCCTTGTCTGTCTGGTTTTTTTCCCTGTCTGTCTCTTTCCTTGTCTTTCCCTGTCTGTCTCTGTTTATCTCTTCCCCTGTCTGTCTCTTTGTCTGTGTCTGTCTCTATGTCTGTTTGTCTGTCTCTGTCTGTCTCTTTCCCTATCTGTCTCTTTCCTTGTCTGTCTATGTCTCTTTTCCTGTTTGCCCCTGTCTCTTTCCCTGTCTATCTCTTTCCCTGTCCCTGTCTGTCTCTTTCCCTATCTGTCACTTTCATTGTCTGTCTCTTTGTCTGTCTGTCTCTTTCCCTAGCTGCATTGTGACACGCCAACATTTTTTCTGAAGTTCTGGCTGCATTGTGGCTCCCAGCTCCATTGACTTTAATGAAGGCAGGTTTTTTGGTGAATAACTGTAATGCACGGGATTAAAATTTCCCCTCAAAACATAGTCTATGACTTTACCTGAGTCACATGGGGTGTCTGTGCAAAATTTAAAACATACATACACTCAGCTTTATATAATAGATGGTCAGAGGTAGAAGCAGTATCATAAAAGGAATGGAGAAAGAATATCGGGTAGTTAATCTGATGATGGCAATATTAACAGTAGGAGGAAATGAGGGGCTGATTCCGAGAAAGTGATTTATCAACTTAGGTTTAGTAAAAGTAGGGCTCCATCTGACAATAATGTGTCTCTGCGGTGAATGGATAGGACACATTCCATGGAATGATCTCGGCAACCCAAGTTTCTAGAAAAATCACAACAGTAGGAGTGGATGTGATGATTTGGTGGGAAGAAGTGACCTGTTCACCTTGTATTATTGCTGATTTAGTAATCCTAAACGTCAATGTCGACCCTTTAACGAGCATTGCCACATGACTTCGGTAGGATAAGAAGCCAAACCATGAACTCCATTTGCAGACATGCCTTTCGGGGTGTTTTGAAAAACCCCACTTAGTGCAAAATAGGAGATCTGATTTGGCGAGGTGAAAGGCCTCTGACTGAGGATCTAAGGGGGAACATTTCTCCTTGTGGAGAGTGCCAAACCAGCGTAAGGAGATTTACTGGCCATGCAATGCTTCTCTTGGAATTCAAATATGCGAATATGCTCTTCAGAGAGAAGAAGACTTGATCTCTTAACCAACCTGGCACACTCAAAACATTCCCACTTAGATTACTAGACAGATACCTCTTATATTGCCAAATCAGATCTCCTGCTTTGCACTGAAGAGAGGCAACACACCAAAATATGTGTCTGCAAATGGAGTTTTTGGTTTGGCTTCTTATACTAAGTCATGTAGCAAGGTTCATTAACGGGTAGGTATTGACTTCTAGGATTGCTACAATCAATTGGTGGCACCAGAGATGAAGTACTCTTCCTTCTTAAAAGGCTATTGCTGTATTTAAATTATCTGAGGAGCATTTCATGGCATGTAAGTCTCCTTACACTAGCTTGGTACAATCTGCAGGTAGAATATAAAGTGTCATAACGTGGGTGGGGATCGAACACTATGTGCCAATCAGATGATGGGAATGATGACGGCAGCTGAGGTAGAGTATGCTGGTTTCAGAAGAGGCTGTGACTTATCATAGCATGTGATTATATGAATGTACTAGATACTGATTATATGGAATAATATCATGAAGTGAGAGGGAATAGGATACAATGCAGCCTATCAGATCCTAGGACACTTAACAGCAGGAGAGGAGAATGTTGATCTTATGGAGGACAGTGACCTATTCCCTCTTCCTTCTAAAATGGCTCTTTGTGTATTTAAATTACAAGAGGAGCAATTCATGGCTTATAAGTCTCCTTACACTGGCCTTGGCACACTCTGCAAGGAAAAGCATTAAGTATAAAGCACTTGACAACAGCAGGAGAGGAGTATGTTGATCTTATGCAGGGCAGGGACCTATTCCCTCATATAATATTAGTGAAGACAAGGAAGCATCTGAGAGTGACTAGGTCAAAAGGTCAACCTTTTTTTAAAAGAGAATCCGTATATTATTATGCACATTTATCATTCATAACAATAGGTGAGCCGAGTAACAAATGTGACGCTAAACACCAAGAGCAGTATGAATAGAAGGGTAATCAGACAAGCCGGGATCATAAGCCAGGAGGTAATGTATAAGATTCAGGAAGCAGATAGAGAAGTGATCAGGAAGAGGTCCGAGGTCAGAAACTGGGAGGTAATGTATAAGGTTCAGGCAGCAGACAGAGATGTGGTCAGGAAGAGGTCTGAGGTCAGAAGCCGGGAAGTAACATACTGTATAAGGGTCAGGGAGCAGACAGAGACGTGGTCATGAAGAGATCCGAGGTCAGAAGCAGGGACGTAACATATAAGATTCAGGGAGCAGAGACATGGTCAGGAAGAGGTCCGAGTTCAGAAGCCAAGAGGTAACATATAAGGTTCAGGAAGCAGACAGAGACGTAGTCAGGAAGAGATCCGAGGTCAGAAGCCAGGAGGTAACGTATGAGGGTCAAGGAGCAGGCAGAGACGTGGTCAGGAAGAGGTTCAAGGTCAGAAGCCAAGAGGTAACGTATAGGGTTCAGGAAGCAGACAGAGACGTAGTCAGGAAGAGATCCGAGGTCAGAAGCCAGGAGGTAACGTATAAGGGTCAAGGAGCAGGCAGAGACGTGGTCAGGAAGAGGTTCAAGGTCAGAAGCCAAGAGGTAACGTATAGGGTTCAGGAAGCAGACAGAGACGTAGTCAGGAAGAGATCCGAGGTCAGAAGCCAGGAGGTAACGTAGAAGGGTCAAGGAGCAGGCAGAGATGTGGTCAGGAAGAGATCCGAGGTCAGAAGCCAAGATCAGAACACTTACACCAGACGGGAGTCAAGAGCACACTGAGCAAACAGGAAGTACGACTGGTAAAGTTCAGACAGAGCAAGCCCAGTAAAGAAACAGAGCAATCACCAGGAACAAGGCGCATATGTGAAGGCACCTCCCAAAACCAGTATGAACCCTAGTGCTGACAGAGCACCTGTCAGCAAGTGCACAAGACACATAGCAGAGCATTTTCAAATGCAAAATGCTCCACACAGCGAAATCGTGACATCAACTAATGAAGAACATTTTTTTAAGGACTTTATTGATTCACAGTCTTGCTTCCCCCCTTCCCTCCATTAATTTTCTATTTCTCCTCCCACAATGACATCACAAGCTTTACCTGTGTCCCCGGTCGCAGTGACATAAACGATAAGAATTATACTTCATCGAAACACCGTCCTGTTTATTTTCTAAGCTGATTGAAAGCGTTCGTATCCATCATTATAAGGTCATTAAGTGCCGTCTTAGGAAAAGGATGATGTAGTCTCTTTCAGTAATTGCAAATTATATCCCTTTCTTTTGTATGTTTTAATTAAGTACCAACATGGCCATAATTGGTTCTTTTGTGTTTATACGCCACGCACATGTGCATAGATCACACCGACTTGCTTAAGCATCAGGGATAATGTATGGTCGCTCCGTGGTTTTCAGCATTGCCATACATCAAGGCAAATCAATTTGTCCTTTGTTTTTCATCTAATTAGAGCTTTTTCTAGGAATTGCTTATTAGCGCCGATCTGATAACCGCCGATGGTCTTACGCTTCAGCGGTCTCCACAGTCACAAATGTAATTTGCACTAATTGTAGAATTATCTAAGGCGCTTTCCAACTATATTTATTGCTCGGCTTTTCAGCGCAGCCGGGATTGCAAATGATCTGCTGCTCATGTACACACACTGTCTGCATTAGGAAGATGTGTCTCCTAATTGTTGACATTAGCTCAACAGGCAGTAAGCGTGAGCTGCCAATGAGGTGTAATGAAGAGAGGGGAGGTGAGAGGTGCGGGAGAATGCAGACAAATTGGAAACCTCTATGGCTATGTACCCACGCTGCGGATTTACCGCGGATTTTGCCGCGGATTTGCCGCGGATTTACCGCGGATTTCCCGAAAATCTGCAGCAGCCGCACTTCCAAGCCATTTCAATGGCATTTTGGAAATGCTGTGTCCATGCTGCGGATTTTTCCGCTGCGGATTTGCCGCGGATTTTGATGCGGAAAAATCTGCAGCATGTCAATTATTTGTTGCGGATTTTGGTGCGGATTTGGGTATAGAATGGGGGAAAAAAAAAAAAATCCGCGACTTTCGCGGCAAATCCGCACCCGCGGATTTGCCGCGAAAGTCGCGGATTTTCATGCAGAAAAATCCGCAGGTACATTCTACCGTGGACACATAGCCTATGGGGAAAAAATGTTCTGGAGGTAAATAAGTATGTATCAATCATATCTACTCAAGCCACCAGGGTAAGGGGACAAAAAGTCAAGGGATTGAGTATATTTTTACTTTCTGATAACTGAAATTCAATGCTTGGATTTACTGTATAAACTAGGACAGAACGAGCAGAGTCATTTCATTATCATTTCATAACTACTCTATTGTACTTTTAGAGGCATAGATAAGGCAATGCTCTCGGATAAAATACTACTCCATTGATTGACTTTCAACAATTAGGCTATGTGCGCACAGTGCATGTTTCGCGGCGTTTTTGCGCGTTTTTCGGGTGCATGTTTGGCCTCAAAACTGCATGACTTTGCTTCCCCAGCAAAGTCTATGAGTTTTCATTTTTGCTGTCCGCACACAACTTTTTTTTTTAAGCTGCGTTTTTGAGCTTGAAAAAAAAAATGGACATGTCAATTCTTTCCTGCGTTTTTCTGCGTTTTCCCCTCATGCAATGCATTGGAAAAACGCAGCAAAACGCAGAGATCAAAAACGCAGCAAAACGCAGCCAAAAACGCACCAAATCGCGGTAAAAACGCATGCGTTTTTTTATGCGTTTTTTCGACGCGGGTGCGTTTTTGTGCCTTTTTAGGCTATGTGTCCACGTTGCTTTTCCCTACTTGCAGTTCTAAATGCACGTTTTGTCCTTAATTGAATTAGCCAAAGTTGCCTTTTGCAGAACTTTAGCGCTGAAAACGCATGCGTATTTGCCGCGTATTTGATACGTTTTTAGCGCTTTTTACATGCTTTTTCAAATGCGTTTGGACACATGCGTTTTGAACATCAAGACACTGATAAATAAAGTTACAACAGTCAAATCAAATGAAAAAAGAGGAAAAAAAAGGGGCACATAAATATTTGTATGAAAAAATAAAAAATAGCAAGATTTAATAGAATTATAGCGGTTATTTAATAAAAATCGGAAATATAGCAATAAAATGATAATTTTCTTTAAATAAATTGTCGGACTATGTGTGTGTGTAAAGGGACATATGAAATCATTATTTTGATGTGCAAAAAGCATGCGTTTTAGTAGTCCAAAACGTATGTTTTCTGCACCTAAAAAGCAGGTAAAACGCTGGAATTTTGATGTTTCTTGGTTTCTCCCTGTTTCTCATTGACTTCTATGTTATCTAAATGCACCTCAAATGGCAAAAAAAATTGACATGCTGCTTTTCTAAACGCATGGTTTTTGCCACAAAATATGCAAATTTAACGCTGCATTTTGAACTGCATGGTGGGCACAAGAAATCTCTAATTCTCATAGACTTTGCTGGGAAATCAAAACTCAGCCATTTGGGCACTAAAAAGGTGCAGTTGAAAACGCTGCAGAAAAGCATGAAAAAACGCACCGTGGACACATAGCCTAAGCGGCCAAAAACGCACAAAAACGCAGCGGCAAAAAACCGCAGTGTGCGAACTTAGCCTTATTCATGTTCCGAACCCTGCTAGTTGCTTTACAACTAGACACATTGGAAACCTCTATGGGGAAAAATGTTCTGGAGGTAAATAAGTATTTACTGATCATATCTACTCAAGTCACCAGGGTAAGGGGGTAAAAAGTCAAGGGATTGAGTATATTTTTAACTTTCTGATATCTTCAGCTGAATAGTTGGGTTTACTGTATATACTAGAACAGAATGAGCAGAGTCATTTCATTATCATTTAATGACTGTTGTATTCTACTTCTTCAGGTATAGATAAGGCAATACTCTCCATTAATTGACTTTAATCAATTATTCTTGTTTTGAACTCTGCTAGCTGCTATACAGGGAATCTTTCAGTAAGATTAACTCCTCAATACGCATACATGGGCATGCAGGTCTTTGATTTGTAAACCTATTGACATCTTTATATCTTCTATCTGTCGCTCAAATTCCTTGTAATTAGTGTTTTTTTTTTTAATTTCTAGGCAAATTAGCCTTTATGTGCTCTGGTCTGGATGTGTAGAGCACTTAGCAGCATGTGTGGTAAGTACTGGTGCTTTGCAGAACTGGGGTCCTGCGTTCAAATCTCACAAGGGACAACATCTGCAAGGAGTTTCCTCCCATACTATAAAGACATACTGATAGGAAAATCAGATTGTGAGTCCCCAATGGGGACTGTGAAGAAAATATATGAAGAGCACTACAGAATATGATGACACCATATAAGCAAAAAAAAAAAAATCCACAACACCCCCTTTTGCTCATCCAGGCTAAGACTCCTTTGATTCTTTGGGGCTTATAGTCTCTGTTACATCAAGTGCCAGGCAATGAAATCAGACAGCAAGCTATCAGTCAAGGGTAAGAGGCTGACGCTGAGCATGGAAAAAAGCTCTGGGGCTGGTGGCTCCTTAAACAGTCACTACTAATGTGACCCACTTTTATTTATCCTAACTATTCCAAACTAACACTTTCCTAATATACTTCTGCTATCTACTCTACTCCTGTAAGCTGATTTTTAAGAAGCTCGTAAATACCTTTATTGTTCTTGTAGCTTTCATCCTCCTGGCTGCAGACCAGATTCGGGCCAACTAAGCAGAACACATCAGTGGTGGGGGTGGGGCTGCCTCTATATAGCACTTCCCCACAAAAATTAGCAGTGCCCCATTCTCCAGATATATGTGGGTTCCATCAGTGAGATCCGCATTAAGTGTCCATTATGTAATATCCTGTGGATACAGCATACATGTACCAGAGCTAAATATTCCTTTTTGGGCAGGTGCAGATGGCGGTAGATTCTCTCATCTGAAAGAATTGGGCTGATTATGTATATCACACTATGATGAGACTGATCAGTGTGATGATATTGTGAACCAATTCTGTGGGATGAGAAGAGTTCTCCATCTTCTCCATTGCATCAGTCCCCAGAAATCCGACTGACTCAGTTGTCATGCGAGTGCAGTCTCATGATTTCCACGCACCCATTGACTTGCACAGCTGAGTGCGATCTGAATATCCGATTAAACTGAGACATACTGCGATTTTTTTTCTCAGACAGACTCTATCCAAGGAAGAAACTGTTACATGCGCGGCTCCAAAGAATAACATTAGTCCAAGTGTGATCTGATATATTGTCGGATCGCACTCTGACCGAAAATATGGCCGTCTGCCTAAACTCTAAGGACTCTGTCACACCGTTGTATTATCGGTCCATGTATGATACAATACATGTGGGAGGTCAGTTCATGTCAGGGAAAAAAGCTATGTGAAGAAAGCCAAAATCAATTTTCATAGGATATAAAAAATATATCATACATATTCTGGGAAACTGGGTAAAAAATGAATAGGGTGGGGGCACCGAAGTTAAGTTCTGCATAGGGCACCATTGAGGCTAAGGCCGGTCCTGGGTAGAATCATAATCGCAACGCAGGCTCCTATGAAGAGGATTCCTGCACTGACACAGGAAAGGAGGAATATGTCATATATAGTCCCAACAATGGCCCCTATGCAGGAACGCCAGCACTGAAATAGTTCATTATCTCCTTAACAATCGCTGATATGCCTTTTCATGGTGGTCATTAAGGGGTCTTATTCTTAATTGCCGTTTTTTTCATGGCACTGAGAAAGAAGTTTATTGGGCCCCTCAACAAGCAAAAATCTTGCAAGTGTCAGTCAGCTGTACATGACAGCTGACACCCTGCAGCATCAGCACCAACTGTTTTTTGAAATGATGGAAGCTGTGTAACCCCTTAGATGCTGCAGTCAAGCACGACAGTGGCATCTAAAGGGTTAAAAGAGGGTTCAAACATCTATTAATATTATCCGCTCCCTGTGAGGATGGTTTCAGATGTCCGTTTTTAATCAGGTACAAGCCACACACATGGATATGTGACATCTATGTTTGCATACGTGTGATATCACTTTATCTAGGAGGCCGCATGGCACATGAAATACAGAATATAGAGTAGGACCCCCCTATTGAGTTTTGCCGTGACGTTGGCAGGGGTGGCTCAAAGAATTGATCAATTATTTGCTAAAAATCTCATTTATATTACAGTACAGTTGGAATAAATCTGTGAATTTGCACTTTTTATATGATGCATGCCATTTTCAGATCGTGCTGGCTCCCCTCTCTCTATACATGTGATATCAGTGTGACATGTACCAAAGAAAACACGTGTTACGGGAAGACTGGCAGATAAGGTGGTATACATCCCAATCGCCAGTTGGGGCCCACCGTGCTCCAGATGACAAAGCAGCTGCTAGCAACCCAAAGATTAGGTGGAGAATACAGAGCTGAGTGGCTCTGAAATAACACAGGAGACCTGGGAACCAGTCGTGTGTAGAGACACGTCAGACCGGACAACAACCCAGCTAGCATTTCGGTGTACCTGTGGCGCTAAACCGACCATGTGTGCAGTGAACACATCAGGCCAGGTGGTGACCAGGTAGCGGTTGACCGGAAGACCGCCGCGAAAGCGCCGTCGGCCACGTGTGTACGACATGTCAGACCGAGTGGTCCCCAGATTAGCGTTTCTGGACACCGGGGCTCTCAACTGGCCACGTGTGTACAGGACACGTCAGGCCAGGTGGTCACACCGGTAGCATTGACTGGGAAGCCGTTACGAAGAGAACAGGTGGCGCAGCAGCCGCAGCCCAGTTGACTCCACTGGGCTGCACTAGCAGGACTGGACGGTAGGAGGTGGAAGCCCGGCGCCTAACCCTACCGTGCTGAGCCATGGGTGTCTTGGCATGACAAGCAAGGGACACCTAACCCTTCCTACCGCTTCCAATCTAGCGGTTATGGACGCAAAGAGACTCAGTGCATGGAGGTGTACACAAAGCAATGGCATAAGTGAAGACTGCGCACCTCCATGTTGTCTCCAGCCCCTTTTATAACCTAGGTCTGCTCCAAACCCAGGGTGGACAACAATGGCACCTCCAGAGGCCAATAGCGGAGTGCCACATCATCAGTGACATCACCAGCGGCCTATTTGGAACCGTCACGTCACTGATGATCTCATGGCAGCCACGCCCCAAACACCTCACCAGTCATCGTCTGACGACCAATGGTGGAATGTCAGGTCATAGAGGTGGGCCACATCATCAGGACATCTGATGCCTGCCGACCTATCAGGGCCTGCCACCTCATGGACATGCCCAGTGAGGTCCTTACCGGACCTAGCCTCTGATGCACTTGTGACGCCCTGGCAAAACTAGGTAGTCACACAATAGGCCTCCGCAAAACACCATCCCTCACCTAGGTTACATACAGCCGACCTAGTCACCCCCTCAGGGCAAGACAGGCACACCAGTGGGTGGGACCAGGCGGTTAGGGAATGCCAACCTAGGGGTCTAGACAGCCCGGGGTGAGAAAACAAACAGTTCTAGTTAGTGGAGGAAGTGGTAGTTCAAGTTGAGAGGAGTGTGGGCTGGAGCTAGGTGTAGCTCCAGCAGAGGAGAAGTTCAAGTTGAACGGTGCCAGGGTCGGAGCCCTGGTACCTTGGCTAGGTGGCAGATGGTGCTCTCCGTCAGCAGGAGACGGGAAGATGGCTCAGCAGATCCGAGGAGGACTGGAGCAGGGTTGGAGCCCGCCGGTACCGACACCGGAGACTCGACCGGAAACCGTGCACAGAGGGGGTACTCGGACCCTGAAGCCAGGACCGGAACCAACGGCCTAGCTAATCAACCGATTGAGGGCAAGATTACAGGTCCAGTCCCAACCAAAGTCCCAAAAGCAGACAACCACCCACAGATAGGGATAGGGCAGCCGCCAGGGCCCATAGATCCCACGGGTCAGAGTCAGCAAGTTCGGCTCCTCAGGCACACAGAAAGCTGGGAGCGGACTTCCGTGTTCCACACTGGGAAGTCCAAACACACAACCACAATCAGTGCAGAGGAAGAGATGGCGACCACCAGCCCGGGTACAGAGTACAACCAGCCGCGGCGGCTGGCCACCAGCACCTTGGTTTACCAAAAGACTCGTGTGATTCATTTACTCGTGAGTAACAAAACATCCCCTGCTATGTCCGGGCGCGCAAGCCCCTTCCACCGCCATACCCTGCACAGAGACACTGGGCCCCGGGGCAACCATCCCTACCGACGGAGGGGTTAACATCCGGCTGCCATTACATCTCCCCCAGGTATCCCACAACAGCAGTGGTGGTGTCCCTCTTCACCACACATCATGGGTGGCGTCACAAACCGAATACGGTCAAGGCCGTACAACTACGTACCCCTTTTCATTCGGCGTGTCCGCGTGACCCCCGGGTCCGGAGGATCCCTCGAGCCACGCAGCGGGTCCGGATCTGAGCAGAGCCGGCTGCTGGCATGGGGGCGGCACACAATAAGTGCCTGAGCATGCTCAGTAGCCTGAACAACTGTCTCAGAAATCAGACTATCTGCCTGAGCATGCTCAGTAGGCACAACACAGGACTTAGACACGACACAGTAAAGAGGCTTTTCGCACTAAGTGTAGGAGCATGCTCAGTAGCCTGAACCGAGGACATAGCCTCAGAAATGGCACTGTCAGGCTGAGCATGCTCACTAGGCGAAACACTGGACTTAGGCTCTGGCTGGGGTAAATCGACACACGCATGCGCTCTAGCCGCCTCTCCACACTTAGCTGTGGAGGAAGAAACAGCCAGCTGAATGATCCGAGGCACGGTCAAAAATGTCGGCTGGCACCTGGGCACAACTGGAACCGCAGGAGGCTGCTTGCGCCTATGTCAGGGCCAATTAGTAACAACACGTGTCTTTGAAGTGAAAAGATTTTCTATATTCACCTGCATCCAGTGCTGCTTTCTTCAGCTCTGCTGTTTCCTGCTTCTGACCCCTAATTATACTCATTGAATATTCACTGCACCTCAGACCCTGGAAGAAGGAACATCATTAGGGACAGCATCGCCGGGGACAGCGCTGAGAACAGCATTGGGGACATCATTGATTGCTGGGGACAGCACCAGGGACAGCATCAGGAACAGCATTGCCGGAGACAGGTGAGTATCCAGCAAACAAGCAATGTGTGTGCAGTGACTTCCAGGAGGTCATCAGAGTTCCCAATGAACTCTGATGACCTCCTGATGACACCCCCGCTACAGCGGGTGTCATGACGGTCACTTCATGGGTTCAACAGAGTTCATTGGGAACTCAGATAACCTCCTGGATGTCACTGCACACACACTGCTTGCTGGATACTCACCTGTGTTACGGGGGGACTGGCAGATTAGGACCAGGGGTATATATCCCAATCGCCAGTCGGGGCCCACCGTGCTCCAGATGGTAATGGAGCTGCTGGCACCCTGTGGGTTAGGCGGAGACTATAGAGCTGGATGGCTCTGAGATAACTCAAGGAACCGGTCACGTGTGTAGGGACACGTCAGACCGGATGACAACCCAGTTAGCGTTTCGGTGGAGCGGACGCTACTCCGACCACATGTGTAACAACACGTCAGGCCGGATGGTAACCAGTTAGCGTTGACCGAGAAGACCGCTGCGACAGCGCCCTGTCGGCCACGTGTGTAAGACACGTCAGGCCGAGCGGTCCTCCGATTAGCGTTTCTGGCCACCACTCGACTGGCCTCGTGTGTAAAGGACACGTCAGACCAGGTAGTCACACCAGTAGCATTTGACTGGGAAGCCGAGGAGGATAATAGAGTTCACACACCCAATCCAGGAACACCCTGTTAACTTCACAGGGGTTCTGGAGTGCGCTGTCCGTGCGCGTAGAGGGCACAACCGGACAGGTGGAGCAGCAGGTACACTGTCTGTGTGCGTAGAGGGCACTCTCGGACAGGTGACGCAACAGGTATTCTGTCCGTGTGCGTAGGAGGCACAACTGAACAGGTGACGCAGCAGCCGCAGCCCAGTTAACGCCACTGGACTGCTCTAGCACAACAGGAACGGTAGCAAGGAAGCACAGCGCCTGACCCTCATGTGCTGAGCCACGAATCTTGGCGTGACAAGCACCGTTCGCCTAGCCCTACCTACCGCTTCCAACAAGGCTTATGCCACCAAGAACTCTAAATGAAGACTGCGCACCTCCATGTTGTGTCCAGCCCCTTTTATAACCTGGGTCCGCCCCAAACCCAGGGTGGAACCACCAAGGTCCAATAGCAGAGTGCCATGTCATCAGTGACGTCACATGCGACCTATCCGGAACCGCCACGTCATTGATGACCTCATGGCAGCCACGCCCCAAACACTTCACCAGTCATCGTCTGACGACCAATGGTGAGGTGCCAGATCATAGGGGCGGGCCTCTGCGAGCCAGTCCGGAGTTGCCACGTCATCAGGACACCTGACACTCTCTGCCCTATCAGGGCCTGCCACCTCACGGACATGCTCAGTGAGGTCCTTACCGGACCTAGCCTCTTATGCACTAAGTGCCTGAGCATGCTCAGTAGCCTGAGCAACAGGCTCAGAAAGCAGACTATCAGTTTGAGCATGCTCAGTAGGCACATCCCAGAACTTAGACACAGCATGAAGTCCAAGTACCTGTGCAAAGAGGCTGTTAGGGTTAATTGTGGGAGCATGCTCAGTAGCCTGAACTGAGGACTTAGTCTCAGACATAACACAAACAGGCTGAGCACGCTCACTAGGCAAAACACCGGGCTTAGACTCTGGCTGGGGTAAATCGGCGCACGCATGCGCACTAGCCGCCTCTCCACACTTAGACATGGTGGAAGGAACAGCCAACTGGACGACCCGAGGCACGGCCAAGAACGGCAGCCGGTGCCTGGGCTCAACAGGAACCGCAGCAGGCTGCTTGCGGCTATGGCGGCGCCGGTTCGTAACAACCTGTCACCGCTTTACCCAGTGATGCTCTGGCTTCCAGGTCCGAGGTGCTGGTATATGCAACAGTTGAGGACTTTTTTGTTTGTGTGAAGGAGGACTTTATGCTGATCTAACAGTAGGTGGTGATGTTATGTAAAGTTTACTTACTGTATTGTAATAAAGTATTTTGTACTTCCTGTTTTTTCTCTTCCTGGTGCATTGCTGAATGACTGTGCATATTTACCTCATGTTCTGAAAAGTAAAAGCTTGTTATGCCATGTAATCTGCCCTGTGAAGTTTCTTCTGCAAGTGGGAAGCTAGAAGTTGTGCAACAGGTTATAGACCTAGTCACCCAGGATACTAGGCACCAAGGATACCAGGCACCGAGGACCCCAGACACACAGGACACCAGAAAGCCCAGCAAGACCCTGGTGAATAAAGAAGAATTCTTCAGAACAATTCTCTCCAAACAAGTAAGACAAGTTAAAGATGATGAGTAGCACAGAGCCAAAACTCACAGTAGCTAAGCTCAACAATGAGAACTATCAGTTTCGGAAGTCCAAAGTGGAGATTGTCTAAAGATGATTTATGGGAAGTAATCACTACAGATAGACCCAATGATTATAATCAGACATGGGATAAGAAAAATAGACAAGCAAGAGCTACTACCAGCATATTAGTGGAAGATTCTCAATTAATCCATATAAAGAATGAGGATACAGCAAAGGGAATGTGGGAAGCATTAAGAAAGCTACATGAAAGACTCAGCTTAAACAAGTTATTTCTGCTAAGAAAGCTTTACAGTATGAGACTGAGTGCAGGCAATGACATGAAGGAGCATATATTCTCTATGATGGAAGTGATATCAATGCTGAGATCAATTGGTGAAGATATTAAGGAAAGCCATGTAGCAGCAATATTATTGTGCAGTTTACTGGATTCATACACTGCTTTTATAAATGCACTAGAGACTCTTGAAACAGACATCACATTAGAGTTTGTGAAGACCAGACTCATAGATGAATATAAAAGAAAGAAAGAGAAAACAAATGATTCTACTAAAAAAGATCAGGGAAATGCTCTTAAAGCTACAGAATCAATGCGAACCTATAATAAAGAGACAAGAGAATGTTTCAGATGTAAGAAAGAGGGACATTTAAAGAAAAACTACTATATGGAAAGCAGAACAACAGAAATTACACCATAAAGAGAATACACAGAAGGTGAAAAACACAATCTCTGATTCATGTGTAAATAATTGGAATGGCACATTTAAAGTAACTGATAAGAAATCATCATCAGGTTGGTTTATTGACTCAGGAGCAACAAGTCATATGACAAGTAATAAAAGTTTCTTTACTGAACTTGATTTAAATAAGAAGGAAGCCATTTATCTTGCAGATGGGAGCAAAATAACTGTGGAAGGTATTGGACAAGGATTGCTAACCTGTTCTAATAAGTATGGGCATGATTCAAAAATACTTGTACAGGATGTGTTATATGTTCCAGGATTAGAAGGAGGATTGTTATCTGTAAAACGTCTAACAGCTAAAGGACTTACTATAAAATTCAAAGATGATGAATGTACAATCCTAGCGGGAAATAAGATAATAACCAATGTCAAGGAAGAAGTACAATTAAATCATCTAGACACATTAAAGGAACAGATGAAGCTGTGTACACATGATCACAAGAATTGTATTCACATGTGGCATAGACATCTAGGACACAGACATCCTGAAAGTATAATGGAGCTACAAAAGAAAGAATTGACAAAGGATCTATTGACTGCTAAATTATCGTAAGGTGTGAATGTTGAATAAAATCTAAAGCTACAAGAATATCTATACCTAAAGAAAGTGAGACAAAGAGCACAAGACCACTTGATTTGGTGCATACTGACATATATGGACCCATGAAAGTGATTACATCAGGAGGCAATAGATATATAGGGACTTCTATAGATGACTACTCAAGATACACAGTCACACTGATCAAGAACAAAAGTGAAGTTTTCAATAAATTAGTAGACTATGTGACAAAGTCGAAATAACAAGTTTCAGAGGAAGACAACTGTCATTAGAAGTGATAATGAAGGTAAATTCACAGGACACAAAATAGAAAACTACTTAAGAAAAAATTGTATAGAGCATCAAAAGACTGTCCCATACACACCTGAACAAAGTGGGGTAGCAGAAAGGAAAACCAGAACTCTGACTGAAATGATAAGATGTATGATTGCTAACAGATTCCAAACTACCAGAGACATATTGGGGTGAAGCAGCAATGACAGCTACTTATCTACAAACCTAACTTTTTTCTAGAAAACTGAAAAAAAAGCATATGAACTGTGGCAGTGTAAGAAACCAAGTGTGAATCATTTAAGAGTTTTTGGATGTAATGTTTTTGAATTTATTCCAACAGAAAAACATTCCAAACTGCAAAACAGATCCATAGAAGGAATATTTGTTGGATATAGTGAAAATTGCAAGGGATATAGAATCCTAGATCCCCAAACAGACAGAGATATGGTGAGTAACAGTGTGACATTCATTGAAGATCTAAATGAAGACACAATTTTATCACTGGAAACAAAAAATGAGAAAAACAGCAGTGACATAGCTGAAAGAACATCTGATGAAAAGGAAGTTGAAATTGATAAAAAACAGAATACTGAAAATTAAGAGATCCAACTACAGACAGACACAGAACCAAGACGTTCAATAAGAAAAAACAAAGGAAAACCACCAATACGTCTTTCATACAAGGAAAGTACAAGCAGAGTTTATGAGCCTACTTCTTGGGAAGACATATCTCGACTACCAGAAGAAGAAGCTAATAAATGGATAAAGGCAACAGAAACAGCAATAAAATCCATGCATGACTCAAAGACATGGACACTGACAGAATTACCAGAAGGAAGAAAAGCTATAGGATGTAAATGGGATTTTAAAGCAAAATACCAAACAGATTGCACAGCTGAATGATACCTAGCAAGATTCATAGCTAAAGGTTATTCTCAAAAATATGGAGAAGACTATGATGAAACATTTGCTCCAGTTGTCAAATATATTACAATAAGAACTTTGTTCAGTTGCAGCAATGAAACAAATGGAGTTGAAGCATCTGGACGTAAAGACAGTATTTTTGAATGGAAATTTAGCAGAAGATATTTACATGGAACAACCTCCAGGATTCAAAGAAAAAAGTCAATCAACAGAAATTGCTGCAGCTACCCACCCCTGAGCATCAGCCGTATTGCTTATGTAGACAGCAGACGGTAATCCTCCACATACACTGGACAGGTGGTGCTTATCCCCCAAGCATAATAGTTCCTGGATAGAGTCCAAAAATAGAGATAGGGCAGCACTCACCAGCGTCTGGTAAAAAAGACTTTATTTATTCATACCCGGACCTGAGGAAACGTGAGTACACGCGAAATGGCTGTCGTCCATGAGGGGGCCCTGCTGTCAACTATGCTCCTGCTTTTTTTACCTGCACCATGAATAAATAAAGTCTTTTTTACCGGACACTGGTAAGTGCTGCCCTATTTCTATTGTTGGATTCAAAGAAAAAAGTAACCCGAACATGGTTTGTAAACTACAGGAAAGTATATACGGCTTAAAACAAGCTGCTAAAGCGTGGAATGATAAAATCACAGAAGTGCTCACAAATGAAACATTTCAAATAAGCAAAGCTGATCCTTGGCTATACACAAAAAGACTAATGGACAGATGGATCTATGTACTCATATATGTTGATGATATTTTAGTTTGAAAGGGAGAAAGAGGACATACTAACATTTCTGAATCAACATTTCGAGATCAAAGACTTGGGAAATGTGAAACAGTACCTAGGAATACAGATAGAAAGAGAAGAAGATGGAAGTTTCCTACCTAATCTAAATCACATGATTCAAGACATAATCGAAACATTTGGATTGAAGGATGCAAAAACAGTAAAGTCTCCAATGGAAACCAATTATCTTAAAGAGATGAATAACGAGCAAAATATGTTACCAAATTATGAAGAGTACAGAATGGCAATGGGAAAATTACTGTATCTAGCAACTGTTACAAGGCCAGATATTGCAGCAGCAATAGAAATTCTGAGTAGAAAAGTGTCGAAGCCAAATAAAAGGGATTGGAATGCCGTGAAGAGAGTAATACGTTATTTGAAAAGAACTAGCAACGTTAAACGGAAACTACCAACAAGTGATAAATGCACTTTAACTGGATACGTTGATGCAGATTGGGCTGGAGATCCAACTGACAGAAAATCTACCAGTGGCCATCTTTTCTTTTTCTCAGGCGGACCAATTAGTTGGACTAGTAAAAAGCAATCTATAGTAACACTGTCATCAACAAAAGCAGAATATGTTGTAGCAGCACATGCGAGTCAAGACATTCTATGGTTAAGACAATAGAATAGGACAACAGACCTAGGACAAGCACAGTTGGAACCAACAAAAATAAATGAGGACAATCAGGGATGTTTTGTTCTTGCTCAGATGGAAAGAGTTAACCCAAGAACCAAGCACATTGATGGAAGTATCATTTCTTGAGGGATTACAAGGAACAAGGAATCCTGAATTAGAATATTGTCCAACTGAAGATATGACAGCAGATATTTTCACAAAGGCATTTATTGCTGAAAGACATCAGAGACTAATGAAGAAATTAAGCATAACTGAAGTCCTTACTGTTGAGAAAGGGTGTTGGTATATGCAACAGATGAGGACTTCATTGTTTGTGTGAAGGAGGACTTTATGCTGATCTAACAGTAGATGGTGATGTTGTGTAATGTTTCCTTGCTCACTGTATTGTAAAAAAGTCTTTTGTGCTTCCTATTTTTTCTCTTCCTGGTGCAGTGCTGTATGACTGTGCATATTTACCTCATGTTCTGAGAAGTAAAAGCTTGTTATCACATGTAATCTGCTCCGTGAAGTTTCTTCTGCAACTGGGAAGCTAGAAGCTGTGTAACACGAGGTGCAGTGAATATTCAATGAGTATAATTAGTGGGGGTCAGAAGCAGGAGACAGCACCGCTGGATACAGGTGAATATAGAAAATCTTTTTATTTCAAAGACCCGTGTTTTCTCCGGTACATGTCACACTGATGTCACACGGATCACATCAGTGTGCGATCCGTGTGACACCCATGCTGCCGGAAAAAAACGGACATGTCTCCGTGTCTGCGTGTGGGGCCAAGCAGGGTCACACGGTCCGTGTGAAACTTGGACATGTGTAACTCCAAAGAATAACATGAGTACGTGTGGCATCCATGTTAAAAATGGATGTCACACGTACCTGAAACACGGACGTCTGAAAGGGGTCTGATAGTAAGCGCAGTTGTCGATAGTTGCCATCGCACCCGGAGGTCATCTTACATGTTATCTCAGAGTACAGTCATAGTGACACAAAAAAATTCAATAAAAAGTGACAAAAAGTAATTTGTAAAGTATACATGAAAATGCCAAATTGTCCCACAAAAAATAAGCCCTGATATCTTGGCGAAAAAGTTGCAGCTCTCAAAATATAGACACAATAAAAAAGATTTTTTATTGTGTGATAGTGGCAAAACAAAAAAATATATAAATCTGGTATTAGTTTTCATTACACAGTACTGATATATTGGGTAAAGTGAGGACACGTGGAGCTCGATCACCGTGTGGTGTGGAGTGGAGTGATTGTGCTGCCTTCCACAAATGTGAGGAGCGGGGTCACTGCTGTCACTGCCCAACACAGGAGTGATGATAGAGGGCAGTCCTGGGGCAGATTACTGCCAGATTATACGAGTTCTGTCCAGGTCCCTCCTTTGTGAAGCACGAGCTGTGATTTTTATATAGTTTATACAATTTTCAAATAAAGTTTACATTTTATAGTGATTTATTTGTGCTCATGTTCACTTTGACAGCCAATGAGTGTGCAGTGGGCAGGCAGAGGGCAGGGGTGGGGAAAGTTACTGACAGCCAATGAGTGTGCAGTGGGCAGGCAGAGGGCAGGGCTGGGGCAGGTTACTGACAGCCAATGAGTGTGCAGTGGGCAGGCAGAGGGCAGGGGTGGGGCAGGTTACTGAGAGCCAATGGGTGTGCAGGGGGCAGGCAGAGGGCAGTGCTGGGGCAGATTACTGACAGCCAATGAGTGTGCAGTGGGCAGGGCTGAGGCAGGTTACTGACAGCCAATGAGTGTGCAGTGGGCAGGCAGAGGGCAGGGCTGTGGCAGGTTACTGACAGCCAATGAGTGTGCAGTGGGCAGGCAGAGGGCAGGGGTGGGGCAGGTTACTGACAGGCAATGAGTGTGCAGTGGGCAGGCAGAGGGCAGGTCTGGGGCAGGTTACTGACAGCCAATGTGTGTGTAGTGGGCAGGCAGAAGGCAGGGCTGGGGCAGGTTACTGACAGACAATGAGTGTGTAGTGGGTGGGCAGAGGGCGGTGCTTGGGCAGATTACTGACAGCCAATGAGTGTACAGTGGGCGAGTAGAGGGCGGTGCTTAGGCAGATTACTGACAGCCAATGAGTGAGTGTGCAGTATGCAGGCAAAGGGCAGGTTACTGACAGCCAATGAATGTGCAGTGGGCAGGCAGAGGGCAGGGCTTGGGTAAGTTACTGAGAGCTAATGGGTGTGCAGGGGGCGGGCAAAGGGCAGGGCTGAGGAAGGTTACTGACAGCCAAAGAGTGTGCAGTGGGCAGGCAGAGGGCAGAGGTGGGGCAGGTTACTGAGAGCCAATGGGTGTGCAGGGGGCAGGCAGAGGGCAGGGCTGAGGCAGGTTACTGACAGCCAATGAGTGTGCAGTGGGCAGGCAGAGGGCAGGGCTGGGGCAGGTTACTGACAGCTAATGAGTGTGCAATGGGCAGGCAGAGGGCAGGGCTGGGGAAGGTTACTGAGAGCCAATGGGTGTGCAGGGGGGCAGGCAGAGGGCAGTGCTGGGGCAGTTACTGACAGCCAATGAGTGTGCAGTGAGCAGGCAGAGGGCAGGTTACTGACAGCCAATGAGTGTGCAGTGGGCAGGCAGAGGGCAGGGCTGGGGCAAGTTACTGAGAGCCAATGGGTGTGCAGGTGGTGGGCAGAGGGCACTGCTGGGGCAGATTTCTGACAGCCAATGAGTGTGCAATGGGTGGGCAGAGGGCGGGGCTGGGGCAAATTACTGACAACCAATGAGTGTGTAGTGGGCAAGCAGAGGGCAGGACGGGGCAGATTATTCACAGCCAATGAGTGTGTAGTGGGCGGGCAGTAGGCGGTGCTAAACACTGTGAATGGGCGGGCCAGCTCTGACTATGATGTTAGGGGAAAAAAAACAGGAACTTGCTAAGTTTGATAGAGCTGCAGGCAAAGTGACTGCAGAAAATGAAGGGAAATTCAGGAGAAACAAAAAACAAAGTTTATAGGGGTGTTGTAAATTACAATACAGCACAGATTAGTATAAAATTTTAGGGGAGATTTCAGGTTCGGACAACGACTTTAAGTAATAGTCATAGTAATACCAACAATCAAATGCACAAATAATACCGCCATACAATATGTAGAAAAAAGAATAATGAAAGGCACAATCCTATCGCATGTATGATTGACCCAGACCCTGTGAGGCAGATTGGGTCTACAGCCAGAGCACCACCCCCTTGTCAAACATGTGCATAGCTATTGAACGCATATTCTAAGAGGTTAATAGGCCGGGATTGGAGTTAGCTCTGAGCTCGGCCATTATCGTGGAAGCCAGTGTGTCAGTCTCAGCCTGCCTCCAGCCTCCGTTCCTATCGGAGACTGAACAAAAGCAAGTGCCAGAAGGGGTTAAATAAATAAAATCTGCTGCCTGTTATTTGGATGTGGAATCTTTATATATAAAATCACCGAAGCACAAAAATGAGGAAACTTAAGACCATTTCATGCCCTGGAAACCACGGTAAAAACAAAATGATCCTTACAGCCACGGGATGAAAAACATCCAATTCTGAGAAAGGCGATCTTTGGGGAAATTCTCTCTTTGTAGGCCAAATTTCCAAGGACTGACTAAGATCTTATTTTCTTAACCTCCATGTAATAAATACAGACACAAAATGTCCAAATAGACCCTTGTAATCGGGATACGGAGGGTCTTCACGCTGAGCTGTTATTTCTTTTCTTCAGGCAGCACATATGCTTTATGGAAATAGTATTTTATTCCACTGACCATGGATGTTATTGTGTGTGGGAGAGTGATGATTCTTTTTTTGTTGCGAATGTAATTATAGTAACTTCTACAATCAGCATTACATATATCCGTAGGTCTTTTAAGCATACGACGGTATTAGGGTGATGACCTTCAATTTGTATGGAGCCGTAAATATGGCATTAATGTAAGTGGATGAGCCACGGGGAGGTATAGAGTGGGGTTTTATGTTGGATTGTTGACAAATCTGAAAGAAAAAAATATATTGTGCCATATAGTACATAAGGGAAGAGTTTATACGTTGATTTATGGGCTCTCTGCTTGTTTCCATAAATCCCATAGAACAGAACAGGACATGGGTGCAGCCACCCTCCCATTCCCCATCTGGGTGCGACAGCTGCCAGTGATCTCATCAGGCAGATCTGCGCTTTGGGTGCACTATTTCCTACCAGAGGTTGGACCTATTTTTGGCATAGTCTGTGTCACGATTCCTCTGTGCAGAGCATCTTGCCTTTGGAAATGCTCTGCTGCACTTTTCTGTGTTACTAGCTAGCAGTGTGTTTGCCAGCGCAGGATTTCATGTTGGTGCTGATTACTCAGGTGTTCCAACTTCCTGGTAATTTTTCAGGCTTCTTTACTGAGCATGCCTGTCCAGGACATTGCCAGTTGTATTTTCTGGTTCTGCAGTTGGGCTTATTGGCTTGTGTCTCTGTTAGTGTTCTGATCTTTGCCTTTTGACCTTGGACTGTTCCCTGACCCCAGCTCTGTCTGCTCCCTGAATCTAATACGTACTCTCCTAGAATTCTGACCCTCAGTCTGTGACTTCACTACACTTCTGCTTACTCCCTGTGTGCTGACGTGTCCTCCTGTTTCCTGACCTCGGCTTGTCTGACTTCTCTTTCATCTATTCTATCCATAAGTAGTAACTAGCATCACAGTCTATGGAATTACCATACATGTTAGAGGTTTAAATACTCCTTTATATTCTTAACGGGAATATCACACCAGGGTTTTGCTATTCTATCTAAGACATGCATAATGTAGGGATAGGGATCCTGAGTCAAGAGATGTATCACTTACTGGGCTGCTTTCTGACACTTTGATAAAATCCCTGTTTTCTCTGCTGCAGATCTAGCAGTTCTCTAAATGCTGACCTCTGTATAACCCGGCCCACACCACTGACTGGCAGCCTTCTGTGTCCATTATGTATATGTAGAAAATCCCTGTTTTCTCTGCTGCAGATCCAGCAGTACTCTGAATGTTGAGCTCTGTATAACCCCACCCACACCACTGATTGGCAGCTTTCTGTGTACAGTGTGCATAGGAAAAAAATCCCTGTTTTCTCTGTTGCAGATCCAGCAGTTTTCTGAATGTTGAGCTCTGTATAACCCTGCCCACACCACTGATTGGCAGCCTTCTGTGTCCATTATGCATAGGTAGAAAATCCCTGTTTTCTTTGCTGCAGATCCAGCAGTTCTCTGAATGTTGAGCTCTGTATAACCCCCACCCACACCACTGACTGGCAGGTTTCTGTGTCCATTGTGCATAGGTAGAAGACTGACAATCAGTGGTGACGGGTTGTGGTTATATAGAGCTCATGAATATGTTTGGCTACCTGGCAGCAGGTTTACTAGTTCTCAATGATAATCTCTCACTGATAAAACAATGATTTAATGAAAACTACAGCAAGCTGCCCAGTAAGGGACAGCACTGGAATCAGGGTCTTTGTCTATACATTATTATGCAGATTCTCTTTAAAGCCTTCCCAACATTTGACATGTTTACTTCATGGTTGGGAAGGTGTTCCGGCTCTGGTGTTAAAAGAAGGAGTATGGGTAACCCCTAAACACTCACCTGAGGCTGCACTTCCTATCATCCCTAGATGGATTGTTGCCCCCCTGCACAATCACGTGCCTAAGCCATGGTTGACCCTGAGTTAGCCCTGGCTAAGACAAAGACAACATGGGGAGAGACACAAATGCATGGGAATAAAACAACAAACAGGTTTCCACAGCTTTACACAAAGACAACTATTCCAGGGATGTCAGCATAGAAGGACTATAACTGGCTTATTGGTGAGCCAGGAGAAAGTTTAAGTAATGAAGGGGAGTTGAGGCAGAGTGCAGCACCTGATATTAGAGTTATAAGAAATCTCAGAGAATCATAAAGGAACTCAACCCCTACAGCCCCAATAAAGTTGAATCTGCTTTATTCATGTTATAGACAACCTACGATCTGCTAATCTGCTATAGTCATGACTGTGTCACGTTCAGCTGAGTATCTGCAGTATCTGTGATTATAAAATCACATATACTGCAGATACTCAGCTGAACGTGACACAGTCATGACTATAACCCCCTATATGCTGTGATCAATAGCGATAGCAGCGTTTAGGATGCTGGGAGAATTAGTGCGCTCCCTCTCCCACCCAATCGGGACCCCGGTGACGTGATCACGGGGGCCCTATCATTGCCTGACGATCTCCAGGTCAGCCAACTACGACATCTGTTATGAACTGCTAACTGTGGATGATCACAAAAAATCCCATTAATCAGGAAAAAACAAAACCACATAAGTAGTTGGAAACTAAGCATACCGCAATCCCCTATCTATTGGATAACACTGAAAGTAGCAGTGGGATGTTCCTAACACATCTAGACACCTCGTCACTGCCGGAGAAACTTGCTACACCTCAAAGATAGAAATGAGGAATCCTAACTTGCCGCGAAGCAGTCCCCAAAGAAATAGCAAGCCCCCAACATGTAAACGATGGTGATGTAAGAAAACACAATACATAGATAGAAAATATAGATTAGCAAAGGTGAGGCCCGACTTACTAGATACAACAGGACAGGAAAGATAACTGATTGTGGACAGCAAAAATCCCTGCAAAAAATACCAAACTCCTGATGGAAAAAACATCTGAGACCACACAATTTCTCCCCCACTATATCCGGTACTTTTGTGCCAGATACTTTAAACAGAACTGCGTATATAATGGGAAGAAACAAAATCACAGAACAAATAATATTCTAAAGTGCAAATAATCCAAACATGAACAGGGAGCAAGCTCCCTTTCTTGCTGGAGGAACTGCCCTGCTCACAAAAACAAAGACAGATCCTCACAAACAAGAAACCAAAACACAGAACAAAATGGAATAAGCAGAAACAACCTTAAATGCAATTTCAGCAATTAAGCACAGACTAGTAAACGTTTCTGGAGTAGATTCAGGCACATAATAAATGGGAGAAACTGAAGGGAAAACTCGCAACCATCTTCAGAAGCAGCAGTACACATTCATCACTGGTGGCTGGCAGGCAGAAAATGCTTTCCTAAATACATTAGGCTGATCTGCAATAGGGCTTCCTGGATTCCTAATTAATTCCATCACCTGTTTGAGTCACAGATTCAGACTCAGCTTCATTACCATTCCTGGCCACCAGAGGGAGCTCCGCACCAGCACCCACTCGGATGACATTCACTAACAGATTCATTCAACAGATATCCATGTTAGAACATTTTACCAATAAATAGGTTTATTTATGTTAAAACAAAAATGTACAAAAAAATACACATATTTGGTATCGCCTCAACTGTCACATTAATGCCTTCAAAAAATAAATATAAAAATAAAAAAATATGAAAACATAGCAAAAACTATGTCTTTTCTTCATACAGCTGAAAAAAAGTGAAATAAAATGCAATCAAAAAGTCATATTTAAATAAAAATGGTATAGCTGAAAATGTCATCTTGTTCCACAAAAAAAAAATCCACCATACAGCTATGTCAGGGAAAAAATAAAAGTTATAGCTCTCAGAATACAAAAATGCAAAAACATTTTTTTTTTATAAAATAGTTTTTATAGTGTATCTGTACTGTTCCTAAGAATAAAGCTGTCATCACTTTTGTGACACAGTGAGGGGTATAAAAAAAACCAAAAAACAAAAAAACGCAAACAATTCCTTAATTGCTATTTCTTCTTGATTTTGCCTTACAAAAAGTAGAATAAAAAGCGATCAAAAAATATGAGGTCAGTCGGAAATAGTACCAATAAAAACTCCAACTCATCTTCCAAAAAACAAACCCTCACATGACTTTGTAGACAGAAAATAAAAAAATTCTAGTCTTCAAAATTCGGTAATGCATAAAAAGTATTTTTAGTGTAATAGTAGCCAAACCTTATAAAAAACTATAGAAATCTGGTATCGCTGTAATCATACTGACCTGAGAAATAATTATACTGCAAGGTAAAAAATAGTAATAAAGCCAATTCTTAAACTGCTGTTGATTTGTTCATTTTGCCTCCCAAAGATCGCAGTACGGTGTGGCTCATATTTATCTTATGGTCTATGCAAATTGGTCTGCATGGCTGTCATCCCAGAAGGAAGCCTTTTCAAAAGATAATGTACAAAAAAGCCCACAAACAGTGTGCTGAAGACAAGCAGACTAAGGACATGGATCACTGGAACCGTCCTGTGGTCGGATGCAAGTGTGGAGGCATCCAGGTGAGGAGGACAAAGACAAGTGCGTCCTGCCTACAGTCAGGCATGGTGGTGGGAGTGTCATGGTTTGGGGCTGCATGAGTGCTGCCAGCTGTGGGGAGCTACAGGTCATTGAGAAAACCATGACTGCAACATGTACTGTGACATACTGAAGCAGAGCATGATCGTCTCTTTTCATATTCAAACATGATAAAGACCCCAAACACCTCCAAGATGACCACTGCCGTGCTAAAAAAACTGAAGATAAAGGTGCTGGACTAGCCAAGCGTCTCCAGACCTAAACCCTATGGACCACCTGCGTGGTATTGTCAAAAGGAAGGTGGAGGAGCACAAGATGTCTAATATCCACCAGCTCCATGATGTTGTCATAGACAATGGAAGAGGATCTAGTGGCTCCTGTGAAGCTCTAGTGACCTCCATGCCCAAGAGAGTTAAGACACTGCTTGAAATAATGGTGGACACACAAAATATTCACATATGTGCACAATTTGGCGATTTTCACTTAGGGGTGTACTCACTTTTGTTGCCATCAGTTTAGATTTTAATCACTGTGTGCTGGGTTATTTAGAGGACATCAAATGTACACTGCTATACAAGCTGCACACTGACACTGTACATTGTATCACAGGGTCAGATCTTCAGTGCTGTCCCATGAAAAGATATAATAAAATATTTACAAACATATAAGGGGGTGTACTCACTTTTGTTATATACTGTATTTGCAGTAGTCCTCTACTGCTGAGAATGCAAAATATGTAATCCCTGCTCCCCAAGTACTATACTTGGAATCCCTTGAATATAGCATATAGCTGAAGATCTCATGCTCCTACATTCACGATTCTTGACAAATATACTATATATATATGTGATGCCCTGGGCAAGCCAGAGGTCACAGGTAATGACATCACCACACCCTACACCCTGGTTAGGCACACCTAAGCTAGACCTGAAATCCTTGTTGCCTTCCTCCAGGGGCTGATGTCCACACCAGGGGGTGAAGCCAGGCGGTTGGTCTCCTCCCACCAAGGAGTTCACAGTCCTGGAGGAGGGAAAACACAGGCAGTGAGAGTGAAGCTAGGGAAGTGAGAGGAGAGACAGAGTTTGGAGGAGGAAGTGAAAAGAGAAAAAGTGACAGTTTGAAAGCCTGAAGTTGGTCCAGGTGTGTGCCCCGGACCGAGACAGCAAGGTTAGCAGATGGCGGTGACCGTCTGCAGGAGTGGCCTATCGGAGGTGCCGTGAGGACCGTGGACGGGTGTTGACCCGGCGGTACCGGACCGGTACACAAGGAGAAGCCAGCACCATTGGCAGGGGCCTTTCGGATCCCGGCAAGGCTAGGAGTCGCCATGAATTTGCCAAATCCGTCAGTGAAGGGGACCTCCGGGTCTCCAAACAACTAAGTCCCGATTGAAGGCAACCGTCCAACCGTATGAGAGAGACACCGCCACCGCCAAGGCACCAGTTTCTCAGGGCCAGCGCCTGCGGGCAAAGAGGGGCTCCTCTGGCCCATATCCAAGTCAGGGAGCGGGTTACCGGTGGGAATCCATCGCTACCAACATTGAACATAGGTGCAGGGAAAGAGACAGTCACCGTCACCTACCGGGGAAAAGCAACAGCAGCCGTCCGTGGGAACCGTCTTTCCAGCCGTGTGTTTTACCGAGAACAGTGTCATCGTCTCAGGCTGAGTGAGTACCACCGTGCCGTGAGGCACAGCGCTGCCCCCGCGACCCTGCACTTCACCAAGCCCTGCACCGGGCCTGCCATCCCTCATCCTCCACCCTATCACTGGGCCCCGCGACAACCACCCCCTACCCACGGAGGGGAGAACTAACAACTTTGCTGCTCCCTGTCACCGATCCCGGGATCCCCATACAAAGCAGCGGTGGTGTTACCAAAAATCATCACAACCGTGGGTGGCATCACGGACAATATCCCTAAACCCAAACAACCATTCCCCTTTTCACTCACGGGCGAGGAGCGCCGCTCGAGTCCCCGGGATCTGGCCTATCGCTCGAGCCACCGAGCAGTAGCGGCCGCAGCAGCGGCGGCAGCCGGACCCGAGCAGTGGGAGAGCGCAGCGTCCCCTCCTCCGCCCACGACAACTTGGCGTCACGAACAGGATCTTACCGCTCTGCCGTTGGGTAGAGGTGCGCCTTGTTACCGCCGGAGGTGTCCGGCCAGAAAATTTCAGAAGCCGCCATCTTTGGCGCGAAAGGTTCCAGCTCGAGCGTCTCCTCGAGTAGTGGAGTCGCGAAGGCCAAAATCCCGCCCCGATAGAGGAGGAGCCGGAAAGAAGCTAAGGGGGACGAAATGGCGACTGGTCGCATGTAGCCGCGGCTATACAGATAGGGACGCCGGGACCCCACGACCCGCTGACCCCTGCAAAGAATGTCCGCTCCACCTAGCTATGCGGAGGCTACCGAGCCGGTGCCCGGGACAGCGGCATGGCTGAGGGCCCGAACGGCGGGGATCTGCCGACACTACCGGAGCCAGATCTGTAGACTGATGGAGCAGTGGACCGCGGAGGTGGAGGAGGTAGCTGCAGTTGCACGGGTGTATGGAATGGAGGCCATGATGGAGGAGCTGGTGATTGACCCACGCCCCTGTGTCCCCGAGGGACCGGTCGTTGTGGCTGAGGGACCCGGTCTACCCCTGGCCCCCATGCCACCTCCGTCCTCCTTGCCCGTGCACCGCGCTGCGCCTGGCCCGTTGGGCATACACCCCTTCGTAACAGTGGCCAAGAGAGTGGCGAGCCTGGAAGCTGCGGCAGCTGGCGGCAACCCGCCTGGCGCAGGGATAGACGATAGTGATTCCGGGCCTGACACCGAGCCCGTTTCGGAAGAGGATGAAGGAGTCGTCGCTCTGCATGGCATGGAGGCTACATACATCCCCCGGAGTGGAAATAATGGGTATCGGGCGGCCCTTCCCCGCCGCGCTTGCTATGCGCTGGAGGGGCTGGTGCCCATGTTCTTCCACCCAGAGCCGGGTGGGGAGGACAAAAGTGCACAGTAAGGGCAGCGGAATGCCGTTGTCACCGTCCCCGTTGGGACCACCATTGTGTGTTTAAAAGTTGTGCAAGTTTGAAAATGAGTGATCAACCGAAGTTCACCTGATTGTCTGCTACTGTGATTTGAAACCGGTCGTTGTCGGCACCGTTGTCCCCGAGGGGACCGATTGAAAAGTTGCGTAAGGGACTCCTTACGGACAAGCCCGTGAACTTGCAGGGCAACCACAAACTTGTGGAATGTAAATAAAAATGTTTTTGTTGCAGCTTACCGTTACCGCCTCCGGAGAGGCAGGTTGGAGGAAGGGCCCGCAGTGGAGCAGGCTGGGGCCCAGCCACCACCGGAACCGGTGGCTATCCTCTGGAGGGGAAGGACAGATCCCGCTTAAGTAACTTGGTGCTGGACTGGGGTCAAGGGGTGCTGCCTGTTTCTTAGGGGCAGCATTAGGGCCAGGTTGCTTGGGTGGGAGAGAGCGGAAGCCGTAACCGTTTGAAAATGTTACCGTAACGTTTAAGAAAAGTGCCTCCCGTTGTGGGATGATGTTCTTCTATTTGTATTGTTTTCTTATCTTTTTCAGAAAAATAAAACCGGTGTTGGACGGGCAGCCCGCGGACGGTCTGCATTTTGCTAAGGGGGAATGTGACGCCCTGGGCAAGCCAGGGATCACAGGTAATGACATCACCACACCCTACACCCCGGTTAGGCACACCTAAGCTAGACCTGAAATCCTTGTTGCCTTCCTCCAGGGGCTGATGTCCACACCAGGGGGTGGAGCCAGGCGGTTGGTCTCCGCCCACCAAGGAGTTCACAGTCCTGGAGGAGGGAAAACACAGGCAGTGAGAGTGAAGCTAGGGAAGTGAGAGGAGAGACAGAGTTTGGAGGAGGAAGTGAAAGAAAAGAGAAAAAGTGACAGTTTGAAAGCCTGAAGTTGGTCCGGGTGTGTGCCCCGGACCGAGACAGCAAGGTTAGCAGACGGCGGTGACCGTCTGAAGGAGTGGCCTATCGGAGGTGCCGTGAGGACCGTGGACGGGTGGTGACCCGGCGGTACCGGAACGGTACACAAGGAGAAGCCAGCACCATTGGCAGGGGCCTTTCGGATCCCGGCAAGGCTAGGAGTCGCCAAGAATTTGCCAAATCGGTCAGTGAAGGGGACCTCCGGGTCTCCAAACAACTAAGTCCCGATTGAAGGCAACCGTCCAACCGTATGAGAGAGACACCGCCACTGCCAAGGCACCAGTTTCTCAGGGCCAGCGCCTGCGGGCAAAGAGGGGCTCCTCCGGCCCATATCCAAGTCGGGGAGCGGGTTACCGGTGGGAATCCATCGCTACCAACATTGAACATAGGTGCAGGGAAAGAGACAGTCACTGTCACCTACCGGGAAAAAGCAACAGCAGCCATCCGTGGGAACCGTCTTTCCAGCCGTGTGTTTTACCGAGAACAGTGTCATCGTCTCAGGCTGAGTGAGTACCACCGTGCCATGAGGCACAGCGCTGCCCCCGCGACCCTGCACTTCACCAAGCCCTGCACCGGGCCTGCCATCCCTCATCCTCCACCCTATCACTGGGCCCCGGGAGAACCACCCCCTACCCACGGAGGGGAGAACTAACAACTTTGCTGCTCCCTGTCACCGCTCCCGGGATCTCATATACAGAGCAGCGGTGGTGTTACCAAAAATCATCACAACCGTGGGTGGCGTCACGGACAATATCCCTAAACCCAAACAACCATTCCCCTTTTCACTCACGGGCGAGGAGCGCCGCTCGAGTCCCCGGGATCCGGCCTATTGCTCGAGCCACCGAGCAGCAGCGGCCGCAGCAGCGGCGGCAGCCGGACCCGAGCAGTGGGAGAGCGCAGCGTCCCCTCCTCCGCCCGCGACAACTATATATATATATATATATATATATATGCAGTACAGACCAAAACTTTGGACACACCTTCTCATTCAAGGAGTTTTCTTTATTTTCATGACTCTAAAAATTGTAGATTCACATTGATGACATCAAAGCTATGAATGAAAACATGTGGAATGAAATACTTAAAAAAGTGTGAAACAACTGAGAATATGTCTTATATTCTAGGTTCTTCAAAGTAGCCACCTTTTGCTTTGATTACTGCTTTGCACACTCTTGGCATTCTCTTGATGAGGTTCAAGAGGTAGTCACCGGAAATGGTTTTCCAACAATGATTTTTCTTGAAGGAGTTCCCAGAGATGCTTAGCACTTGTTGGCCCTTTTGCCTTCACTCTGCGGTCCAGCTGACCCCAAACCATCTCGATTGGGTTCAAGTCTGGTGACTGTGGAGGTTAGGTCATTTGGCGTAGCATCCCATCACTCTCCTTCTTAGTCAAATAGCCCTTACACAGCCTGGAGGTGTGTTTGGGGTCATTGTCCTGTTGAAAAATAAATGATGTTCCAACTAAACGCAAACCGGATGGAATAGCACGCCGCTGCAAGATGCTGTGGTAGCCATGCTGGTTCAGTTGTGACGCCCTGGGCAAGCCAGGGGTCACAGGTCACAACATCACATGCACCCCACATTCCCTGCAGGAACACTAGGCTAACCTAAAATCCTTTTTGCCTTCCTCCAGGGGCTGATGTCCACACCAGGGGGTGGGCCAGGCGGTTGGCTCCGCCCACCGAGGAGTTCACAGCCCTGGAGGCGGGAAAACCAGGCAGTTGAAGTCTAGCTGAGGGCTAGAGTGGAGTTAAGCTAGGGAAGTGAAGCAGTAAACAGTGAAGTGGTAAAGGAGGACAGTAAGAGTGGCGACAGAAAAAGAAACAGTTAAGAAAGCCTGAAGTTGGTCCGGGTGTGTGCCCCGGACTGAGACAGCAAGGTCAGCAGACGGCGGTGATAGTCTGCAGGGGGACTGTTTGGAGGTTGCTGGAAGGACCGCGGACGGGTGGTGACCCGGCGGTACTGGAGCAGTATACGAAGAACAGTCAGCACCAGGGCAGGGGCCTTTCGGATCCCGGCAAGGCTAGGAGTCGCCATAATTTGCCAAATCCGTGAGTGAAGGGGACCTCTGTCTCCTAACAACCAAGTCCCGATTGAAGGCAACAGCCCGACCGTGAAGGGGAGACACCGCCACCGCCAGGGCACCAGTTTCCCAGGGCCAGCGCCTGCGGGCAAAGTAGGGCTCCTTCGGCCCAGATTGAAGCCGAGGAGTGGGTAACCGGTGGGGACCCATCGCTACCAAGAGACTTTACATAGGTGCAGGGAAGAGACCGTCACCGCTAACTGCAGGGAACCGCAGCACCGTAACTGTCCGAGCGACCCGTCCAACCAGCCGTTTGTTTACCGAGAACTGTGTCGTGTTTACTGGCTGAGTGAGTACCTCCGTGCCGTGCGGCACAGCGCTGCCCCTGCGCCCCTGCACCTCCACAGGCACCATACCCGCCTGTCCACCATACCAACCCCATCACTGGGCCCCGGGAGCACCAAGACCCCTACCCACGGAGGGGCAAATCAACAACTGGCTGCTCCGTACCAGCACTCCCGGGCTCCCCAAACAGAGCAGCGGTGGTGTGCACTCAATCACCACAGCCGTGGGTGGCGTCACGGACAATAAACTATCCCAAAACCCAATCCCCTTTCACTCACGGGCGAGGAGCGCCGCTCGAGTCCCCGGGATCCGGCCCATCGCTCGAGCCACCGAGCAGCAGCAAGCCGCAGCAGCCGCGGCAGCCGGACCCGAGCAGAGGGAGAGCGCGGCGTCCCCTCCTCCGCCCGCGACACAGTATGCCTTGAATTTTGAATAAATCCCCAACAGTGTCCCCAGCAAAGCTCCCTCCACACCATCACACCTCCTCCTCCATGCTTCACGGTGGGAACCAGCCATGTAGAGTCCATCCGTTCACCTTTTCTATAAAGACACGGTGGTTGGATCCAAAGATCTCAAATTTGGACTCATCAGACCAAAGCACAGATTTCTACTGGTCTAATGTCCATTCCTTGTGTTCCTTAGCCCAAACAAGTCTCTTCTGCTTGCTGCCTGTCATTAGCAGAGGTTTCCTAGCAGCTATTTTGCCATGAAGGCTGCTGCACAAAGTCTCCTCTTAACAGTTGTTCTAGAGATGAGAAGGTGTGTCCAAACTTTTGGTCTGTACTGTGTATATATATATATATGTATATATATATATATATATATATATATATATATATATATATATATACAGTGCCTACAAGTAGTATTCAACCCCCTGCAGATTTAGCAGGTTTACACATTCGGAATTAACTTGGCATTGTGACATTTCGACTGTAGATCAGCCTGGAAGTGTGAAATGCAGCAAAAAAGAATGTTATTTCTTTTTTTATTTTTTTTTTTAAATTGTGAAAAGTTTATTCAGAGGATCATTTATTATTCAACCCCTCAAACCACCAGAATTCTGTTTGGTTTACCTAAAGTATTAAGAAGTATTTCAAGCACAAAGAACAATGAGCTTCACATGTTTGGATTAATTATCTCTTTTTCCAGCCTTTTCTGACTAATTAAGACCCTCCCCAAACTTGTGAACAGCACTCATACTTGGTCAACATGGGAAAGACAAAGGAGCATTCCAAGGCCATCAGAGACAAGATCGTGGAGGGTCACAAGGCTGGCAAGGGGTACAAAACCCTTTCCAAGGAGTTGGGCCTACCTGTCTCCACTGTTGGGAGCATCATCCGGAAGTGGAAGGCTTATGGAACTACTGTTAGCCTTCCACGGCCTGGACAGCCTTTGAAAGTTTCCACCCGTGCCAAGGCCAGGCTTGTCCGAAGAGTCAAGGCTAACCCAAGGACAACAAGGAAGGAGCTCCGGGAAGATCTCATGACAGTGGAGACATTGGTTTCAGTCAATACCATAAGTAACGTACTCCACCGCAATGGTCTCCGTTCCAGATGAGCCCGTAAGGTACCTTTACTTTCAAAGCGTCATGTCAAGGCTCATCTACAGTTTGCTCATGATCACTTGGAGGACTCTGAGACAGACTGGTTCAAGGTTCTCTGGTCTGATGAGACCAAGATCGAGATCTTTGGTGCCAACCACACACGTGACGTTTGGAGACTGGATGGCACTGCATATGACCCCAAGAATACCATCCCTACAGTCAAGCATGGTGGTGGCAGCATCATGCTGTGGGGCTGTTTCTCAGCCAAGGGGCCTGGCCATCTGGTCCGCATCCATGGGAAGATGGATAGCACGGCCTACCTGGAGATTTTGGCCAAGAACCTCCGCTCCTCCATCAAGGATCTTAAGATGGGTCGTCATTTCATCTTCCAACAAGACAATGACACAAAGCACACAGCGAAGAAAACCAAGGCCTGGTTCAAGAGGGAAAAAATCAAGGTGTTGCAGTGGCCTAGTCAGTCTCCTGACCTTAACCCAATTGAAAACTTGTGGAAGGAGCTCAAGATTAAAGTCCACATGAGACACCCAAAGAACCTAGATAACTTGGAGAAGATCTGCATGGAGGAGTGGGCCAAGATAACTCCAGAGACCTGTGCCGGCCTGATCAGGTCTTATAAAAGACGATTATTAGCTGTAATTGCAAACAAGGGTTATTCCACAAAATATTAAACCTAGGGGTTGAATAATAATTGACCCACACTTTTATGTTGAAAATGTATTAAAATTTAACTGAGCAACATAACTTGTTGGTTTGGAAGATTTATGCATCTGTTAATAAATCCTGCTCTTGTTTGAAGTTTGCAGGCTCTAACTTATTTGCATCTTATCAAACCAGCTAAATCTGCAGGGGGTTGAATACTACTTGTAGGCACTATATATATATATATATATATATATATATATATATATATATAATCGTACACAGTCTATTTTTATAGTAAACCATTGTGGTGATGGCTATCTGGACATGTGGCCTCTCGGGAATTGTAATCTTTGCACAGGGCATGACTCTGCATGTGGTTAATGATGGAAGCCAATTGTCCAGAACTGTACACGTCTTGAAGGACCACTTAGCCTCTGGATGAACAACTTGACTCACAGCCGGTAATGTCATGCCTGGATTTTTATTCTGGCTGTGAAGACATTTACTGTGCCATCCGTCATACCGACAAAAATATGTGCGCAGCACAGAATATAGAAGGGCTGTAAGAGAACTTTGCTGTACAAGACCCCAGGACAATAAATGTGTAACCAGGTGGGGAAAAAATCTTACAATGCACCACTACAATACCAAATATAAAGGACCAGCTAAGGACCAATTTTCAGTTACATGTTTCCCAGGCATTTGTCAAGTGGTCGTGGAGTCCTAGTGATTATGTTGGTAGCCAGGCCCAAATCTGACCTTAATGTTTAAAAAAAACATCTTTCACCCCACCGAGCTCCTGCTGCACCCATTTTGATACTGTCGAGGTCACATGCCAGTCTACTTCCTGGCGTTGCCTTGAGATACAAGAAATACTGAAGAATTTCTACATACCAATCTTTGACCATGGATGGGTGATTGGCATTCCTTAGCTTTTACTGTCAGAATACCTCTTTAAAGGGTTTGCATCATTACGTATTTTGGGGATGATTGACAATTGTCCAGTGGCATGGCTGTACCACTGGCCAACACTGTGCGCTCCCCCAAGCTCTGCAGCATCAGAGAAGTGCAGGAGGACTTAAGCACATGGGATCCAGTGATCGGGACAGCTTTAGAGCAGCACAGGCAAGCTTTATCGAAAAGAGGTTAATTGAAAAAGAAAAAAAAGATAGAGGGCACTCCCAACGTGAAGGAAAGAAGCAAAACAATCCAAAAAGTGCAGATAGAAAAAAATTATAGGAAATAAAAACTTTTTATTAAAAAACACTACGCGTTTCGACTGCACCTAGGCTTCTTCAGGTGTATGGAAAATTATAACATAATAAGCTCTTATAGAATGGGTGGAGATATCAATCAACAATTATAAAAAACATGTGTGATACATTGCAAACATAGCATAATGAATTTCCGAATGAAAAGATTTCATGAGAATGAAGATAATACACATAGAGTACAGACCAAAAGTTTGGACACACTTTCTCATCTCTAGAACAACTGTTCAGAGAAGACTTTGTGCAGCAGGCCTTCATGGTAAAATAGCTGCTAGGAAACCACTGCTAAGGACAGGCAACAAGCAGAAGAGACTTGTTTGGGCTAAAGAACACAAAGAATGGACATTAGACCAGTGGAAATCTGTGCTTTGGTCTGATGAGTCCAAATTTGATATCTTTGGATCCAACCACCGTGTCTTTGTAGAAAAGGTGAACGGATGGACTCTACATGCCTGGTTCCCACAATGAAGCATGGAGGAGGAGGTGTGATGGTGTGGGGGTGCTTTGCTGGTGACACTGTTGGGGATTTATTCAAAATTGAAGGCATACAGAACCAGCATGGCTACCACAGCATCTTGCAGAGGCATGCTATTCCATCCGGTTTGCGTTTAGTTGGACCATCTTTTATTTTTCAAAAGGACAATGACCCTAAACACCCCTCCAGGCTGTGTAAGGGCTATTTGACTAAGAAGGAGAGATGACCTGGCCTCCACAGTCACCAGACCTGAACCCAATCGAGATGGTTTGGGGTGAGCTGGACCGCAGAGTGAAGGCAAAACGGCCAACAAGTGCTAAGCATCTCTGGGAACTCCTTCAAGACTGTTGGAAAACCATTTCTTGTGACTACCTCTTGAAGCTCATCAAGAGAATGTCAAGAGTGTACAAAGCAGTAATCAAAGCAAAAGGTGGCTACTTTGAAGAACCTAGAATATAAGACATATTTTCAGTTGTTTCACACTTTTTTAAGTATTTCATTCCACATGTTTTCATTCATAGTTTGATGCCTTCAATGTGAATCTACAATTTTCAGAGTCATGAAAATAAAGAAAACTCATTGAATGAGAAAGTGTGTCCAAACTTTTGGTCTGTACTGTATGTAATCACAGTAGGAAAGAAAAAAAAATATGTATATATGTTAAAAAAATATATAAGATAAATAAATGAATAAATAAATAAAAGATAAAGAAATAAAAATAAATTTGATTTAGCCCCAATCTTTTCATTTTTACAAGGGGTAATAGGAGAAAATGGACTGCAAAATTTTTTGCTTAATTTTTCCTGAGTACACCATTACCTTTTGACTTTTGGAGCACAAAATTTCCTGAAATAGATTGCAGACGCCATGTTGTCTTTGCAGAGCCCTTGAGGTGCCTAAACAGTAGCGCTCCAGCACAAGTGATCCCATTTTGGAAACTACACCCCTCAGGGAATTTATCTATAGGTGTGATGAGCACCGTGAACCCGCAGTTGCTTCACAGAATTTTATGACATTGATCTGTGTAAATGAAATAAAAAAAACGTTTTTCTCACAAAAATGTTGCTTTAGCCCCACATTTTTCATTCTCACAAGCGTAACGGTAGAAAATGGATAATATAATTTGTTGTGTATTTTCTCCTGAGTATACAGGTACCCCATATGTGGTGGAAAACTACTTTTGGGCTTTGGCAGGGCTTGGAAGGGAAGGAGCATCATTTAACATTTGCAGAGCAAAGTTGGCTGGAATTAGTAACAGACACCATGTCATGATTGCAGAGCCCTTGATGTGCCTAAGCAGTGGAAACTCCCCCACAAGTAACCTCATTTTGGAAACTAGACCCCCCTCAAGGAATTCATCTAGATGTGTGGTGAGCACCCTGAAAAAGCAGTTGCTTTACAGAATTTTATAACGTTGAGCTGTGAAATTAATTAAAAAAACAATTCTCACAAAAATGTTGCGTTAGCCAAACATTTTTTATTTTAACGAGGGTATCAGGAGAAAATAGACCATGCAGTTTGTTATACAATTTCTCCTGAGTACATTGTCCCATTTGTGATGGAAAACAACTTTTTGGGTT
Organism: Anomaloglossus baeobatrachus; assembly: GCF_048569485.1. Taxonomy (NCBI): domain Eukaryota; kingdom Metazoa; phylum Chordata; class Amphibia; order Anura; family Aromobatidae; genus Anomaloglossus; species Anomaloglossus baeobatrachus. The sequence continues at coordinate 46,316,698 of NC_134358.1, forward strand.
CACGACAGGGCTTGGAAGGGAAGGAGCGTTTTGTGACTTTTGGAGTGCCATTTTGGCTGGAATAGATAGCAGATGCCATGTGGCATTGGCAGAGCCCCTGATGTGCCTAAACATTGGAAACCACCAAGAAGTATTTTGTAAACTACACACCTCATGGAATTTATCTAGAAGTGTGGTGAACACCTTGAACCTGCACATGCTTCACAAAATTTTATAACCTTGAGACGGGATCCTTATTGCCTCTGATTAGTATCCTCATAGTTCTACCACCCATAGAGCCCCCATAAAAAGTGCCATAGACTCTAAAGCCTGGTTTACACGGGACGACTGATCGTGCGATTTCACGATCGATCGTACCCACCCCCGTCGTTTGTGCGTCACGGGCAATTGATTGCCCGTGGCGCACAAACTCGTTAACTCCCCGTCACACGTACTTACCTCCCGGGCGACGTCGCTGAGGGCGGCGAACATCCACTTCCTGAAGTGGAAGGGATGTTCGGCATCACAGCGACGTCACGCGGCGGCCGGCCAATAGAAGCGGAGGGGCGGAGATGAGTGGGATGTAAACATCCCGCCCACCTTCTTCCTTCCACATAGCCGGCGGGAGTCGCGGGACACAGGTAAGCGATGTTCATCATTCCCGTGGTGTCACACGGAGCGACGTATGCTGCCACGGGAACGATGAACAACCGGCGCCATGTTTCATAAACGATTTTATGAAACCTAGCGACGAGTACACGACTCACGATTTGTGAGCGATACTGCGTCGCTAGGAGGTGTCACACAGGCCGGCATCGCAAGCGACGCCAGATGTGCGTCAGAAAAACCGTGACCCCGACGATCTATCGCACGATAGATCGTCTCGTGTAATGCACCCTTAACAGTACTTGTCATGCTATCTCCATAACATTGGCAACCTCATTACCCACTATAACCAAATGAACCCTGAAAATAATGGACTCTACGGTTCCATTAGGAGGAACTCATATATGGACCACCTGTGGCCAATCTTACATACCTTCTTGTTTCAGAGCCAAGTGTCACTAGAGAGATCTGACAAGCAGGAATGATCTGTTGTCAATGGCTCCAGCCAAGACAAAAAAAGTAGCAAATGGAGGCAACTCAAAACTAAAATTCTCATGGCCTAAAGGCTGCTTTACACGCTGCGACATCGCTAGCAATGTCGTTAGCGATCGCACCCGCCCCCGTAGTTTGTGCATCAGGGCAAATTGCTGCCCGTGGCGAATAATATCGCTGGTACGCGTCACATGAAATCACCTTCCTAGCGACATCGCTGTGGCTAGCGAACAGCCTCTTTTTTAAGGGGGAGGTTCGTGCGGCGTCACAGAGACGTCACACAGCGGTCCACCAATAGAAGCGGAGTGCAGCCGCATGAACGTCACTCCCACCACGTTGCCGGAGAACTCAGGTACGCTGTTGTTCGTCGTTCCAGGGGTGTCACACGTAGCGATGTGTGCTGCCTCAGGAACGACTATCAACCTGCATACCAAACGAGCAACGATTTTTGGGAAACGAACGACGTGTCAACAACCAATGATTTTTGGCATTTTTTGAAGTGTTAGCGGTCGCTCGTACGTGTCACACGCAACGACGTCGCCGGATGTGCGTCACGAATTCCGTGACCCCAACAATATCTCGTTAGCGATGTCGCTGCGTGTAAAGCGGCCTTTAGCCACAATTTTCAGGCCATTTTGCTGCCTTGTTCTTCTAAAATACAGATTTCCATGTCATTTCAGAAATAGAATATTAGATCATAACTAGACTGAGGACAATCTAGCAGCGCTTGCGCCAAATCTCCAAGGACCATAAATTCCAATTATCTTGACATTCAGGTCACATCACTAAGTCAGTAAGGAAAAATATAAAGATAATTTCAGTCATTTCTACCCAATTACTACATTGTGGTAGAATGACATTAAAATCACATCAAACCATGGGAAAGTAATTGACCGTTTCATAACAACATTTCATGGTTTTCCTTTAGTTCTTAGTCTTATTTTTTTTTTTAAATTTGAAACAAAGTTTTTTAAACATTTGCAATAAATCCAACTTATATTAGTGCTCATATAAACATAATATTTCTCATACATTAGGCTTGTCTTGCTCAAGCTTAGTAGGATCTCCATTGGACTCAGAAGCAGGTTACATGCTCGATAACAAATCTTGATGTAGTTTATTTTTCTCTTTTTCAGAAAATCTCCGCTGGTGATTGTCTCAAAAAATATCCCTTTCAAGACATAATCGAAATATTCCAGTTTTTGTTACCCAGAAAACTGTCGGGTGACTTTTGGATGATAATTGTATGAGGTATGGGAGAATGCAATCCGTTTTGCTGTTATAGAAACCATCTTGTCTTATAACTGAATGATGTCATAGGGCTCAGCTAACACTGATGGGAGGGGAAATTTCACATTTCTACACACACCTGAGGCTTTTAGTGGTGCATAGTTATTTCTTTGTTTGGGATACTATATACAGTGCCTACAAGTAGTATTCAACCCCCTGCAGATTTAGCAGGTTTACACATTCGGAATTAACTTGGCATTGTGACATTTGGACTGTAGATCAGCCTGGAAGTGTGAAATGCACTGCAGCAAAAAAGAATGTTATTTCTTTTTTTTTTTTAAATTGTGAAAAGTTTATTCAGAGGGTCATTTATTATTCAACCCCTCAAACCACCAGAATTCAGTTTGGTTCCCCTAAAGTATTAAGAAGTATTTCAGGCACAAAGAACAATGAGCTTCACATGTTTGGATTAATTATCTCTTTTTCCAGCCTTTTTTGACTAATTAAGACCCTCCCCAAACTTGTGAACAGCACTCATACTTGGTCAACATGGGAAAGACAAAGGAGCAGTCCAAGGCTATCAGAGACAAGATGGTGGAGGGTCACAAGGCTGGCAAGGGGTACAAAACCCTTTCCAAGAAGTTGGGCCTACCTGTCTCCACTGTTGGGAGCATCATCCGGAAGTGGAAGGCTTATGAAAATACTGTTAGCCTTCCACGGCCTGGACAGCCTTTGAAAGTTTCCACCTGTGCTGAGGCCAGCCTTGTCCGAAGAGTCAAGGCTAACCCAAGGACAACAAGGAAGGAGCTCCGGGAAGATCTCATGGCAGTGGGGACATTGGTTTCAGTCAATACCATAAGTAACATACTCCACCGCAATGGTCTCCATTCCAGACAAGCCCGTAAGGTACCTTTACTTTCAAAGCGTCATGTCAAGGCTCGTCTACTGTTTGCTCATGATCACTTGGAGGACTCTGAGACAGACTGGTTCAATTTTCTCTGGTCTGATGAGACCAAGATCGAGATCTTTGGTGCCAACCACACATGTGACGTTTGGAGACTGGATGGCACTGCATACGGCCCCAAGAATACCATCCCTACAGTCAAGCATGGTGGTGGCAGCATCATGCTGTGGGGCTGTTTCTCAGCCAAGGGGCCTGGCTATCTGGTCCGCATCCATGGGAAGATGGATAGCACGGCCTACCTGGAGATTTTGGCCAAGAACCTCCGCTCCTCCATCAAGGATCTTAAGATGGGTCGTCATTTCATCTTCCAACAAGACAACGACCCAAAGCACACAGCCAAGAAAACCAAGGCCTGGTTCAAGAGGGAAAAATCAAGGTGTTGCAGTGGCCTAGTCAGTCTCCTAACCTTAACCCAATTGAAAACTTGTGGAAGGAGCTCAAGATTAAAGTCCACATGAGACACCCAAAGAACCTAGATAACTTGGAGAAGATCTGCATGGAGGAGTGGGCCAAGATAACTCCAGAGACCTGTGCCGGCCTGATCAGGTCTTATAAAAGACGATTCTTAGCTGTAATTGCAAACAAGGGTTATTCCACAAAATATTAAACCTAGGGGTTGAATAATAATTGACCCACAATTTTATGTTGAAAATGTATTAAAATTTAACTGAGCAACATAACTTGTTGGTTTGTAAGATTTATGCATCTGTTAATAAATCCTGCTCTTGTTTGAAGTTTGCAGGCTCTAACTTATTTGCATCTTATCAAACCTGCTAAATCTGCGGGGGTTGAATACTACTTGTAGGCACTGTAAACTGGTCACATGATGTAATAAAGCAGAAACTTTCAGTACACCGCAAAGCTTACAAATTTGGAGTTTCAAATGCGTAGAAGGAGAATATTTTACTCACAGAGGATATATGAAGACTATTTGAGTCATTTCTAGCTATTTACTACATTAGGGTAGAGTACAATCAAACCATGGGAATGTACAGTATTTCACCAATTTCTAATATAAAACAAACAAAATACCTAAAGCACATATTGAATCAAATTAGGATTCCTGCCCATACATATGGTAACATAACCCTGAGAACACTCCTCAATGCATATTCAAAACAATTAGAAAAAGCAATTTTCGGATGAAAAAAAGTGAAAAACCTTTATTAAATACAATTGATTAAAAATTGAGGTACAGCAAATCAAACCACTGGTATACAAACTTTTGAACATATGAGTATACACCATATATTTGCATACAACATGAGCATTGTCAGTGGGCACAAAGGGTTGTCACACCTTATAAACTACAGACATAAAAAACATATTAAGGCCTCCGCCACACATCCGTGAAAACCACGTCCGTGTAAAACGGGCCGTTTTTCGGGTCCGTTTTCCGTTTTTTAGGTCCGTTTTTATGGTATGTGTGGCCTGAGTGTGTATCCCGTATGCTAGCCGTATGTGCGTGTGGAATGTCCGTGTGTGCGTGAGTGAAATAACTGACATGTGTGTGTGTTGTCCGTGTGAAATGTACGTGTGTGATGCAAAATGTCATTACTACATGTCGGAAGACAGAGTAGCGGGATGAGAATGAACTCGGGTGAACTTCACCCGACTTCATTCTCATGCCGCGGCTCTGTCTTTGTGCCGTGTACTGATTAGCGGTCACCTGTGAAGGATTCACCGGTGACCGCTAATCCCCCGAATGACTGAAGTGTCCCCCCCCCCTCTCTCATACTCACCGATCCCCGATCAACGGCGCTGCACGGCATTCACACTGCTCCGGCGGCTTTTTCTAATTTGAAAAAGCCGGCCGCTCATTAAACAATCTCGTATTCCCTGCTTTACCCGCCCACCGGCGCCTGTGATTGGTTGCAGTCACACACGCCCACCACGTTGAGTGACAGCTGTCTCACTGCACCCAATCACAGCAGCCGGTGGGCGTGTCTATACTGTGCAGTGAAATAAATAAATAAATAATTAAAAAAAACGGCGTGCGGTCCCCCCCATTTTAATACCAGCCAGATAAAGCCATACGGCTGAAGGCTGGTATTCTCAGGATGGGGAGCTCGACGTTATGGGGAGCCCCCCACCCTAAAAATATCAGTCAGCAGCCGCCAAGAATTGCCGCATACATTATATGTGACAGTTCTGGGACTGTACCCGGCTCTTCCCGATTTGCCCTGGTGCGTTGGCAAATCGGGGTAATAAGGAGTTATTGGCAGCCCATAGCTGCCAATAAGTCCTAGATTAATCATGTCAGGCGTCTATGAGACACCTTCCATGATTAATCTGTAAGTGACAGTAAAAACACACACACCCGAAAAAATAATTTATTAGAAATAAAAAACACAAACAAATTCCCTCATTACCAATTTATTAACCCCGACAAAGCTCTCCATGTCCGGCGTACTCCAGGATGGTCCAGCGTCGCTTCCAGCTCTGCTGCATGCAGGTGACAGGAGCAGCAGAATACACCGCCGCTCCGGTCACCTCCATGCAGCTAATGAGATGAGTAGCGCGATCAGCTGAGCTGTCACTGAGGTTACCCGCGGCTACCGCTGGATCCAGTGACAGCGGGTAACCTCAGTGACCGCTCAGCTGATCGCGCTACTCATCTCATTAGCTGCGTGGAGGTGACCGGAGCGGCGGTGTATTCTGCTGCTCCTGTCACCTGCATGCAGCAGAGCTGGAAGCGACGCTGGACCATCCTGGAGTACGCCGGACATGGAGGGCTTTGTCGGGGTTAATAAATTGGTAATGAGGGAATTTGTTTGTGTTTTTTATTTCTAATAAATGATTTTTTCAGTTGCTGTGTGTTTTTTTACTGTCACTTACAGATTAATCATGGAAGGAATCTCGGGGAGACGCCTGACATGATTAATCTAGGACTTATTGGCAGCTATGGGCTGCCAATAACTCCTTATTACCCCGATTTGCCAACGCACCAGGGCAAATCGGGAAGAGCCGGGTACAGTCCCAGAACTGTCGCATATAATGTATGCGGCAATTCTGGGCGGCTGCTGACTGATATTTTTAGGGTGGGGGGCTCCCCATAACGTCGAGCTCCCCATCCTGAGAATACCAGCCTTCAGCCGTATGGCTTTATCTGGCTGGTATTAAAATGGGGGGGACCGCACGCCGTTTTTTTAAATTATTTATTTATTTATTTCACTGCACAGTATAGACACGCCCACCGGCTGCTGTGATTGGGTGCAGTGAGACAGCTGTCACTCAGCGTGGTGGGCGTGTGTGACTGCAACCAATCACAGGCGCCGGTGGGCGGGTAAAGCAGGGAATACGAGATTAATTAATGGGCGGCCGGCTTTTTCAAAATAGTAAAAGCCGCCGGAGTTTTTATAAGAGCCGTGCAGCGCCGCGCCGGAGATCGGGGAACGGTGAGTATGAGAGAGGGGGGGAACTGACCGACAGACAGCTAGAGGGACAGATAAGACAGAGAGACCGACCGACAGACATAGAGACCGACCGACGGACTGAGGGAGAGAACAAAACAGAAAAAGAAAAAAGACCGACATCACATGAAAAAAGCACAAAACGTACAGGGAGCAAACAGAGATGCGTCCGTGTCACTCGGACGTGCGCACAGACCCATTGACTTTCATTGGGTCCGTGCTGCGTGTTGCGTGCAGAAAACGGACATGCTGGCGTGAGACACGGACCAAAAAATGCATCACGGAGACGGACTCACGGACATAACCAAAAACGCAATTGTAACCGCAGAGATATAGTAACATTGGTGCACGTTTGGCCGTGTCTCCAGTATACACGGAAACGGACCAAACACGCACGTGTTTCACGGATGTGTGTTTCAGGCCTAAGACACATAAGGAAAAGGCAGTGGGTTTAGGCACAAAGTGCAAGAGGTATGTCAGGACTCATTTGTGATGCATATCTATATATCTACACACAGTGGTTCAATTAGCATAGTGTCCACCAAAACCCTGAAATAAAGTAGTCATACCTAATAAAGTGCAAGTGCCAAAAAGATGGTGAATTATCTCCAAGTAAGGAACCCCAACGTGCGTTTTGCGCTGTCTATTGCTACTTATTTACGGAGAATATAATGTAATTTACCAATTTCTAATATAACTTTGATTTTTTTTTATATACAATTCTAATTTTGTTTTTTTTTTATTTAATTTCTGAAATTTGTTTAAAAACGTACAATAAATGTAAACTTTACTTGAGCTCACACAACACCATTTTTCTTATTTGTTGAGCTTTCCTCACATATGGTCAGTAACAAATCTTGCGTAATTCATTTTCCTCTTTCTTAGAAAATTCTCCCTTGGTGACATTACAGTAAAATTAAGTTATGGAGAAGTAATTTACCGTGTTTTCGTCCGTTCTTAGTTTGAAATTTTCTCTTTTGATTTAAATTCTAATAATTTTCAAAAACTTACAATAAATATAAACTATATTTGTACTCATATAAACAAAATATTTCTACACATTAGGCTTGTCTTGTACATACTTAGTAGGACCTTTATTGACCTCGGAGGAATTTTACATGGTCAGTAGTAAACTTTGGGTATTTCTTTTTCCTTTTCTAAGAAACTCCCTTGGTGATCATCGGAAAAAAGATCTCATTCCAGGCAGGCAAAAGAAATGTTTCACTTGTGATACCCTAAGAGCTGTCGGACGACTTTTGAATGATTATTGTAAGGAGAAATTTGAAGACTATTTGAGTAATTTCTAACTGATTACTACATTGAGCTAGAGTGAAATTGTAGTAGAATCAAGTCAGGGGGAAGTAATTGACACTTTTATTGTCACGACCAGGGATAGAAGCTTTTCTGGCCCTAACGTACAATGCAAAGTGAAGGGGAAGGAAAGCCCTATCGCTAGGAAATGGGGAAAGTGTTGAACCTTGACAACAACCTGCAGCTCACCCTCACTGCCCTCACCAACACTATACAGGTTCTGCACCTGTCGCCGAGCAGTAATACCTCACCCTAGGCATATCCCGATATAGGGCCTCAGCAAGGATCGAAGGTACGAGCTCTTCATCAACTCCACTAACGCTAAAGGCCGCTTTACACGCTGCGACATCGCTAGCGATGTTGCTAGCGATCGCACCCGCTCGCAAATCACTGCCCGTGGTGAACAATATCGCTAGTATGCATCACATGCACATACCTTCCTAACGACGTCGCTGTGGAGCCGGCGAACAAACTCTTTTTTAAGGGGCAGATTCGTGCGGCGTTACAGCGACGTCACACAGTGGGCCACCAATAGAAGCGGAGGCGCGGAGAGCAGCCGCATTAACGTCACTCCCACCTCGTTGCTGGAGGACGCAGGAACGCTATTGTTCGTCGTTCCCGGGGTGTCACACATAGCAATGTGTGGTGCCTCAGGAACGACGAACAACCTGCGTCCAAAATGAGCAATGATATTTGGGAAAGGAAAGACGTGTCAACAATCAATGATTTTTGCCATTTTTCGGATCGTTAGCGGTCACTCATAGGTGTCACACGCAACAACATCGCTAACGAGGCCGGATGTGCGTCACAAATTCCGTGACCCCAGCGATATCTCGTTAGCGATGTTGTTGCGTGTAAAACGGCCTTAAGGGAGACAAAAGGAAACAATACAGGGGAAACACAAATGCTACCACCTGAGCCCAGGTAGATAGCAAAGACAAATACTTATCTTAGAAGCAGCAACCACAGAAGTCTCTGGAAGAACAAGAGGACATGACCGCTGCCGACCACAGCTAGGAACAACTATAAACTGCACCAAAACCACCCCAGGGTGAGGTTTATAAAGGAAATCAGAGGCTGACAACTAACAGGAAAAACTGACAAGTTCCCAGGGTCCTAGAGTCTGCTGCAGCAGAAACAGGGAACTGTCAGATAACAACACATGCTGACAATCTCTGGGATTTTCTGACAGTCGCTGCCACTGGATTGTCAGCCTGCTGTGACACCTCCGTGTGATTTATAACATGATTTCAAGTTTGTTCTGACATTCTTAGTTTTCAAAGACTTACAAGAAATATGGACTTTATTTGTACTCACACAAACATCATTATCCTTATTTGTTAAGCTTGTCTTCCCCATACTTAGTAGGACTTCCATTGACCCTGGTGGCATTTTACATGGTCTGTAACTAACCTTGGTTAGTTAATTTTCCTCTTTCGTAGAAATTCTCTCTTGGTGATCATGTACAAGGTATCGTTTGGCTCAGTGTAATTTGGAAACTTTGAACACCGAAACTAGGGAAATACGTGATGTAGTGACAAAGTCTTCCTTCGTATTTTTGATACTGCTCCCTTGGGGGAAACAGGCTTTGATGTAGTTTGATGAAGGGGACAAATATGGAAGAAGTAGAAGCCATTGTTATAGTTAACAACAAAGTCTTTTACTGAACTAGAAGTTGCAAAAACATAACAGATCACTGGCATCAGCCTGGAGCCTATTCATATTTGAATTTGAGAGAGTTTTCACATAGATGGTTTTCACATGGCAAAACTTTACTTTTCTTCTTCAATATGATGTTAGTTATATGAATCCCTTTAAGAAAAATCCATCTTTTCTTCTTCCTGCACACCCGCTGCAGCAGCTACCTTTTCAGATGTTTCCATGAGGCAAGACATAGAATTCCTCCTCTAAATCTTCCACTCTAGGTTGGCATCTTGCAATCCACCAATTTATCAGGGGACCCTTGTCCAGCCCACAGCAGTCTCAGGACTACCAGTAGCTCTGCTCTCACATGCTACTGTTTGGGCCTTTCCCAGCCTCTCACTAAGCTGTGCTCACTTCTAGCATAATGCGTCTGGCTGGTCCTCACTGTGCTATAACTACTGGCACTCTGGTGTGCTAGGCCTCAACAGTAGCGATGATTTTGGTTTGGCGGGTTCAGCCGGACTTTAGATAAAGCCTGATTTGGGACCCAGACTTGACCTGAACCCACACTATATTCGATCACGCTGTTGTTATCCCAGTACGAGCTGATCAAACACTGCATGCAGATTGCACTTGGTGTTACGTCTACTCTGGACCACAGACTCAGGATAGCTGTCACAGGTAGACTAGACACTAGCTGCCCACTGAGCAGGATCCTGAGAACCCCAAAACCCTTTAATTACTTTACAGGGATCTGGAATTACTACAGGGTCCAGGAGGTCACTGCCTATGGAGGGCTGCAATATAAAAGAAGAGTAGTCCCCAGGCAAGGTCAAAACCAGGAGATAAAAAAAGGGAGAAAATCGGCAGGCAAGAGAGTAGTCAGGAAATCAGGTTAAGGTCAAACCGGAGATGGCAGCAAAGTACAAAAACAGCAGGCAGGAGAATGGTCAGAGAACAAGTAGAGGTCAAAACACGGGGATCAATATTACAAGAGCACGGTGTGAACCAGAACCGCAGCAATAAAACTACAAGACTATATCTAGTGGTGACCAGCAGACTGGAGGAGGAATAAGATGCGTGTGGTGCCTTCCCATTGTCCGTGGCTGAAAGGTAGTAACTTCAGCTGGAAGGCAAACACTACCACAGTCAGCCAGTGGTACTGCAGGTCCAGTCAAACCCAGCTTAGTGAATGGGCGGAGCCTGTGCTCACCAGAGCCACTGGTACTGACTCCTCCCCTATCACCAGCACTGCTCACGGTGGGAATACAGCAGCACCTAGTGATCGTAGCAGAAGTCACAGGAGCAGACTCTGGTGGAGAAGTGACACTTGGCTGAGCACTGAGTGTAACCGGAAACAGCGATGCTCGCACAAGTGGTTTTCATACGTAAAACACCCGAACTCTGAACCTGAATTCTGTTTTTTTTTAGTCTGTGTTTGGTACAAACACCAAACACTAAACCTTGGGTTCCTCATCTCTACTCAACATGCCTTTACAGTGCTGGCCAAAAGTATTGGCATCCCTGCAATTCTGTGAGATAATACTCAGTTTCTTCTTGAAAATGATTGCAATCACAAATTCTTTGGTATTATTATCTTCATTTATTTTGCTCGCAATGAAAAAACACAAAAGAGAATGAAACAAAAATCAAATCATTGATCATTTCACACAAAACTCCAAAAATGGGCCAGACAAAAGTATTGGCACCCTTAGCCTAATACTTGGTTGCACAACCTTTAGCCAAAATAACGGCGAACAACCGCTTCCGGTAACCATCAATGAGTTTCTTACAATACTCTGCTGCAATTTTAGACCATTCTTCTTTGGCAAACTGCTCCAGGTCCCTGAGATTTGAAGGGGGCCTTCTCCAAACTGCCATTTTGAGATCTCTCCACAGGTGTTCTATGGGGTTCAGGTCTGGACTCATTGCTGGCCACTTTAGTAGTCTCCAGTGCTTTCTCTCAAACCATTTTCTAGTGCTTTTTGAAGTGTGTTTTGGGTCATTGTCCTGCTGGAAGACCCATGACCTCTGAGGGAGACCCAGCTTTCTCACACTGGGCCCTACATTATGCTGCAAAATTTGTTGGTAGTCTTCAGACTTCATAATGCCATGCACACGGTCAAGCAGTCCAGTGCCAGAGGCAGTAAAGCAACCCCAAAAATCAGGGAACCTCCGCCATGTTTGACTGTAGGGACCGTGTTCTTTTCTTTGAATGCCTCTTTTTTTTCCCTGTAAACTCTATGTTGATGGCTTTTCCCAAAAAGCTCTACTTTTGTCTCATCTGACCAGAGAACATTCTTCCAAAACATTTTAGGCTTTCTCAGGTAAGTTTTGGCAAACTCCAGCCTGGCTTTTTTATGTCTCGGGGTAAGAAGTGGGGTCTTCCTGGGTATCCTACCATACAGTCCCTTTTCATTCAGACGCCGACGGATAGTACGGGGTGACACTGTTGTACCCTCGGACTGCAGGGCAGCTTGAACTTGTTTGGATGTTAGTCGAGGTTCTTTATCCACCATCCGCACAATCTTGCGTTGAAATCTCTCGTCAATTTTTCTTTTCCTTCCACATCTAGGGAGGTTACCACAGTGCCATGGGCTTTACACTTCTGGATGACACTGTGCACCGTAGACACAGAAACTTTCAGGTCTTTGGAGATGGACTTGTAGCCTTAAGATTGCTCATGCTTCCTCACAATTTGGATTCTCAAGTCCTCAGACAGTTCTTTGGTCTTCTTTCTTTCCTCCATGCTCAATGTGGTACACACAAGGACACAGGACAGAGGCTGAGTGAACTTTAATCCATGTCAACTGGCTGCAAGTGTGATTTAGTTATTGCCAACACCTGTTAGGTGCCACAGGTAAGTTACAGGTGCTGTTAATTACACAAATTAGGGAAGCATCACAGGATTTTTCAAACAGTGCCAATACTTTTGTCCACCCCCTTTTTTATGTTTGGTGTGGAATTATATCCAATTTGGCTTCATGACAATTTTTTTTTTATTTTTTTTTCATTGAAGACAAATTAAATGAAGATAATAATACCAAAGAATTTGTGATTGCAATCATTTTCAAGAAGAAACTGAGTATTATCTGACAGAATTGCAGGGGTGCCAATACTTTTGGCCAGCACTGTATATAGATTAAACCTTTACCTGAGGTTCCCACTAATTGACCTTTTCGTACCCAAAACTCCTTCACCCACTAATACTTTTCACGTTACACTTAGAAATCAATGCATCACCTGAGAAATGCATCAACATAGCACATTTGTAATGCTACTGTAGTGCAGGTGTTTTAACCTACTCATCGCTGGGCTGGGGGTTCAGATCCTCTGCGTTGCCATGGGGTGGCTTGGCCTGGTACTGTTGCCCTGAGACGTACAAGAAGGGAAGGATGGCGGTGGACGGGAGGCAGGGATAGAGGACGGGGATGGTAGTGATGGTTAGGAAATCTATCAAATGATCGTGACGCCACCTGTGGTATTTGGCCAAGGATGGGCCACCGCTGCAGCGACCCTTGCCGGGGCAGATATTGGGGTGCAGCTGGGATGGTGTCGCTCCCCACAGGCGAAGTGGGATTACCCCGGGAAGATGGCGGGGGTGGTGGTAGTCCCCGTTGGCGCCGCAGCGCTGGGCGACGCCGCCGGCAAAGGACAGGCAGAGACAGGGGCTGCAGTTCCAGGTCCTATTACTCACAAGTCTTTCAGATGCTGCCCAAGGTACCGTTCTCTGCCACAATGGGCTCCAGCCGATCCCGGATCCATGAAAGGTCACATCTGGTGCGTCTCAGCCTGTGAGCCCTTTGCTCCTTTTATGCGCTAAGTATCAGACCCCCGTCGCGTGAAGCACTTGAGGGTCCCAGTGTCAGAAAAGTGTCGTTCTGTATGCTGATAGCGCGGTTCCATATGGGGCCAGTCCTCAACGCCGGATCCTATATGCTATTTTCTGAAGACTCGTGGGACAGGTCCAGTAACTGTTCTAGCTGTTCCCCGTGACCCTTAAGAATTGGTAGACAACGTGAAGTATATCTGCCCTAGGATTCTGTATCCCGACAGCGCCAGTCCTGTGGAAGAAGCTGCCCTGCTTCTCCCCAGTGACCGTGTTGAACGCCTTGGCCCTCAGAGCCGCTCGCGGCATGTTCACTCTGCTCTGTGTCTGAAGCTGTTCTTCCCTCTATGGTAGTTGTGTTGTGTGTTCCAAGCTGTTGCCTCCAGCCTCTGTCACCGGCTGGTTCACTGCTCTCACCAGGTCAACCTGCTCTTCCCACTGTGTGCTCCTGACTCCCCGTGGTAGTTGCTTCTCCCTGACCCTGAGTCCCCAGTCCAGTGGACCTGGGGAGCCCCTGGTGCAGTGGCATCCTGTAAACCCACCGCTGTAGTGACCCCCTACTGTGATCCCACCCTGGCCCAGTCCCCATTGGGGAGGGCAACCCAGTGTTACTGTATGTATGTGTGAGTGGAAACCGGTACCGACCATCCCTGGACCAAGGATAAGTACTACACCCTAATGGTGGTGCAGTACCCTGTGGCAACTGAAGCCTCAGGGGCGTCACACTTCCGCCAGGGGGTAAAGGTACACTGGGGAAATTTAGAACTCCTAGGTGTAATGCAGCATCTGCCCACTAGATGTCACCAGTATCTAGATGGGGAGGTAGCAGAATGGTCGTACACACTGAGAGTCAAAGCTGGAAGGTCACGTCAGTGAAAAGGAGGAAGAGGAACCGAAGTCACATGGAATCCTAAGGTCGGTAGCCGGGAGGTAACGTCAGATACAGATGGGGAGCAGAACCATAGTAAGAGACCAAGCCGGGGTCAAAAGCCAGAGGGGAACGTCAGTACAAAAAGGGGGAAATGGAACTGAGGGGACGAGACAAGCAGAGGGTCAGGAAGTCAGGGAGCACAGACACGACGGATGGAGCAGTGGACAGGGAGAGGAGTCGGAGTAGTGGGACGAGGATCAGAGTGAACTCATGGGAACCAGAAGCGCACACTGCATTGCAGGAACTATTACTGGCAATGTTCTGGTGGAAACAGCCCAAAGATAAAGCAAAGCAATTACCGTAATGAGGCATCAAACAAGCCCCGCCACCGACAAGGACCCGGGGAATACAAACAACTGAGCAATAGACAAAACCTCACGACTCTGTAAGGAGCGGAGCCATAGGTGAATTGTGACAAAATTATTATATGGTGCTTATCATTCTTCCACTCTTTTACAATCGTCTCAAACTCTTTCCAGTCATAATAGAAATATTTCACTTTTGATACCCAAATGGATGTTGAGTGACCCTTGAATGATAATTGTCTGGAGAATATCACACTATAGGGAAATAGTTGTCCAGTTAATAATATAATTTCATGTCTTTTCTTCAGTTCTCAATTTGAATTTTTTTAATTCGATTTTAAAAAAAATGTTGAAAACTTACAAAAATATGAATTTTATTGGAACTTATGTTAAACATAATATTTCTTATACATTGGGCTTCTCTTGCACATACTTAGTAGGACCTCCATTGTCCCTGATGACAGTTTACAAGGTCAGTAACAATTTTTGGGAAATCTACATTGGTGATTGACTAAAAAAAAAAAATCCTTTTCTAGGCATACCGGTAATTCAAATATATCTCCCTTTTAATATCCAAAGAATTGTTGAGTGACTTTTGGATGAAGAAGGTAAAAGTTACTAACCATTTTCTAGTATGATGTCATGCATTTTTCTTCAAATGTAATTTGAATAAATATAATAAAAATTTTTCAAAAACTTACAAAAAATATGAACCTTATTTGAACTCACACTAATACCATTTTTCTTATTTGTTAAGCTTGCCTTCCACATATTTAGTAGGACCTCCCTTGCCCCTGGTGCCACTTTACACAGTCAGTAACAAACCTTGAGTAGATCATTTTCCTCTTTCTAAGAAAATCTCCCTTGATGATCATCTAAAAACAAAAAAAAATCTCTTTTAAGGAATAATAGAAATATTTCACTTTTATTACCCAAAGAGCTGTCAGGTGACTTTTTGATGATAATTATAGTTGAAAAAGTAGTAGTAAAGAAGTATGTTAATGTGAAGACAGCCATGTGTAGAGTAAAAAGAGATGTTATTGTAGCAATAATCACCCTCATTTGTTTGCAATCGACTGGAAGAATTAATGGATAGCGGAAATTGTACACTTTCTGGGGCTTTACATTATGATTCCAGCTATCCGTTATACTGGCAGCTCCTGCTAAGAAGACCAAGAGATGGAACGATGAGGATAGCTTAGGACATAGGTTTGTTGAGCCCACCACAGGGAATGATATTGAGAGCCATTATCCATCTATACAGAACATGTGCTCGTCCACTTATGATGGTATCATGATGTTTACAGTCTTAGGAAATATCATCAGTATGGTCCAAAAGATTTTTGCCATTGACCCCATAAGGAATAGACTCTAGTGTTGAGCAAATGGCACGAAACTGGGCTTTCTATTGCTAGACCCTTGGGGTTCATGATTGTGTCAGAGTCAGGATCCAACAGAGGATTCCCATGTGGGTCATTAAAACCCAAGATGAGGACCATCTGTGCCCAACCATATCAATAGAATACACCTTGTTCCTTGACTCAGCTAAAGTGCAGTAAGCATACGTCTTTTTGCCCTTTTTTGCTGTTGTAGGAGGTGGTTGCGCCTCCCCTTACTGTTTTATGCTATTTTTCTGTGTTGTGAAGATATTCCGTTTTAGGTACCAAATATGCTGTTAATGTATTTGAAAAAATGACTACTACTGCTGCTTGTGGTGTGCAGGTCCCTGATGTACAGAGTTGCAACTGCGTAGCGGTCGGGCAAGAGCAGCGGTGAATTATATGTTAGATAAGAAAGGGGAAGAATGATAGATAGCCAGTGGGTTGGTTAGCGAGATGAGTCTTCTGAGGAGAGTACTGCAGAAGGGTTCGAGGAGTAAAGATGTGGCACAATGTCAGGACCCAGTCAGGGAACTCTGAGTTAACCTCTTAAAGGTCCAGAGCCTATGCCTCACCCCACTGGGATCAGGGAAGTCATGAGTCTAGACAGCCATCAAAGCCCAGGAATGGAGGGAATGGAGTGGGGGAATGGAGTCCCAGGTGCCCGGCAGCTTGCGAACTAGATTCAATATAACGGGGATAAGTGAGAGTACCTCAAAAACACAGTAACCACAGAACCATTAGGAGTGAGATCATGACTCTCAGAGTGTGGAAAGAATAAACTGTTCAAGTATTGGTTTGCCAAGAGTACTCTGGTGTCACGTGTTTGTCTACTGCATCTACAACGGGGACAAGCTAATAGGTGATGGACACCAGCCTGAAGAGAATAGTAGGTGTTGCACACCCCGCCCAAAGTCATACACACACTGACTCTCTCTGGTTGAGGAGTGCTTAGGACCCAAGGCCTGGGGTTCATACCATCCTTCACTTTAGATCCTGGTGGAGTATGAGGCTGACAGTAAAACCATAATGCTTGCTATGGGCTTACTGACCAGTAGGAAGATCTGAGCTTTGGATTACTCAAGCAAAATAAGGAGGACAAGGATTAGCTGACCAGTCTGTCCTCTCTATGTCTTTACCATACTTAGAGTCATAGGCATAGCCATGGAGAGGTAGCAGTCATTCCAGGGCTCTGTTGCCATATGGTGCCTAAAGGCTCCTCTTCTTCATAGGAAGACAACAATATCATAAATGGCACATAGTAGTTGGGGGACCAGTTACGGATTCCGCATTGGGGCACAAGAACCTCATGTTAAACCTTTGATAGATAGTATGTATAAGGCTAGGGAATAGAGTGCCATGCTTGCACCAATAAATTATGGACAATAAAAATTATTTCTTTAGTAATATTCCCCCTAGCAAGAGCGGTGATGATAGCGGGGTCAGTAACCTAACATGAACTCCCCATTCTTACCAGTCTTGAGAAGGGAATAGCAAGACCCACAATGTCTCACGAGGGTGAGGTCATGTAAGGTTACTAACTTCACCGCTCATGAGTAATGACCGTGAGGGACCTATAGAGCCCCATTTACTTGGATCTGGATAGGATCCACTAAAGAATCGCCGGACGTCGTGAGATGGCTATTTGCTATGGATTGCATGTCAGCTGCCGTTTTCTTTCTTTTTTTTTGGGGGGGGCTACTAAAGTGGTGAATGAGGGACTATGTCTTGTTTCATTTAATCTCTTTTTTTATGTCTTTCAGGTTCCTGTTATTGGATTACATCTGATTCCATGGTTTACGCTGGATCTTCATAGTTTTACCTTTTAATTGAGTTGGTGAACGAGGGAGTTGGGTATTGTTTTTTAAGATAAAATATTTTTCCTGTATCTGTGTTTATTTAACTTTACGCTTGCCGGGTTAGTAATGAGGTTGTCTGATAGACTTCTTCTGCTTACCTTTGGTGAACTCTGGAGTCTCATTCTCAGAACAAACCTCCCTAGGAATCGATGGGCGTTGTGGGACATTACACTTTGGGTTACATCGGAATGTACAGGATTTATTTTAAATGAGTAAATTAGTGAACAAAGGGGTGTGGCGGAGTCTTTATTTAAATAAACAATTTTTCTTCCAGTGTCTGTGTAGTTTTTAACTCTACACTTACCGGGTTAGTAATGGGGATATCTGATAGATGCCTCTCCATTACTAACTCCTGGGCTTGATGACAGCAGTCGCTTCACAGCTGACATCAATCCCAAAGTATAACCCCGATTGCCACCGCACCAGGGCAATCGGGAAGAGCCGGGCAAAGCATCACTCCTGGAGTGGCTGCGGGCTGGGATTGGTCAAATAACAATGGCCCTTTCCACCCTGATAATAACAGACCCCAGCTGTCTGCTTTACCTTCACTGGTTAAAAAAATTAAGGTGGACCCCATGCTGATTTATTAAAATGATTTATTTAGGATATGGGGTACTCTCTATTTTTGAGGCTGGGGACTGATATTATCAGGCAGGGAAGGGACATGGATATTGGCTAATTCCCAGTCTGATATCATCTCGCAGCTGCTGCTTTACTTTTGACTGGTTATCAAAATAGGGCATACCCCACGTCATCTTTTTAAAAATTCAAATTAAGGGCTGGGGACGGCAGGGAAATCAGTGAAATGATAATAAACAGGGGTCAAATGCATGGGAACAGTAAAGGACAACTATTCACATCTGCTGAGTAGTATAGATTTCGACATTAATTGCAAAAAATCATTCTCACGCAATTTGGAGTATGTTCACACTATCGTGGAGTGTTTAACTACTTGTTACTTCACTTATTACTGAAGTGAAAACTGCAAATTTATTGACACTTGACCTCCAAAAAGGAGAACTGCCATGGACTCTGGAAGGTAGGAGGGGGGTCTTAGGGTTCCCTGCCGGCAGCCAAGGACAGCTGATATGGCCACTGGACCAAAGTCTAGAAAGTCGATTCGCTCATCTCTCTAGCTTACCTGATCTACTTTATGCCTCACTTGGGGAAGTGTAAAATCGCAAAATGTGTCAACATTTTACACAAAAACAGTATGCAAAGTGTGGAGAGCACAAAAAGGATCACAGCCTTTGAACATCAACCCTATAGATAGTGTATATTTAATGTTGAACTTCGAGGATGAGAGTAAATGAATTAGTAGACCTGGATGTTTCAAGACTCTACTAACTCTATTTTATTAATTATGAAAATTTGCTTGGAGTCTTACTTCAAATCGATTTTGTAAAACATAACCAAGAGTGGTAAATGTTATAAAATTGCCATTACTCATCTGGTGCTCCTCAGAGGTCTCCACCGATCTTGCAATGACGACATCCCTTCCATCATTTGGTTGAGCATTTCATTCATTCACTGGCCTTAGTTGTGGCATTTGCACGTACAACTCTAGACAGCCACGACCACAGCTAGTGATGACTGCACAGGTCATGTAAATTATAGACGGGACATCACCCACCAGGATCTGAATGAACCCCGAAGTAGAAGCTCTGGAGATATGCAGGACACAATGGCTGAGTAATGTTCCGCCCCAGCAGTGAATCGAACCGCTCGGATTCAGGGGTAGTGTCCGTTCGTGGCTCGAGGGTCTCCGGACCCGGGGGCTTAGGGGCCACACTCTAAAGTAAAAAGGGGATATTTACAGGGAAGTTATAGTTCGTGACGCCATCCTCGGTGTGCGATAACTGGGGATACTGCCGCTGCCGTTGGGAGTACCCGGAGTGATGGAGTGGATAAGTAAGGTGTCGTTACCCTCCACGGGTAAGGGTAGGCCCCGGGAATCTGGATGGTGCTATTGGGTGCCGTGAAGGGGAAATCACTCAGGTACTCACTCAGTCAATAAGCAGACGCTGACAACCGGGTAAACCAAGTCTCTGGGTGCCACTGCCTCTCAAGGTGAGCTCGTCCGGGTACTGTCCCCTGCAGTGCTGCCTGGTGATCCGTGACCTGCCTCCTGGCACAAAGTGTAAATTCACCGTAGTGGCCCAGTAGTCTGGAACTTGCTGGGCCCCACTCCCCACTATGTCTAAGTGTGGGAGCCTGCTCTCAGGGCTCACGCTTGGGATTTTAGTGGGCCGCTGGTATGGAAGGCCCTATCCCCCTCGTTGTGCTAGGCCCCGATTCTGGAGCTAGTAGGAACAGTCCATAAAGGGTCCGTTCTCCTCAGGCTAATTGCCGGGTTGCCTTAAGCTTCTCCCCAACCTAGGGTCCGTGTATCCCGCCGTGCCTTCGGTCCCGGACCGGTGATAGGACCAGGCTGCTGACCATCCTCTTTGACAGGTCCCAGGCACCTAGCCTCAATCCCCTGCGACCGGGGGTTCGACTCCTCTAGGTTCAGACCACCATCTGCTACCTAGTAAGCTTCTCCTGGGAGCCACTACTCCCAACCTCCTCCACCTTACTCCTCTACTTCCCTTCTCTCCTTCTCTTCACCCCTCACACTCCTTCCTTACCTCTAGGTGGGCAACCCTATTCCGCTCAAGCCGCCCACTGGTGTGTCTGGTGGGTGTGGTGCAGGGTGTATCTCGGATTTGATTTGCTGTTGGAGGTAGCACTGTAAGATGGGGACCCAGAATGATGAGGGATTTGAATACTGCTCTTAAAGGGAAAGAGCGTGCAGTACCCTGTGACGTCCAGGGGCATCACAGGTAATACCGTAGTTATTTCTTTATTGTGTAACATTCCCTATTCTTACAAAGTTTCGAAAACTTTCTTTGCGATAATTGAAGTGATAAAAAAAGGTGTTTCCGAGTCAGTACAGTTTCTAATTTGTTTGTATTAATCAAAACCATTGTACAAGCCAAAAATGAGCTTCAGATTTATCGAGAACTGATGAATTAATAGTATATTATGCAAAATTAACAATTACTCTCAGGTGGGCGAAATCGTAGTATAAAAGTATCACATTGTTAATCTTGCCTATACTCGCTGCTACCCCACAGTCATAAAGAAAATTGACCCTCAATGGCAGCTAGATCCCCTGGCATTATGCAAGGTTTTAGAACGAGCCGCTCATGAAGTGCTCTTTAATTTCATACATTGCCATTAAACACAATGGTCCATCACTGACATAAGGGAAATGTAAAAGGATTCTACAGATATGTCATTGTCTGCAAGATCTGCCAAAGGTCACATACAACATTTGCATTCTGGAAATACAGAATTAATCTTTTTACTTAGCAACTAAGGAACTAAATAAAGAAAGAGCTAATGATTTCCCTATGTTAAGCATTTTAATGTGAAAATTGGTGTGTTCAAAAGGAGTCCGCCAGCAAAAAATGACTGTTCAAACCAAGCACACTAGTTGTGGCCAAGTCGTTTCAGTGCACCTTCCCATCTACTTGTTTTATTTCTGTCTTCTCCTTTCTCTAGTACTGGAAAGTCATAACTGTCAATCAAGGAAGAGTAGGGTGGATATAGATGGAAATCAAGTAGGTGGGAAGGTGCGCTGAATTGCTCGGTGATGTCAAGGATGCACCGAGCAGCTGAGCGCAAATAACCTGAGTGATGTCACCGCTCATCACTACTGCTCATTCTCTGCCTGAAGCTCACAGCAGGCAGTCATATTCTATGCCCGCTTGCTGTCACTTCAGATGTATCAGAGATGGAATTGTCGTGGGACCTTGTGTGGATTATGTCGCGTCTGGGAGTTTTGGGGATTTATAAAGGGGTGAAAGAGGGTGGTTTTTTTGTATTTTATTTCAAATAAAGGATTTTTTCTGTGTTTGTGTTTATTTTCACTTACAGATTATTAATGGGGGGTCTCATAGACGCCTCCCATTACTAATCTATGGCTTATTGGCAGCAATGACCTGTTATTAACCCTTTATTACCCCGATTACCACCGCACCAGGGCAATCAAGATGAGCCTGATAAATTTCCGGGATTGTCACATCTAGCTCTGACTTCAGGTGAAGTCATTGAATTCAATGCCAAATTTCCGGATTAGGCTATGTGCACACATTCAGTATTTACTTGCAGACATTTCTGCACCAAACGTTCATTTCTGGCAAAAAAGGACAATGATACTGCATGCTTTTTTATGTGGTTTTGGTGTGTTTTTTTTGTCAGGAGCTGCAGATTTGGTGCAGAGATGTCTGCAACCAAATACTCACTGTGTGTGTATCGCCTAATTCAGAATTGAGTTCAATGACTTTACTTGCAGTGAGATCACTAAGTTCAGTGAGTTCACCTGAGGTCAGTTCACCAGATGCACAAGCTATGGTACCATAGGAATCCCAGCTGTGAACTCAGGTGAACTCAGTGATGTCATTGCGCACAGCTGCAGCTCAGTCAGTGTGTCCCTGATGCTGCAGTGAGCAGTCACATTTTCTAATGTCACTGCGCACTGTGACTTCAGATGTAGCAGAGGCGGGATTGTTCTGGGATGTCATGTCTGTGGATGTCTGTTACGGGGGGCTGTCTGATAATAACTGAAAGGAGTATCAGACAGTCAGGGTCCACCGTGCAAAGACTTTGCTGCAGACTATGGCAGAGTGCAATACCTCTGTTAACTCACAGAAGGATATAATAAGTAAGTAAAGCAATTCCTCCCTTACTTGGAGGGTGTGTGGAATGATCTCTGTTAATAATCACAGAGACAAAGGCAATGTGTGCGAAATGGCACCTACCTAGGTCCGCTCTTCTAGTGGTGCAAAAGAGACGAACAGCAGCGTAAGCCGCACAAAGCTCCTACCTCTGTTCGCTCCCCTAGTGTGCGAGGACACGAACCACTAGATATGGCACCTGCCTAGGTCCGCTCTTCTAGTGGTGCAAAAGAGACGAACAGCAGCGTAAGCCGCACAAAGCTCCTACCTGCGTTCGCTCCACTAGTGTGCGAGGACACGAACCACTAGATATGGCACCTGCCTAGGTCCGCTCTTCTAGTGGTGCAAAAGAGACGAACAGCAGCGTAAGCCGCACAAAGCTCCTACCTCTGTTCGCTCCCCTAGTGTGCGAGGATACGAACAACTGCCAGACGCAGTATAAGGAACGTTACCCTAGCGGCAACGTCCACCTACGAGTAGAATCACAAGGCCCTGCCAGACCATGTGCCTCAGGCACCTGCCTATGTCCGCTCCCCTAAGAGGTAAGGATACGGACAGCAGCCGAAGCTGTAAGGTATAAGAACGCTACCCTGCCGGTAGCGCTCACCTAGCATAGACAGAGGAATGCCTAGAGGAACGCGCACAGAGCGTCTACTCATATGCATGAACCAAGAGGACTGAGCACCATGCGGCGTGTGTCAGGGTCTTATATAGACTCTGTGCCTCATCCAAGATGGAGGACACCAGAGCCAATCCGCTGCCAGAACGACAGGAGTGACGTCATGCTGGCCTATCACCGAGCAAGACGTCACAAGCACATGACCAGCGACCAATCGGCATAGAAGGTGTCAGAGACATGTGACCTCGTGTCAGCGATGATGTCACCCGCACATGTGCAATGGCTCCAAGATTGGACTTAGTCTCCAGCGCTCGCACATGTGCAGTAGCAAGAAATCTGGACTTAGTCTCCAGCGCTCGCACATGTGCAGTAGCAAGAAATCTGGACTTAGTCTCCAGCGCTCGCACATGTGCAGTAGCAAGAAATCTGGACTTAGTCTCCAGTGCTCGCAGCAACCGTAACAATGTCAGACCTGCAGGGGTGGTTTAGGTGTTATTAAATTGAAGAAAGAGGGTGTTTTTTGTTTTGTATTATATTTAAATAAAGGATTATTCTCCGTTTTGTGTTTATTTCTTTTGACTTACAGGATTAGTAATAGGGGGGGTCTCATAGACCCCTCCCCATTACTAACTTCGGGTTTGATGACAGCTGTTATTTTTTGACAAATTACAGCTGCCATTAAACCCTTATGTTACCCCAACTGCCAAAGCACCAGGGCAATCGGGATAAGCTGGGTAAAGCACTGGAATTGGCACATTTCATGGATGTGACAATTCTGGGGTAATTGTAGGCTGCTATTTTTAGGCTGGGGAGAACCCAATAACCATGAGCCTTACCAGTCTGAGAATATCAGTCCCCAGCTGTCTGTTTTATATTGGCTGGATATCAAAATTGGGGGGTACCTCACAACGGTTTTTAAAAATATTTACTTAAATAATTAAGTAAAAAGCGCACGGGGTCCCTCGTATTTTGATACACAGCCAAGAAAAGGTGCACAGCTGGGGGCTGCAGCCTTTAACTGTCTGCTTTATCTGTTCTGTGTATCAAAATACGGGGGACATTTTTTCCAAAGATTTATTTTTACACTCTAAACAGCTAGTGTGAGGGCACCCAATCACAGACTTCGGCACAGAGGGTGGGCTGGGAAGCAGAACTGTAACCAATCACAGACACGGGCGGAAGAAGCAGTGCATATTCATGAACTTTAATGATCGGACCAGGAAGATGTGTGACAGCCACGGGGGAACTCAGTAAGTATAATTCTCCTGCTTTAATGACTGAATGTGATTTTATATTTTTCACTGCGCCTCCCAATCACAGTAATGCCAGTAGTAAAGATGTCTATGGCATTAATGTGATTGGCAAGCAATCTCCGCATGTTTAGTGGCTGAAAATCAGGTGCCAAACATGTGGGTGGAGGGGCTCGAAACGCACAAGGCAAAGAGGAAAATGCTAGATAGAGTATTGTGAATACCGTGCGAGCAATGATTAGTACCGAGTATATTCACTCATCTCTAGAAGAGACCTGTAAATTGAGAATAAGGCGGGCTTTGCACGTTGCGACATCGGTAACAATGTGTTACCGATGCTGCAGCGATAGTCCCGCCCCCGTCGCACGTTCGATATCTAGTGAAAGCTTCCGTAGCGATTATTATCACTACGGCAGCTTCACACGCACATACCTGTCGTGCGACGTCCCTCTGGCCGGCGACCCGCCTCCTTCCTTAGGGGGGGGCGGGTCGTGCGGCGTCACAGCGACGTCACATGGCAGGCGGCCAATTGAAGCGAAGGGGCGGAGATGAGCAGGATGTAAACATCCCGCCCACCTCCGTCCTTCTCATTGCAGCCGGGAGGCAGGTAAGGAGAAGTTCCTCGCTCCTGCGGCATCACACAAAGCGATGTGTGCTGCCGCAGGAGCGAGGAACAACATCATACCTGTCGCACCATCGGCATTATGGAAATGTCGCAGGCTGCAGCGATGATACGATAACGACACTTTTGCGCTCGTTCATCGTATCAAAAAGGTTTTACACGTTGCGATATCGACTGCGATGCCGGATGTGCGTCACTTTCGATTTGACCCCATCGACATCGCACGTGCAATGTCGCAACGTTCAAAGCCACCCTAACTGTGAGACCAGGGATGCAAATCCATATGGAAAATCTGCAGTCGTTGCGACCGGTTTGGATGTACCCTAATATATCAGACCCCCACTAGTAATGTGTCACTTCTTACTCTGGTAGTAGGGGACCCAGCCATGACTTAGTACAAGGCAAAGCATCAGAAGAAAAGGCCATGAGGACTATACATGATCAGCATCATATGACTGGAGAAATCCGTTCCAGATTTTGACATTTGGACGTTGCAGAACATCTTTCCTGTTCTGAGTCAGTGCTATTGCATGGTAATTGCTCTTTCTCCAGTGATAATCAGCAACAATGATAACATTTTTGCCCCTTGCCTTTTTCCTGTGTGTTTTACATCAGTGTTAGAAGCTCTTTTACTATCCAGGAGAGTCGTATATATATCATTTTATGTGTGCATCTGTTTGACGCTGTGTGACTAAGCTGGATGAATGCCCGCTGTAAAGATACGGCCTCTGGCTACATACAACCTATAGTTTTCCTATATAAATCCCCAGATCCCCCAGTAAATGGAGTGGTTGGTGTCATGCAGAATCTCATCTGTAATTTCCCAGTATTTCTTAATTAAATCACCATTGATGTCGTAATCTTATTATTTTATGGATTTCTTTTACAGGGAAACTCCACCTTTGAAGCATATCTGTATATATGTGCCGCCCCGGTGTTAATCGGGCTGCTCGGATCCGGGATCGTCGTGGCTCGAGGGGTCCAGACCCGGCTTGGCGGACACTCTGATCCGTAAAAGGGGTTATTTACAGGGGAAAAGTTTGTGAGGCCAGCTTCGGGTTGCGGTAATAGGAGTACTGTCACTGCTCGAGAGAGGACCGGGGCAGATGGTGTGAAGCCCCTCCGCAGGTAGGGAAAGCCCTGGGCTCAGGGGGTTGGTAATTTTGGAGGACAGGGTGCAGGGACCAGGGTACTCATTGCGGGTAGTCGTGGTGTTGGATGAGGTGGAGAAAGGAGACACACACACTGTAGGTAAACCAAAATCTCTGAGTACAGCTGCCACTACCGGGAGTCCGTCCAAGTAACCGGTCCCACCGGTGTCACTTAGTGATTCAGAGCCTGCCTCCATGCCCAATTTGTTGTCCGTTGATGGTCCCCGTGGCTTGAAGCTGTTGGGGGGTCTGCTCACTATGTGTAGTGTAACCGCGCTCCTAAGGGCTGGCACTTGGGACTTCAGTGGGCTGTTGTGTCTAGAAAAACCCTGTGCCCCTCGTTGTGCTGATGCCCTCAGTCTCTGAGCATTTACGGAAGTTCTTGAAGATCCTCTCCCTCTCAGATCAATTGTCAGGAAGTTGAATCGGCCCCTGACCTAGGGTCCTGTACCCCATCGTGCTCGGTACCGGTCAGTTCTTTTGGGCCCTTCTGGTGTCAACAGTCCCTCCAAGACTACGTCCGTCACACCCCTGTCCAATGTCCCTGCAACCGGTCCCCGATTTCTCTGGACCCGAGTCACTGCTTGCGACCCAACTTCTCCTTACTAGCTCCCCGCGAGCTAACACTCCAGCTCGTCTCACTTTAAGAGCTGTCACCAGTCTCTCTTGGTCCCATCAGTCTGCCTGACCCCTAGGTGGGTGGCTCTGTTCCAGCTTGACCATCCAACTGGTGTGTCTGACAGGTCATGGTGTGGGTTGGGATTTGTGGTGCTGATGGGAGTGACACCGGTTTCCTGAGTACCTGGAACCATGGGGGTAGGCCCTGCACCCTGGGTAAGGATGCAGTTCCCTGTAGCACCCTGATGTATTCAGCGGCGCTACATTCCCCCATGGTTAAACGTAGCTCGTCCGCAAGCTACAACGCACACAGAGTTTTATTTAACCGGAAAGTAAAAATAACATGTTAAATATTCTTCCCACGCAGGGGAGGCAATACACTTGAACATTGCTGTAGTCCCCGCCATTTACTTAAAAGTTCAGTTTCGGGACCTGGACTTGACCTGAACTTGATCCTGGAGCTCGAACCCCATACAAGTCAAGAACTAATGGGTGTGACTTCAATAACAAGTATCATGTAAGTCAATGATTGAGCAATTAGGCTCTCTGCCCACATACAGTCAACCATAAACAGAGCATTTCTGGGGGAGCACACCAATTCTCGATCAAGGACCCGAACTCAGACATAGAATTTTTTTTTAAAAAGTCCATGTTTGAGTCCATGACATAGACATCCGATGTTTGGTATGACACCCTGACACCCTTTGTTCGGTATAAGACATGGACACCTGGTGTTTGGCACGAGACCCGGACACCCAATGTTTGGTATGAGACCCAGACACCTGGTGTTCAATATGAAACCTGGTTACCCGGAGTTCGGTATGAGACCCAGACACCCGGTGTTTGGTAAGAGACCTGGACACCCTGTGTTCAATATGAGACCTGGACACCCGGTGTTCGGTACGAGACCCGGACACCCGGTGTTCGGTACGAGACCCAGACACCCGGTGTTCGGTACGAGACCCAGACACCCGGTGTTCGGTACGAGACCCAGACACCCGGTGTTCGGTACGAGACCCAGACACCCGGTGTTCGGTACGAGACCCAGACACCCGGTGTTCGGTACGAGACCCAGACACCCGGTGTTCGGTACGAGACCTGGACACCCGGTGTTCAATATGAGACCCGGACATCCGGTGTTCAATATGAGATTCGGTACGAGACCTGGGCACCCATTGTTTGGTACGAACCCGAACTTTACAGTTCAGATTTGCTCATGTAAAATAGGTATCGTAAAGAAGGGAAGGAGGGGGGGTAAGAACACAAATTGTAGCTCTTGTTCAGACTGTCTTTGTATGATAGGGTCAGTCATTCACAACTGAGTCCAAGTCATAGCTCCTTAAAAATGCTATTACAGGGATAATGGTCAACCACAGCTTCCCCAACAATAAGTGGTTTTTCGGAATAAGATATCCCCTTTAAGAAAGTTCCATAACATTAAAAAGAATTAAAGAAAGCCGAGCTCAGGAAAGTGATATAATTACTTTTCGGTGCATTAATTAGCATTGTGATTGCAAAGTATCGTTCATTCCACCCAGCAGATCTTATTCGAGTCATGTTCTTACTGTTACATGTTTAGACTTCATAACCGCTCATGTGATTGTGTCAGCTGGAATACGGAGTCTTGACCAAAAACCAGCTTACACAGCCTGTCCTTATTATACAGAAATGTAAGCAGAAGTCCTGTACTTCATTATCTTCAATGAAAAGCAGAATTTGATCGGGGTTTCAGAACAGAGTCATCACTTTGGCATGTAAGGCTTTATGTCATCTCTTGCTGTATTGGGGGTCTACCTTGTGTATACCTCCATTGTTTCTTAGGTCCTTCTAGCCGGCGATTTCCAGCATCGGAGGGAATGTTCTTTCCTGTTAATGAGTTAGACGATTTCCAGCATCCACGTACAAATAGTGTGTACATCATGTACTGTAAAGTGAACCTGCCAAGTATCTCACAATGCAAGTGGCCAACAAACTCAAAACTTGGCTTCAACTTTCCATAAATTGTGTCCAACCTTAATTAGCTTTTGAGAAACACAGATAAGACCTCTATCCTTAATGCAAAAATTATAATTTACTCTGTACCCATACTGTATATTTTCTAAAAATATAACCTGGTATATTGTAAAAATGCCACTCTTTACAATCATGAGCACCTTTTGTAGTCATATACAACTTTTGCCATTTTTAACCCAAAAGTACCTAAATTATCACATAAACTAAACCAATTTAACTAACGTATTGCCACACTAAGACAAAATCCTGTATCCTCATCCAAGGGCGGACATATGATTGGTGCAACCGCAGCAGCCGCATAGGGGCCCAAGAGGTAAGAGGGTCTATTTCTATCTCTGAAGCAGGTGAAACTGTGCTTTATAAGGAACTATGGGACTGCAAAGGACCCATATGTTTTTGGCGCACAAGGGCCCTCTTCTGTATTTGTCCTCTAGTGTCCTCTCCTGTAGTCACTGGAGGCTATACAGAGAGGGAGACAATATCAGGCTGGGATTACAAAATGGGGATAGCTAGGAGGGTTCATCGGGATGGGATGAACTTTAGTAAAAGTTCAAATCTGGACCCGAACTTGACCCCGGACCACGAACCCCATATAAGACGAGATGAGTGGACCCATTGAAGTTCGGTTTGGCGGGTCCAGCCGGACTTTAAATAAAGTTCGGTTTGGGACCCGGACTTGACCTGAACCCCAATGGAAGACACGAATTGGGCAGTTTGGGTATCCGCCCACATGCAGCCAGCTATAAACAGATCACTTCCTGCAGGTAAGTGGGTTTTTTCCATTATTTTTGTTGGTTGCACACTCATCCAACAACACTGCAAGCAGCTTGCACTGGGCAGAGGACCGTGTGTACCTGAGTACAGTGACGCTTGTGTGACGCCCTGGAAAAACCAGGTAGTCAGAGATGACTGTACCCCCCCCAAGGGTAAAGGAATCGCCTCCTCGGGATTTTCCATCACATCCCACACATAGGAACCCCAGCCACAAAGCCTAGTCGCCCCCCCATGACACACAGGACACATCAGTTGGCGGGACCAGGTGGATGGGAGTGCCCACCTAGGGGTCTTGAGGTGACAAGGGGAGGGAACACAGTAGCAACAGAGGAGTAACAGAGTAGTGACAGTGAGTGGAGCTGGGTGGTCAGGGGCCGGAGCCCTTGGACCACGGGAGAACCGACTAGGTGGCAGATGGCAGGGTCGGGCCACAGGCGACGGAGATCTGGTCGCGGGAGACGCGAAGTGGACCAGGGTAGGGTTGTAGCCTGCCGGTACCGACAGTGGGAATCCGGTCCAGAGGCTGTGCACAGGCGGGGTACCTGGACCCTAGGACGAGGCAAGCTTCAAGCCCCTTGTTAATTGACCAGCGGGACAAGGTTCCAGGCCTTGTTTCCAGTGAGAAGCCCGGAGAGCAAAACGGCAGCCCAACGCAGTGGATAGGGTGTCCGCCAGAACCCACTAAAATCCCAAGGGTCAGATTTTGCGGGCACAGCTCCCTTTGTGAACAGAACCACAGGGAAGCGGATTTCTCCCGTTCCAAGCGGGTTAAATCAACACACAGCAAGACACGAGTGCAAGAGGAAGGGTCCCTACCTTGCTAACCCGTGTGCGGGACCAGCACACCTCTCCAACACCAACCAGCATCCAGCCTTGGTTTACAGTGCAATATAATTAAACAAGGCACTCCCGAGCTTGAAAGTGATGCAAGTTTATTTAATGTGCATGAAAAATAACGTTTTCAGTCAACTACGGACCTTCCTCAGTTTCACATTAGTGGAGTGGACTGGAGGCATAGGATGGCGTGAGCGCGGTATCCACCACTGCATGGTATGGGCTAGGAGGCTGCAAATGGAAGCAAAATGTGGGCAATTGCCAGACAAATAAATGTGGATAGGTAATGGAGATGAGAGGATCCGAACTATAAAGTTCGGGGTTCATGTCAAACACCAGCTGTTCGAGTCTCGGACTCAAAGATGTACTATTATTGTTGTACTGTTTGTATGTTAATAAAGTTTATTGAAAGACTGCCCATCAACAAGCTTTATTTCATGAGGAATTTGCATGTATGCTGATGTGAACAATAAAGAAAAAAAATGACACAGGCTCCTGTCTATTTTTGATAACTAGCACAGGTAAAGCAAACAGCTGGGGGCTACAACTCTGAGGTGTTTGCTTTGCTTTGGTTGGTTATCAAAAATAGGGGGAACTAATTTTTTTATTTTAATTATATAAATAAATAATTTGAAAAAAAAAAACATGGGGCCCCCCTTATTTTTGATAACCAGCCAAGGTAAAGCAGACAGCTGGGGGCTAGTATTATCAGGCTGGGAAGGTCCATGGTTATTTGGATCTTCCCAGCCTAAAAATAGCAGCTGAACTTCACCCCAGAAGCGGTAAATCCATAAGATTTGCTAATTCTGTTGCTTTACCTAGCTCTTTTCGATTGCCCTGCTGCGGTGGCAATGAGGGTAATACTTTTGGAGTTGATGTCAGCTATGAATTGACAGCTGGCATCAAGCCCAGAGGTTAGTAATGGATAGGCATTAGTGATGGGCGAGCACTAAAATGCTTAAATGTTTGTTATTCGATACAAGCTGAGTAGATGCTTAGATGAGCTAAATGTGAGGAACGATCATTATGGAAAGAGGAATTCAAATTTTTTTGAAACTCAAATTTGCCACTATTGACAGATTTTCTAAAAAAAAGTTTTCTGAGGACTGTATTACATAGTTACATAGTTACATAGTTACTTAGGTTGAAAAAAGACCTAGGTCCATCTAGTTCAACCTTCCTCCACCAGTTCTACATTTGGTCACTAAGTCACTTATAACCGACAATGTTGTGTGTAGTGAGGAAATCATCCAGCCCTGATATAAAAGCTGTTATAGTATCTGCCATTACTACCTCTTGTGGTAGTGTATTCCACAGTCTGACCGCTCTAACTGTAAAGAACCCTTTCCTATTTAGGTGTCGGAATCGCTTTTCTTCCACTCGCAGTGAGTGCCCCCTGGTCCTTAGTACTGTCTTTGGAAGCAATAAGTCATGTGCCAGTCCTTTATATTGACCACACATGTATTTATACATATAAATGAGATCTCCTCTGAGACGTCTTTTTTCTAAGCTAAACATATCTAACTTTTTCAACCTCTCATCATATGTGAGGCCTCCATTCCTTGTAGTAGTCTAGTTGCCCGCTTTTGAACTGAGTCTAAACTCATACTGATCTTTTTAATGTAAACACAGCATTATTAATGTCTAAGTGATCTCAACCTATCTGCATGTAAAAAAACAAATGCTAACAACGGTATTCGGGCAGTGTATATGGATCTAATATTCAGCTACAAGGAAGTGTGCAAAATATAAATATTTATTTACAACATGCACACTTTGCTCTGTAGACAGTTGTGTGTAGAGTTTTGAATTATGGAGATTTTTGCTTTAGCTTTACAATAAAATTGCAGCTTGCCCTTGTCACAATGCAGGAATCACACTTTCCGTGACACACAAGCCTTAGGTTCAGGATTTTGATTTAGTATCAAAATTAACAGTAAGTGGTTTAATACTTGTCGACTTGAATTGTTGGATTATTATTCACAGACTTAGGGGTACTTTGCACGCTACGACATCGCTAGCCGATGATAGCGATGCCGAGCGCGATAGTCCCCGCCCCCGCCACACATGCGATATCTTGTGATAGTTGCCGTAGCAAACATTATCGCTACGGCAGCTTCACATGCACTTACCTGCCCTGCGACGTCGCTCTGGCCGGCGACCCGCCTCCTTCCTAAGGGGGCGGGTCGTGCGGCGTCACAGCGACGTCATACGGCAGGCAGCCAATAGAAGCGGAGGGGCGGAGATGAGCGGGACGTAAACATCCCGCCCACCTCCTTCCTTCCGCATAGCCAGTGGAGGCAGGTAAGGAGATGTTCCTCGCTCCTGCGGCTTCATACACAGCAATGTATGCTGCCGCTGGAGCGAGGAACAACATCGTACCTGTCGCTGCAGCGAAATTATGAAAATGACAGACACTACACAGATCACCGATTTACCACACTTTTGTGATCGTTTATCAGTGCATCTAGGCTTTACACGTTGCGACATCATTACTGGCGCCGGATGTGCGTCCAGGGCCAGCTCCAGGTTTTTGTGGGCCCCGGGCGGAAGAGTCCCAGTGGGCCCCATCCACACGCAGACACACACATACGTACACATACATATGCATATTTAACGACAAACTCACAAAAATACATATAGAACTGACACATCTATACAGACATATACACTGACATACATAGATACACATCATACATGCATACAGACACACTGTTACGGGGGGCTGTCTGATAATAACCGAAAGGAGTATCAGACAGTCAGGGTCCACCGTGCAAAGACTTTGCTGCAGACTATAGCAGAGTGCAATACCTCTGTTAACTCACAGAAGGATATAAGTAAGTAAAGCAATTCCTCCCTTACTTGGAGGGTGTGTGGAATGATCTCTGTTAATAATCACAGAGACAAAGGCAATGTGTGCGAAATGGCACCTACCTAGGTCCGCTCTTCTAGTGGTGCAAAAGAGACGAACAGCAGCGTAAGCCGCACAAAGCTCCTACCTGCGTTCGCTCCACTAGTGTGCGAGGACACGAACCACTAGATATGGCACCTGCCTAGGTCCGCTCTTCTAGTGGTGCAAAAGAGACGAACAGCAGCGTAAGCCGCACAAAGCTCCTACCTCTGTTCGCTCCCCTAGTGTGCGAGGATACGAACAACTGCCAGACGCAGTATAAGGAACGTTACCCTAGCGGCAACGTCCACCTACGAGTAGAATCACAAGGCCCAGCCAGACCATGTGCCTCAGGCACCTGCCTATGTCCGCTCCCCTAAGAGGTAAGGATACGGACAGCAGCCGAAGCTGTAAGGTATAAGAACGCTACCCTGCCGGTAGCGCTCACCTAGCATAGACAGAGGAATGCCTAGAGGAACGCGCACAGAGCGTCTACTCATATGCATGAACCAAGAGGACTGAGCACCATGCGGCGTGTGTCAGGGTCTTATATAGACTCTGTGCCTCATCCAAGATGGAGGACACCAGAGCCAATCCGCTGCCAGAACGACAGGAGTGACGTCATGCTGGCCTATCACCGAGCAAGACGTCACAAGCACATGACCAGCGACCAATCGGCATAGAAGGTGTCAGAGACATGTGACCTCGTGTCAGCGATGATGTCACCCGCACATGTGCAATGGCTCCAAGATTGGACTTAGTCTCCGGCGCTCGCACATGTGCAGTAGCAAGAAATCTGGACTTAGTCTCCAGCGCTCGCACATGTGCAGTAGCAAGAAATCTGGACATAGTCTCCAGTGCTCGCAGCAACCGTAACAGTACCTCCCCCTCAAGGGCCCCCCTCCCGGTGACGCAGGTAATCGGCAACTAAGTCGGGAGCATGGACAGCCTCCTCAGGCTCCCAAGAGCGATGTTCCGGGCCATAGCCCTCCCAATCTATCAAGAAGAACCTGCGCCCTCTAACCATCTTAGAACCAACTATGGCTCGTACCTCATAGCTAGAGCGAGAGGAATCAGAGGCAGGAGAGTGCACTTCACGAGCGTGAGGTAAAATAGCCGGCTTTAGCAGTGAGACATGGAATTTGTCATGAATCCTAAGATGGACAGGTAACTTCAATTGATAGACTACAGGATTTACCTGTCGAAGAACCTCATAAGGACCCAGGAAGCGAGGAGCAAATTTGACAGAGCTCACTCTAAGTCTCACGTGTTTTGCAGAGAGCCACACAAAGTCCCCTGGAGAAAAGACAGGAGCCGGGCGACGAAACCGATCGGACACCGTCTTCATACGGTCCTTAGCTGCTTGGATCGACTCTTGAGTCCGATCCCAAACCTCTCTGGCATTAGTTGCCCAGTCGGCCACAAGAGGAGGAGGTGCAGCAGCGGGAAACGGTACCGGTACCCTAGGGTGTTGCCCATTATTGAGTACGAACGGTGTCTGCCCAGTAGCCTCAGCCAGCGAATTGTTAAGGGCAAATTCTGCCCAGGGTAGGAGGGAGGACCAGTTATCGTGGTTCTCAGCAACAAAGTGTCGAAGGTATATAATCATAGATTGATTGGTACGTTCAACCAAACCATTAGTCTCCGGATGGTATGCCGAAGAGAGATTCAACTCAATTTGCAGAAGGCTACAAAGATCTTGCCAGAAACGGGAAGTAAATTGCGGGCCTCTATCACAAATGATACGATCTGGCATCCCGTGAAGCCTAAAGACATGCTTGAGGAATAGTTTGGCTAGTACCCTGGAAGATGGGATTCTCGATAACGGTACGAGATGAACCATCCGGGAGAAATGGTCCGTAATGACCCACACAAATCTATGTCCCTGTGAACATGGAAGATCACCCACAAAGTCCATGCCTACCACCTCCCATGGTCTATCTGGCACTGGTAAAGGATGCAAGAGCCCAGCCGGTCTCTGCCGTAATGGACGGTTGCGAGCACACGAGTAGCAGGAACCGACATATCTCTTGACGTGGCTGGCTAAGTGTGGCCACCAATACCACCTCTCCAGTAACTCTCGTGTCCGCCTAATACCAAAATGCCCACCCACCTTTGAGGTGTGGGCCCATGACAGTATATCATTCTGTCGATCAGGCGGAACAAAGGTCTTGCCTGGTGGGATTTGGTCTAACGTCACAGGGGAGAGCGTATGAAAAACCCTGGAGGGAAGGATAAGACGAGGTTCGTCAATCTCTTCCTGGGTAGAAAGCATAGAGCGAGACAGGGCGTCTGCCTTGTTATTCTTACTCCCAGACAGATAGTTGATGGAGAAGTGAAAGCGGGAGAAAAACAAGGACCAGCGGGCTTGGCGAGGATTCAGACGCTGAGCGGTTTGTAAGTACGTCAGATTCTTATGGTCTGTATAGACCTGGAAAGGATGTTTCGCTCCCTCCAGCAAGTGACGCCACTCCTCCAAGGCTAGTCTCAAGGCGAGCAGTTCCCTATCCCCAATGGTATAGTTTCTCTCTGCCGGTGAAAAGGTTTTAGCAAAGAAGAAACACGGCCTTTTTCTACCTGCACCGTTCTTTTGATACAAGACCGCACCAGCACCCACTGAAGAGGCATCAACCTCTAAGAGGAAGGGCTTATTCTCATCGGGTCTTTGAAGAACGGGAGCAGTTGAAAAGTGTCTTTTTACTGCCTCAAAAGCCTGAGATGTCTCAGTAGACCAGGCTTTGGGATTAGCACCTTTCTTAGTCAAGGCCACCAAAGGGGCCACCAAAGTAGAAAAATGGGGTATGAACTGCCTGTAATAATTTATGAATCCTAAGAAGCGTTGCACCGCCTTCAAGGAATGAGGTTCGGACCATTGCAGGACAGCAGAGAGCTTCGCAGGATCCATAGCCAGACCCTCTTGTGAGATAATGTAACCCAAAAAAGGCAATGAGGACTGCTCGAATACACATTTCTCGAGTTTAGCAAACAATGAGTGCTCCCTTAAACGGGAAAGGACACGAACGACATCCTGACGATGAGTCTCCAGATCAGGAGAAAAAATCAGGATGTCGTCCAGATACACCACTACTGAGGATAACAGTAAATCCCTGAACACATCGTTTACGAAGTCCTGAAATACTGCGGGTGCATTACATAACCCAAAAGGCATGACGAGGTATTCATAGTGACCGTCTCGGGTGTTAAAAGCGGTCTTCCATTCGTCACCCTTTCGAATTCGTACCAAGTTATACGCACCCCGCAGATCCAACTTCGTAAAAACTTGAGCTCCTCTCAGTCTGTCAAAGAGCTCCGAAATTAAAGGTAATGGGTATTTGTTCTTTATTGTGATTGCGTTGAGACCCCTGTAATCTATGCAGGGACGCAAATCACCCTCTTTCTTCCGAACAAAGAAAAACCCAGCTCCCGCGGGAGAGACAGACTTACGAATGAACCCCTTCTCTAAACTCTCTCTTATATAGGTCGACATGGCCTCCGACTCAGGTATCGACAGGGGGTAAACCCTGCCTTTAGGTGGAACCGAACCTGGGATAAGGTCTATGGCACAGTCATACGGCCTATGGGGTGGAAGAACCTCAGCACCCTGTTTGGAGAACACGTCAGCGAAATCCAAATAGGGTGTAGGTATGGGAGAGAGATCAGTTGATGCAACCGCAATGACCTTAGGTGGTAAGGGAAGACATCGGGACTGACATTTCGAACCCCAACTAATAATGCTGTCAGACTCCCAGTCAATGTGAGGAGCATGAGTCCGAAGCCATGGAAGACCCAGAAGGACGTCGTCTATACCCTCAGGCAAAACAAGAAAAGAAATCTCCTCTATGTGACCCTGAGACAGGGAAAGGCGCAAGGGAACTGTCCTCAATGTAATGGAGTCAGACAACATAGTTCCATTAACAACACGGACAGGAATAGGCGCCTCTAACATGATAGAGGGAATATTGTGTCCCTTTACAAATCCTGAGGACACAAAAATCCCGTCAGCTCCGGAATCCACAAAAGCCATAATAGGCCATGTATTCTCAGATAACGAGAGCTGACCTGGGATACAACACTTAGAGGGTGCAGAAGACGTCTCTAGTAACCCCCCTCTAATGGTTACTAGGCCAGGGAGTTTCCCTGACGATTAGGACACTTGTTGGCATAGTGCCCAGCCTGACGACATACGTAACATATAGGAGGACCAGACTTGCGTAGTCTGGAGAACGTATGACCTAACTCCATAGGAGTGGGAGATGTTTCAGATGCTGAGGAAGATGGTAGTGGACCCTCAACAACTGGAATAGCCCGATGCTTAGGGCGTGAGGAAGAGACCTCGAGTCTACGTTCCTTATGGCGTACATCGATCCTCGTTGCTACTGTGATCAAGTCCTCCAGAGAAGCAGGGACCTCACGAGTAGCAAGGGCATCCTTGACATAGCCAGCCAACCCTCTCCAGAAGATAGGAATCAACACCTTCTCTGGCCAATCTAGTTCTGCCACCAGAGTTCTAAAAGCAATGGCATAAGAACTAGTGGATAACGAACCCTGAGATAGATCTAACAGTCTCAGGGCCGCATCATGGGTGACCTGCGGACCCATGAATACCGCCTTAAGAGCATCAAGAAAGTCTTGATGTCTCAGAGTAACCACATCAGAGCGCTCCCATAGGGGAGTCGCCCATTCTAAGGCTTTGTCCTGAAGTAAGGAGATGATAAAGCCTACTCTGGACCTCTCCGTAGAGAAGCGAGAAGAGTTGACCTCTAGGTGTATCTGACACTGACTAATGAAACCACGACATGATCTGGCATCGCCAGAATATCTGTTTGGCAGAGCAAGTCGAGGATCATGTGCAGATGTCACCATGGTCTGAGGTTTATCCTCTATACTCTTGAGCCGTGACTCAAGTACTTGTATGTAACGGTGTAACTGCTGATATTCTGCCATAACTGCCAGACCCTTGGCTCAGTCCTAATGTTACGGGGGGCTGTCTGATAATAACCGAAAGGAGTATCAGACAGTCAGGGTCCACCGTGCAAAGACTTTGCTGCAGACTATAGCAGAGTGCAATACCTCTGTTAACTCACAGAAGGATATAAGTAAGTAAAGCAATTCCTCCCTTACTTGGAGGGTGTGTGGAATGATCTCTGTTAATAATCACAGAGACAAAGGCAATGTGTGCGAAATGGCACCTACCTAGGTCCGCTCTTCTAGTGGTGCAAAAGAGACGAACAGCAGCGTAAGCCGCACAAAGCTCCTACCTGCGTTCGCTCCACTAGTGTGCGAGGACACGAACCACTAGATATGGCACCTGCCTAGGTCCGCTCTTCTAGTGGTGCAAAAGAGACGAACAGCAGCGTAAGCCGCACAAAGCTCCTACCTCTGTTCGCTCCCCTAGTGTGCGAGGATACGAACAACTGCCAGACGCAGTATAAGGAACGTTACCCTAGCGGCAACGTCCACCTACGAGTAGAATCACAAGGCCCAGCCAGACCATGTGCCTCAGGCACCTGCCTATGTCCGCTCCCCTAAGAGGTAAGGATACGGACAGCAGCCGAAGCTGTAAGGTATAAGAACGCTACCCTGCCGGTAGCGCTCACCTAGCATAGACAGAGGAATGCCTAGAGGAACGCGCACAGAGCGTCTACTCATATGCATGAACCAAGAGGACTGAGCACCATGCGGCGTGTGTCAGGGTCTTATATAGACTCTGTGCCTCATCCAAGATGGAGGACACCAGAGCCAATCCGCTGCCAGAACGACAGGAGTGACGTCATGCTGGCCTATCACCGAGCAAGACGTCACAAGCACATGACCAGCGACCAATCGGCATAGAAGATGTCAGAGACATGTGACCTCGTGTCAGCGATGATGTCACCCGCACATGTGCAATGGCTCCAAGATTGGACTTAGTCTCCGGCGCTCGCACATGTGCAGTAGCAAGAAATCTGGACTTAGTCTCCAGCGCTCGCACATGTGCAGTAGCAAGAAATCTGGACTTAGTCTCCAGCGCTCGCACATGTGCAGTAGCAAGAAATCTGGACATAGTCTCCAGTGCTCGCAGCAACCGTAACACACACACACACAGCTCTGCTGGATACATACATACAGACACAGTGCTGCTACATATATACACACATAGCTCTGCTACATACACACATACCTCTGCTACATACATACACACATAGCTCTGCTACATACACACATAGCTCTGCTATATACATACACACATAGCTCTGCTGCATACATACACACATAGCTCTGCTACATACACACATAGCTCTGCTATATACATACACACATAGCTCTGCTATATACATACACACATAGCTCTGCTACATACACACATAGCTCTGCTGCATACATACACACATAGCTCTGCTACATACACACATAGCTCTGCTATATACATACACACATAGCTCTGCTATATACATACACACATAGCTCTGCTACATACACACATAGCTCTGCTATATACATACACACATAGCTCTGCTGCATACATACACACATAGCTCTGCTACATACACACATAGCTCTGCTATATACATACACACATAGCTCTGCTATATACATACACACATAGCTCTGCTACATACACACATAGCTCTGCTACATACACACATAGCTCTGCTACATACATACACACATACCTCTGCTACAAACATATACACATAGCTCTGCTATATACATACACACATAGCTCTGCTACAAACATACACACATAGCTCTGCTACATAGATACACACATAGCTCTGCTACATACATACACACATAGCTCTGCTACATACATACACACATAGCTCTGCTACATACATACACACATAGCTCTGCTGCATACATACACACATAGCTCTGCTACATACATACACACATACCTCTGCTACAAACATACACACATAGCTCTGCTATATACATACACACATAGCTCTGCTACATACATACACACATAGCTCTGCTACATACATACACACATAGCTCTGCTACATACATACACACATAGCTCTGCTACATACATACACACATAGCTCTGCTACATACATACACACATAGCTCTGCTACATACACACATAGCTCTACTATAGACATGCACACATAGCTCTGCTATATACATACACACATAGCTCTGCTACATACATACACACATAGCTCTGCTACATACATACACACATAGCTCTGCTATATACACACATAGCTCTGCTATATACATACACACATAGCTCTGCTACATACATACACACATAGCTCTGCTATATACATACACACATAGCTCTGCTATATACATACACACATAGCTCTGCTACATACACACATAGCTCTGCTACATACATACACACATAGCTCTACTATATACATACACACATAGCACTGCTACATACATACACACATAGCTCTGCTACATACATACACACATAGCTCTGCTACATACATACACACATAGCTCTGCTATATACATACACACATAGCTCTGCTATATACATACACACATAGCTCTGCTACATACACACATAGCACTGCTACATACATACACACATAGCTCTGCTGCATACATACACACATAGCTCTGCTGCATACATACACACATAGCTCTGCTACATACATACACACATAGCTCTGCTACATACATACACACATAGCTCTGCTACATACATACACACATAGCTCTGCTATATACATACACACATAGCTCTGCTACATACACACATAGCTCTGCTACATACATACATAGCACTGCTACATACATACATAGCACTGCTACATACATACACACATAGCTCTGCTATATACATACACACATAGCTCTGCTACATACACACATAGCACTGCTACATACACACATAGCACTGCTACATACACACATAGCACTGCTACATACATACACACATAGCTCTGCTACATACATACACACATAGCTCTGCTACATACATACACACATAGCTCTGCTACATACATACACACATAGCACTGCTACATACATACACACATAGCACTGCTACATACATACACACATAGCTCTGCTACATACATACACACATAGCTCTGCTACATACATACACACATAGCTCTGCTACATACATACACACATAGCTCTGCTATATACATACACACATAGCTCTGCTATATACATACACACATAGCTCTGCTATATACATACACACATAGCTCTGCTACATACATACACACATAGCTCTGCTAGATACATAGCTCTGCTACATACACACATAGCTCTGCTATATACATACACACATAGCTCTGCTACATACATAGCTCTGCTACATACACACATAGCTCTGCTATATACATACACACATAGCTCTGCTACATACAGACAGACATGCGCGGCTCCGGGGGGCATAAATCGGGGGTGGGGAGGGCACATACCATTCAGGTCATGGAGGAGAGGGGGCCCACACAGCGCCGGACGCGCTGTGCTGGGGGTCGCTGGCTGGCACTGCAACTCCTAAATCTGTGAGACTGAGCAGGACGCCGGTTGGTAGCTCCGCCCACAGATGAAGTTCAAACCAGGAAGTCTGTGCGCCTTAAAGGGATTGCGCCGCAGATTCCTGCCGAGGACTGCGGTCCCAGGAACTCGGCCCGGGGGCCGCAGAACTAAGGGGAGTGGGCCCCGGCCAAGGTGCACCAGAACTGACGAGGCCGAGTGGGCCCCCCCGGCTCTCCAGGGCCCCGGCATTTGCCCGGGTATGCCGGGTGTTGACGCCGGCCCTGTGTGCGTCACTTTCGATTTGACCCCGACGACATCGCAGTAGCGATGTCGCAACGTGCAAAGTACCCCTTAGACCAGGGTTCCCCAACTCCAGTCCTCGAGGGCCGCCAACTGTGCATGTTTTCAGCATTTCCTTAGCATTGCATGGGTGTTGGAATCATCAACTGTGCAGGTGATTAAATTATCACCTGTGCAATACTAAGGGAATCCTGAAAACATGCACTGTTGGCGGCCCTTGAGGACTGGAATTGGGGACCCATGCCTTAGACTATCACATCCACTTTCAATGTTCTCCGGCACTGCAGTAGGACACCACAATCAGATTAGGCCTTTTTCTA
The DNA here is from genome assembly GCF_048569485.1 of Anomaloglossus baeobatrachus. Classification (NCBI taxonomy): domain Eukaryota; kingdom Metazoa; phylum Chordata; class Amphibia; order Anura; family Aromobatidae; genus Anomaloglossus; species Anomaloglossus baeobatrachus. Next base: position 46,359,195 of record NC_134358.1, read on the forward strand.
CCCTTGTGGAACGAGCTGTGCACTCTGACCTGATATAAGGCTGGAAAAGTCTAAAATGGGGCTACTTATCTGACCCCAATCTTTTATACTGGATGCCAATAATTCACCATGATTGCCTAGACCAAGTAATGTGACGGTGCTTTCTTTTTGGCGATCCTCTCTGACAGAATAACATATTTTCAGGAAATTCGACTCAAATGAGTCCTCCAGGGACTGTGAAAAAAATAACACCTACCAATGAGGTTATTAATGGTTCTCAGAAGAATGTTTTGCCACGTAGAGGTAATGCAGGCTGTTCATAGTAGCAAGAGCAACAAGCAGGCTGGTACTGTCATGTACAAAACCACCTCATGGGACACTTTCATATTCCGTTGTGATAGCCTCTTCATGACATTGCCCACATAATATCCAGCCCAACCTCTGACTATTATTGTGTCCAAGGCAGGACTCATTATAGAAGAGGACAGAGCTCCCAACTTTCTCTGCACCATGAGAGTCTTTGAGAGCGGTGGTGTGAGGTCAAGGAATCATCTATAATCAGACTGCTGGCTTATATTCCAATTCAAATGTCTTTTCATGGTTTGTGTACATGCTGTCTGATGCCTTAGCATCACTATGCTCCATTCTTTAAATCTGAAAAGTCCATGTGGGCATCACCATAAAGAGGCCTTCACTTGGGAACGTCACACTGGTCCTACTCTTGGCATTATGAAGTGGGGTGTCATAATAATAGTTGGACCCCTCGAGTCTTCATTCCAGGTGCACCAACAGCTCAGCGTCACATTAATTTGGTCATGGAACCAGTGGTGTGGCCATTTGTCCAGTATCCAAGGAGTAGTTATATTCTTGTACATAGGGGCAGTATTATAGTGGTTATATTCTTGTACATAGGGGGCAGTATTATAGTAGTTATATTCTTGTACATAGGGGCAGTATTATAGTAGTTATATTCCTGTACATAGGGGCAGTATTATAGTAGTTATATTCTTGTACATAGGGGGCAGTATTATAGTAGTTATATTCTTGTACATAGGGGCAGTATTATAGTAGTTATATTCCTGTACATAGGGGCAGTATTATAGTAGTTATATTCTTGTACATAGGGGGCAGTATTATAGTAGTTATATTCTTGTACATAGGGGGCAGTATTATAGTAGTTATATTCTTGTACATAGGAGCAGTATTATAGTAGTCATATTCTTGTACATAGAGGCAGTATTATAGTAGTTATATTCTTGTACATAGGGGAAGTATTATAGTAGTTATATTCTTGTACATAGGAGCAGTATTATAGTAGTTATATTCTTGTACATAGGGGCAGTATTATAGTAGTTATATTCTTGTACATAGGAGCAGTATTATAGTAGTTATATTCTTGTACATAGGGGCAGTATTATAGTAGTTATATTCCTGTACATAGAGGGCAGTATTATAGTAGTTATATTGTTGTACATAGAGGGCAGTATTATAGTAGTTATATTGTTGTACATAGAGGGCAGTATTATAGTAGTTATATTGTTGTACATAGGAGCAGTATTATGGTAGTTATATTGTATGTTATATTGTATTAATACCATATATAACAGGAGCATCAATCATTTCCCCAGTTTCTGGCCTCTCGTTACCTTACAGTTCTTTGTTTCTTTACTTTCACATAGTTTATCCCTTCTTTTCCTACAAAACTGTTACCACTATATAAATAGAGGTACCTGGCTACGCAGGGTATCCGAGCCCAATGGGATTATGGGTTTGAGCACACTTCAGATTTGTATCCTGACTTACTGGATATTACAATATCATGGCTATGACTTTACGCTAAGGCTCGGAAACAACTGTTCCCAATTATCTTCCCTTCCCAGAAGGCTTTTCCTCCGGCCATGCAAGAAAACATAATTAAATCTTTCAAATTTGCAAACCCCATGAAAAGAAGCTTTTCAAGCTCCCTTTAATATTAAACAAATACAGCCTGTGTGATTGCACCAGGCCATTTACAGTAGATATTGGGGAGGGGAATATTGGTGGGACGGTAGGCAATGCCTGTGGTTTGGCAACTTCGGGCTTCATCGGCATTGATTTTCTTTGTGATGCTTACTTGACAATGAAGAAACCTCAGATCACTGAAAAATATTTATTTTTATGATATCAATAGTTTTTTTTAAATCTTTTATTCTGTTATATCCTCATAATAGAGATATAATACAAACTAATAGAGTGGCATCCAATACGGCAACATTAAAATGACTTCTTGGACTTCTAAGTAAAAAAAACCAAACTAATATGTTAATTTCTTTTTTTTTTTTTTTTCATTTTTAAAGTTTTATACAGAGATGAGAGAATTGATTTCATGGGCATTGAATTTGTATCTCATTCTTAAGGGTGCTTTACACGCTGCGACATCGGTAACGATTTATCGTCGGGGTCACGTCGCTAGTGACGCACATCCGGTGCCATTAGCGACATCGCAGCGTAGGACATCAAGGAGTGATGATCAACGATCGCAAAAACGTCAAAAATCGTTGATCGTTGACACGTCGCTCCTTTTCATAATATCGTTGGTGGTGCATGCCGCTGGTTGTTCGTCGTTCCTGCGGCGTCACACATCGCTGTGTGTGACACCGCAGGAACGACGAACATCTCCTTACCTACGCCCACCGGCAATGAGGAAAGAAGGAGGTGGGCGGCATGTTCCGGCCGCTCATCTCCGCCCCTCCTCTGCTATTGGACGGCTGCCGTGTGACGTCACTGTGACGCCGCACGAACCGCCCCCCTTAGAAAGAAGGCGGTTCGCCGTCAACAGCGACGTCGCAGGGAAGGTAAGTCCGTGTGACGAGTGTAAGCGATGTTGTGTGCCACAGGCAGCGATTTGCTTGTGACGCACAACCGATGGGGGCGGGTACGTTGCTAACGATATCGATAGTGATATCGCAGCATGCAAAGTGCCCTTAACTCCCTAAATGGCACCATTTTACACAATGTAGAAGATTACATCAGCCATAGAAGGGAATCTCATATTCTGTATAAAAGCAGAAGCAGGGAATGCAGCAGCCAATTTGTGGTGATTCAGGATAGTGAGAGGACGTCACAGCCCAAAGCTTAGCCATAATGGTACAGAGAGAAGGATGAACCTTAAAGCACAGCAATCACCAGGATTTTCCTATATAAGCTAAAGCCAGTGCTATACTGGCGCTATCATGCTGATTCTATACATACCTTTAGGTAACACAAGCAAGTAAAGTTTACAAAATGAGCAGCTTTTCGAATGGCAGCAGCTGCCGATCAGCTGATACCTGAGCTTGGTTTTGATAGTGTTTCCCACCTCCTTGCTTGTCTGTCCTCCTCCTATCTGTTATTTATGCTAATTCTATTACAGAATCATTTTACTAAGAGGCTAGATGGACCTGTGCTGATGTCATACCCATGTGACCAGAAGGGGCGGGGCCTCAGCCAACAGAAAAATAATGTTGGTTCCAAGTATCAGCTAAGTTGGCTGAGGCCCCACCCCTTCTGGTCACATGGGTATGACATCACACAGGTCCTTCTAGCCACTTGTTCAATGTCCCATTCTGGTCCCCTATTGTGCCATTCCACACATGCACAAACACAAACAAACATACACAAACACACACATCGTGACCGATGCCGGAGGTTCCGCTGCTGATACTTGGAACCAACATTATTTTTCTGTTGGCTGAGGCCCCGCCCCTTCTGGTCACATGGGTATGACATCAGCACAGGTCCTTCTAGCCACTTAGTAAAATGATTCTGTAATAGAATTAGCATAAATAACAGATAGGGGGAGGACGGACAGGCAGGAGGCGGGAAGCACTATCAATACCCACCCCAGCTATCAGCTGATCGGCAGCTGCTGCCATTCAAAAAGCTGCTCATTTTACAAACTTTACTTGATTGTGTTTCAAAACCTATACATCCGAGCTGACCACTACAGTTATATATAGAATCAGCCTGATAGCGCCAGTATAGCACTGGCTTTAGCTTATATAAGAAAATCCTGGTGATTGGTGCGCTTTAAACACTGAAGAAACTTTATAGATTGTGTGTGACAGCAGAGCAGTGAAGAAGATTAGTGTGTGAGGAAATCAGCATAGCATCATATATGTTTGTCATGTGAATTGGAGGCTTTGGGCTACTTTTGGTTCACTATGAATTTATTTGTGGTGATCTAATTTCACGAAAAAATGTGTTGAAGCTGGCAAAATCAAATTTCAAAACATTCACTAATTTCTACATTTATCTCAATGATACCTGCATGCTAGTAACACAATCTGGACACTGGAGGCACTGTTTTACAGTGTCCTCCTGGCACGCTAGGTACGGGGAGGTACCAAACGAATGTGAAAGGGAAGGGAAACCCTGTGTCTAGGGAAGGGGGAGATGGAGACCCCTGACCGAACCTACCACTGGTCCCTGAGGTCCCTCACTAGAGTCACTAACCTAGACAGATTCCACACATATGGGCCGAGCCAGATACCTGACCCTAAGTATTCCTCGTGCTGGTCAGTAAATTGGGAACGGATGGGATGAGCGCTTCATCAACCCCACTAAACACTAAAGAAGACACAAGGAAAATACACAGGGGGAAATTGCATGAACTACTTATCCACAGATGACTCAGGTAGAAGTTCAGCAAAGTTTCAACAACAATATCACAAATGAGTGCAAGTCACCTGCTTGCATCTGGAGCTTGAATGAACAGAATACCAGTCTAGAGAAGATGGGAGTATTTAATCCAAAGAGGAAATACAGATGATTAGCAGCTGAAGGGAACAGGAGCTCTGCTGGGTCTTAAAGGTAAAAGGATGAAACCTATTAGAGGAAATACCTAGTACACTGAATACTGACTGCAGGAATAATAGAAAGTCACAGAGTATTTTGTGCAGCCAAACGCTGTGACCTTCTATTGTCGGATACACCCGTATCACCTGTCAATGATACTGATACCTGACATTCTTATAAGTGATATCTGGTTATAAATGTTCATTTTCAGATAATTTTTTAAGCAACACAGAGCGAATAAAATAAGGTTTCCCCATTCAGGATCCTCCTCTATTAGCTAAGATTGGGAAAGAGTGCAAAGAGGAACTACTAGTCTACAGGATTCAACATGTCCTGATGGGGAAAAGACTTGTAATTCTTTGTTTCTCCCATTGTCTGGGAAACTGAATACTTCCTCCTGGATGTGTCGCGGGCGGAGGAGGGGACGCTGCGCTCTCCCACTGCTCAGGTCCGGCTGCTGCTGCTCAGTGGTGGCTTGAGCGGTGGGCCGGATCCCGGGGACTCGAGCGGCGTTCCTCGCCCGTGAGTGAAAGGGGTGGTTTGGTGTGGGGACTTAGGGATATTGTCCGTGACGCCACCCACGGTTGTGGTGAGGTTGTGACACCACCGCTGCTCTGGATGGGGATCCCGGGAGCGATGATAGGGAGCAGCTTGGATGTTGGTTCTCCCCTCCGTGGGTAGGGGGTTGGTTGTCCCGAAGCCCGGTGAGGGGTAGGAATGGATGGCAGGCGGGTGACAGGGCCTGGCGAGGTGCAGGGTCGCGGGGGCAGCGCTGTGCTGCACGGCACGGTGGTACTCACTCAGCCAATCATGAACACAAAGTCTCCGATAAAACAAACGGCTGGATGGACGGGTCCCACAGACGGCTGCGGTGTTTCTCCTCCCGGCAGGTTGATGGTGACTGCCTTTCCCTGCACCTGTGTAGTGTAGACGGTTCTGTGGCGCCCCAGGACCTGGTCGCCACAACAGCATTGCCCCTCCAAAGGGTTAATGCTGAGCCTGGAGGTAATTGGTAGGTCTATTGGCCAGTAAGTTTAACATCCAACGCAGTTCTCCCTCAGGCCAGCAGGGGGAGCTCTGGACCTGGAGTTCCAGGGAGCATTCCTTAAGTCTGGCCTGAGGGAGGAGTTAGTGGTCAGTCTGTAGAGAGAAGTCATAGCAAGCAGACGCAGAGTAGTGCTGTCCTGTGGAACTGGGGCCTAGAGCTGGAGCAGCTTGGCCCAGGGAAGCAGGAGGAGCAGAGAGGCACAGAAGAGACTCGGACATCAGAGTCTGTGGCCACCAGGGCCTAAAATACTCCCTGGTAGCCGAATCCGAAGGGCAGGAGAGCTGCAAGCACCTGGCCCATAAACAGCCCGAAGGTACAGCTGCATCATCAGGGCCCGATGTGGACTCCAGCAGAGAAGCACCAGAGAGGGCCTGTGCAGCCTACCACAGAGGGAAAGGGACGTACCACTCGTCCCAGCAGCAAGAGGGCCATTGCTAAATTCAGAGAGCAGGGTCCTATCACTGTAAAGAAAAGAACAGGAGTAGGCCTCATACTCATCTGGCCAAAACGACATCTCAGTTACTTCCAGGCTGGCCGGAGCCCTCTACCACCTGTAACGGTCTCCCAGGACTAACCGTTTGTGAAGTAAAAGAGGAGAAGGTAAAGAGACTGTTGTTTGTGCCTGTTTCTTTCATTGCCTGTCGGCCCTGCACTGTGTTATCCACACCACACCATAGACTCTCATGAGCACCAACAGTGTCCCCGGGGCACCGCTCCACCTGTGGGGAGCAGTACCACCATTGCTGCCATATCATCACCCCGGAGGCCTCACACAGCAGCGGCGGCTTAATAGCCGCATACCACAGGTGGCGTCACGAACACAAACCCCAAGTCACCAGCCATATTTAACTGACACCCACCAGGGCCATGGAGTCGGGCCCCGCCACCACTGACTACCCCCGGACTAGTCCGGCCCGGCACCGGGTGTCCCATAGCCCTGGGGTGGGCGAGTCAGTTCCAATGGGTTCCCACCGGTAACCCGCTCCCCAGCTTGGATGTGTGCTGAAGGAGCCCCTTTTGCCCGCAGGCTCTGGCCCTGGGAACTTTAGCCTTGGCGGTGACTGTGTTTCCCTCTAACGGTTGGACTGTTGCCTTCAATCGGGACTTGGCTGCTGGGAAACCCGGTAGGTTCCCTTCGCTAACGGATTTGACAATTTCAGCGGCGACTCCTAGCCTTGTCGGGGTCCGTAAGCCCTGCCGGTTGGTGCCGGCTTCTCTTTGCGTACCGGTCCGGTACTGCCGGGCCACCGCCCGTCCACGGTCCTTACGGCTTGCTCCAATCAGCCTCTCCTGCAGACGGTCACCACCGTCTGCCAACCTTGCTGTACCGTCCGGGCCACACACCCGGACCAACTTCAGATTGCTCGCCTACCACTTCTCCTGAACTCCAAACTAATCTGCTCTACTTTTCCCGCCTCCAGGACTGTGAACTCCTCGGTGGGCGGGACCAACCGCCTGGCCCACCCCCTGGTGTGGACATTAGCCCCTGGAGGGAGGCAACAAGGATTTTTGTTTGACTTTGATGTACCTGATCGGGGTGTGGGGTGTGTAGGTGTAGTTCCTGTGACGTCCTGGCTTGTCCAGGGCGCCACAGATGTATCATAGTACATCAAGGCATTAGCCATAGGACACCTTGGGATCAGCTATACTTTTAATGGACCTTTTGGGTAATAACTTTGCAACCCTCCCTTTTTCCTGCCTATGATACGTCATATATGCCCCTCAATGATGGAATATGCACATTATACTATTTATTTGCATTGCTCCCTTGCAGCAGCCATTATTAATGTGTATATATGAGTTGACAATGACCCTGAACCTCCCCAAACTGAAGCTAAATACATGTTGTAATGTTTGTGAATGGTGGGGAACATAGACCCAGAGCCATGATGAGGTTTGCACATTTTGATCATTGCTATGGGGGCAGGCTTTTTCCTATTGTGATTGTCAGTATCTTTATTATTAAAAATTTTAACAGGTTCCCTGTTTGTTAGGAAACCACGTCCATTTTAAGCCACACCCATTTAACCCTTCAGGCCCCAGGCGCTTTCCGTTTTTCCGTTTTCATTTTTTGCTCCCCTTCTTCCGAGAGCCGCAACTTTTTTTAATTTTCCGTCAATCTTGCCATATGAGGGCTTGTTTTTTGCGGGATGAGTTGTACTTTTAAATGAAACCATAAGTTTACCATATAGTGTACTGGAAAACAGCAAAAAAATTCCAAGGGTGGAAAAACTGCAAAAAAAAGTGTGATTGCAAAATAGTTTTTGGGATATTTTATTCACGGTGTTCACTATATGGTAAAATTGATGTGTTTTTGTGATGCCTGAGGTCGGTGCGAGTTTGTACACACCAAACATGTATAGGTTTTCTTGTATCTAAAGGGTTAAAAGAAAATCCCAAGCTTGTCCAATAAAAGTGGCATACATTTTGCGCCATTTTCCGAAACCCATAGCGTTCTCATTTTTCGGGACCCATGGCTCAGTGACAGCTTATTTTTTGCGTCTTGAGCTGATGTTTTTAACTGTACCATTTTTGCACAGATGCTACGTTTTCATCCCCTGCTATTGCATTTTGCGCAAAACTTGCGACGACCAAAAAACGTAATTTTGGCGTTTGGAATTTTTTTTGCCGCTGCACCATTTACCAATCAGATTAATTAATTTTATATTTTGATAGATCGGGCAATTCTGAACGCGGCAATACCAAATATGTGTATATTTTTTATTATTTTAACCCTTTAATTTTCAATGGGATGAAAGGGGGGTGATTTGAACTTTTAGGTTTTTTTTATTTTTTAAAACTTTTATTTTTACCTTTTTTTTATTTAATAGTCCCCCTAGGGGGCTATGTAGATCAACAATCCGATCGCTCTGCCCTATCTGCTGATCACAGCTATACAGCTCTAAACAGCAGATATGCTCACTTTCTGCTTCACTCGGCTCCGGGCTGAGTGAAACCGAAAGCAATTCATGTCACCTACAGGAGTCATCACATGACCCTGTACTACCACGGCAATCACCGAAAGTCACATGATCACGCACGTGACTTCCGGTGGGGGCGGCAGTAAGTAAAAGTAACGGCCGCACGCATATACAATTAGGTCCAGAAATATTTGGACAGTGACACAATTTTCGCGAGTTGGGCTCTGCATGCCACCACATTGGATTTGAAATGAAACCTCTACAACAGAATTCAAGTGCAGATTGTAACGTTTAATTTGAAGGTTTGAACAAAAATATCTGATAGAAATTGTAGGAATTGTACACATTTCTTTACAAACACTCCACATTTTAGGAGGTCAAAAGTAATTGGACAAATAAACCAAACCCAAACAAAATATTTTTATTTTCAATATTTTGTTGCGAATCCTTTGGAGGCAATCACTGCCTTAAGTCTGGAACCCATGGACATCACCAAACGCTGGGTTTCCTCCTTCTTAATGCTTTGCCAGGCCTTTACAGCCGCAGCCTTCAGGTCTTGCTTGTTTGTGGGTCTTTCCGTCTTAAGTCTGGATTTGAGCAAGTGAAATGCATGCTCAATTGGGTTAAGATCTGGTGATTGACTTGGCCATTGCAGAATGTTCCACTTTTTTGCACTCATGAACTCCTGGGTAGCTTTGGCTGTATGCTTGGGGTCATTGTCCATCTGTACTATGAAGCGCCGTCCGATCAACTTTGCGGCATTTGGCTGAATCTGGGCTGAAAGTATATCCCGGTACACTTCAGAATTCATCCGGCTACTCTTGTCTGCTGTTATGTCATCAATAAACACAAGTGACCCAGTGCCATTGAAAGCCATGCATGCCCATGCCATCACGTTGCCTCCACCATGTTTTACAGAGGATGTGGTGTGCCTTGGATCATGTGCCGTTCCCTTTCTTCTCCAAACTTTTTTCTTCCCATCATTCTGGTACAGGTTGATCTTTGTCTCATCTGTCCATAGAATACTTTTCCAGAACTGAGCTGGATTCATGAGGTGTTTTTCAGCAAATTTAACTCTGGCCTGTCTATCTTTGGAATTGATGAATGGTTTGCATCTAGATGTGAACCCTTTGTATTTACTTTCATGGAGTCTTCTCTTTACTGTTGACTTAGGGACAGATACACCTACTTCACTGAGAGTGTTCTGGACTTCAGTTGATGTTGTGAACGGGTTCTTCTTCACCAAAGAAAGTATGCGGCGATCATCCACCACTGTTGTCATCCGTGGACGCCCAGGCCTTTTTGAGTTCCCAAGCTCACCAGTCAATTCCTTTTTTCTCAGAATGTACTCGACTGTTGATTTTGCTACTCCAAGCATGTCTGCTATCTCTCTGATGGATTTTTTCTTTTTTTTCAGCCTCAGGATGTTCTGCTTCACCTCAATTGAGAGTTCTTTAGACCGCATGTTGTCTGGTCACAGCAACAGCTTGAAAATGCAAAACCACACACCTGTAATCAACCCCAGACCTTTTAACTACTTCATTGATTACAGGTTAATGAGGGAGACGCCTTCAGAGTTAATTGCAGCCCTTAGAGTCCCTTGTCCAATTACTTTTGGTCCCTTGAAAAAGAGGAGGCTATGCATTACAGAGCTATGATTCCTAAACCCTTTCTCCGATTTGGATGTGAAAACTCTCATATTGCAGCTGGGAGTGTGCACTTTCAGCCCATATTATATATATAATTGTATTTCTGAACATGTTTTTGTAAACAGCTAAAATAGCAAAACTTGTGTCACTGTCCAAATATTTCTGGACCTAACTGTACATCTCTTTGCCAGACTTTTGGCAGCGAGATGTAAGGGGTTAAAAGTTGCAGGTGGAAGCGATTCCACTTGTAACTTGCAGGCGCACATGTCAGCTGTTAAAAACAGCTGATATGTGCACGGATCGCCGCGACCTGCCCACGGCAGGGGTCGGGGATTAACCTCCCACGATCCATGATGGATAGATCCGTCATGAGTCGGGAAGGGGTTAAAGCCACACCCATTTTGATTGCCACACCCACTTTCACATTTTTTCCGTAGAGGCAGCTAAAATTAAAAGCGCCTTACCTTTCTTACCCTACTTATACCTCTGTTACGGGGGGCTGTCTGATAATAACCGAAAGGAGTATCAGACAGTCAGGGTCCACCGTGCAAAGACTTTGCTGCAGACTATGGCAGAGTGCAATACCTCTGTTAACTCACAGAAGGATATAATAAGTAAGTAAAGCAATTCCTCCCTTACTTGGAGGGTGTGTGGAATGATCTCTGTTAATAATCACAGAGACAAAGGCAATGTGTGCGAAATGGCACCTACCTAGGTCCGCTCTTCTAGTGGTGCAAAAGAGACGAACAGCAGCGTAAGCCGCACAAAGCTCCTACCTGCGTTCGCTCCACTAGTGTGCGAGGACACGAACCACTAGATATGGCACCTGCCTAGGTCCGCTCTTCTAGTGGTGCAAAAGAGACGAACAGCAGCGTAAGCCGCACAAAGCTCCTACCTCTGTTCGCTCCCCTAGTGTGCGAGGATACGAACAACTGCCAGACGCAGTATAAGGAACGTTACCCTAGCGGCAACGTCCACCTACGAGTAGAATCACAAGGCCCAGCCAGACCATGTGCCTCAGGCACCTGCCTATGTCCGCTCCCCTAAGAGGTAAGGATACGGACAGCAGCCGAAGCTGTAAGGTATAAGAACGCTACCCTGCCGGTAGCGCTCACCTAGCATAGACAGAGGAATGCCTAGAGGAACGCGCACAGAGCGTCTACTCATATGCATGAACCAAGAGGACTGAGCACCATGCGGCGTGTGTCAGGGTCTTATATAGACTCTGTGCCTCATCCAAGATGGAGGACACCAGAGCCAATCCGCTGCCAGAATGACAGGAGTGACGTCATGCTGGCCTATCACCGAGCAAGACGTCACAAGCACATGACCAGCGACCAATCGGCATAGAAGGTGTCAGAGACATGTGACCTCGTGTCAGCGATGATGTCACCCGCACATGTGCAATGGCTCCAAGATTGGACTTAGTCTCCGGCGCTCGCACATGTGCAGTAGCAAGAAATCTGGACTTAGTCTCCAGCGCTCGCACATGTGCAGTAGCAAGAAATCTGGACTTAGTCTCCAGCGCTCGCACATGTGCAGTAGCAAGAAATCTGGACATAGTCTCCAGTACTCGCAGCAACCGTAACAGTACCTCCCCCTCAAGGGCCCCCCTCCCGGCGACGCAGGTAATCGGCAACTAAGTCGGGAGCATGGACAGCCTCCTCAGGCTCCCAAGAGCGATGTTCCGGGCCATAGCCCTCCCAATCTATCAAGAAGAACCTGCGCCCTCTAACCATCTTAGAACCAACTATGGCTCGTACCTCATAGCTAGAGCGAGAGGAATCAGAGGCAGGAGAGTGCACTTCACGAGCGTGAGGTAAAATAGCCGGCTTTAGCAGTGAGACATGGAATTTGTCATGAATCCTAAGATGGACAGGTAACTTCAATTGATAGACTACAGGATTTACCTGTCGAAGAACCTCATAAGGACCCAGGAAGCGAGGAGCAAATTTGACAGAGCTCACTCTAAGTCTCACGTGTTTTGCAGAGAGCCACACAAAGTCCCCTGGAGAAAAGACAGGAGCCGGGCGACGAAACCGATCGGACACCGTCTTCATACGGTCCTTAGCTGCTTGGATCGACTCTTGAGTCCGATCCCAAACCTCTCTGGAATTAGTTGCCCAGTTGGCCACAAGAGGAGGAGGTGCAGCAGCGGGAAACGGTACCGGTACCCTAGGGTGTTGCCCATTATTGAGTACGAACGGTGTCTGCCCAGTGGCCTCAGCCAGCGAATTGTTAAGGGCAAATTCTGCCCAGGGTAGGAGGGAGCACCAGTTATCGTGGTTCTCAGCAACAAAGTGTCGAAGGTATATAATCATAGATTGATTGGTACGTTCAACCAAACCATTAGTCTCCGGATGGTATGCCGAAGAGAGATTCAACTCAATTTGCAGAAGGCTACAAAGATCTCGCCAGAAACGGGAAGTAAATTGCGGGCCTCTATCACAAATGATACGATCTGGCATCCCGTGAAGCCTAAAGACATGCTTGAGGAATAGTTTGGCTAGTACCCTGGAAGATGGGATTCTCGATAACGGTACGAGATGAACCATCCGGGAGAAATGGTCCGTAATGACCCACACAAATCTATGTCCCTGTGAACATGGAAGATCACCCACAAAGTCCATGCCTACCACCTCCCATGGTCTATCTGGCACTGGTAAAGGATGCAAGAGCCCAGCCAGTCTCTGCCGTAATGGACGGTTGCGAGCACACGAGTAGCAGGAACCGACATATCTCTTGACGTGGCTGGCTAAGTGTGGCCACCAATACCACCTCTCCAGTAACTCTCGTGTCCGCCTAATACCAAAATGCCCACCCACCTTTGAGGTGTGGGCCCATGACAGTATATCATTCTGTCGATCAGGCGGAACAAAGGTCTTGCCCGGTGGGATTTGGTCTAACGTCACAGGGGAGAGCGTATGAAAAACCCTGGAGGGAAGGATAAGACGAGGTTCGTCAATCTCTTCCTGGGTAGAAAGCATAGAGCGAGACAGGGCGTCTGCCTTGTTATTCTTACTCCCAGACAAATAGTTGATGGAGAAGTGAAAGCGGGAGAAAAACAAGGACTAGCGGGCTTGGCGAGGATTCAGACGCTGAGCGGTTTGTAAGTACGTCAGATTCTTATGGTCTGTATAGACCTGGAAAGGATGTTTCGCTCCTTCCAGAAAGTGACGCCACTCCTCCAAGGCTAATCTCAAGGCGAGCAGTTCCCTATCCCCAATGGTATAGTTTCTCTCTGCCGGTGAAAAGGTTTTAGCAAAGAAGAAACACGGCCTTTTTCTACCTGCACCGTTCTTTTGATACAAGACCGCACCAGCACCCACTGAAGAGGCATCAACCTCTAAGAGGAAGGGCTTACTCTCATCGGGTCTTTGAAGAATGGGAGCAGTTGAAAAGTGTCTTTTTACTGCCTCAAAAGCCTGAGATGTCTCAGTAGACCAGGCTTTGGGATTAGCACCTTTCTTAGTCAAGGCCACCAAAGGGGCCACCAAAGTAGAAAAATGGGGTATGAACTGCCTGTAATAATTTATGAATCCTAAGAAGCGTTGCACCGCCTTCAAGGAATGAGGTTCGGACAATTGCAGGACAGCAGAGAGCTTCGCAGGATCCATAGCCAGACCCTCTTGTGAGATAATGTAACCCAAAAAAGGCAATGAGGACTGCTCGAATACACATTTCTCGAGTTTAGCAAACAATGAGTGCTCCCTTAAACGGGAAAGGACACGAACGACATCCTGACGATGAGTCTCCAGATCAGGAGAAAAAATCAGGATGTCGTCCAGATACACCACTACTGAGGATAACAGTAAATCCCTGAACACATCGTTTACGAAGTCCTGAAATACTGCGGGTGCATTACATAACCCAAAAGGCATGACGAGGTATTCATAGTGCCCGTCTCGGGTGTTAAAAGCGGTCTTCCATTCGTCACCCTTTCGAATTCGTACCAAGTTATACGCACCCCGCAGATCCAACTTCGTAAAAACTTGAGCTCCTCTCAGTCTGTCAAAGAGCTCCGAAATTAAAGGTAATGGGTATTTGTTCTTTATTGTGATTGCGTTGAGACCCCTGTAATCTATGCAGGGACGCAAATCACCCTCTTTCTTCCGAACAAAGAAAAACCCAGCTCCCGCGGGAGAGACAGACTTACGAATGAACCCCTTCTCTAAGCTCTCTCTTATATAGGTCGACATGGCCTCCGACTCAGGTATCGACAGGGGGTAAACCCTGCCTTTAGGTGGAACCGAACCTGGGATAAGGTCTATGGCACAGTCATACGGCCTATGGGGTGGAAGAACCTCAGCACCCTGTTTGGAGAACACGTCAGTGAAATCCAAATAGGGTGTAGGTATGGGAGAGAGATCAGTTGATGCAACCGCAACGACCTTAGGTGGTAAGGGAAGACATCGGGACTGACATTTCGAACCCCAACTAATAATGCTGTCAGACTCCCAGTCAATGTGAGGAGCATGAGTCCGAAGCCATGGAAGACCCAGAAGGACGTCGTCTATACCCTCAGGCAAAACAAGAAAAGAAATCTCCTCTATGTGACCCTGAGACAGGGAAAGGCGCAAGGGAACTGTCCTCAATGTAATGGAGTCAGACAACATAGTTCCATTAACAACACGGACAGGAATAGGCGCCTCTAACATGATAGAGGGAATATTGTGTCCCTTTACAAATCCTGAGGACACAAAAATCCCGTCAGCTCCGGAATCCACAAAAGCCATAATAGGCCATGTATTCTCAGATAACGAGAGCTGACCTGGGATACAACACTTAGAGGGTGCAGAAGACGTCTCTAGTAACCCCCCTCTAATGGTTACTAGGCCAGGGAGTTTCCCTGACGACTAGGACACTTGTTGGCATAGTGCCCAGCCTGACGACATACGTAACATATAGGAGGACCAGACTTGCGTAGTTTGGAGAATGTATGACCTAACTCCATAGGAGTGGGAGATGTTTCAGATGCTGAGGAAGATGGTAGTGGACCCTCAACAACTGGAATAGCCCGATGCTTAGGGCGTGAGGAAGAGACCTCGAGTCTACGTTCCTTATGGCGTACATCGATCCTCGTTGCTACTGTGATCAAGTCCTCCAGAGAAGCAGGGACCTCACGAGTAGCAAGGGCATCCTTGACATAGCCTGCCAACCCTCTCCAGAAGATAGGAATCAACACCTTCTCTGGCCAGTCTAGTTCTGCCACCAGAGTTCTAAAAGCAATGGCATAAGAACTAGTGGATAACGAACCCTGAGATAGATCTAACAGTCTCAGGGCCGCATCATGGGTAACCTGCGGACCCATGAATACCGCCTTAAGAGCATCAAGAAAGTCTTGATGTCTCAGAGTAACCACATCAGAGCGCTCCCATAGGGGAGTCGCCCATTCTAAGGCTTTGTCCTGAAGTAAGGAGATGATAAAGCCTACTCTGGACCTCTCCGTAGAGAAGCGAGAAGAGTTGACCTCTAGGTGTATATGACACTGACTAATGAAACCACGACATGATCTGGCATCGCCAGAATATCTGTTTGGCAGAGCAAGTCGAGGATCATGTGCAGATGTCACCATGGTCTGAGGTTTATCCTCTATACTCTTGAGCCGTGACTCAAGTACTTGTATGTAACGGTGTAACTGCTGATATTCTGCCATAACTGCCAGACCCTTGGCTCAGTCCTAATGTTACGGGGGGCTGTCTGATAATAACCGAAAGGAGTATCAGACAGTCAGGGTCCACCGTGCAAAGACTTTGCTGCAGACTATGGCAGAGTGCAATACCTCTGTTAACTCACAGAAGGATATAATAAGTAAGTAAAGCAATTCCTCCCTTACTTGGAGGGTGTGTGGAATGATCTCTGTTAATAATCACAGAGACAAAGGCAATGTGTGCGAAATGGCACCTACCTAGGTCCGCTCTTCTAGTGGTGCAAAAGAGACGAACAGCAGCGTAAGCCGCACAAAGCTCCTACCTGCGTTCGCTCCACTAGTGTGCGAGGACACGAACCACTAGATATGGCACCTGCCTAGGTCCGCTCTTCTAGTGGTGCAAAAGAGACGAACAGCAGCGTAAGCCGCACAAAGCTCCTACCTCTGTTCGCTCCCCTAGTGTGCGAGGATACGAACAACTGCCAGACGCAGTATAAGGAACGTTACCCTAGCGGCAACGTCCACCTACGAGTAGAATCACAAGGCCCAGCCAGACCATGTGCCTCAGGCACCTGCCTATGTCCGCTCCCCTAAGAGGTAAGGATACGGACAGCAGCCGAAGCTGTAAGGTATAAGAACGCTACCCTGCCGGTAGCGCTCACCTAGCATAGACAGAGGAATGCCTAGAGGAACGCGCACAGAGCGTCTACTCATATGCATGAACCAAGAGGACTGAGCACCATGCGGCGTGTGTCAGGGTCTTATATAGACTCTGTGCCTCATCCAAGATGGAGGACACCAGAGCCAATCCGCTGCCAGAACGACAGGAGTGACGTCATGCTGGCCTATCACCGAGCAAGACGTCACAAGCACATGACCAGCGACCAATCGGCATAGAAGGTGTCAGAGACATGTGACCTCGTGTCAGCGATGATGTCACCCGCACATGTGCAATGGCTCCAAGATTGGACTTAGTCTCCGGCACTCGCACATGTGCAGTAGCAAGAAATCTGGACTTAGTCTCCAGCGCTCGCACATGTGCAGTAGCAAGAAATCTGGACTTAGTCTCCAGCGCTCGCACATGTGCAGTAGCAAGAAATCTGGACATTGTCTCCAGTACTCGCAGCAACCGTAACAACCTCCATGTACAGACTCATTGTCTCCTGTCAGATCCACATTGTTCCAGTCATTTTCAGTCACTTTATAGAATTCTAAAAAACATCCCACTTTTTTCCTGACTTCTACACTGCGCCAGATGAAGAAAAAAAAGCAACATGACGTCGCCTTGCACAGTAACAGGACCTCCCTTTTGTTCCCATCCATAGAAAACAATATCTTCAAAAGTAAAATATATTACAGCATTAATAATGTCCCCTAATGGCCCCCGACAGTAATTATATCCCCTACTTGCCACTATAAAGCAATAATCTTTGTTCTTTATTCTAGCCCTCATGTAGTACTTATGTCACCCATTCTTGCCCCTTTCTGTAATAATTTCGTCCATCCTTGACCTCCTCTGCAATGAAGTCCTCCATCCTGTAATAATTTCCTCTGTTCTGGCCCCTTCCTGTAATAATGTCCTAAATACTGGGCCCTTGCTGTAATAATGTACTCCATCCTGGGCACCTTCTTATAATGTCCCCCCTCCTGACCCTTTTATGTAATTATATACCCCATCCTGGTCCTCAAATGTTTTCCATATGTCCCTCATCCTGGTCCTCATATGTCCTCTATCTTGGTACTCATATAATCACCCATCCTGTTCCTCATATGTTTTCCATCCTGGTCCCCATATAATGCCCCATTCTCGTGCCCATATGTCATCCATCTTGGTACTCATATAATCCCCCAACCTGGTCCCCTTATGTCCTCCATCCTGGTTTCCGTATAATCCCCCATCCTGGTGCCCATATGTCATCCATATTGGTACTCATATAATCCCCAATTCTGGTCCCGATATGTCATTTATCCTGGTCCCCATTTAAATCTCCCATCCTGGTCCCCATATGTCATTCATCCTGGTCCCCATATAATCCCCCATGCTGGTCCCCATGTGTCATTCATCCTGGTCCACATATAATCCCCCATCCTGGTCCCCATATGTCATTCCTCCTGGTCCCCATATAATCCCCCATCCTGGTCCCCATATGTCATCCCTCCTGGTCCCGATATAATCCCCCATCCTGGTCTCCATATTTCATCCATCCTGGTCCCCATCTAATCTCCCATATTGGTTCACACATGTGCTACATCCTGCTTCCCATATAGTCTCACATTTTGGCTCTAATATGAATAAAATAATGAAGTAAAATAAAAAATGATTCTTCTTATCTGTCCACAGTCCAACAGTGTCCTCTTCTTGCTTCATTGGTGGCAAGGATGAGCAGGCACATGGCTGTGACATTATACTCTGGTGAACTGTGCACTGACATCAGCTGTTGGCCTCTGATAGGTCGGCGGCTGATGTTGGGGATGTGACGTCAGCGACCGTCCTGCTATAGGCTGGTGGCTATTTTAACATTTGTGGTGCTGGATTGTTTTCCTGCACTGCGATATGTTTCAACTGAATGTGCGTCGGAGGATGCACATTCAGTTGAAACCAATGGGTCCCCCAGGACAAGGTCGGGGCACCATTTTTTTGCTGGTTTGGGGAACTAACTCCAATTTTAACAATCCGTTCCCCCGAACTAGAGAGGACCGACTGATTCCCACTTCTGATACACCGTAAGATAGGTAGAAGCAATCAGCAATATAGTAGTGCCTGCATTGTGCAATACTTCTAGACGATGGGCAATACATTATGTGGAAATTAGCAACTTTCACTGACATGACAAGGGAGATTTCTGCTGCGATCCATCCTGCTGATGTGAAAGAGGAAATAGTTATTATAGCCTCCCCCGGGAACAAATTCCTGAAGATGAAAAAGAAAATGTGTCTACAGGCTTCCTTCACTCAATACAAGTATGGAGAGCAGCATCTATCACCAGGGACATCAAGTAGTATGAGAAATGTGGACATAATGCTATAATATATCCTAAAATCCACTTAGTGTTAGAAGTGATGAATGTATATATATATATATAGTACAGACCAAAAGTTTGGACACACCTTCTCATTCAAAGATTTTTCTCTATTTTCATGACTCTAAAAATTGTAGATTCACATTGAAGACATTAAAACTATGAATTAACACATGTGGAATGAAATACTTAAAAAAGTGTGAAACAACTGAAACTATGTCTTATATTCTAGGTTCTTCCAAGTAGCCGCCTTTTGCTTTGATTACTGCTTTGCACACTCTTGGCATTGTCTTGATGAGCTTCAAGAGGTAGTCACTGGAAAGTGTCTTCCAACAGTCTTGAAGGAGTTCCCAGAGATGCTTAGCACTTGTTGGCCATTTTGCCTTCACTCTGCGGTCCAGCTCACCCCAAACCATCTCGAGTGGGTTCAGGTCTGGTGACTGTGGAGGCCAGGTCATCTGGCGTAGAACCCCATCACTCTCCTTCTTAGTCAAATAGCCCTTACACAGCCTGGAGGTGTGTTTGGGGTCATTGTCCTGTTGAAAAATAGATGATGGTCCAACTAAACGCAAACCGGATGGAATAGCACGCTGCTGCAAGATGCTGTGGTAGCCATACTGGTTCTGTATGCCTTCAATTTTGAATAAATCCCTAACAGTTTCACCAGCAAAGCACCCCCACACCATCACACCTCCTCCTCCATGCTTCACGGTGGGAACCAGCCATGTAGAGTCCATCCGTTCACCTTTTCTACAAAGACACGGTGGTTGGATCCAAAGATCTCAAATTTGGACTCATCAGACCAAAGCACAGATTTCCACTGGTCTAATGTCCATTCCTTGTGTTCTTTAACCCAAACAAGTCTCTTCTGCTTGTTGCCTGTCCTTAGCAGTGGTTTCCTAGCAGCTATTTTACCACGAAGGCCCGCCGCACAAAGTCTCCTCTTAACAGTTGTTATTATATGGTACTCCAGAGCTGTATTTAGAATTCTTCCATAAGCGTATTCGTCCAATAAGATTATTTTGGTAAATGGACAACAACTGTAACCTGCTATGACTGCAATAATATGTACAAACACTAAGTGCACTAAGTTATATGTGAGCATCAAAAAGTAACCGTTGTTTTAATTTTTATTGAATAAATCAATAGTACAAGTGAAAATAAGAAACTTTTTAATATACAGTTAGGTCCAGAAATATTTGGACAGTGACACAATTTTCGCGAGTTGTGCTCTGCATGCCACCACATTGGATTTGAAATTAAACCTCTACAACAGAATTCAAGTGCAGATTGTAACGTTTAATTTGAAGGTTTGAACAAAAATATCTGATAGAAATTGTAGGAATTGTACACATTTCTTTACAAACACTCCACATTTTAGGAGGTCAAAAGTAATTGGACAAATAAACCAAACCCAAACAAAATATTTTTATTTTCAATATTTTGTTGCGAATCCTTTGGAGGCAATCACTGCCTTAAGTTTGGAACTCATGGACATCACCAAACGCTGGGTTTCCTCCTTCTTAATGCTTTGCCAGGCCTTTACAGCCGCAGCCTTCAGGTCTTGCTTGTTTGTGGGTCTTTCCGTCTTAAGTCTGGATTTGAGCAAGTGAAATGCATGCTCAATTGGGTTAAGATCTGGTGATTGACTTGGCCATTGCAGAATGTTCCACTTTTTTGCACTCATGAACTCCTGGGAAGCTTTGGCTGTATGCTTGGGGTCATTGTCCATCTGTACTATGAAGCGCCGTCCGATCAACTTTGCGGCATTTGGCTGAATGTGGGCTGAAAGTATATCCCGGTACACTTCAGAATTCATCCGGCTACTCTTGTCTGCTGTTATGTCATCAATAAACACAAGTGACCCACTGTCATTGAAAGCCATGCATGCCCATGCCATCACGTTGCCTCCACCATGTTTTACAGAGGATGTGGTGTGCCTTGGATCATGTGCCGTTCCCTTTCTTCTCCAAACTTTTTTCTTCCCATCATTCTGGTACAGGTTGATCTTGGTCTCATCTGTCCATAGAATACTTTTCCAGAACTGAGCTGGCTTCATGAGGTGTTTTTCAGCAAATTTAACTCTGGCCTGTCTATTTTTGGAATTGATGAATGGTTTGCATCTAGATGTGAACCCTTTGTATTTACTTTCATGGAGTCTTCTCTTTACTGTTGACTTAGAGACAGATACACCTACTTCACTGAGAGTGTTCTGGACTTCAGTTGATGTTGTGAACGGGTTCTTCTTCACCAAAGAAAGTATGCGGCGATCATCCACCACTGTTGTCATCCGTGGACGCCCAGGCCTTTTTGAGTTCCCAAGCTCACCAGTCAATTCCTTTTTTCTCAGAATGTACCCGACTGTTGATTTTGCTACTCCAAGCATGTCTGCTATCTCTCTGATGGATTTTTTCTTTTTTTTCAGCCTCAGGATGTTCTGCTTCACCTCAATTGAGAGTTCCTTAGACCGCATGTTGTCTGGTCACAGCAACAGCTTCCAAATGCAAAACCACACACCTGTAATCAACCCCAGACCTTTTAACTACTTCATTGATTACAGGTTAACGAGGGAGACACCTTCAGAGTTAATTGCAGCCCTTAGAGTCCCTTGTCCAATTACTTTTGGTCCCTTGAAAAAGAGGAGGCTATGCATTACAGAGCTATGATTCCTAAACCCTTTCTCCGATTTGGATGTGAAAACTCTCATATTGCAGCTGGGAGTGTGCACTTTCAGCCCATATTATATATATAATTGTATTTCTGAACATGTTTTTGTAAACAGCTAAAATAACAAAACTTGTGTCACTGTCCAAATATTTCTGGCCCTGACTGTATCTGCTTATTTCTCCTCCTAGACTGATCTTTCACTCCCAGTGCAGAAGTATAATTTGTATTCAGTAAAGACAGATTTGGCCATTACAGAGATAGGAAATGACAGATGGTTCCTTTAAAATTCTATGGAGGAGGGAGGAGGTAGAGGAAGACATGGACATTATATGGAGGGGAGGAGCTAGATGAAGACACGGACATTCTATGGTGGGGAGGAGCTAGAGGTAACACAGACATTCTATGGAGGGGAGGAGCTAGATGAAGACCCAGACACCGCAGTAGTTTACTCCTTCCACTTCCACCTCCTAAACTGATCTGCTCTCCTTTTCCCGCCTCCAGTACTGTGAACTCCTCGATGGGCGGGGCCAACCACCTGGCTCCGTCCCACCTGGTGTGGACATCAACCCCTGGAGGGAGGCAACAAGGATTTTTGACTGCTGTAACTGCCTAGGGTGGGGGTGTGTGTATGTTGTTGCAGTCTGTGACCCCTGGCTAGTCCAGGGCATCACATTCCCCCTTGGTAAAACGCAGACCGTCCGCGGGCTGCCCGTCCATCACCGGTTTTATTTTCACAACTGTAAAAGAATAAATAACATTTAAAAGCAGTCAACATAAGCATGTTTAGAAATCTTCCCTTAACGGGAGGCACGGTACTTTAACGTTTCAAACATTTTTATTAACACGGACGGGTTCGTGGTCATCCGCTCTCCCACCCAAGCAACCTAGCCCTGATGCTGCCCCTAAGAAGTGGGCAGCACCCCTTTACCCCAGTCCAGGTTCAGGCTGCCCGAGCGGGAATGGGTACGGTAACTCGCACCCGACTGTCACTTCAGGGGATCCCACGTCCAGGGGGACCCCTGACCCCCGGAGGATGGCCACTGGTCCAGGTGGTGGCCGGACCCCCGCCTGCTCCGCTGCGGGTCCCTTCTCCAATCTGCCTCTCCGGAGGCGGCACGGACGGAAAACGGCCCAAAACATTATTTACAATCCCACAAGTTCGTGGGTGGCCTGCCAGTTCTCGGCCTTTTCCATGAGTAGTCTCTCATGCAGCAACAAAACACAAAGGGTCCCTCAGGGACAATGTACTTCAAACGGACGGTAATCAAATAGACAATCTGGTGAACACTCGGTTTGATTCATTCATTCATTTAATTGTTCAACGGTGCTGAAGGTCCCAACGGGGACAACTGTTGGGCCACGGAGGACCGCTGCCTACTTGAGGTCACACCCTTCCAGGACCTCTTCCAGGGCAACATCCGGACGAGACGGTGGAGGAGGGGGCTGGGGCCACATCTGCTCTCCGCGGCTTTCCCTCTGCTTTACATCCAGGGCAAACCAGCCCCTCTCCCCGCAGTGTCGGGTGTAGGTGACTAGATCGCCCGGCAGCAGGTCACGACCTGGGTGTCCCGTGGGAAGGTGCGCATTTATATCGCGGCGGGCCACAAAGATTTCGGCCTCCAGGCCCGGCTCATAGATGAATCCATACCCCCTATTGGGGTCGAACTTCCGGACCTGTCCTTCGTACACGGGGCCCCGCACCCGAAAGGTAGCATGGTGAAGCGCGTCCTTTTCTCTTATGACCCGCGCTACCACTTCAGCCTTCTGCTCCCTGGCGCCGATTTCCCGGCCCAACCGGCTCGGTTCCCTGTCCCAGAAGGGGGCGCTGGCATGCCCCTGCGCTCGGGTCGGGCCCCCCTGGACTGTGCCCACACCGGCTACGACTGGTACTCTCCTGTGGGGGTCCTGCGGTGACATGGCCTGGGGTGCTGCCTCACAGCAGCGATCCGGCGCGACCTCAGCCGAGGTGTGGAATTTGGGGACAGGGCTCCTTACCGGCTGAACCTTCGCCTCCTCCGGGACCGGACGGACCACCGGGGCCAGAACAATCTCAGGTGCGGCCTCCTCCGGTGCCGACATCTCTTCCTCGCAGACGGGCACCTCCGTGGTATCTTCCAGGGCAGCGGCTTGGATTGTCCAGGGGCATCGTTGGCAGCCCGGCCCTCCTGGGTGGACGGACGGAGCTCTGCTGCTGGTGGTGGGGTTAGCGGGCCTACTGGCAGGGTGACAGCAACCAATGCGGGTAGCGGAGGAGACAGCAGGGTGAGCTGGCGCAGACCAGGCCCCTCAGCCGCAGCGGCCGGTCCTTCAGGGACACAGGGGCGTGGGTGGTGTACCCGCTTCTCGAATTCTGCCTCCACCTCGCGTTTTCGCCACCTCCGCCATGTCGGCTGCCCATCCCCTTAAGAGGGACTCCATCTCAGCCCGCAGGCGGCTGTACGTCCGAGCAGTCCGGACCTCCACCCACGCTGCTGTTCCTGGCGTGGGCTCCGGGGCTTCAACGATGCCGGACGGACGGGACATTCTGAGTAGCGATGTTCTAGGAAGAAATGAAGGAAAGCGATCCAGCTGAGTGACCAGGTGATTTATTCAGTGCAATACAGACATGGCATGGTCGTGGTTAACGCGTTTCTGGCTTAACGCCCTTAATCATAATCATGGTTATGATTAAGGGCGTTAAGCCAGAAACGAGTTAACCACGACCATGCCATGTCTGTATTGCACTGAATAAATCACCTGGTCACTCAGCTGGATCTCTTTCCTTCATTTCTCATTGATGCGGCCGGGGCAGGGCCGGATCCGAGTCTGAGGTGCGGTGAGGTCAGACGTGGGTGAGCTGGATTCCATTACAAGTTTATACGATGTTCCAGGAACCATGTGGTCTGCAGGGTCCTGGCGTCCCTGCTTTTCATGCCCTCGGCCACATCAGGCAGGCCCTCGCCCGCCCCCCTTGGTACTTTCTAGCACTCCTTCTCTCCGGGGGCGGGGCTTCACTTTCGCGCCTTCCCTGCTCGACGCTCGAGCGGGAAATCTTCGCGCCAAAGATGGTGGCGCTTCAAATTTTTCTGCCGGACGCCGCCGGCGGGGACCACAAGGCGCACGTCTACTGGTAAGCAGACCGGTCAGATCCTGTTCGTGACGCCAAGTTGTCGCGGGCGGAGGGGCGCTGCGCTAACACTCGGGTCCAGCGCTGCTGCTGCTGCTGCTCGGTGGCTCGAGCGGTGGGCCGGATCCAGGGACTCGAGCGGCGCTCCTCGCCCGTGAGTGAAAGGGGGGATGATTGGTGTGGGGAGATTGTCCGTGACTCCACCCACGGTTTGTGGTGACGATGGCACCACCGCTGCCGGTGACGGGGATCCCGGGAGAGATGACGGGAGGCAGCGAGGATGTTATCCCCTCCGTGGGCAGGGGGATTGGTGCTCCCGGGGTGGTGCTCGATGGTGTTGACGGGGAGGCTTGACCGGTGGGGTGCAGGGTCGCAGGGACAGCGTGGCGCGGTGCCGGACGGCACTGGTGTACTCACTCAGATAATCAATGACAGAGTCTCTGGTAAACCAAACGGCCGGATGGATGGGTCCCACAGCCGGCTGCAGTGCTGATGTTGTGCTCTCCCTGGACGGCTGATGGTGGCTGTCTTTCCCTGCACCTTTGTACTCTGTTAACTCCGATGGTTCCCCAAATGGTAGTCCGCTCCCTGGTGTATAGGTACCGTAGGAACCCTTTTGCCCGCAGGCGCTGGCCCTTGGATCTCTAGCCTTGGCAGTGGCTGTATATCCTCAAAGGTGTGAGCGGTTGCCTTCTAACGGGACTTGGGTTGTTAGGAAACCCCTGGGGTTCCGGTCACACTCGGTATTTGACCGTTGCTGGCGGCTCCAAGCCTGGTCAGGGTCCGATGGCCCTGCCTGTGTGCCAACTTCACACCGGTCCCCGGTTCGGTACAGCCCCGGTCCTACGATTCTGCAGAGATCCGTCACTCCTGCAGACGGCCACCACTGCCTGCCAACCTTGCTGTAGGTGCCTGGGCTCCGACCCAGACACCGCAGTAGTTTACTCCTTCCACTTCCACCTCCTAAACTGATCTGCTCTCCTTTTCCCGCCTCCAATACTGTGAACTCCTCGATGGGCGGGGCCAACCACCTGGCTCCGCCCCACCTGGTGTGGACATCAGCCCCTGGAGGGAGGCAACAAGGATTTTTGTTTGACTGCTGTAACTGCCTAGGGTGGGGGTGTATGTATGTTGTTGCAGTCTGTGACCCCTGGCTAGTCCAGGGCGTCACATACGCACCGACGGGGCAGAGGACCCTAGGATAGGAAAGCGCTCCAAGCCGACCTGTTAACACCTGCACAGCGAGGGGACCATCAAAAACCTCGCTGCCCCTAAAAATCTGAAGATTCAGTAGCAAAGGGAGAACTGGGGACAGGACCAGAGACTCCAACTCCACAGGGTTCACGCTACCGTCAGGCGGTCAGAAGTGGACAAAGCACTGGACGGGGACCCCCAGATGCTCTACGCCATGAGGACACATTTACCAGAGACAGGTGCAGGTGAAGAAGGTTCTAGAGAACCAAACTGGCACTGGGACGAAGGGGGCCTGGAGGTGAAACCAGCCGGCCTCAGTCAACCAGTCAACATTTACCAGCA
Source organism: Anomaloglossus baeobatrachus (assembly GCF_048569485.1). Lineage (NCBI taxonomy): Eukaryota > Metazoa > Chordata > Amphibia > Anura > Aromobatidae > Anomaloglossus > Anomaloglossus baeobatrachus. Next base: position 46,385,586 of record NC_134358.1, read on the forward strand.
GTGAGTAAAAACTAGTTGCACTAAACCCTCTGTGTGGACTACCTTCTTCCATGCTTGTGGAGGGCCTACCATCCAGGCTGCTATTAACACCAGCCCCAGTAGTGACATTCTGCAGCGGCGGTTCCCTACACTTATTCGCAAAACTGCAAGTGGTGTCACGTATGAACATTACTCTAGTCCCCTGTAAATACACCCCCGTTACAAAAAGGGCCCAGGGCACGGAACCGGGTAATGGACATCACCGTGACATTCCCAAGAGAGATGTGACGCCCTGGCCGGGCCAGGTAGTCACAGGTAGGTCCCTACACAACACAGTTTTCACACCAGGTGACAGCAGCCAACCAGAAAACCCTAGGAGAATCCCCTTAGGAAAAGATAGACACACCAGTGGGCGTGAGCAGGTGGTTGATGCACGCTCACCCAGGGGTCTAGACAGCCCGGGGAGGAAAAAGTAGTAGTGGTAGAAGAGTGTTGGAGTTCAAGTTGGAGAGGTGTGTGGACTGGAGCGGTGTGCAGCTCCAGCAAAGGAGAGAAAACCCAAATTGAACGGTACCAGGGTAGGAGCCCTTGTGCCACTGGCTAGGAGGCAGATGGCGGTGTCCGTCTGCAGGAGCCAGGAAGATGGCTCGGTGGAACCGAGGTGGTCCGGGACAGGGTTGTAGCCCGCCGGTATCGACCCGGGGAACCGACTCAGAAATCGGAGCACACAGGGGGTACTCGGACCCTGAAGCCAGGACCAGAAGCGACTGGAACTGGTTAATTAACCGATTGAGGCCAGGACTAGAGGTCCTGTCCCACCCAAAGTCCCTCATAGAAGACAACAGCCCACCGAGGGGGATAAAAAGGCCACCGCCAAGGCTCATAGATCCCACGGGCCAGCGTCTGCGGGCAAGGGCTCCTTAGGCCACATCCAGCCGGGAGAGGACTCCTGAAGTTTCACGCACAGGCAGTCCACAGTTCAAACTCAGTGCAGGAGAAAGACAGAGACCACCAGCCGGGTGGGGAACCAAAACGCAGCCGGCTGCGGGGACCGACCACCATCACCTTGGTTTACCAGAGACTTGTGTGTTTTCTTAACAGTGAGTACACCAGCACCCTCTGCGGTCGCCCTTCTCCCTGCATCAAAGCACAACGGGTCCCGGGGCCACCATCCCTGCCCACCGGGGGGTTAACAACTTGCTGCACAACATCTTCCCCCGGGTGCCCCGTAACAGCAGCGGTGGTTCCAACCTCACCACACACCGTGGGTGGCGTCACGAACTTAATACGGCTCAGCCCGTACATACGTCCTACACCTCCCCATTTCATTTGGAGTGTCCGCAGGACCCCGGGTCCGGAGACCCTCGAGCCACCACCCTGGAAGGTCCGGATCCGAGCAGCGGCAGGCTGCTGGCACGGGGGCGGCACACCCTGAAACTTGGCGTCACGAACAGGATACAGCTCAACCCGTACATATACGTTCTACACCCCCCCATTTCATTCGGAGTGTCTGCAGGACCCCCGGGTCCGGAGACCCTCGAGCCACCACCCCGGAAGGTCCGGATCCGAGCAGCAGCAGGCTGCTGGCACGGGGGCGGCACAGAGACACTGCCCGGGACCGAGTACCCCATATCCCTGGGCGTGACAGATGTAAACCCCCAAACTATTTTTTTGCTCAGCAGCTATTTTAAAGACAAGTCCAGCAATATCTTTATGGCAAGCCTTTTTCTCCTTCACTGTGAAATTAGTAGTTTAATTGATATGCAAATATGTCTGAAGAGCTATATGTAGGTCGGAAGCCTCTGTGTCATGATTCACTTATGGCTCTCTATGCAGAGCCATTGTGTCCTAGATGTTTCCTTGTTGTCTGTTTTCTCCGGGTTCAGTGGGAGGGGCCTATATGGTCATGCCTCGTTCCGGGGGATCGCTCTGCCTTATTTTGGAGCTCTCTCACCCGGAATGCCGCCAGTAATAGTTCCTCCTCTGCAGTGTACACTTCTGGTTTTGGCGAGTTGTTCTGATCTTGTCTCGTTACCTTGTGTCCCATTCCCTGACCTCCATCCCTCCCATATTGTCTGTACTCCCTGTCTCCCTGACCCTCGACCTGTTTTATGACCCCAGCTCACGCTCTCCTCGGTACCATTGTGGCCTCTCGACTTCCAACCCCGGCTTGTTCTCTGATCACGGCTCTGCTCCATTTCTGTATCTGACGATTCTTCCTGGCTTACCGACCACCAGCTTGCACATGATCTCAGCTTCTCTTGCTCCTCTGTACTGACGTGACCTCCCGGCTTCTGACTCTCTGCTTGATCGACTACACTGCAGACCATCCCCGCCTTGGTACTGGTGAACCATAGCGGGCAAGCACCTCACTACACCTAGGAACTCTACACCATTCTAGTGTACCTGTGCCCCCTGGTGGTGAGTGTTACACTCTGTCAAACTAGCTCTATTGTCCACCCAGCACTGCTGTCTTCTGCTTTGCTTGCAGCCTCTATACCGTGTGACTTCATGCAAAGGAGCCATAAGTCAAGCAGGAACTGGACAAAGAATTTCAATCCAAATGCTGATTTCTCAGTAATAGTGATGAGCGAGTACTAAAAAGCTCGGGTGCTCGAGGCTCGGGCCGAGCATCCCAAGATACTCGTGTACTCGGCCCGAGCACCGAGCCCAATGTTATCCTATGGGAGACCCGAGTATTTTTCTGAAATGACCCCCGGCAGCATGTAGAAACCCTAAAAATGTCACAAAAGTCTCAGAAGAGTGCTCAAATGACATGGCAACAGCATGGGGAAGACCCCTTGAAGCATTTATCACTCAAAAGTCACAGCTGTGAACAATTTTGTCCGAGTTTTACGCCATTTTTACGGACTCACCAGAAAACCTTCCAAAATGACACCAAAATGAATTTTCATGGCGGAAATGTTAAGGGCACATATCCAATAGTGAGATAGAGCTGGTGTATGTTACTTTTTGAGATTAATACATGAAAGATTTTACGTAAAACATTGTGTGGCACTCCGATGTCCAAAACACACGTTTTGTGCTTTTTACTAGCGATGTCGGTCATTTTTTTTTCATTCTATCTCCCGTCGGTCGGTCTCGCTCTGTCTGTCTCTCTCTGTCTTGTCTGTCCCCCTCTCACAGTCTGTCGGTCAGTCTCCCCCCTCTCTCTTACTTACCGTTCCCCGATCACTGCCGCGGCGCTGCACAGCTGTTCACTAAACTCCGGCGGCTTTTCCTCTTTTGAAAAAGCCGGCCGCTCATTAAACAATCTCGTATTCCCTGCTTTCCTGCTTTCGGCGCCTATGATTGGTTGCAGTGAGACACGCCCCCACGCTGAGTGACAGGTGTCTCACTGCACCCAAACACAGCAGCCCGTGGGTGTGTGTATACTGTGCAGTGAAATAAATAATTAAGTAATTAAAAAAAACGGCGTGCGGTCCCCCCAATTTTAATACCAGCCAGATAAAGCCATACGGCTGAAGGCTGGTATTCTCAGGATGGGGAGCTCCACGTTATGGTCCATATTTTTTCCAGCATCTGAGATGGGCGCAGTTCACATGTGGCTGCGTTTCATCGACGATATTTTTTTGATTTGGCAGGGGGAGATCAATCAGTTGGATATCTTTATGCAGCGTCTTAATGATAATATGAATAACATCAGATTGACTTATGTCTTCAGCAGTGAACAAATCGAATATTTGGATGTACGAACATTGAAGGGGACGGACGGAACATTGTGCACAGATATTTTTCGCAAAACCACGGCTGTAAATTCACTTTTGAGCGCCAGATCATCACATCCGAAAAAGGTGATTGATTCCATTCCTACAGGGCAATTTCTGCGCGCCCGACGGGTGTGCTCTGATAATGTCTTATTTGAGCAACAATCTGATGATTTAAAAAGAAGATTTAGGGCACGGCATTATAGAGAAAAGTCTATACAGGAGGGATATACCAGAGCGAGGGATACTCCACGTGATGTCCTACTAAAAACCCATCCTAAAAAGAATGATGACATCGTTCGTTTCATCACTCCCTATCATGGACAATGGAGGGAGATGTTCTCCATTGTCAAGAAATACTGGTCAGTGCTTCTCACTGATAATGACTTGTCCCTCATACTTACCTCTGGACCTGCAGTGACGCCAAAAAGATCCAAAACACTAAAAGATCAAGTTGTGAAAAGCCTCTATATTCCAGCAGTTAGAAACACCTTTGGGGCAAATAGGGGTCCCAGATGGGGGTCACGCTCCTGTGGGGACTGTGGGGCTTGCCCACAGATGGATCGAACGGGTGAATTTTGGGATTCTTCTAGAGAGAATACCTATAGAATTGTACACTCCATAAACTGTCGATCCACCGGGATTATCTATTGGGCAATATGTCCCTGCGGCCTCATTTATGTGGGCCTGACTACCAGAGAGTTCCGGATACGTGTCTTGGAACACATTCGTGATATTAAGAGTGCGGCTAAGGCCACAAAACCGGAGGAAATTTTGCTTCTAAAGAATATCCCTAAACATTTTAGGGAACGTCATGATTGCAACTGGCGGTTACTCAGATTCAGAGGTATTGATAAAGTTTATCTTGGTGCAAGAGGGGGTGACCTTAGGAATGCCATATTTAAGAAAGAGGTTAAATGGATCATAACTCTTGATACAGTAAAACCGCGGGGGCTGAATGATATGATCAGCTATAAGCCCTTTCTGATTTGAACATTTTGGCTCACGGTCTGCAAATGTGTAGTGGAGGTATTGGTTTGTGTTTGCGTACCAATTGCCGTTTTATGTTTTGACATTCTTTTCTCTTCTTTATCCCCTTTTTTTATTTTTCCCATTCCCCTTTTATTATTAATTCATACCTTTTAGAGATGGCTGCTTGTACCTGCATATACTGGAGCTACTAGAACAAGAAGATATATTTGGACCGTTTGCATCATCAAGATCTGGAATAATTGCATCTTAAAAAGACTTTATGGATATTACTTCATGGATATCGTCTAACTTTTCATATATTTATCTTTGCAATTATTTCCTATGCTCGGTTCTTATTTGCCCTGTTGTTTGCCCTCATGTAATATGGCGGCTATGGACTTCATCCTGTGCGCGCACGGGGCTCTGATCACTCCTCCTCTCTGTGTCTGGTGATCTAATGGGTATCGGGTTGTGCGCATGCGCACTCCCGCTTCCTGAACGCCGGACACAGTGGAGGATGGGCATCGGATCTCCGGGGCGCGCCACCATAGGATGGTAAGACCTGGTCATTTCAGATATAAGCAGCCCTGGATGTCACCTCTGCACCTCCTGATGAAGCGATAAGCGAAACGCGTTGAGGTGCAGGGGGGGTGTCAGGCTTGAACACAGCAGCGTCCCTGGTGGGTCATAGTACCTTTATATACTTTGGAACTTTGCCATCTTTCTTGCTGAAAGGACGTGTTTTTTCTTTGCATTGCACTTATTTGAGCAATGGCACATAACTCACAGGACAGTCCTGTTATCATAACTATTTGAGTTTTGTTCCATGCTCATTAGGACAGCATGCATGGTGCTCCTTACACCTTGCATGGCCTTCTATGCATGTATATGATATGACATTTCACTTGTTTGCTATTCAATGTACCCCTTTTGACTGTATTATATGGAATTGATGTACTAATGCATGGTAGCTATGTATGGTGATCCTCACATCCTGCATGGGTCTCTGAATATACAGTGCACATTTTTGATACAACATCTCGCTTAATTATTATTCAATGTACTTCAGTGTGCTGTTGACTGTATTATGTTAATTGACATACTAATGCACTTTAGTTATGCTGTCTCCATGGGCTATGTTATGCATATTTTTCAGCTTGGTCTGTACTGACACACCTTCCTGACAGAATGGCCGGAGCACTGACCCCCCCCTCCCCCCGGGCATGTGTGGAGGCCAGCATGACACTGATTGGATTGGAGGTCATGATGTCACGGGTAGGGGAGGGGGAGTAAGTCAGGGTATAGTAAAAAGGTGAAGCTGGGGGAGGAGCGGCACTTTTCCCGCTCTGGGACACCAGTGAGAGTCCCCATCCCTGTACCTGCTATGGACGCCGGGGATCAGCTCCTGGAGCGGCTGAGAGCTGCTGCTGGGACCATCCCCCCAGGTGGCTGCAGAGCCTGATAGCAAGGATCTTCGGTGGGAGTCCGGGGGGGGGCAGGGACGGCACCCCTGCGACAGCGGCGCCCCCGGAGGTCTGGACTGGCAGAGAGGCGGTCACCTGACCTGACTCCCAGGGCCCAGCGTCGCCACAGAAGCCCCCTCCGGGGACCCTCCAGGCCGGACGCCGCGAGCTGCGAGGTCCGGCAGGCCCCGGCCTGGGAGGAATTCAGACGGGCGGCTGGGCCCGGCGGCAGTCGGCAGGCCTACGCTGGAGTTGGGGGCGGGGCCTGCTGCTGCCTTGTCGGCGAGTGACGTCGGCGGTGCGGCGGGGTGCTCTGGTGATGTACCGGCCGAGCGCCCTGAGCCTCTCCTCCCTGCAGCGATAGTATCCCGGATGGATCCCTGTGAGGTGGGCGGAGCCAGGCGGCTGCGGTCGGAACTACATCGGGCCTGGCATTCAGGGCCTGCGGCTACAGAGGCCCTGTCTGGGAGAGGGGCCACATGGAGCGGAGCAGGGGGGGCCGTGCTTGGAGAGCCCTGAGGATAATATGCAGCTCCCCCTGTTGGTCGGCGCTACTGATCGTCATGTCCAGGATATGCGGCCGGCGGGGCCTCGGGCCGCGCGGCTAAAACAGCAATGGAGCAGAGTCGGATGGGAGGAGCCAAGTCATGCTAGATCGGCAGGAGGGACGTCAGGATACAGGTGGTCCGGCTGGCGAGGTTATACCTTTGTGCAGCCTGGTGAGTATGATTACATGTTTTGTTTGTCTTCACATGCTGTTTAGGTACACAGTAAAGGGGGGGTGACGGGTCAGCTGGGGTTCGGTTTGGGGGTGCCAGCGGGTGTTAGGGGGAATGCGTTGAGTGGGGAGTTGTCAGAATTGAAGTTGCGTTCGCCAGTTGCGGGCCCGGATTAGGGGCCAGGAAAACCCCGGCGCCAGTGGCGGCTTGGGTTAATTTGTCCGTCATTGCGGCTAGTGAGTCCAGTTGGGAGTGTCTCTTCCCCAGTATTAGTGGCAGTTCAGACTGAAAGGAGTAAGGAGGTGGCAAAAATTTATTTTGACAAAGGGGGAAAAGACGATAGCAAGAAGGAAGATGGGGAGAAGTGGCGATGGCACTTGATTCCTCAGACTTATGCTAATAGGTTTAAGGCGTTGCAGTTTGGGCAAGAGTAATTGGCGACAGGCGCCAGAGAATAGTTTTCAGTGGTTTTGCTATATGGGCTCGATTGGTGAGGCCTATAGGATTTATGGGGGGTAGACCTGGATCCGTTATGAGGAGCAGTGTCATCAGAGGATGGCGACCGTCCATCCATAAGATGGGATCAGAAGGATATAGGCTTGTGGTTGCGGGTGATGGCGGCAGCCAGATATGGGCAGTCATTTCAGGGCGGGGCAGGGTTCCCCGGCCGGTCAGGAAGTTGGGGTGCCGGTGGTCAGTACGGACAGACAGGGTCCTAGAAGTCAAGTTCGTGTTGGTAAGTTAATGAGGGGGAAGGCAAGTCAGTGACACTTGTCGTTGTTTGGACATCTCCGCACCTATTGTAACGGAGCATCCCATGGGATGTCCAAGGGTCAGACACCGGTGAGCTTAGTTGCGATGCTGCCGTACTTAAATAGGGATCCTGTTAGGGCCAAAGCTGAGGTTTGAGGTTGGGTTTTGGGGAGGGTTTCAGGATTCCTTCCCCTGTTTTTGAAGTTCCAGGGACAACCAGGAATCTCCCTCGGTGTATCAGCATTTGGCGCTGGTAGGTGGAAAGTTAGGAAAGGAGGTGGCGTTGGGGAGAATGGGGGGCACAGTTAGTCACCCCCCTACCTTTTCTTATTTTGTGGTTTCGTCATTCGGGGGGGGGGCCCAAGGAGGAGCCAGGTAAAGTTCGGCTAATCCACCATTTGTCTCATCCCAGGGGTAGGTCAGCGAATGATGGTATACTGGCTGAGCTTCGTTAGGTGTTGTATACGTCGTTTGATGAGGCTACAAAGTAGGTAAAGAGTTGTGGGAGGGGTATGTTGATGGCAATAGATGGATATTGAGGCAGCTGTCCGGCTCTTACCAGTTCATCCAAAATTGTGTTCGTTATTAGTTTGTTTTTGGAAGGGAAATTGTTTTGGAGACCCTTGCTTGCCAATGGGTAGTGCAGTATCGTGCACATTTGTTGAAACCTTTTGTTCTTTTTTAGAATGGGGGGGGCGTGATGTTTCTGGTTTGGCATCACTGGTACCTTACCGGGATGAATTGTCGGTGTGTGGGATTGGCTGTTTCGGCACAGGCACAAGAATTCTAGCAGCAATGGAATGGATAGCGAGAGGCTTTGGGGTGCCTTTGGCACCTGGGGAAGAACTGTTCGGCCAAATACCTGTATTTAGTTTATGGCCATTGTAATTGACTCAGTGATTTGGGAGGTTCGGCTTCCTGACGACAGGTTGCCACGCTTAAGGTTGAGGTAGCAAGGGCATGCCGGGTGAGGAAGTTACAATTAAAGGAGGTTTAATCGCTATTGGGGGAAACTTAATTTTGCGTGTCGGGTAAGGTCAATGGGCCGAGTTTTCACGTCGGCTAGCTTGCGCGACAGCTGGAGTGCTTGCTCTTCACCCCTACATAAGTTTGTCGGAGGAACATTGAGCGGCCTTGTTGGTTTGGGGAGAATTTTTTGGGGAGCAGGACAATGGTGGTTCGTTGCTTAAGGATGAGGTAGTGGTTAATTTCAAATTGGAATTGTTTACGGATGCTACGGGTGACTCAGGTTTCGGGGCCTTTTTTCAGGGTCAGTGATGTGCGGATTGGTGACCAGAAAGTTGGATGGCGGAGGGGTTGACAAGGAATGTGTCGCTATTGGAAATTTTTTCCGATGATGGTCGCACTTCATTTGGGGAGTGACCAGTTGTGGAATAAGTAGATCCGGTTCAACTGGGACAATATGGGGGTGGTGCTAGTGATTAATAACGGCTCGGCATATTTTACCCAAGTTGTTCGGGTGTTGCGGCGGTTGGTTTTTATTTGTTGGGAAATTAATACGGGTCACAGCAGCTCAGGTACCAGGTATAGAGGACCTAATAGCGGATTTCCTTTCCTGTTTCAGTGAGATTGTTTCCGGGATTTTGCGGTAGTGGCGGACGGCAGCAGCTTGTAGTCCCCTGCGCAGCTTTGGAGCGTGGTCTTCAAGCAGCAAGACCACGGATTCAGGCAGTTTGACTGGTACCACGTGGGCGGCGTATTAGGCCACATGGGTTCCTGGGAGTGGTGGTTGGGTGGTGGCATGATGAATGAGGATTCCCAGTTAGGACTGTTCCTGGGAAATCGGGGGAGTGGCGATAACAGGTTGGTCTTCCACGAAGTTGAGTCATTTGATTACAGGGTTGGCATTTGGTTTCTGGTTGCGAGGTGTACAGGATTGGGAACAAATTTTTGGGTTGTTCAGGCGTTGAAGGGTGTGCATAGGGGCCATAGGTAGACGGCCTGTGTGATTTAGCTTATTGGAATGTTTGGGTAGGGAATTAAGGTATCATTGTTGCGGTTGGCTTTTCGTTGGCGGTTTTTCGGGGCTTGGTGTATTGGCGAATTGGTATTTCCCAGGGTGACGTGCCCCGGGGGCTTGGGTAATAGTGACGTCCTATTTTTGGAGCATGGGGATCGAATTTTGGATCCAGAAATCAAAAATGGATAAAGTGGGGGCAGGCGGGTTCGTTTAGGGAAGGGTATGGCATCAGGTATGTGCCATTGGCAGTGCGTTTTGAGCTTTGCAAAGGTCCACCCGAGTCAGGATGGCCCATTGTTATGTCTCGAGGACGGGTCTTTTTGTCCAGATATTAGTTCATTAGTGTTTTGTGGGCATGTTTGAAATCATTGGGTCTGGTTGGCGAGGTTTGCGTTGCATTCTTTTCGTCTTGGGACGGCAGTGGAAACCTCTGGGTGTGGTCTCCCTGCTAAGACAGTTAAACAGATTGGTCGATGGAAGTCTCAGCGTTGTAAGTCGTGGGTTCGCAATGTTTCAGGGGCAATTGATCGGAAGACTGGTTCTGATGGAGGGGGGGGTGGGGGGGGTGTCATTCTTTGGGGTGGTATTGGAGCTACTTGGTAATTTTGTTAGTGCTTTGTTTTTCAGACACCCCCCCCCCGTTTTTCCAGCCTGGTCTGGATCTTGGGCCATTCTAATGTGTGCTGGGGAACACAGAGAGCGGATACGAGAAGGAACAGGAGACAGCTAAATTTTGTCGGAGGGATAGGGCTCCTGTCGGATGGGTTGGAATCAGGGGTATGGGGTGGAATACGGTGTTGCAGGGGGTGCATAACTATGCTCATTTGGGCAGGCCCCCTGACATTTTGGTTTTACGCGTCGAGGGACCTATTTGGGTGAGCGGCTTTCTCGGACTTTGATAAAGATACTAAGCATGACTTGTTGCGGTTATGGGTGTCTTTTCCAGGCGTGATAATTGTGTGGTGGGACATTGTTCCAAGAAGGGTTTGGGCGGAAAGCATGGTCTGTGGAGAAGCTGAATAAGGTGCGGGTGAAAGTTAATAGGGTTATCTCAAAAAATTTGGGGGCTGCAACGTGGGAGTCGCAGCTCGGCTTTTTGAGCTGGAGCGAGAGGATGACGAATTTTGGTAGGCGGATGGGGTGCATTTGAATGCAGTACGGATTGATTGTGGGCACTTGGATTGCAGGGAGGTATTGAGCGAGCTTTGCTATTGAGGGGGGGTCTCAGGCACTTGAAGGTTATCAAGGTGCCCTCGTTGTGGCAGGTTTTTGGTGGGTCCTTGAAGTTGGTTCTAAATTGGTTCGGGGAACCCATCCGGGTATGGATCCCCTCATTGGCAGAATGGTTGGTCACCTGGTGATTTTTGGGGGATCCCGACGGGGTATGTCGGGGCCCCCGTGGGTGTTTTTGGTGGTTAATGAAGGAATAACCCTTACACTTTGGTGCTCCTGAGCCAGTGTGGGTAACGGCTGGGAGCAATTTGGTTATATGGCTTGGTTATGGGAATCACCAGGGTTTTAGCTTCAAGGACCTTACCACAATGCAAAATTTTACATGTTATGTATTTGTTTAATAAATGGCTGCTATGGCCAAAATTATCCAAAGATAAATTGGTGTCTGAGTGGTTATTAGCAGATAAGGGGGAATTGGAAAAGGGGTGTGTGTGCCTAATTATTATTGGCCGGAATCTACAATTCCAGGGTCAAGAATGGCCGGAGCACTGACCCCCCCTCCCCCCGGGCATGTGTGGAGGCCAGCATGACACTGATTGGAGTGGAGGTCATGATGTCACGGGTAGGGGAGGGGGAGTAAGTCAGGGTATAGTAAAAAGGTGAAGCTGGGGGAGGAGCGGCACTTTTCCCGCTCTGGGACACCAGTGAGAGTCCCACCCGCCCTCCCTAAAGACTTTGAGTTCGCAATGGGCTGCAAGTTTTGTGGGAGGCGATATGGAAGTTTATCGGGTCGTAGTGGCCTGGTGGCAGGTTTTTGGTGGGTCCTTGAAGTTGGTTCTAAATTGGTTCGGGGAACCCATCCGGGTATGGATCCCCTCATTGGCAGAATGGTTGGTCACCTGGTGATTTTTGGGGGATCCCGACGGGGTATATCGGGGCCCCCGTGGGTGTTTTTGGTGGTTAATGAAGGAATAACCCTTACACTTTGGTGCTCCTGAGCCAGTGTGGGTAACGGCTGGGAGCAATTTGGTTATATGGCTTGGTTATGGGAATCACCAGGGTTTTAGCTTCAAGGACCTTACCACAATGCAAAATTTTACATGTTATGTATTTGTTTAATAAATGGCTGCTATGGCCAAAATTATCCAAAGATAAATTGGTGTCTGAGTGGTTATTAGCAGATAAGGGGGAATTGGAAAAGGGGTGTGTGTGCCTAATTATTATTGGCCGGAATCTACAATTCCAGGGTCATGGCTTTGTATATGTTTTTAAACACATTTCTGTACTATGTGTTGCACTTTCTTATGTCCCTGGAAAAACTTTTTATAAAATTGCATTTAAATAAATTTTCTATAGATTTCTATAAAGAAAACATTGTTTGGCATTCAATCTAAATAGGATTGTATGGATGATGATTATGGAGCTTCTTTGTAGGTTGTTCTGTTGTTAATGGTGAACCTCCATGCTATATGCTATATGGTTATTATGGACCTAGTTATTCCATTTGTTTTTGTGGTCATGTAAACATATTGCTGGACTCTTCTTTTAAAACCTGCATGCACATATACTGTAGATTGGGGTGTGAAATACTGCTGACAAATTCCCTCTAAATGGTATCTGTCACAAGGTTTTGCTACCTAATCTGAGAGCAGCATGATGTAGGGGTAGAGATCCTGATTTCAGCAATGTGTCACTTACTGGGCTGCTTGCTGTAGTTTTGATAAAATCAGTTTTATCAGCAGGAGATTATCACTAAAAGATTAGTAAACATGTTGCCATATAGTCCCCAACACTAAGTGAAATGCTATTAATGCATTCCATCCCATACTTATGGCCCCCATCCTGGTATTATATATATTATCCCCATCCTGGTATATGGCCCCCGTCCTGGTATATATGATTTCCCATCCTGGTACATAAAAAATATAAAAATAAATCTTTAATTTTATATAGCGCTAACATATTCCACAGCGCTTTACATACATCAGGAACACTGTCTCCGTTTGGGCTCACAATCAAAATTCCTTATCGGTATGTCTTTGGAGTGTGGCAGGAAACCGGAGAACCCGGAGGAAACCCACGCAAACACGGGGAGAACATACAAACTCCTTGCAGATATTGTCCTTGGTGGGATTTGAACCCAGGAGCCCAGCACTGCAAGACTGTAGTGCTAACCACTGAGCCACCGTGCCACATGGCCCCCCATCTTGGTACATGACTGACACATAGCCCCACTTCCTAGTACATAGCCTCCTCCGGTCCCTTGTAGCACGGCGTCCTCATCTCATGTAGGCTACTGACAGCGGATGGGAGTGCAGTGCTCTCACGCTGATCAGCTGACGCGCTCCCATATGCCGTCAGCTACCTTCATCAGATGAGGATGCCGCGGTGCAGGGGACTGGAGGGAGGGTGTTATTTTAATTGTGCGGTGTGATGCAGACATCTGATCTGCGGGTCTAGAAATAACCTAGAATAGCCCTACCCCAATTTAAATCTACCTAGCCACGGAGGAGGTTCACCCTAATTTTTAGTGGCTCCCCGTTCCACGATGGCTGACCCTCCCTATCTCAGCAGCATGTAAACAGGGGACAAATGTCCAATTATAAAGTACACATTGAAGGGTCCTCCAGTAGAACCTTCAATTACTTTGTAATTGAACATTTGTCCTCTCTTTACATGCTGCTGAGATAGGGAAGGTCAGCCTCTGTGGAACGGGGCGCCACTAAAAATTAGGGTGAACCTCCTTCGTGGCTAGGTAAATGTGGCACCCCTGACCTGGTCAGGCACCATTGAGTATTGCACGTATGCTGGGACAGTGCTTCCAGGTAATTCCAAAGGCCAGAAAGGGGTGTGCACGCACAGACACATAGCAACCAGGTCTCCCACACCTTAGAGGGGACCCTTGGGCAGACCCAAGAGGGGGCTTTCCTCCACATGTCATCTAGGGGTGTAGGGAAGGGGCTGGAAGCTAAGGTGGCAGCGGCTGTAAGGAAAGTAGGAGGAGTTAGCCAGTCTGGAAGCAATAGGCGCAGAAAGAGGGTTGCTGGAGGGGAGACCCGCGCTGACACGCTAGTCAGACCCTGCACGTGTAGTAGCCGTTAGCGGGGGAGAACGGTTACCAGCCAGTCAGTCAGAAAGACGCTGAAGAAGTCAACTGGTCGAGTACTGAGACTCCTGGTGACTAGGCACACACGGGGAACAGGTCCCTAGAGTAGACGTCCATTTAATGATCTGCTAAACCTGCCGGTGAGGGGAACCACAAGTCCCACACCAACAAACTAAAGTCCAAGCTTCAGCAGCAACGAGGGGACCCATAAGGAAGATCGAGCAAGGAGCCATCTTCCTTGGTCCACGCTGCCGGCAAACGGTCCAAAAAGGGATGAAAAGGCAGTAGCGACTAACCTGGATGAATCCCACGGTGTTATGGGGGAACCAGCAGATTAGGACCAGGGGGTATATATCCCAATCGCCAGTCGGGGCCCACCATGCTCCAGATGGTAATGGAGCTGCTGGGACCCTGTGGGTTAGACGGAGACTATAGAGCGTAATGGCTCTGAGATAACCCAGGACACCAGTCACGTGTGTAGGAACACGTCAGACCGGACAACAACCCAGTTAGCGTTTCGGTGGAATTGGCGCAACCCCGACCACGTGTGCAGGGAACACGTCAGGCCGGATGGTGACCAGGTAGCGTTGACCGAGAAGACCGCTGCGACAGCGCCCTGTCGGCCACGTGTGTTAGACACGACAGGCCGAGCGGTCCTCCGATTAGCGTTTCTGGTCACTATGCGAATGGCCACGTGTGTAGAGGACACGTCAGGCCAAGAAATCACACCAGTAGCGTTGACTGGGATGCCAAGGAAGATACACACCTAATCCAGGAA